>NC_083223.1:192074616-192674616 GCF_032191835.1 Heteronotia binoei | reverse complement strand
CAAATCAGATGTGCCCATTTCAGTAAGCAGTATCGGGCACATAATTATCAGGCATATGTGGGCCTAATTTGGATTGGGACTGTGGCATGAGGTGAGGGTGGTGTTTAAGCCCCCCCCCCATGCCATTTTCCTGAGCTGACATGGCCTTAGGGAGTTGCTAGGGGAACTTGCCTTGTTAGGGGAACTGGCATGTGCAAATTGTAGTTCCCCAAGAAAGGCTTTAGCCCTCTCTCACCTTGTCGCATAGTCCCAGTCCAAACTAGGGTTTTGTGTGCTTGATGTTTGAAACAATCCAGGAATATTGTAAACAGGCATGCCTGATTTAGCCATGAGAAAGGCAAACAGATAGATTACAATTATGTTCAGGGACTGAAGGGAGAGCCTTAAATCAGTCGTGCATTACCAAGTAGAGGTGTGCATTCAGTTAAATCTGAGTAGAATTTTTTTTAAAAAAAAAAATTTCCATATCAGTATTTTTTGGATATTCTTTCAGCTAGACAAAGATTTAGCTATTCAACGAGTCTGAACCACAATATTTGAAATTATTTGGGAATTTTTGGGACCACCAGATAGTCAAAGTTAAAGGATGTTTTAAGAGATTGTAGTCCTTTTAAATGCCTTCCTTATCAGCTGTCTCATTTGAATACCACTTGGAGAGGGTATTTAAAGGGATCGCAAGCCCTTTAAATGCTTTTGAAGTTCACTCTCAGAGTTGCAGCTTGGAGAACCATTTAAAAGGATCACAATGCCTTTAAACAGCTTCCCCCCCTCTCCATTGAAACTTATGGAGGATGGGGGCACTTTCTTTGGTCCAATCTTTTTGAAACTGGGGGTTTGAAGAGAAGCATCAGTGACTATGCTGAAAACTTGGAGCCTCTACTTCAAAAAACAGCCCCCCACTCCAAGCTCCAGATACCCCTTGGATTGATTCTCCATTATACTCTATGGGGACCATTGATTAAAACAGTCCCCCCTCCAAGAATATCATGGTGCAAGAAAATCAAATCAAATCAGAATTTCCCCCCCAAAAATCACAAATTTGAATACTATACCAGCATTTGGGATTCAAGAATATCAGAAAATACCGATATTTGTTGGGTTCAATATACCCCAAACCCCAAAATACCTATTTTTTTGCACACCCCTATTACCAAAGGAGATCACAGCTCTTTTCCTTTCCATGTTTCTTGCAGATGTATGACAGTTATGTATTTCACCATTCTAGAATTATGCTTGCAAATATAAATGCTCTTTTTAGGCCTAGTTAACACTACTCAGAGATGTGAAAATTGGAATGTTTTGCAAAAGTTCACCTTAGAAATGCTAACTGTTCCTAAAGGGCCTGCAATGCTAACTGAGGCATTTGAATGATGATAGCTACAGCCCTCCCCACTCCACTGACATGCTCCTTGGCTGCCCCCAAGCAATGGAAGTTTAGAGCATAGGATCTTGCCCTGCAAGGCCAAATCCACCTCAACAATTACATGGTTGCACCAAGTTAAATGGGAACCATGGAAAGCTTTACAATCCACACAGCCACTCAAAAACTGCCTAAGCTGACTAGAAATGGCTAAATATATATTGACCTGATATTATTTCTAAAGGTGCTTACAGTCAGCTTTCTAGGTTTAAAGTAGTAAATACATTGCTGCATTGCTGACATTCAGAAACGCTATCTGCCTTTCTCTTGAATTTTTCCCTCTTAAGGTCTGGACTCAAAAGTCTTATGTATTTAGGAGCTTTCCAAGAAGAACGAACTCCTATGATCCACACAAAACATACAATTTGAAGATATATTGTCAACAATTATGTTCCAAATCTACCAGCTTTGGACACAAGAGGGCAGCAAATACCTACAAATATATCTAGCTTTCAAAATGGACCTGGCAGCTTGATAAAATTATAACATTAGGGCACCTTCTTCATTCAGCTCAGTATGGGGAGAGCTGTATAAAGCCTTACATTAAAGAGCTTTCTGTATTAAAACATGTGGGACAGCAGCCAGTTAGTCTACTGTGGGAAAGTTATGCTGGAATCTAAATGCAAAACCTGAAGGAGCAAGTCTTTTCTATCTGCTTCCATCCCCCAAGTTTCATGTTCAGCATTCATTCTGGCATGGAACTAATGTATTTACACATTAAATAGAAGGGTTTCTAACTTTAAGACTGGAAAGGAGAGGGCAGGAGAAAGTGTCTTGTAGTGCAGTTCAGAAAGTCAGTATGAAGGGCTGGGTTCTGGATAGTGGTAGAGTTGGACTTTTGGCTTTAATGCAAGTCTTTGCTTTGAGCCAGCTCTGTTAGGATCTCAATGAGGTTGTCCAGTCCCCAGAGGTAGCCATCCTCCCTGTTCCCTTCTACCCAGGGCACATTGTGCTGAAGGACTTGTCCCTCTGGAAGTGGTGTGGTTTTTCCAAAATCTATCATCCACACTTTGGCTTGTTCCCTCTTGTCATGAATGAAGAGAAGGGAACTCCCAATGACCTGCAAAAGGAAACACAAAAATATTGCAATGGTTATACTCTCTTATAGCTCTGCAGGCCCCTAAGATGTAAGAACAACATCAGGGGATCAGAAACATAGACAAATGTTTGTCAAGAACAAGATGAAATCTGGCATCATTCCCTCCCCCCCGCTTCTAAGAAAAGAAACATCCCTCAATTTGGATTAGAAGCCGGAAAAGCAGATATTAAACATTCAGTTCAAACAACAGTTTTAAGCTAGTTAAAATGAATTCTGAAAACCAAATGTCAGCCCTCCTTCCCCAATACCTCTAAAAAAGGTATGCTCTGGATCTCCAAAGATGAGAAGCTCCATCAGGGTGGAGCAGGTAATGAAAATGTCTGTGCTGTCAGTTAGTCAGGGATGTCAGGGATCACAGAAAGGTGGGCATTTTTACCTCATGGCACTTAAAGAATGGCGATGTTTCCAAAGTGGCACGTATCCCCTTCATCCGGTTAAGGTAACTATTCTGAAATTGAAAGAAAAGAATACTTAAAAGCCCTTGCGTGCCCCACAAACAGGCATTGGCCTTGTTAGTTGAGGCTTGGGGCTGAGAGTTCTCAAGAGAGCTCAGGAATAAAGAGTTGTGAACGTCATGGAAAAACAGATCAAGTTGTCAAGTGCTCCCCTTTTCGGATTAGAAACTGGACAAGCAGAACTCCAGGATTCTCCCAAGCGCAAATGCTAATGATTTACGAAAAGCTTCATAATGAAGGAAGTGATTATGGCAGCAGCAACTGACACAAGTGTAGAGAATGACAAGATGCCACTCTAGTGTGCTCTGCATGGCATATACCCCCCTTTCCTATAGCTTGGTGTGGTTTTGCCTGGACCCTACTGAGCCAGGAACTAAATGGCACTGAAGAGGCAAGCAGGAATGCAGGATCACAAACCCTCCTGCTCTTGACCAGCTGTCTCATTGGCAGCACCTGAGGCACAGGTTGGCCATCCATGGCTTTAAGAGTCTGGATTAAGAGAACCCTTCAGCCATGTTTTTATTCAACTTTATCATTTCTATAATAAGCTTCCCATGAGTTGCCAGCTACTGTAAACCATCTCAGTGAGTCTGTAATTGGGAAAGAGCTATTAGTTAGAGGCTATATATAGTAGGATCTAACAATTGAGCTCTTTTATCCAATTGGACAGCTTGCAGAGTTAATGCAAAATTATGCTTGTGTTTCACCAGGAAATAAGGAAGTAGGAACAACTAGAAATATGTAAATTGTTGGAGTGAGCAACTCAGCATGTCTGGACATTGGGGGGGGCACTATATCACTCTATGTATGTAATAGATGTTATCTCTTTGAATAGGATGCCTCTCTTTGTCTTACCCTCCCACCTCACAGGGTATCTGTTGTGGGGGGAGAAGATATAGGAGATTGTAAGCAGCTCTGAGACTCTGATTCAGAGAGAAGGGCGGGGTATAAATCTGCAATTCTTCTTACCCTGGGAGCTGCTCCCTGACTCCTCCATTTTCACATGGCCTTCTGTGAAGACACATTTCTCTGCACGTCTCTCCTGTAGAGACTGCCGTCATATTCCCACACACACGACGCCAGAAAAGCTGGCCATTTGTGATAGGGAAAGTACTCTTTCAATTAGACTTCTTTCTCTCTCCTTTCAACTGCATCCCGAATGTGAACAAGATCTACTTGAATAAATGTAAGTTTACCTTTTACTTATTGGGAGATTTATTTACTGCACTCATTATCATGCTTCTATGACTTGGCAAACTCTGCTATAATAACCAAAAATCCCAATATAAGCAACCCTGAAAAGTATGAATCCCTCTCTTTGCATGTCACCATCTCCAGCCGCTACAACACAGTTGCTGTTTAAGCCCTTTCTGCCCGAAGTCCACTTCATCCTTACTTCTAACCAATGATATGATCATTGAAACAATCACAGGCTACTGTATTCTTCATACTCTGGAACTCACAAAGAGTTGCATCATTCCTTAGGCAAATTTATGTTTCTCAATCTACTACCTTGCCTTCTTGGAGAAAAAGGACATATTAGCCCAAGGTCATGGATATTAATTTAACCCAGAACAAAAAAACCCTGACAAAACATACTATTATGACTCACCAGAATATTACAGTTTCCTTTGGTAAATTCTTTGAAGGCTTCCATGACCTGTTCTTTTGTCCTGGTCTTCTTAAAATCCCTGTTCACAGTGCCATCTTCTTTCTTTCAAAATCAATAATAAACAGTAAGGTCTTTACTGAGATGAATGACCATAGTTTAAACAAAACAAACACCCACAGGAATGGATTGGATGGTTTTCTGAGTGCCTACAGAAGATGGAGAAACCAGGTTTTTTCTGTCTTACTGTTTTTGAACACAATGCATTTTCTTAGCACTCACTCATAAAACTGGGAGAGAACTCAAAACATGGTGGCCTTATACAGAATCAGCTTATTGATCTTTCTAGCTACGGTCTACTTTGGCTGACAGTTTCTTGACCCTCCAAAGACCTTTTTCAGCCCAAGATCCACAGTATTGCCAGCATATATTTATCCATGCAGGCACCCTTTTCATGCATGGTTCCCTGTTCAGCAGGATATATCTACTCAGGGTCTGATTCCATACACCTGTTGCTGCAAATGTGTGGCTTTAAGGGGGAAACCTCTGACATTCCCAAGCACTGTGTCTCTGTGCTAGACTACAATTTTCTCCATAAAGCTTCATCAGGCTCACCTTTATTCCTTCAATTCTGAACCCTAGAGTTGCTGTAGAGCTTATGGTTTCCCTCCACTGCATGTATCGGGGCTTAGTTACTGCATGCTGAGCATTCTCCTCTTCAGTTGGAGCCTCAGGGTCTACTTCAATCATCTTTTGATACATGTCCTTCCGTAAACTTGGCTTCTTTCTAGCCTTTGTTAGTTCCTCCTCCAAGTAGGTTCTGCAAGAACAACACAAGTTATCAATACCACCTTCTGTAACTGGTCCATTAACTCTCAAGTACATGCATCTGGTAATACTTGAAACAACCTCCACATACACTACCCATTTGTACATCTAGTGCAACTGGAAATTATAACATTTTGTACTGTGGATTTGGGGCACCATATTGTAACTACTCAACGAACTCCCAAGCTAAGAAGACCTTTGATTATATGGCAGTTTCACTGTAAAACTCAAAAACAAAGTTGCTTTATCTCAGCACTTGGCTACAATACTGCACCTGATGTTCTGCTCAATCTTCTGTTATAATCTACTGTGTCTCCTTCCGTCCCACACATGCTGTTTTGCATGTCCTTCAAAGACCCAACTGCTGCTGAACTTAATATAGCGCTAAAACCAGTGTTTTTCTAGGACACAGCTTCTGATGAGGGTGTACCAGTTTGTTCCAGTGGAGTATCCCAAAAGGAACATTTGCTCTCTCTGATGGAAGCCAGCAAAGCAAGTGTGGGAATACTTCACAGATTGGAAGTGGTCTTGGCAGTTCATTCTTGCTGATCTGTTCTCTTAGGAACAGTTCACATGCTCAAAAATCAGCTCCACATAATGCATCTGAAGTCACTAATGGGCATGGATCCCTTCACAAAGAATGTAATAATGAGCCCATCCATGAATACAGAGAGTCCCATGGCACAGAGTGATAAAGCTGCAGTACTGCAGTCCTAAGTTCTGCTCACGACCTGAGTTTGATCCAGGCAGAAGCTGGGTTCAGGTAGCTGGCTCAAGGTTGACTCAGCCTTCCATCCTTCTGAGGTCGGTAAAATGAGTACCCAGGTTGCTGGGGGGAAGTGTGGATGACTGGGGAAGGCAATGGCAAACCACCCCATGAAAACATTTTGAAAGCAACATCACCCCAGAGTTGGAAACGACTGGTGCTTGCACAGGGGACTACCTTTACCATGAATATCCATGAATACAGCTGCAGCAACCTCCATAACCATGTTGCTTTTGTTAAAAAAAGTACCATATGGTAAAAATTGGCAGGTTCAACCCCACAACCTGTCAACAAAAAATGATAGCTGCCAATCTTTCCACCTTTTTCCTCCCCTCCCCCAGCAGTCATTTCCAGTTCCAGGGAAGTCTACCCACAGCCATGCAGGTCAGGAAGTTGTAGAGGAAAGGGAAATTTGGTGATATTGCTCCCTCTTGTCTCTTCTGTGAGCCAAGCCATTCCCCTTCCCACTGCAGCCTCCTGAACCACAAGGTTATTACTCCAGATGGATCAGATGCCATCCTGCAAATAAACTTTCCCATGGACAGAAATGGCTGCTGGAGAAGGCTGGGAAGATCAGCAGTCCTTGTGCTGGATCCACCCCAGCACCAGGACAGATCTGTGCTTGGCTGGTTCACCTACTGATCTCCAAACAATCCCACAAAAGCACAGAAGGCTCTAGGCATGTGGTATAAAGCCAATATTGAACACAATGACTGGTCCTTCATATATATAGACTGGCCTTGGCTCTGAAAACCTGAAAAGCATCCACATAAACACATTCTCCTGCCAGCTGAAGTCATTCAAGTATACATAGCTAAGTTCAGGGCTTGTTTTGAGCAGGAATGCAGTTCTGGCTGGTTTGGCCAGGGCTCTGGCACGAAAAAAGGGTCTCCAGCAGAGGGAAGGCACTAGGCAGCCACACGCTCCTAGACCATGTGATCCTTCCTCTCTGCCACCTTCAGCCTCCAACGAGCTTGCAAAGAGAGCAAGAGACATGAAACTGCCCATAAGCACCCCCTCCTGGAAGAAGCTGGGCCTGCCGCTGCCTGCGGCTCTCTCTCGCCAGCCATGTTGGGGAGGGGGGGGACAAGGTCTCTCACTGGGCTGTTTGAGAATACATATCCATGAAATGCAGTTGATGGCACTGTACTGTTTTGTGTCAATGTGTGGAAAGTAACCCACAGAATGGGTGATGTCAGGGTGTGTGGCCTAATATGCAAACGAGTTCCTGCTGAGCTTTTTCTACAAAAAAATCTCTGGCCAAGTTCCAAACACACAAAAGTATTCCATGTATATGTATTTAGATAAAAGTGCACATGGCCTCTTTTAAACCAGATGAAACTTCTGTTCTAGGAATTTAGCATTTAACATGAAATATAGCATAACTTTTTTTAAAAGTCATTTTTCACTTATGTTAAGAACAGTTCCCGAGGACATTAATGGCAGAGCAGCTTTACATGCTACTGAGTGCTTTCCATGGAAGCTTATGAAGAAAACATGGGATGTGAATGCTAGCATAGGGCCCCAGAATGTGCACCAAATGCCTAGGGTTTAAATCTCCCTTCAGTCACAAGCTCATTAAGATGACCTTAGATAAACCACCTAACCTTGGTTGCAGCCACCCCCTTCATTCAGCAATGCTAAAACATCAATGCCTTATAGTACAGAAAGACAGACAACTGGCTGAATTTGGGAACACTAGCACCTCCTGGTTGATGGGATTCTTACAAGGAAAGCTGCACTAGCTAAACTTGGGTTTGGCCAAGGTGATTCTTCAAGTGACAAAGCACTTAAGCCTTGGAGTGTGCACTCTTCATGCAAATTTTAAACATGCTGGTGAACTGTGGACATTTTCATGTTGGTTTTTAAAGGATATGGAGGAATGATACGGACTTCACCCTGCCTTACAGTGTTGCTGTAGAGATTGTTGAGATATATTGTATGTGAAGCATTTTAAATGTCCATATCACTATATAAATGCTAATTAACTGTATTACCACCACCTGGCTTTGGCATACCTGATATGCACACCTGGGCAATCCTTTTCTGTGGGGTAAGTTCCTCCACAATTTAGAGGAGGGACAGAGTATTTTAAATTGTGGAGTTTGACATAGCTCAAGGCCCAGACTGGCACAGCCAAGTTATGTGTGCACTTTCGTTACCTTCATTCTGTTTGATGTATCATGTTCCACCCTGTTCCCCATTTTTAGACAATTCTCTGTTTCCTTTAGGGCTTCTATATTAAAATTGCATCATATGTAGCAGAGTTACTTTAAGGCAGTCATGTTGTTTGTGACCCACAGTTCTAGTTTTCTGGCATAAAATTATTAACTTGTGTTAGATACATGATCATGATTTGTGAGCAGAAAATGCTGCAAGCAGGAAAAGAGACATCCATATATATACTAATAAGGCTAAGATTAATGTAAAAGATAAGAAAAAAGTTATTGCAGAATGTGTTAAATCATATTTAGCTGCCATTCTTTTGTATGATCTTTTGAAGATTCTATCCCACCTTTCTATGTTCGTCCCTATTTATATATGCACTTGCTAAAAGCTCTTCCTGGAAAGAGAAATAACCTTCTATTTGACTATTAAGTGAATAGATGCAGCTTAGAATCTTTTCCTTTTGAACTGTTAAATATTTTTGCTAACCTCCTGCAAGGACAAAGTGCCAGCTCAAAAACTGCTGGGTTATAATACCCTAAAAATATAATAGCTCATGATCTGACACATAACCTTTATACTTCTGTCGAGAAATCTTTTTTTATCCTATTCATTCATGCATCTTTCACTGTGTTGAAAGAATTCCAGTTTCAAAAAAAGCACACATGCACATAAGGCCTTGAGAAGCCTAGACAGGCTCTTTTGTGTACGGGCGGGGGTGGGGGGAGACCAGGTATTTGAAAAATACATGAGCACAGATTTATTGATTTGCTTACTTCAATTATACCCTGCTTTTCTTCCTAATGAGGACCCAAAGAGGCTTACATCATTCTCCACTCCTCCATTTTATCCTCACAATAACCTTGCGAGGTAGGTTAGGCTGAAAGTGTGTGATGGGTCCATGGTCACCCAGCAAGCTTCCATGGCAGAATGAGGATTTGAACCTGGGACTTAGATCTTAGCTTGAAACTCTAATCCAGATCTTAGCTTGAAACTCTAATCACTACACCACACTGGTTCTCACAGTACAATTGGGTTGGAATAGTTTGAACTGGGATACCAAACTGCCAATTCTTTCATGATTTTATACATTTGAAATGGCTACTTAGATTGAAGAGCATTAAAGCTAACTGTAAGACATAAAAATATGACTTATCACTCATACATAGCAGTTGTATGCCTGGAACTTTGGGTATAACTTGTACCCTAAATTGTTCCCTGCTTGTACATATTTTTAAGGGGAAAGCCACATTCATATGGTTGATCTTCATAACTGATTGCTGTTCCATACTCTGGAACCCTTTCCAGGTACAGAAGTAGTTTATATGAAGTGACCCACTTCATAGTTAATGTCTGCACAATCCAGTGGAACAAAGCTACTGGCTCAGTTCACTTTTACAGCTCATTTGGAGGAAAGGCAGCAAAGACTTTGAAGGCTAGGCATTTTCCCATTTGGCCACAAGAGGTCTCTGCAGTTTGGTGTAGTGGTTAAGTGTGCGGACTCTTATCTGGGAGAACCGGGTTTGATTCCCCAGTCCTCCACTTGCACCTGCTGGAATGGCCTTGGGTCAGCCATAGCTCTGGCAGAGGTTGTCCTTGAAAGGGCAGCTGCTGTGAGAGCCCTCTCCAGCCCCACCCACCTCACAGGGTGTCTGTTGTGGGGGAGGAAGGTAAAGGAGATTGTAAGCCGCTCTGAGACTCTTTGGAATGGAGGGCGGGATATAAATCCAGTATCTTAACAGCCAACAGTTCCAGCTGTATGCAATGCTAGGTGGGCAACTCCTCGCTCAGGAGACATTAGAGAGCGCACAGGTCAAACTATATAATACCACAGTGATTTTTGTCCCTTATCAGTAACTCCTCTCCCCATATCTGTGTGTTTCATGTGATTATGTGTTCATATTTTTGCATATTTTATATTGTTTTTTACTTAATCATTGTAAATGTTTTGTACGTATTTGTATTTTGAATGCTTTTTCATGTCTGAAATGATTCAATGCTTTGTTTTAATGTCTGCTGCCTTGAGGGCCTTGAATAAGGTGGAAAGATGGCATAGAAATATTTTAAATAAATAATAAAAACAATTTCATTCTGGCTTGATAGCTGTTTAAAGACCCTTAAGTCACAAAACACACGCACAACCATAATCTCTGAAAGATCTGTGAAAGGTACTCAGCATTCAGCAAAGCGTTCATGTCTTAGGTTGGGAAGACTGAATCATTGGCTACCTTGAATTGTCTAGATAGAGAAGAGTAGAGTCAGAGCAGTCTTGCTGGATCAGGACCATTGAAGTAAAGCGTCCTGTTTCCAGTAATGGCCAGACAGTTGTTTCTGGGAGGTCCTTAAGCCAGGCAACTATCTTCTGTATTTTTTCTTAGCAACTGGTATGCAAAGGTACACTGCCTCTAAACATGGAGTTTAGTGATTGCAGCTGATAATAACTATCCTTCGTGAATTAGTCTAATCTTTTTAAAAGCCATCTCTGCATCTTATGGCAGTGAATTCCACAATTTCTGTAAAAAAGTACTTCCTTTTGTTAGTCCTGAACCTACTGTTAATCAAATTCATTCGGTGAGGCTGTATGTGTGAGTGTGTATATAAATATATGTTTAAAATAATATCACTGCATTTCCATCTTCCAAGCATCGCCAAAAAATGCTACATGAAAATATAGTAAACACCACTGGTGAGGTTTTTTTTTCCTTAAAAAGGCATGCAACCATGGTAACATAGTGGACTTATCCTATAGTAATCATTTCATTTTTAAATATCCTGTTTAATATGCTAAAGAGCCCCGTGGCTCAGAGTGTTAAAGCTGCAGTACTGCAGTCCTAAGCTCTGCTCACGACCCGAGTTCGATCCCTGGTGGAAGCTGGGTTTTCAGGTAGCCGGCTCGAGGTTGACTCAGCCTTCCATCCTTCTGATGTCAGTAAAATGAGTACCCAGCTTACTGGGGGGAAAGTGTAGATGACTGGGGAAGGCAATGGCAAACCACCCCGTAAAAAGTCTGCCATTAAAACATGAGAGCAACATCACCCCAGAGTCGAAAACAACTGGTGCTTGCACAGGGGACCATTCCTTTCCTTAATATGCTAATACATATGCTAATACTATACAGATAAGAAACAGGGGTTCTATAGGTTGCTGCCAAGTCAACCGAACTGCAAATTATCTTCTGGACAAGAATGTACTGGGTGGGGGGAGCACTGGTTAGCCCAGCTCAGAATGTTTTTGCATTTGTTTATGCAGTTAATTTGAACTCTGCTTCTCTTCAATGCTAGCAGAGTCCAAGTCAAAGAGACTTTTCCCTCACAAAGAATAAACTTATAGCACAGTGAATGTATTTATCCTAGAAATCAGAGAAGATAACTTGACATTCAGAGCCTCGCCTCAGGTAAAGTGCTTCACACAAACATGCATTTTAGTTGGGGTGTTTTCCCCTCCACCAAGCCCTTCATTTGACTTCCCTGCATTTAATTCAAGTATAAAACCATTGATCAGAATGCACTATTGCAAGATGGCTTTTTTCCACAGTTCATCACAATAGAGATCCGGAGAAATGGGGAAGATTGAAAGGAACTTTTAGAATTTAAGTTTTAACATGTGAAAATTTTCTTAAGGGTCAGAGGCACACTACAGTCTTAAGCAATCTGGAATGCCTGTGGATTTTCTAGATACTCTGCTTAAGGAGTAGCTTGAATGAGGGCTGCAGAGTACTTGCTCTGGTTCCTATACACCAGACTACCCCGCATATATGATAAACATATTTGTTGTTGTTCAGTCGCACAGTCGAGTCCGACTCTTTGCAACCCCATGGACAAAGTCACGCCAGGCCCGCCTGTCTTCTACCATCCTCTGAAGTCTGCTCAAATTTGTGTTTGTTACATCAGTAACGCTGTCCAGCCATCTCATCTTTTGCCATCCCCTTCTTTTGCCTTCTGTCTTTCCCAGCATCAGGATCTTCTCCAGGGAGTGCTCCCTTCTCATTTGGTGGCCAAAGTATTTGAGCTTCAGCATCTGACCTTCTAGGGAACGGTCAGGGTTGATTTCCCTTAGGACTGAGTGATGCTGGTACAGGATTCAGGATGAATCAGACAACTAGAGTGATGCTGGTAGAGAATTCAGGATGAATCAGACAGCCCTTACAAACAGGCAGGTCTTGCAGTGCCTCCTGAAGATCTCCAAAGAAAGGTCCCCTGTCACCACTGCAGGGAGCCCATTCCATACAGCTGGAGACAGGATGGGAAAGACCTGAGCTCTGGTTGATACCAAACAGGCCACCATAAGTAGTCACTTAATGACCGCAGTTGGTGTACAAGAACATATGGAGAGAGACAGTCCTTCAGATATGTCAGTCATAAAGATAGATCAAGATGGATAGCCATGTTAGTCTTGTCTGTAGCAGTGGAAAAGAGCAAGCGTCCAGCACCATCTAAAGACTAACAAAATTTGTGACTAGATATAATAATAATAATAATAATAATAATATTTTATTTTTATATCCCGCCCTCCCCGCTAGGCGGGCTCAGGGCGGCTAACAGACACGGGAGTCTCATGATTCACATTAAACAATAATAGACATGGGAGTCCCGTGATTCATAAAACATAACAACTTAAACATTAATTACAATAAATTATTTAAAATACATAAAAACATATAAACATAAGATATAAAAATAGGTGCTAAAATGATGTATTTAAGATGGCTAAGTGTCTATTCATTCATTAATCAGGTTCCGTCTTAGTTGCCACATGGTGACTCAAATGCTAACTGAAAAAGAAATGTTTTGCAAGCCCTGCGGAATTGGTTCAGGTCCCGCAGGGCTCGCACCATCTCTGGGAGGTCGTTCCACCAGCGAGGGGCTATCACCGAGAAGGCCTGCTCCCTAGTGGCCTTCAACCTAACTTCTCTTGGCCCAGGGATTGTTAATAAGTTCTGAGAACCAGACCTCAGTGCTCTCCGGGGTACATATGGGGAGAGGCGGTCCTTTAGGTAGGCAGGTCCTCGGCCATATAGGGCTTTAAAGGTAATAACCAGCACCTTATAGCGAACACGGTAGACAACCGGCAGCCAGTGCAGATTGCGCAGCCCAGGCCGTGCAGGCTCCCACCGTGGTAGTCCCTCCAGCAGCCTGGCCGCCGCGTTCTGGACTACCTGGAGTCTCCGTGTTCGGTACAAGGGCAGCCCCATGTAGAGGGCATTGCAGTAGTCTAACCTCGAAGTGACCGTTGCGTGGATCACAGTTGCCAGGTCGGTGCGTTCCAGGAAGGGGGCCAACTGCCTCGCCCTCTTGAGCTTTCATGAGTAAGTCCATCTGTCCTTATATCTTGGAGAGTGGAGTGATTTCAGATGTGACACTGGCAGGCAAATGACAATCATACATGAATGACAATAGCAGATGTAATTGGATTAGGTGTGATATGCAGAAGGGTACTAGGCATGGAGAAATCAGCATTGGTAATAAGACAGGAAACCTAGGTCTCAATTCAATCCAGGAGGATGCATTGTCTTGAGCTTTATTATCTGTTGCAATTCAGCAGTTTCTCTTTCTAATCTCCCTTTGAAACTCCTTCGTTAAAGAACTGCAGCTCTTAGATCAGCAACTAAATGTCCTGAATGGTTTTTGAATGTTGTGGTTTCAAATGTCAGACTTATGTCCATTTATTTTTTGTCATAGGAACTGGCCTGTTTGTCCAATGTAGAGGGTAGAAGGGCATTACTGACATGAGTTGGCATAAATCACATTAGAGGATGAGCAGGAAAATGAACCTGAGATAGTTATGGCTGATGTTGCTGGGTCTTCTGATGGTGTTGCTAGGATCTCTATGAGAGCAAAGTTGGCATCTTGGTTTGTTGCAGGCCTTGGTGCCAGAGTCCATGTTACTGTTAAGTAGTTTATAATTGTGGGTGAGAAGCTGTTTAGGTTAGTAGGTTGTTTGTAAGCAAAAAAAGATGTGTGTGAAGGAAGTCATTATCCATTGTGGTTATAGGTCATTAGGCTTGAGTTGTGACCACCAGTGGTCTTCTGTTGTGATTTTTTTTTTTGGCTTGTCTTGTAGCAAGCTGTTCCTGGATATAACTCTGGCCTTTCTAATAATCTTTCTCACCATATCAGGAGGATATTGTTGTTGTTTGCTGTAAATCCTTCAAGTGAGTATCTCTGTCTGAGGGCTTGGAGCAGATACAACTATAGCATAGGGCTTGGCTATAGACAATGGATTGTTTGATGTGGATGGAGTGCTAGCTAGGTCATAAAAGGGTTTAAAGATCCTAACCAAGACCTTGAATTGAACTTGGAAACAGTCTGGCAGCCAATGAAGCTGTTTCAAAATGGGGAACATATGTTCCCAGCATCTAGCCCCTGACAATGGTCAGGCTGCTGTATTCTGGACCAGTTGTAGTTTCTGGGTTGTCTTCAAAAACATGTGGCACTAATCCAACCATGAGTTACAGAAGCATAAATCAGTGTATCCAGATCAGCAGAGTCTAGGTAACAAGAAATCTGGTGAATCAAACAGCAAGGTAGGGTGCATGAGTATTACCAAGCTCTTAACCTGCTGTGAAAAAGACAACATCACTACATCTAGGACAAGTAGATTCAGTCCCTCTAGAATATATGCCTTCCCAACTGGTATTACCTCTGTCTTCCCAACTGGTATTACCTTCAGCTTCAGTTTGATCTGCATTACTCACCTGATCACAGCTTCAAAGCACCAGTTCAGAGTCAAGATGGACATATTTGGAAGCTCAGATAATTAAATATAGAGCTGGGTGTCATCTGCTTATTGCTGACACTCTAAACCCAAAGCTTTGGACAACCTCATTTAGTGGCCTAATATATATATGGGTGAGAGATGGGTGAGAGGATATATATGGGTGAGAGAATGGAATGCTGTGGATCCCCACAAGATAAATACCACCCAGCTGATTCTGCACCTCAGGAAAGCATGGAGCTACTCTGCCACAATATGCTGTATCACTTTCCTTGGGAAAAGTAAATTAGAGAGACTGGCCTGTAACTGGCCACCTCATCCCTAGCCAATTAAGGTTTTTTGAGCAGAGGTCTAATAACTGCCTTCTTCAAAGGCCTAGGGAGAGTCCGCTCAATCAGAGAGGAGTTGAAGCAAGGTTCTCCTGGCAAGATTTTATAAAACCATGATGTGCGTGGATCCAGAAGCACATTTGGCAGCCCTCACACTCCCAAATAACCTATCAGAATCCATAAGCAGGATCAATCTGAAACTATCCATAACAGGACAACAGGCTATCCTGACACTTCAGGTACCAGATCTGCCCTCAACTTGACCTCCAAGTTGGAATGGATGAGAGAAATCTTGCCAGCAAAGAACACTGCAAAAACATCTCAGCTGGTGGCCAAATCTTCATCACTGGCAGGGTCAGGTATTATCAAGTCATGAACCACTTTAAACAATTGAGCTAGATGAGATTTTGCAGGTGCAAAGGTAACAGAGAAGGAAGTCTTCTTTGCTGCCATCACTGCCACCTCACAGGTCTGCAAATGGGCTTTTAAGTTGTGCTCTGTCTGATTCATCCTGAATCCTCTACCAGCATCACTCTAGTTGTCTTTCAATCTGCCTCATGTTGCACAATTCCCTGGTAGACCAAAGAGCTGGGGCCTCACAGAACATGGAAGAGAACACCAAGGAGCAACTCTGTTTATGTCCCCAGTCAGCCTATCATTCCATGCAGCTACAAGTGCCTTCACAGAGTCACTGGGAAGGCTCTCAAAATCCCTCAGAGCCATGTGGAAACCAGCAGGATCCATTAATCTCCAAGGGCATACCATCTGAATTGGTCCACCACCCCTGCAGGGAGAAGGCAACAAGCTCAATTGTGACTTCAGAAGACAGTGATCTCTCCAGAACAAGGGCAGAACCTCCAGCCCCCTAATCAGATCACTGGCAACCTACTAAAAAAAAAATCCAAGGTATGTTCTTTTTCATGTGTCCAGTCCATTATTATCTAACACAGACCAATTGTTATCATGGTGGTCATGTATTCATCGCTGTGCTTTCTCATGAGTCACAAGGCTTATCTTGCAACTTCCCAGTGTCTTGTTACCTAGATGTTTTCCACTCTTTAGTGGAAAAACATGCTTTTGTCCCAATCAGTCCAACATGTCACTTCATGCTGAAAGCTCAAAGATGAAAAAGTAATATGGTTTTCCAAAGACTCAACCATCTCAACTAGAGTTACATGCATACTGGGCTAGCTGTACATAAATAGCAGAACTACAGCTTTACATTAGTGGCCACAGCTTTTGGGAGGTGCTTTACAGTTGCTCCAGCCTAGAGGAGGCTGGAGTACTGTCAGTGACCCTTCTCACTCCATGTTCAGATACACATGATTCTAAGTGAAAGCTTTCATTGGCAACTGAAGGAGAACTCTCTTGATGTTATGGAAGATTCATAGCTACCACCAATCCACACATCCTTTGTCACATGTAACAATAAGAAAAGTGTGATGTGATGGCCTCATGCTCAGTATTTCTCCATTCCTCACAAATAGCAACCCATGAAAAATGAGCATGAGAGCATCCCATGAAACATTTCTTATACTAGACGTGACTAGTAAAACACATTAAGAGAAATGAAGGTTATGTCTTAGCCCACTGTTCTCATGGTAGGCACTTGGGGCTCACTGAAAAACATGGGAATTGCACAAAGTGCCTAGCATGCCAGGAATCAAGTAACACAGCAGAGGACTCCCTCTGCAGTACCTGGAAAGAAAAATGTCCAGAGCAGCGGCATAAGAGCCAAGCTTTAACATTCAGTCACAAAGGAATACAGACCTAACTCCCATCTTGCAGTCCATCACACAAGGAGAGTCAAAATCAGCTAGCAGATCTTCCATCTGATTGTATCGCTCCCCATCCTTCACTATGTCCCCATGGTAGGCAGGAACATAAGGCCTAAGGACATCATTCATCAGACGGTCCAAGCAGCGCTGTTCAGACTCACAGTGCTTCTTCAATATCCTCCCATTAGCTGCAGCTTTGAAGCTACCTGGGAGGGGGGAAGACACAAAAATTGAAAGGTTTTTCATTAGTAGAGAAAGCATTTCATACAACTTACAGAATCCTATTCGCTTCTAACCAAATGCTTAAGTGAAGCAAGGTTTGATTGACAAGTGTCAGATATATCATGTGCAAACCTGGAAAGGAAATGTGAAAATATGATTGCACTGACTCTGAACTATGGTTCTTTGTGAGCAGTTATGTATGCTCCACTTAATGTTGTGCCAAATGGCCCACACCTCGTGTGTGAAAATAATATGGGATGACCTGAAAAAGAATAGCAGTGTCATTCAAAGACTAAGTAGACCAGTCTTTCAAATGCTCACTACTTCTCTTCCATTGAAAGACAACTTGCACAGATTAATGAAAGATACCTAACAAGCTTTCCTACATACTGAAGACACTATGTGCAAGTTCCTAGAGAATGTCAGTTAGACTACCATGTGGAAGGGGGCTCACATTCACTAGGCAGGGGAAATTCAAAGATGGTCACATATGCCACTATCCATTCATATTCTCTGGCACACATGGAGGTACTGATTTGTGAACCTGAAGACAGAGCAGGTGAGCTAGGTAACTGAGATGAATATGAGGGGCTGGCACAGCAAAAGGAAAATTAGGTTAACCTTGAGTTAAAAGCACTGGGGGGAATTTTCTAATCTAACAGCAGCTCAGCAATGGAATAAGTTACCCTAGGGAAGCTGTGCAATCTTCTTGCTGGGAGGTTTTCAAGAGGGACCAGTGGGGGGTATAATTAGAATATCCTGGTGAAGGGCAGAAGGCTGGGCTAGATTGAATCTCTTTCTGCTTACATGGTTAGAGTTCTTAGTCCTCTTATTTTGGGACACAGCAAAGATGTGCAACATGAACATGAAGTTCAGACTGTGTGCTGGCATGTTGTTTTTTGTGACCCAGCCATTAATACTGGGTTCCTTGGCTCATCTGTTCTCCTAGGATCACTTATTCTAAGTATTTGTCACGACTCATGCGGGTCTTACCAATTGTTGCCACCACCCTGGGTTAAGGGTTCCCCTTGAGAAGCCCAGAGTTCCCTCCCAAGCCCTTCAGGCCTCCTATAGCTTAGGCCAAATAATAGGCATGAGGACCAGACAAAGTGAACAACAGAAAAAAAGGTTTATTTAAAAGGTCAGTGCACTATAACAAACAAGGTGCATAAAACAGTAAAAGGTAGGGCTGCCAACCCCCCGGTTCGGGTGGGGAATCTCCCACCTGGGAGGTTCTCAATCCACCGGCCCACATTGGCCGGCTGCTCTAGGCATTTCCGGGGAAACTCTATGGTTTTTCCAGACACTCTAGACATTTGGGAGGTAAAACTCTATGGTACAATAGGTACCATAGAGTTTTAAACCCCCCACCATGGCTAAAGCATCTGGAAAAACCATAGAGTTTCCCCAAAAATGCCTAGAGCAGCCATGCACGGGCGCTGCCATTTTGATGACGTCACTTCCGGGTGATGTCATTTTGTTGCACAGTGTGTGCATGAATGTCCCCCGCTGGGGGATGAAGAGGACTTGGCAACCCTAGTAAAAGGGGTGAAGGGAAAAAAACCCAAATGCCCTAACGCGTCTATCTATACAGTCCCTACTGAAGTACCAACACTTACCCCCTTGGGTAAGGGTCTTTCCCCTGCTTCAAGCTCTCCAGGCTACAGCCTGCCTCCAGCTCAGCCTTCCAGGGAAAGAACCTCCCTCTTCCTGGGCTTGGCCCTTTTATCTTCTCCTCCCAGGCCCCACCCCTCTCTGAGCCAGTTTCCCTCCAAAGCCTGGCCACCCAATCAGATGGACAGGAAGGATCTTGGGAAATGTAGGCTCTTTCCAGTAGCTCCTAAGCAGGCTTCCCTGGGGCCTGCAGGCCTCCTAGGCCCAGGATTATGACAGCATTATAGAACTTTCCAAGGGTTTTTATTAGCTACTTTAGCACTCATTCAGCCAGCCCTTGAGGAAATGATATAGCAGAGTAGAATGTGTTATAATTCACAATTTCCAGAAGCAATCTAGGTTAAGGTAGCTAATTATCTTAAGTCCACCAAGAGACTTCTAACACCTGCCTTTCATTACATGAAATCCTACTGAGATTTAATCATCACAAATTAATGTTCTGTACCTGCGTGTCCTGCTAGTTGGATCCAAGGATATTTCTTCTTGAAGGACATAACAAAAGGGGACCAGTGTACCATGTTCTTGATCTTCCGCCATGACTTGCTCTGTGGAAGGAAATGAATTGAGTAGTGCATGGAAATAGTCTCTCCAGCACTATTTGACCTGGAGACAAATGGTGGTTAATATGGAAAGGGATATGGTTAGTTCAATATTGATGGAAGAACAAGCTGAACCAGAACCATATGTTAAAGCAAAGAGCCATTAGATTATCCAAGGACAGATCTATCTACTGCTTCCCCACCAACTCTTCAAATTTGTACAAATGATTGTTCTTTTCCAAATCATGTTCTTTTCCAAATCCCCTGTGATTGTGTGTGAGGGAAGACAGCAGCACATGTGCATAAAGCAAGACAGGAGTATAACAGTTCTAGGACAGGATGCCTCAAGAGAGTTCACACACACACAAAATCCACAAAGGAAAAACCTGCAGCTTTTGTTCTCCTGATAAAGACATATGCTTTGGTCATTACTTTTGAACACAGGAATGTCACATTGATCAGACAAATAAGTGAATAGCCACACTAAGATAAGGTTCACTTAAGACAAAAAAATCTATCTGTAAAGATCTGTGTGTCAGAGCCCAAACAAGAGGCAAGGGGAAAGCAAGTTAAGAGAGGGTTTCCATACAGAGGAGAAGAGACCTCCTGCTCTTGCAGAAATTGTATTTAATCTTGTGTATTATATTCATAAGTACAAATATAACACTGCAGTGGAAACACAGACTCTGAAGTCATCCCAAATTAGGAGATAATGTTTAATTACAATTTAAACTCAGTCTACTGACAGTTATTCTTTGCTGAACAATGTTGAATAGGGGTGAAAAACAACATGTCACCTGATCTCCAAATCTGGCTACATTCCAGGGTGGGGTATGCCTTGACTGAGGATGCAGAGGAATAGCAAATCCCACTACACAGTGGTCACCTTGGAGGTGAAGGGGTCTCCCTACAACATCCTCCCTGATGTGACTGGGTAGTAGTAGAACACCACAAAACTGTGCCTTTTCTTTTGAGTGTATAAACTCATGGGAACTTCTTGCCACAAGAAAAAATTTCATCTAAGTGAATCAGAAAAAAACTTACTTAGATGTAGGAAAGCATCAAAATCATTTCTGAAATGAAACAATTTCCCATACATTGTTTGAAAGAAACACAACTAATTTAGTCTGAGGTATTTCTTATTTTAAAACCAGAAGACTGCACAGACTATCTTGGAAAACAACATGCAAACAAAAAACAATGTGGTGAAAATGCCTAGTTGAACAAAACAAGACATCCAACATTTTAGCACCAGTTAGTTGGTAATCACATTTCAGCTCCTCATTCAAACATTTAACAGAGAACAGGATGACAACTATATGCAAGGAAAAAACATAAGAGTGTCAGGCGAGGACCTGGGAGATCCAGGTTCAAGTCCCCATTCTACCATGGAGGCTTGCTGTGTGACCTTGGGACAGTCACACACTCTTAGCCTTACCTACCTCACAGGTTTTATAGTGAGGATAAAATGGAAGAGGGGAGAGCCATGTAAACTGTTTTGGGTTTCCACTGGGGAGAAATGTGGGTTAAAATGAAACAAGTAAAATAAATAAAAATAAAAAAGTTATAAATCAATACCAAATATAAAAAGTGGTCCCCACTGTTGCAGATTTGAGCTTCTTAATGTGGAAGAACTCCCTCCCTGTTTCATACACTTAATGTCTGTAAAATCCTCCACAGTCTGGACATTGATTTTCCCCCTTGCTGGCATCAGAAGACACAGGCCATAATCTTAGATGCACAAGCATGAAAAGTACAGTAGCAGAGGTATTTGCAATATGCTTTGAGTACACTCTGCCACTTTCCCTTCCATTTGTTCAAGTCCATCTGTTCGTTTCTACCATCTTTCCCAGAGACCCATTGAGCTTTCCATTTAAGGGTAATCAGCATTTTATTTGCTTCTGCTCCTTGCTTGGCACAGGTATTTAGCAAGTGAAAAATTTCTCCATATTTCATCCGTATGCCAGGAAAAAGCCTCACTGCTTAACTTGTGTAAGCCAGGCAGCTGTCAAAAGCATTGGAGGACGGCAAGAAAACTAAAGTTGTCAGAACTATTTCTGTACTACTTGGTGTTTTAACATGCACGTGGCATTATACTGGCATTATACTTTCAGGAAGCATAGATAAAAAGAAAACTTTAAGAAGTCTGAGCCCAATTTAAGGTGCTGGTATTGACCTTTAAGGCCCTATTCAGCTTGGGACCAGTAGAGCATAAGGACTGACTACTTCCAAATGAACCTACCCAACCACTATGGTGATCTTCAGAGGCTCCACTTTATTTATTTATTTATTACTTTCAATTTATATCCCGCCCTCTCCGCAACCGGACTCAGGGCGGCTTACAACATCATAAAATACAATCAATCCAATAAAACATATAAAACCATAATTTATGTATATCAGCTTAAAACCATTCTATGGCGCCATTTCAGTACTGTATAGGCGGTATTAAATTCTCGACTGTGATCGCCAGCATTCTGTAAGATGACCGGTGGCAGCCCTTTGGAATTCACAAAGCAGCTTTCTCAGTCATGGCACTAAAATTATGGAATTCCCTCCAAAGAAGATACATCTTTCTCCCTCTGTCTGTCTGTGCTTTTTTAGCATTCCCTCACTGACCCTCCTTACCATTTATGTACTTATATGTTTTGTTAATTGTTGTTTTAAATGGTTGTGTGTGCACACATGCATATGTGCTTGTACATTTTTAAAGACTTGTTTTAATGTTTGATTCTTCATCATCTTGGGGGCCCTAAGTTGAGTGGAAAGGTGGTATACAAATGTTTTAAATGAAGTGTGAGTTCTCCTGCCGCAGTAGCTTTATGAGAAACACAATTATGCCTGGTAAAAGTTACCCTTTGGTCCAACTACAAAACCCTCACTATGGGCTTTAGCCCCAAGTAAAAACTTACCAGATTGGACTGCAAGTAATCTTTATCTTGTGCCCTAAACTTCATAAACATTCCTTAAGCAACTGGGTACTTGAAACCACTTAAAATGGCCACGCAATTGTTTAGTAGCTATACAACTAGGAGGGTGAGTCTTGCTCTGAGACTGTTTCCAGAATCCAACCAGGGATTTTGTCAACCTGCACTTCAGAACACTCTCCTCTCCTCAATCATTTCATATTTATTTTAGTTGTAGTTTTTGTCAAACTGCTGTCAAAACTTCTGAAGGCAATCCTAAACTCCACCATGTGGATTTTCAAGAAAAAATACTAAGAGTTCAATAATGTTATGTATTGCATCCAAGTCTTCGGGTATAACTCAGCGAATGCTACAGAGGCGACCAGGGGAAACCCTCTGGTCCCCGGATGTAGCTCGCTAATACGCTCCGCCTATCAAGATCTGAGGTGGGAAGTTTAACTGGCCAGGATTGGACCTGGCCAGATGGAGGGCTGTTCCGGGGCATGTATATACTTGGGACCCGGACCACGTTTCGATCTCTTGTGATGTACCAGCTAATAAAGTATGTTGCCTTCAACATGTCTCGTCACTGAGTACATTACACTGGCGACGAAGGTGGGATCTAGCTAGGTAACTTCCCAAGTGGGAAGTTGATAACCTGGCTGGAGACGAGGAAGGCACGGAGCCGCAAGAGACAGAAGTGCCCGCCGCCGCCATGGCGAACCCGAGTGTAATGATGGGCCACCTTCCTGAGTTCGACCCAGCCAACCCCGAGAGGTGGGAGACCTACACGGAGCGGGTCGAATGCTACCTACGTGCAAACCTGATTACAGGCGACAGCCGCATGAGAGACATACTCCTGAGCGTCAGCAGGGAGGCCACCTTCGAGATCGTCAAAGGTCTCTCGGCCCCCATGAAGCTCACCGACAGAACGTACGGGGAGATCGTCAGACTCCTCACCGGGCATTTCTTGCCCCAGCCCTCCATCATCGCCCGTCGATTTCTCTTCCACAAGAGAGATCAAGGGCCAGGAGAAACGGAGCCGTCTACCTGGCTGCACTCCGCCAGATTGCAGGGAACTGCAGTTTCGACAAGCGGGAGGAAGCCTTGAGAGACCAATTTGTATGGGGCCTCCGAGACGAAAGGTTGCAGCAAAAGCTCTTCGTGAAGGAGGAGCTCACCCTTCAACAAGCTTTCAACGAAGCAACAGCATTTGAAAGAACCACCAAAGCATACATCAACCCGTGAGGAGAAGTCCACCAGGAAGATATGGCGCTGGGTGACCCAGAGGACGAAGAGACCTTCCAGCTCCGCCGCCAACAAGGATTGGGCCCGAGAGCCCCCACGCGGCAACGAGCCACAGAGAGACTGACCAACAGCAAGTGTGCCAATTGCGGCGACCCCCACGAGAGACGGGACTGCCCCTATCGCAACATGGACTGTAGGAACTGCGGGAAGGTGGGCCACATAGTGCGGGCTTGCCGGGCCAAGGCAACTCGCAGACGCCAGACCGCTCACCATGACTTGACTGATGCTCACACAACAGCATCGACCAGCCTGCAGGTAATGAACTTGCCCCTCACTGCCCCCGACAAGGTTAGACTGTCGGTCCTAATTGAGGGTGCTCCATGCAAAATAGAGATGGACTCGGGCTCCTCCATCTCCATAATTTCGGACATTAACCACTGGACATTCTAGTGGTTAAGCGCCAGCTCACCACATTACTGGGGCTGGCCTGGTTTAGACCGCTAGGTATTCAATTAGTGGGGGTGCAGCAGATGCAAACGAATAACTTCGAGAACGTGTGCCGGGAATTCCCCGAGGTTTTTGATGGGACCCTGGGGAGTTACAAGGGGCCACCCATCAGCTTACCTCTCGATCCCCTCGTTAGACCAATAAGACTGAAGGCCAGGCGAGTTCCATTCGCTCTAAAACCTAAAATAGAAGCGGAGCTGGACCGACTCACGGCCCAGGGAGTGCTGGAACCGGTATCCTATGCTGCCTGGGAAACACTCATAGTCACCCCAGTGAAGCTGAACGGGGATGTGCAAATATGCGCTGACTACAAGTGCACTATCAATGAAGTGCTACAGGACAACCCATACCCCGTCCCAGTGGTCAGCCACGTCCTGGCGGCCCTAGCGGGTTCCAAGGTTTTTGGAAAACTAGACCTGGCCCAGGCGTACCAGCAACTCCCGGTAGATGACAAGACAGCAAAGGCTCAAACTATTGTGACCCACAGGGGAGCTTTTTGGGTGCAGCGGTTGCAATTTGGGGTTAGTGTCGCTCCGGGGATCTTTCAGAGTATAATGGACTCTCTTCTCAAAGGGATCCCCGGAGTACAACCGTTCTTTGACGACATTCTGATCGTGGCCCCGGACGCGGAGGAGTTCAGCAGCTGCCTGAGAGAGGTGCTCCACCGCTTCCAGACGGCGGGTCTGAAAGTAAAAAAGGAAAAGTGTTCACTAGGGGTGCCGAGGGTGGAGTTCTTGGGGTTTGTGGTAGACGCCGAGGGAATCCACCCAACAGAGGACAAGACCAGGGCGATAGTCCACGCCCCCCCCTGCAAGGCGGAGCTACAAAGTTTCTTGGGATTATTAAATTTTTACCATTTGTTCTTGCCCCACAAAGCAGCCATCGCTGAACCCCTTCACAGGCTGCTCGATAAACACGCCCCGTGGGTCTGGGGGAAGCAGCAGGCCGCCGCTTTTCAGGCAGTCAAAGACCTCCTTGTTTCCAATGCGGTGCTCCACCATTTTGATGAAGCCCTACCATTGATTTTGGCTTGTGATGCTTCCCCATACAGGGTGGGCGCAGTCCTGGGGCACCAACTTCCAGACGGGAGGGAGGTTCCTGTGGCATATTATTCGAGAACCCTGACCCCCGCAGAGCGCAACTACGCTCAGATCGACAAGGAGCCTTTGCTATTGTGGCGGGTGTGCATAAATTCAACGACTACCTGTATGGTAGGCGCTTCACGATCGCTACGGATCACAAGCCGCTCCTGGGCCTCCTCGTCCCAGACCGCCAGACCCCACAAATTTTATAACAGCGAGTCCTGAGGTGGAACCAGTTCCTAAACTCGTATACATACGCCCTGGTTCACTGCCCGGGCAAGGCCATGGGACACACTGACGCCCTCAGCCACCTGCCATTACCCTCGACGGACCCAGATCCTGCCCCTGCCCACCATGTAATGCTTATGGAGACTCTGCCCGAGCGGCCCCTCCACGCCGCTGAGGTGGCTTGGGCCACAGGGAGGGACCGTATACTCGCACATGTTTTGGACTTGGTGGGAAGGGGATGGACCGAGGGCAAACTGGACTCAGAATTCAGGGCATTCGCATCGCGCAGAGACGAGCTGTCCACACACAAGGGGTGCATACTCTGGGGTAGCAGGGTGGTGGTTTCCCCCACTGCGGAAGCAAGTGTTAGAGGCTTTACACGAAACACATCCGGGGATAGTGCGGATGAAAGCCCTGGCATGCAGTTACGTATGGTGGCCAGGTATGGACGACAAGATAGAGGGGTGGTTGAGAAGGTGCCAACACTGCCCAGAGTCCCGGCCCGATCCGCCTAGCGCCATTCACCGCTGGGAGTCCAACAGGAGGCCATGGTCCCGGATTCACTTAGATTTTGCAGGGCCATACCAGGGCCAGATATTCTTCATTTTGGTCGATGCATACACCAAGTGGTTAGAGGTGATCCCCGTAGCTTCCACCTCCACAGCAGCAGCGGTCCGAGCCTTGCGAAGGGTCTTTTGCACACACGGAATCCCCGATACCCTGGTCACGGACAATGGGACCGCTTCCACCTCCCGGGAATTCCGGGATTTCTTGAATAGATATCTCATTCAACACATTAGGTCCGCCCCCTTCCATCCGGCCACCAACGGCCAGGCTGAGCACATGGTGCGCACCACCAAAGAGGCCCTGGGGCACATTGTACAGGGTGACTGGGACCACCGCCTGGCAGCCTTCCTATTTGACAACTGAATCAGCCCCAACCCCGTCACCGGGTCAAGCCCTGCCGAACTACTAATGGGGAGGAAATTGATCATGAGGTTAGATAGGCTACATCCCGACCGGGCCACTGACCTCCGCAGTTCCCCTGAAACCAGGGAAGCCGCCAGGGAGTTCTTCCCAGGGGACCCGGTGTACGCTAAGAACTTTGCAAGTGGCCCAGAGTGGTTAGCCGCCCAGGTGCTGCGCGTGACCGGGTCCCGCTCATACGAGGTCTCGGCGGAGGGGGGACCGATCCTGAGGCGGCATATCGATCAGCTGCGCCGCCGCACTTTACCAGAGGAACTGACAGCCATTGAAGGTGGAGGAAGCGGGGAAGTACAGACAGCAACACCCCCGGAAACTACACCACCCCTGCCGTCCGCACTGACTGTACGACCAGAAGAGCACCACGGTGGCGGGAGCGACCCTCCCCAAGAAGGGTCCCCGGAAGAGCAACAAGCGGCGGATAGCCCTCATCCAGCGTCACCCCAACACAGGGAAACCGCCATCCCGCCAGCCATGGCAGCCGCGCCAACTCCACAAATAACACCGAGAAGGTCAACCAGGGCACGCAGAGCACCAGCCTACTTGAAAGTCTTTGTGTCCTGAACTAGGGGTGGGAGGAGTGTTATGTATTGCATTCAAGTCTTCGGGTATAACACAGCGAACGCTACAGAGGCGACCAGGGGAAACCCACTGGTCCCCGGATGTAGCTTGCTAATACGCTCCGCCTATCAAGATCTGTGGTGGGAAGTTAAACTGGCCAGGATTGAACCTGGCCAGATGGAGGGTTGTTCCAGGGCATGTATATAATTGGGATCCGGACCACGTTTTGATCTCTTGTGATGTACCAGCTAATAAAGTATGTTGCCTTCAACACGTCTCGTCACTGAGTACATTACAAATAACTTATCTGTTTTGCTCCCTGTTGCAGCATATGTAGTTGGATACCCCCTCCTCCCATCTTAAGGCAGGACTTTGCTCCAAAATGATGTCATTTTTTTTAAAGGAAAGCAAAGTAGTCTCTCCAATTAAGATTATGCCTCAGCTTAACCTGGAAAGGAATCATCCTATCAAATGCAAACATAAATTACTGAGTCCCTGGATGAGAGAGACTACCAGAGTAGTAACTGTTCTGGAACCAAGACTTTTCTGTCAGTGTTTATCAATCATACAGAAACAGAAAACCTTGAAATACTTCAGAGCCAGAACAAAATTAAGCAAAGTGATGTTAAGAATAGTACACATCATCACAACAGTTTTCCTAACAGTGACTCATAGACTAGTCTTTTAATTCTAGCTGCAGTCTAATGTCCCATTGAAGAGTCAAAACCTAGAAGTGTATGCTCAGCAACTCGTCAAGGCAGGTGTTCAGAAAAAAAAATGAGGGCTGGTTCAAACATTAACTTTTTCTTGTGTGCAGGACACTGAAAAGGTCTTCCCCAGGGAAGCACTGCAAACAGAGTCTTAAAGTTCAAATACTTGATATCTGTGCATTGCCCTATTACATATGAAGTATGCACACTAGCACCTGACCCTTGGAATAAGTAGCATTGTATGTACACAACTGGACAATATACAGATAAGAACTCTTTAAATGTTACCATTTCTACAAATGTCACTGCCATGGGGGCAGTGTCTGCACACAATTAGGTGAACATACACTAAGATAAGCCAAAAGGGTGTGTCTATATTATCAAAAATTGGAAGCAAAAATACAAAGAGCAGATATCAAGTGTCTTTGATACAAAGTGTCAAATCTTGGCACATTTTGAGCCATTATTCTCTTTAACAGCATATCAAAAACAGTGGTAGGAGGCAAGATAGTTTCTGAAGGTTTAATCTCAAGGCAGATCAAATTTTGGCAAAATTTGATTTGAAACATTAGTCAGAATTTCATAGTAGGAACAGGGTTTTCCCAAACTGAAAACTGTCATAAATACACAAGTGCCACTTCTAAAACAAATTCAAAAATTACTTCAAGAAAAGTCAGTAGATAAGTAGAGGCAGAGGAACACCATCCACACAGTCAAATTCAGAAACTGGGGGGATCCGCACCCAGTTTTTGTTCTCTTCCTTGGACACATTTTGGTGATGAGGGAAAGAAGCCAGCTTATTTATTTATTTATTTATTTATTCTATAATTTATATCCCGCCCTTCCCACAAAGTGGCTCAGGGCGGCTCACAACAACGACAAAACAATAAACAAGGTACAAAGTTAATACATTTAAAAGTCAAAACATTTAAAAAACCCTAAAAACTTTAAAATCTTAACATTAAAACTATCCAGTATATTTCACTAAAATCTGATAAGCTACATTTATCTAGTCGGCATAAGCTAACCGGAAGAGGGTTGTCTTACAGGCCCTGCGGAACTGAGTAAGATCCCGCGGGGCCCTCACCTCTTCCGGCAGCTGGTTCCACCATGTGGGGGCCATTGTAGAAAAGGCCCTGTCTCTGGTTGTCTTGAGACGGACTTCCTTGGGCCCGGGGATGGTGAGAAGGTTTTGAGTCCCAGACCTCAGTACTCTCTGGGGAACGTGTGGGGAGAGACGGTCCTTCAGGTAGGCAGGTCCCAGGCCATATAGGGCTTTAAAGGTAATGACCAGCACCTTGTACCGGACTCGGTATGTTATTGGAAGCCAGTGCAGAGCCTGAAGGCCCGGCCGGATGTGCCCCCACCTTGGGAGGCCCAATAACAGCCGGGCCGCGGCATTCTGCACCAGCTGCAATTTCCGGGTCCGGCACAGGGGCAGCCCCATGTAGAGGGCATTGCAGTAATCCAATCTTGAGGTGACCGTAGCATGGATCACTGTTGCTAGGTCGTCGCGGTCCAGGAAGGGGGCCAACTGCCTTGCCCGTCTAAGATGAAAGAATGCGGACTTGGCAGTGGTTGCTATCTGAGCCTCCATCTTTAGGGACGGCTCCAACAGCACCCCCAGGCTCTTGACCCTGTCCGCCGCCGTCAGCGGCGCACCGTCAAAAGTCGGCAGGGGGATTTCCCCCCCCCCCCCGGTCCACGACGGCCCAAACAGAGGACCTCTGTCTTCGCAGGATTCAGTCTCAGTCCACTCAGTCTGAGCCACTCAGCCACGGCCTGCAATGCCCGATCTAGATTTTCTGGGGCGGAGACAGGTCGGCCGTCCATAAGTAGATAGAGCTGGGTGTCATCAGCATACTGGTGACACCCCAGCCCATACCTTCGGGCAATCTGGGCAAGAGGTCGCATATAGATGTTAAATAACATCGGGGAGAGAACCACTCCCTGGGGCACTCCACAATTAAGTGTGTGCCTCCGGGATAGCTCCCCCCCATCGCGACCCCTTGTCCCCGACCTTCAAGGAAAGAGGAAAGCCACTGCAAGGCCAGCCCCTGAATCCCCGCATCGGCGAGGCGGCAAGTCAGTAACCGATGGTCGACCGTATCGAACGCCGCCGATAGGTCCAACAACATCAGCACTGCCGAGCCACCCCGATCCAGATGCCGTTGAAGGTCATCCACTAGGGCAACCAACACCATCTCCGTCCCATGACCTGGGCGGAAGCCGGACTGGAGTGGGTCAAGGATGGAAGCGTCCTCCAGGGAAGTCTGTAGCTGCCTCGCCACTGCCCTCTCGATAAGTTTGCCTAGAAAAGGCAAATTTGAGACCGGCCTATAATGTGCCAATTGGGCCGGGTCTAAAGATGGTTTTTTTAGGAGGGGACGGACCACAGCCTCTTTAAGCGGCGCTGGAAAAAGCCCTTCCGTCAGGGATCTGTTTATGATGTCCCGTACAGGATATCTGAGATCCCCTTGGCAAGATTTAATAAGCCAGGAAGGGCATGGGTCCAATTTACAAGTTGTTGGGCGGGCAGCTAAGAGAATCCTGTCAACTTCCTCCAGGCTGAGGGGGCTGAAACCGTCCAGAATATAGTCCAAAGACATGCTCGGGGCCTCGGTTGCGTTAACTGTCTCTAAATTGACGGGGAGGTCGAGGCGGAGTGATGCGATCTTGTCCGCAAAATAATTCGCAAAAGCCTCACAGCCTATCTCCAATTCAAAAGAATTTAGTCTGTCCTGGGGCAGCGTGGTGAGATCCCGAATTATATCAAACAATTGTGCCGGGCGCGAAGTTGCGGACGCAATCTTAGCCGCAAAGTATGTTTTCTTTGCGGATTTGATTGCCATCTCATAGGTCTTCAAACTCTCTCTATAAGATGTTCGGGTCACTTCGTCTCGAGTACGCCGCCATTGCCTCTCTAGTCGTCTGAGATCCCGCTTCAGTTGCCGCAGTTCCTGGTTAAACCAGGGAGACGGCTTAAGGCGGGGGCGCAGAGGACGCCTAGGTGCGATCTCCTCGATGGCCCTGGAGAGTCCATCGTTCCAGGACTCTACCAGATCATCCAGGGAGTCGCCAGTGGGCCAGGTATCCCGCAGAGCCGTCAGGAACCGTTCCGGGTCCATCAGGCTCCGCGGGCGAGCCAAAATACGCTCCTCGCCTAAACGGGTTTGGGGTGACATATCCATACGAGCCTTGAGGGCAAAGTGATCCGACCACGGCACTGCTTCCATTGCAATATCGTTCACTTGTATTCCCGCCGCAAAGACCAGGTCTAACATGTGTCCCGCCTGATGAGTGGGTGTTGTAACAACCTGGGAGAGTCCTAGTGTCGCCATGGATGACACTAGGTCCATCGCCTGGCTGGAGGCCGCGTCGTCGGCATGGACATTGAAGTCACCCAAGACCAATAGCCTTGGGTGTTCCAACGCCCAGCCTGCCACGGCCTCCACCAGGGATGGTAAGGCGCCGGCTGGTGCGTTAGGCGGTCAGTACACCAGCCAGATCGCCAACCCCTCCCCAACATCCCACATCAGGCCGGCACATTCAATGCCCGGGATCTTCGGGGCTGGGAGAGCCCTAAAGGAGTAAGCCTCCCGTATGAGTAATGCCACTCCTCCCCCCCGCCCGCTAGTCCGGGACTGGTGGAAGACCGAGTAACCTGGGGGGGTCATCTGGGAGAGAGCCACGGTCTCCCCATCTCGCACCCAGGTCTCGGTCACACAAGCCAGGTCCGCTTTCTGCTCCAGCAGATAGTCCCGAAGGACACCGGTCTTATTGTTAATGGACCTGGCGTTGCATAACACCAGTGTCGGAGGCGGGTCAATTCGTCTGGTCCCACTACCTGTCACCATCGGGATGGGCCGCAGGCTGGAAGGTGGTCGAGCACTCTCATGTCTCAGCCTCCTTCGCTTGTAAGTCTGCCTGCTCCCACCGTCATACCTTCCCCTCCCCAGGAGTACCGGAATCCCCAGGCCAGTCATCTTCTGTGGTGGACACCAATTCGTCGACTGGTGGTGGCAGAAACTCGAGAAGTAAAGTGCTGCTGTACACAACTACAGAGTAGTAGATGCAAGGTGTTAAAGTGCAGTTCTTCTTCTTATGTTATAAAGGCTCTAAGAGCTAAAGTGCGGTAGCATCCAAAAAGTGCAAAATGGTAAAGTCTAAAGTGCGGTAGTGTCCAAAGAGGTGCAAGGCGGTAGTGTCCGAAAAGGTGCAAGGCGGCAAAGTCTAAAGTGCGATGCACAAGTTCCATAATGGTATGGATGCTTAGATGCACAAGTTCCATAATGGTATCCTAGCACTGAACTGAATGTAGTAGACACACTACAGGGCTCATCTCTGCGCCACCCTATCCAACTGTAATCCACCCTCAAAGTCATTTTTAAAAAACACACAAATTTTCATGGCATTCATTCTCATTGCAAGAAGTTTATTTAGCACTCCTGGGGAAGCAAAAAAAGGCCTGAAGATCACGAAATCCAACCCCCACAACAAGACAAAGACTTATTTCCATATTAGCCCCCAAAGAAAACAGACCATGTAATGCCCTAAACAGAGAACACAGCCACAAACTAATTAGGATGGGACATGAACAACATCAAGCCTTCATACTACATTTGCGGCAAGTTCTCAATAAATGAATTCAATAATTTCTGGCCCACATGAAAAACAGGAAACCAGAGTTTTTTATCCCCTCCCCCCTCCATTATCTTCAGGATGCCACAGTCACTAGCCGGGGAGGGGGCAGTCCCACCAGTGTATATCTGTTAGTTTCACACTTGTAGCACTGTAATCCCCCCACATTGTGACCTGCTTCTCATGTCATCGGAGACTACTGAATGACCACAAGCAGTGAGTTATGTTAAGAATCGCCCTGAGCTCTGACAGGAGGAACAAACTGTGGGAGTTGCCACTGCTGCCAGACAAAAGCTGCATCTTTCTTCTTCAAAAAGAAGCTCATCATGTGCTTCAGCAGCTGATCTCTACCAAATGGGCAAAAGGTCAAGTCTGAGCATATTTTGAATGTATCACATTTAGTTTTGGTTCTTATGAGAACTTATGAAGCTGCCTTATACTGAATTAGACTCTTGGCCCATCAAAGTCAGTACTGTCTACTCAGACTGGCAATGGCTCTCCTGGGTCTCAGACGGAGATCTTTCACATCATCTTCTAACTGATACTTTAACTGGCAATACCAGGTACTGAATTTAGAACCTTTTGCATGCCAAGCAGATGCTCTACCATGAAGCCATGACACCTCACAAAATAGGTTCTGTGAACATATACAAAGTTGCCTTATACTGAGTCAGACCATTTGTCTGCCAAGGTCAATACTGTCTATTCAGACATGCTCTTTTGCATGACCTATCAAGAAACATCATCAGACCTCTGCAGCCTGAGATCCTTCTTTGCAGCTCCCCTCCCAACTTCTAATGGGGATATAACTTAAGGACTCAGAGATTTCCATCCCAACTGTTATCTGACAAATGGAGTTTTGATTCTCAAAAGCTTATTTCACCCCCTCCGCCCCCGAATCTTGTTGGCTAAGGTGCTACTGGACTCAATTCTAACCAGTCTTGTCAGTGGAGCACACACTTATCCTATGTCAGGGAACCTCCACAGAACAACACAAGAAGAAGGACCACATGGACCTTTAAAAGGTCTGCAAAGCAGGGTGTGAGAAGAGGGATCAAGCAGTAGTACTGACAGTACTGTGGGGGAAATTCCCAGTCATTTTATCAGGACAACCAGAGGGGCAAACAGGTATCTGAACTGTGAGGAGGCAGAATGCCAGCATACCAAATTCCTTTCTTTGTACATTGCAAGAACTAACCTCAGGGAGGGAAAGGGAGCAATTTTAACACATAGATTTTGTGACACCACCTCACACACTCATGGCCACTTCTAACTGGTGGAAACACAGAGGATTCCGACACATCCCATGAATTGCACAACGAAGCCTAAACTGTAACTTTTAAAGAGCAAAGGCCATGTTCACATTATTAAGAAAGAACTGAGCTTTGCTATTTTTTTCTTTCACCAATCAATGATTACTACAGAAACACCTTCCTCCTCCCTTCTCCCAGTAGACTCTTTTTCCTGAACATGTACTGTTCAGGTACATCAGTTAACCTATTATGACACATCACAATAGAAAAGTGGGGTTTTGGGGGGGGAGTCTCCTAATTAGGGTTGGTGGCTTTTGCACTGGCCTCTAGTTCTGGCTATGCCTCTAAGAGCAGCTAGATCTGCAGATATATGCCAGTGTTTACCATACATTGATCTGGATGGCCCAAGATCTCAGAAGATAAGTAAGGTTGGCCTTGGTTAGTACTTGGGTGGGAGACCACCCGCAAGGTCCAGGGTTGCTACACAGAGGCAGGAAATGGCAGACTACCTCTGTCCATCTCTTGCCTTGCAAACCCTATGGGGTTGCCATAAATTAGCCACTACTTGATGGCACTTGCCACCACCACTGCACATCTCTATATTGTGAAGAGCTTCCCCTGATGCTTTCCACAAAACATGCTACTTCTAAAACCACAGGAACAGCTCACTTTTGTTTTTGTTTTGCTGGAGTCTGAAAGACTAGACCTAATCAGTGAATTTTATATGGCTTCTTAAACCGCCTTTGAATCTACAAGCACATTTTATGAACACTTTTGATATTCCTTCAGCCAAGCTAGGTTGCTTACTCTCCTAAAAATTCTCCATGTAGGCTGATCTTATACAGGAGAGAGCATTCCCGCAGGAAAATGGAAGGGGAGAGTGTTCTATCTATTTTTAAACTATTATCCATTTAACAGCTGGAATGTTCCACTAATGGCCTGGAACCCAGCTTTAGAAAACTTTTCAGAGAGCTAGGCCGTTTTTGCAAAATCAAGCTCGATTCTTAAAGACAATCAGGTTTACTACAAAAGAAGCTTTAATTGCCTAGAGTCTGCTTTAAGAGGTGCATGTGTGACTTCAGTTGGCAGACATATAAAGAAAAAATTGTGATGTGGGTTGTGGGCCACACAGGCTTATGTCCCATTAAAACTGGTTAGTATTTAAGGTCCCTTAAGTCTGCTTCATTTTCAGTATGTAACTTCCAGAACTATGCACTAGGGTCTGGGACTAGTCTGGTGTGTGAATAAGAAAAAATGCAGAAAGTTCTGCTATTTGAATGCAATCAGAAGAACAGACCCCAGGGTTTGGATGGAATTAGTTGAAACAGGAATGCCAGGAATATCAATCAGGCAATTTCATGAAGGATTAATGGCAGTACTGTCTGCGTATAAGAAAATTGTAATGGCTGTATTATATTTTATTTATATGTTTATTAATAAAGCAGGTGGCATGTTGACAATAGAAATCTCCAGTTCTTTCTAATCCAAAGCAAATTATACTGTTCATGGAACTTCTCACTGCCTGGAGAAGTGGCAAGTAAACACAGCATGTCTGCTTCACAAGAACCCTAGTTGTTTTGATCTCCTGTTTCAACCTGGTGAAAAAAAAGGGGGGGGATTACAAACAGGAGATTTCTCCTGGTTTGCCCTTCAACAAAGAAAAAAGGAAGCTATTTTGGAAGCAAACTAATAAAAATCATTCTTAGTATTTCTTTGAAAACCAGTACTGTATACTCAGGGCTTTTTTTGCACAGGAACGCACTTCAGGCTGGCTTGGTGTCAGGGGGTGTGGCCTTATATGCAAATGACTTCCTGCTGGGTTTTCCCTACATAAAGCCCTATATGAAACAATGGTGACATCAGGGGGTGTGGCCTAATATCAGGGCTGGATCTGGGGGGGGGTGCTTGCCCTGGATGCTGAGGGAGGGGGGGTGCCAAATTGGGTATGGAGTCCATTCTATTCTCTGGGCCTATAAGATAGAATAAGCCCATAAGGGGGTGTCATTTTTTAATTTTGCCCCCCTTCAAAAAACATGTAGATCTGGTTCTGCCTAATATGCAATGAGTTCCAAATGAGTATACCAGATAAAATGTCTGGAGATACCACTCAGAAGAATTTCACATAAGCAAAACAAGACAGAAAAGTGTCATGGTTTTGTTTTGAAAATCAAGCAGGGATGTTTCATGACTAGAAGAAAATGTGGTACAATCTAATTAGAAAAGATTCAGGTGAAATTTAGAGTTGCCAGCCTCCAGGTGGGGCCTGGACATCTCCTGCTTTTACAACTAATCTCCAGCTGGCAGAGATCAGCTCTCCTGGAGAAACTGGCTGCTTTGAAGGGTGGACTGCTTTGTACCCTGCTGAGGCCCCTTCCCCAAGTCAAACCCCACCGTCTCCTGGATCCACCCCCAGATTCCATGTATTTTCCAACACAGACCTGGCAACCCTAGTGAAATTGCTTGTTAAAGAAAATCTTTATAGCCTTGGAACTCCTTATATAACTGCCTGCAAGAAAATCCTTACTAACAGCTATAGACTTTTCAGTATAGGTATATTCACATGGCACTGCAACTGCATAAAAATATAAAAGACTCCCCCCCCCCCAGATTTCAGAAAACCTGACCAAGTAATTTTAACTAATTTTTAAAAATGTACTTGCCACAGTTTCTCTGAGTATGTGGCTCCTCCTGTTGTGTAAATTTAGCTTTCAAGGTATTATATTTTTCATTTCAAAATTATCTCAGCAAGATCTTTTATATAGTAAAAGTTGCTCTCCCCTTAAACCAGTAACCTCAAGGCTGGACTACTGTAATACATTCTACATGGATCTGCCCTGAAAATCAACTTGGAAACCTGGAAAGCTGGTACAGAATGCTGCAGCTCACTTACTACCTGGAGCCTGGCAGTGCATGCATATCACATTCATGCTGCAACCACTCCATTGGCTACCAGTCAGTTACCAGGTTCAGTTCAAAGTTGGTTATCACCTACAAAGCCCTTAATGACCTTTGGCTCCCAAACCTACAGGGCTGCTTCTCCCACTTTGCTCTGCTATGACAGCTTTACTTATCAGATCAAAACCAATGGTGAGTGGCCCCAACCTGAGTAGCCCAGGCAAACCCAATCTCATCAGACCTCGCAAGCTAAGCAGGATCGACTCTGGTAAGTACTTGGATGGGAGACCTGCTTAGTATAGCAGAAGTTGGGAGGCAGGGGCAAACTTAACTCAGCCAACTCTCCCAGTCGGGGGTCAGTCACCACAGGCCGCCATGACTTCCAGGTGCAAATACATACACACACATGCACATATAAATACAAAAAAGCCATTGGTGAGTGCTGTTTGGGAGCCAGTTTGGTGTAGTGGTTAAGTGTGTGGACTTGTATCTGGGAGAACCAAGTCTGATTCCCCACTCCTCCACTTGCACCTGCTGGAATGGCCTTGGGTTAGCCATAGTTCTGGCTCTTTGGAATTTACCCTCCCAGATTCTGAGAAGTCATTTTAGAAATAGCCTCATATTAATTTTCACAAACAAAACAAGCCTTAAAACTCTTCAGCAGCCCTGACCTTTTAATTCCTTTCAAGGCCTTTTAACTTCCTGTGGTTTATATTTGGCATTAGCAGCATTAGTGTTTGGACAGCACTTTAAACCATTAAAGTGCTGTTTGAACTTTTATTGTTGTGCAGACTTTGAAATGGAAACGGCAAATGTAGCAACTGGGATGATTATAGGGTTGTCAACTACCTAGAGAAAAATGCCCTGTCCTTTTAACAGAGGCTTAATAGGATGTTATTTACCTCCATGCCTCAAAAAGAGTCATCTGCCCATTTCCACATATTATGCCTCTATTAAAAGAAGAGGACATTTTTATCCTAGTCAGCTGGCAAACTGATGGATGAAGATATCTTCCCAGCCAATGTAGTTTCTGTAGGACAAACATTACCTTCTGGACCTTTAACACTGATAGTAGCCAGCAGGGAGCAATACAGAAGAATTCAATTTCTCCTCTATACTTCATCTCTACTTCTACCTTGTTCTTCAGTTGAATGGTTACACTACACTAACAGTGATCTAAAGAAATATTTGGCATCTTAAACACTGACACATCTATGCTTTGGTTTAATTTCAATAAACTAATTGGCCTTTAGGGTGTTGCTGTTGGGTTTTTGATGCAATTTTACTTCCTGTTGTCATGAGTTAATTAAGTGTTTGTATATGCATGCTGATGTTTAACCACTGAGCAGGTAGAGCCAATGAGAATGTTTGCACGTACTTCCTGCCAAGACTAGGTGTCAATATGCATAGTGACCATTGAGGGAGAGCCCTAATGGCTAATCCATATATTTGGGTGGTAGTCTAGGGGAAAACATTTGGTCAGTTTTATTGCCCTTTGTGTTAAGCCCTTAGATCTCCATGCAGTTGAAGTTAGGACTCGAGAGAGTCGAGATGTTGTCTAGAAGCTAGATAGGATATTGAATCCTTCTTTGTTTTCTAGAAATCCCAGTCATACTTTTTCCTCATTAGTAAAGTAACTACTTTTATTCTTAAGCTAAACTGTGTGCCTGGCTGTTATTTGTGGTTCTCTCCATGTTACTCTGCTAATAGTATCCCTAGACCCTAACAGTTGCAAGACTCTGGCCGATTCCGCAGTAGCCTTTGCTCGGGTTTCACGGCTTTATTTCCCCCGGGGCAGATGTTGGTTTCTGCACGTTCTGACCCGCATTGGCTGTTTGACCCGCCTCTAAAGCGGGGTCACCCCACACCAAGATCCTCATTTTATGAGAAGTTTATTTTTGTTCCGGCCTCGGGGCTCTAGGTTTCTGTGTGGAACTCATATGAACTCGCTGTCAAGCTTCCACAGCAGCAGAACACACCCACAGAAATTCCACGACCATGATTCCACCCTGTTCTCAATTTGTCTACCTCTACGAAAAATTTTTTATTAAGAAATGCATTTTGTGCTATAACGTAACTACCTTTTACGATGTAACATGATTATCCTTCTTCTTCCTGCATCCTATGAACACATGGTTATGTGCTTCTGCCTGCCTCCACTCTATTTTTTTCCCATGTGAATTCGCTCAGGTTTCATTGTTTGGTAAAGCATCTTTCACCCCTCACAAGAAGCCATCTGCATAAAAAATGGCAGCCATGGTATTGTTTTGTGGCTGTGTGCTGTTGATGGCGTGCTTAAAATTAAAATTAAACGTGTGTTGTGTATATTGTGCTGTTTTCTCCATGCACTTGTGCACTCATCGAAACAGTGCTGGAGGTAGAGCCCCGGCACGTCGTGGTCCCGGCAGGTAGACCTGGCCACTGAGTGGGATGCTGGGGGTGGGGTGGGGGGGTTGATGGAGCTTGCCTAAGCATCATAAGATACAAGCATTGCCCCACCTTCACATTTGAGAATCCATTCACATTCACAGCCACAAGCCAGCTGGCCAATCCCCTCCCCTAAAAAAAAAAAATCACGTCATTATGTTATAACGTAACCATGCATACGTTAAAAAAAAGAGGGGGGCAGGCATGTCTGAGGAAGGGAGGAGGGAGGGGGAAATTGCTCTGATTGTGAGGGAACTACAGGAGCAAAATCAATGCGGAAACAGAACACACACAGCAGACTGGGTATTGAATCTGGGGAAAATCCTCTAATGTGGAATCGGGAAATCAGACCCGCATGGAACAGCCCTGCAGCAATAGGGAGGCAAACACCAAGTGCGGAATCAGCCTCTTTTGATTTTGTCACAATGGAAAAAATCCTCTTCCCTATTTGAATATAAAATAGAAACAAACAATCATAGGCATTAATCCTACCCTTCTGATCACCCATGTGTAAAGTTCTATTCTAGTGGAAGGCAGGCCTGTAGCTATGGGGGGCAGTGGCTGTGGGGGCACTGCCCCTGACTTTCTGGGATCCCTTTGGGGCACAGCTTGGTTTTTTCTTTGGGGAAGCATCATCAGTGGCTGCCAGAGCTGAGCAGGGCACCGTGCACTGCAGCAGCAAAAGCTGCAGATGGAGAGGAGGGAGCTGGAGGAGTGGGAGGTAGAGGAATGGGCCAGAGAGGGGAAGATGGATGAGGGGGATGGATGGAGCTGCTGGCTGCAAAGTGCCAGGGTGGGGGAGAGGGAGGTGGAAGGAAACCCACCTTTCACCTTGCTTACACGCAGTCCCAGCACGACCACATTTAACTTTAAAAGGGGTAAATTCTCTGAGATGAGGAGGCATGTGAAGAGGAAACTGAAAGGAAAGGTAAATATAGTCAAAACCTTTTGGGAAGCTTGGAGGCTATTTAAAACTACAATCCTAGAAGCTCAGATAAAATATATACCACAAATTAGAAAAGGCACAAACAGGTATAAGAAAACACCTGAATGGTTAACAAACAAAGTAATGGAAGCTGTAAAAGATAAGAAGAACTCTTTTAAGCGGTGGAAAGCTAGTCCAAGTGAGATTAATAAAAGGGAACACAGGCTATAGCAAATCAAATGCAAAACTGTGATCAGGCAAGCAAAAAGCGACTATGAGGAGCATACTGCAAAAAACATAAAGACCAACAATAAAAATTTCTTCAAATATATTAGAAGCAGGAAACCAGCCAGGAAGGCAATGGGGCCTTTGGATGACCAAGGGGTCAAAGGATTACTGAAGGAGGATAGGGAAATGGCTAAGAAGCTGAATGCATTTTTTGCCTCCGTCTTCACTGTGGAAGACGAGAAGTGTTTGCCTGCTCCAGAACCACTAATTTTGGAAGGGGTGTTGAAAGACCTGAGTCAGATTGAGGTGACAAGAGAGGAGGTCCTACAACTGATGGACAAATTAAGAACTAATAAGTCACCAGGTCCGGATGGCATACATCCAAGACTTCTGAAAGAACTCAAAGTTGAACTTGTGGATCTTTTTAAATCATAGTTCTTAAAGATATGAAGTGCCATTGTTGAAATACTTCGGTGCAAATATAAGTATGAAACTTTATTCATGAATATTACTCTGAAATAAGATATGGAATCTTCAGCATTTTCATATTAAAACATTTTTAAAGGCAGTTTTTAAAAGTACAGGGTGTTTTAAAATTTAGTGGAACTGATCCTGATCCAGTGGGTACTGTGGAGAATTTTTTTCCTTAACAAGAGGAAATAGTCATTGGAAACAGGAAAGCGGAATGTTTTAGTATTAATAATAGATCAGCGTCTGAAAGACATGCAGATGTTTGCAAAACCACCAAACAATGCTGAGATGTTAGACCAGAAACAATTCTTTTTGAACCTATAACTTGGAACAGGTTGTAACCATTCTTATTTATTTACTTTTACATTGGAATGTGCATTTTCACCTAAAATTCAGAATATCCATTTCATCTTCAAAGCAAGCCTGTGAGGTAGCCTGTGTTAAGAAATCATGACCTACCCAAATACACTAAGGAAGCTCTCATGGCCCTGCAGGGATCTGAATTCATGTTTCCCAAATTTAAAGCTAACACTATAGTTGATTACAGTGATTACCAGCCAGGTGATTACCAGTTCTCCCGGTTCCTGTAGTGGACATGGCTACTGTTGAAGCAAATGAAAGCTCATTATTTTAAATGTGGGCAGCCAATAATAAGCCATACCTTACAATGTCCCTGCTCCCTTTCTGAAAAGCTCAGCAGGTGCCAGAGAAAGTATGGACAGATACTATGCTGCCCATGAGATGGAAGTCCTGTTTTACTCCTGCATCACACTGTGTCTATTATATAATGTTGTTTCACCTTTATAAACAAGATTGGTCCATAGGAACTAGGTGGACTTTCTCCTAAACGGAAGGTGGAGAAAAGCAGCTTCATAATATCTGACCAATAATGTTGGAATAGCTGTGGGTCAGAGCTGGAGATAAGAAGTATTTAGTTCAGGCATGCTTGCCATACTTGCAAGGAAGAGGAAGACGGAAAGACACCCCGCCTGCAAGGGGCATCATCTAAAGCCACCTCAAAGTTCTGTCTGTTCCAAACTGCTATATCTTCTGTCTCTCATTTGCATATCTGCCCCTTCCCTTCAGCTGGATGGCCACCTCCTACAAGTTCTGACGGGTCCTTGAACAAGGCAGCTTGCTGGATGCCACTTCTTGACAATTTGCGCCCAGTAAGAAAACATCTACAGACAGAGTGGAACTTTTGTCAAATGCCAAGATTCCCATCAGACAAGCAAAACCATTGTGAGTTATATCTATTTATTTTGAGTTATATCCCACCCTCTCCTGCTCAGCAGATAATACCATTGGAATATTAACAGCAAAGGTTACAGTGATGAAATGAACCAGTGCTAGATGTGAACGGTCCATGCTGAAATAAAGCCCTAAACAGTTTGGAATCTCTTCTGAACTGGAGCAATTTTTTAGAAGCTCCCATCCAATGTGCTGTGATCCTGATTCAAGGCTTTCCTGGTCCTCAGTAGTATCTTTCCCAATACCAACTGAGTCCCTGCATTCAGTGCTCCTGCTTTCTGGGTAATAGTGAAGGACAGCAGCTGTGGGTCCCTGCCCATAAAACATCCTCCCCAGAAAACTGTCAAATGTCTCTACTGCTTTCGTTTTACTGTCCTGTAAAGGTATTTTTGTTTTCCTAGGAGCTTGTTGACTCTGTCAGTTTTTACAGCCAAAAGAATTTCACTGATGCTGAATGATTTTCATTTTATGGTTATTGTTATTTTAGCTTTCTGTTATAAAGTTTAAATGGGAATAAACCTTGGTGAGATATATGGAAGATGAGCATATAAACATTTTAAATAAACAGACATCCTTGCTCAGAAATGATGTTCTGATTACATGTCTGATCTCAGCCTAACCTATCACAGCTATGAAAAATCAAGGAATAAAGAACTGTAAGGCACTTTACATAGTAAAGTTTTTTAAATAACTGAAATGAACTTGAGTCTAAATGCTTCCCCTTCACCTTTGCAAATGGAAACTTGTGACAGACCCTCTTGCAGCACAGCTTACACAATTTTGGCCATGATACTATACACAGAAATTTCTTCTGCTGCAAAAATAAAATCATGAAAAAATTCATGCTCTCCAATTGTTCCTGGCTTCCTGTTACTGGAGATTTACTACAAAACTATCTAAACAGCTATTCGGCTGTTATGATGTGCATTGTTAGGCTAGCAACAGGAAATGCTACTGCAATTTTGAATAGAATTAACCCTCCATCAGCAAGCAGCTGTTGAACATTTTCTACTCTGCTTGAAGGCCAATGAAATTCTTGACATAGCTCATGAAATGCTTCTCTGTTGGCACACAGCTTAGCTATAATGACACCAGGAAGCCCTGGTATTTCCCTGTTCTTCAGCATCTCACTGAAAGGGGGAGGGGTGGGGGACATACTGCTTTTCAGCACTGTGAAGAAACCATCAGGCAACCTTGCCTATTAAGACTTCAGTGCAGTGGATGGTTGCTAAGTTACAGCATGACGTGCAAGCAGGCCCCATGTCTACATTTTTCCATTACATTGTCCTCTGTTAAGCTAGCTAGCCTGAACAGGAGGAGTCTCTCAAACAAACTAACTTTCTATAGATCAGCAAGAGATTACAAGAGCCCCATGGGGCATTAGCAGTCTATTCACATAGATTTATGCAAGGAGGTATGCGTTGAGTGCACAGTATGACAGCAGATGCACTTGGTGAGCCACATAGAACTCCTGGTAAAAGAAGCTAATTATATCACATCTTGATTCCAGTGCAAAAAGTAGGAGAATAAGGATTTCTTTACACAGCCCTCCCACATTTAACTTGCTAGAAAAAAGCTTTCCTTAAATCAAAGCTTTGAAGTCTTCTGTTTTCACTTTCAGATAATAAAAATCAGGCAAATGCAGATTTAGTTCACTCTGAGCCCACTGAAATCTATGAGCCTAGACTAGAGGAACTCCACAAAACATTCTTCAAATTCAGCCCTGTACAAACTGAAGTTAATGTGAATATTAGCAACAAACCAATAATATTGTTCATGTGCAATCTGAATAGCTTTGAATTCCAAGGATCAAAACTTAAAAAAAAAGTTACTAGACAAAGCTGATTCTAAATTTCTGAACATATCTGTTTGACCTATCTAGCCTAATATAAGGTAATCTCCTGGCCAATCTTCATTTCCAGTTGTAGAAGACATTATGGTACCACAGACATTCAATATCCATTATGGGCACTACTCCATAGCCAATAGTGAAATATTAATCTGTCTTTACATCTAAATTTACTACAACAAATCAAGAAATTGTCAAAGTTCTCAGTCACAAAATATAGTGGTCAGGATCTAAATGGCCGCAAAGAATTTTTAAACTTTTTTTGCTTTAAACAGCAGACTCCATGGCATATCACAAACTTTGAAAATCCTACCAGTTTCAATTGGGTTGTTAATGGAGATTTTAAAAATCAGTCAAACAGAGGTAGATGACAGCCAGAGAGATTCACGGAAAGGGCTTAGACTGTAGATGGACACATCACATTCTAGTGGCTTACACTGCGAATGGGTAAAACGGCACAGATTCTAGGTTGTTACAGCCTAATCCCAATATAGTCTGCTGGAGATCTGCTACAGAGCCATTGTAGTTTACCTTCTCCCCCCTGCAAAAGAAAAGCATACAAAGAAAGCAAGAAGCTGAGCGCTTCTATTTTCACCAGTACCACAACCCGAGGATCAGGGCAGATAACTTCCAAGTCACTTTAGCAGGTGAGCCTCAGCAATTCTTACTTTTTAAAAAGAAGTCAATGGTTCAAAATGCCTGGACACAGAAAAAATCTGAATGAAGCATCAGAGATTTGCAGGGCAAAGTTCTATATGCTCATGTAAAGTAGTGTATTTTAAAGGATGGAAATTAAAAGATATATTTGCATTTTTTTTTTTTTGCAAATCTCAGATTTGAATTTAGTGTTTATCCACCTGTGTAAACACCAAGGATCCTTACATAAAAACTCAAATGCCTTCCCTTACCCAACAGTTATTATACCTATTTTTAAAGTACCATCTGATCATAGAAGAATATTGTACAAGCCACTTGACTTCGCAGTCCTCACATTAAATATTATAGCAATGGACTACTATAGGACTATAACAACTACAGATTTATTTTTCAAAAGGCCTCTTGTGGTGCAGCAGGAAATAAATCCTGAACAGGAAATGATGGGGATGTGGGATGGACCTTTTCAGGTCAGGGAAATACACACAATTCCTGCCATTCTAAGAGTGCTTGGACTGCAGTCTTTCCCAAAAGATCAGATTCAGCATGTTTGAGAAAGATACTGCTGAGTACCAGGAAAGCCTTGAAACGATTACAGCCCAATGTTGAGTGTAGGGTTGCCAAGTCCAATTTTAAAAATATCTGGGGACTTTGGGGTGGAGCCAGGAGACTTTGGGGGTGGAGCCAGGAGACATTGGGGTGGAGCCAAGATCAAGGCTGTGACAAGTATAGCTGAACTCCAAAGGGAGTTCTGGCCATCACATTTAAAGGGACGGCACACCTTTTCAATGCCTTCTTTCCATAGGAAATAATGAAGGATAGGGGCACCTTCTTTTGGGACTCATAGAATTGGACCCCCTGGTCCAATCATTTTGAAACTTGGGGGCTATAGATGCTGTACTGAAAATGTGGTGCCTCTACCTCAGAAAACAGCCCCCCCCCCAGAGCCCCAGATACCCATGGATCAATTCTCTATTATTTTCTATGGGAATAAATCTCCAGAGGGAATAATAGAGTTCCCAGCAGACATTTCCCTCCCCTCCCCCCGCTTTCTGACGACCCTGAAGCGGGGGGGGGAGGGCCTCCAAACCGGGGGATCCCCTGCCGCCACCTGGGGATTGGCAACCCTAGTTGAGTAGGAGCTTCCAAAAAATTGCTCCCATTCAGAAGAGAAAGTGGAGGTAAATCTCTGTGTAGAAACAGCCTCAGACAGTTATTCTTTTCACTCTTACACATACACTTTCCAAATCAAGCCTTCAGCTTCACACATGGTCAAAGCCATAAGAATGTACTGCCTGCTGGATCAGATCAAGAATCTGTGCTCCCTCCCATAGAAACCTGCCAAATGTCTCCAAGAGGTTTACAATACAACTGACATGTCCTATTGATGGTCAGTGTTAGCAGAAGAAACTAATAACTGAGAAGCTGAAGTTCTTGGATTAAATAAAATGGTTGAATCCAAAGCTGCAACCAGCCTGTTTACTGCTTTGAATGTCAGCATCAGGTTATGTGCACAGTTCAGACACGGTGCTTTTTATTAACATAAACATCCCTGGAGGATCCTCCCCTTTCACATTTGTGGCAAAACCTAGTTTCTTGTCATGTCTAAGCCACAAACCATAGGCTATGTGAGCCCACAAATGAGCCTAGGCTTAATCACATAAGACGGGGTAACCAAACCGTGGCTCAGGTGGTGTTTTAAGCCCCCACTGCCCTGTCAGCCAACCTGGAGAAGGCATTTCTTCCTTTAAATCATTTCCCAAAGCCAAGTCAGTTGGTGGCTTGGAAAATGCATTTAAAGTTGCTTTCTTTCCACCTTTCTCTCCCCCATTCATTTCCTGCCTGCCTGCCTATTTTCAAATATCTGACATTTATGAATTGTGGCTCTTGCATTAAGCAAGTCTGGCAACCCCTGACATAAAAGAAACTGTTGGTGGTTACATCTGAACCATGCCACTGCATTTTCTCTTGCTGTAGATTCCTCACTTCGTAGCAGGCCTCAGATTCAGAGGGAGCTCACAGGAGCACAGCTCCTGAACCTTTCTGAGAGTTCCACCTCCTTGTCCACTGAATAGTATGTGGAGCTGCATAACAATCCCTGGATGAGCTCCACCACCTATTTTTCTACAAAATTATTGCTGCTTTGTAGTATGTATTTGGGAGGCCTGTCCAACTCAAATCCTTAAGGTGTCCCTCCTGACAAGGTCTATCTAGTTCAGTACTGGTTCATATAAACAAGTAGTGCTTGTTTTCTCCACGCAACAAAGTATTTGACTACAGAAACATGATTGTGCTGAACACCCACTTCAAAGGTGTGTATGTGACTATTTCACTTATTGTAGCTGCTTTTCTTAATGTAAGTGTAGTTTCAAAGAATGCAGTATTTTTTAACAAAAGGTACATTTTCATTTGCTTTATATTTCTCATCTCATTTTGTAGTATCAACACAGTCAGCAATACTTGGTCACTTTTAAGGTACTCCTATGCCAGAGGAAAAACACTGATGGCTTGTCAAGGGGCAGCTTCTGTTTTTATAGGTAGCCAAAATGGCCTGTCAGTGAATGCCCAAGAAGGCCGTAGCTAAACCCATCAGCTTACCTGGTATTTCCTTTCTGTAAAACATATACAAATAAACTGGGTACATACATTTGCAATTGAAACTGGTCTAAACTTATATGCCAGTTTACTGTGGCCACCATGCACCTAGTTGCATATCACTCAGCATCACAAATTCCAGCACCCTAAGTAGTATTAACAAGTGCTGCACTCCAGAAAGACTTCCAGTCATACAGTATTAAAGGAATATTACACAAAGAAGGCAAGAAAGTCCAAAGTAAGTACATGTCAGTGACAGTGTGAAAGGAGGTTAGAAATTCTGGAATATGTTTGATGTTAGCATGGATTCTGTCATGACTAACATGTAAAATGAGAGCAAGGAAAGAATTACATTGTTCAATTAGCACATCTAAAACTCTTTATGAGTATGCATAATACTTCTCTGGGGCATTTGTGACAATAGCAGCCAGGACAAGTTTTGTGACATGTAACTAGCTAGAATTATTGAATCAGTAGATGCAAGAAATCTGGGATGGCAGCCCTCTTCCACTGAACACACAACTTTGGAAGGAACTCACACAGAGCTGCGGAGGAGAAAGGGGACACCTGCCTAGTCAGCCAGATTAGCTGAATAAGTACTGGAAATCAACAAGGTTACAGATGCTGGAAGCATGCTCTGAATTTGTTAGAGCTCAGGACATCTGCTTTTCAGATAGTTCAGACATACATTTCAGACAGTCAGACATACCTCTGCGGAATGTCCTGCTCTCTTTGCTGAATAATCACACATCTGAGATTAAGCCTTCCAGGTCAAAATCTGTTACTGTCAGGCTGGGCTAGCTTACACTATTTAGCCACTCCCACTTCCATTCTCCCATTTCTTGCTGGCCAGGTTTAATGCAGGAGAAGTGTCTCTGCAGCCCCTGGATCCCAATTGGCAACAATGAGAGAGAATGTGTGTGCCTCTTCTCGTACTGGCAGGCTACCGGTCAACATGCAAAGGAAGTGCTTCTGCAGCCCTCCTTAGACTTCAGGCAGCAGTAGCACCAGCACAGGAAGTGGCAACAGGCACCAGCCACACCTGTCACCTTCTCCCACATCACCAACATCTGTTGATTTGGTGCTCCAGTTAGTTAGCCACTTGACTTGACAGTGTGATGAACTAGCCTTGTTTTAGGCAACCCTGGGACTTGTAATGAGATGGACTCTGGCTCATCTGACCAAGAAATTCTAGCAAGAAGCAGACTTACATCAGTGGTTTGGAAAATGGAGTGAAGAAGTGGTTTGGAAGTTGATGGGAAATGGCATGGTATACCCCTACAACTTCCTGTCTAGATCCCTTGCACTCAAATGGCTACACAGTTCTGAAGCAATGCAAGAGAAGGGTGCCCATTACCTCCATTGCTTAGAAACATCTGGAATATATGAGCATGAGCAGAAGTCCTTCCTTCCCTTGCATATCCTTGTCATTCCCTCCCCATTGTATCATTCCAGAGTCACCTCAGGAGCAGAGTAAGGAAGTTCAGCAGTGGAGACTGGAACACATGATACAAAGGCAAACTTTTTTAAAAGCAAGGAAGATGTTTGTTTCCCCTCATTCCATTCCTCATTCAATTCCTACGTGGTTAGTTCTTGGGCACAGTCATGGAAGGGTAAGGCAGGGATAAGAGCAAAATAGAATACAGGGAGCAATAAAGGAGACAGATCCGTCCTTCTTCTCATCCCTTCTTAGGAAAAGGCACTTGAGATCATAATACTTAATATTTGTGCAGTTCTTAGCCCTGACCTGGATAGCCCAGGCTAGCCCAGTCCTGTCAGATCTCAGATGCTAAGCAGTACTTGGCAAGTATTGGATGGGAGACCTCATTGGAATACCAGAGCCTGGGAGAAGTGGCACACTTTATTCAGCCACCTCTCCAAATATCTTCCATGTCCACAGTAGGGATCAGTCACCACCAGAGCTTGCCATGACTTCCAGATGCACATATACAGGTAGGTAGGTAGGTAGGTGACAGATGACAGACAGATAGATCTTCATGTACCTTATCTCTGGAATTCTGACAATGACCTTCCAGAATCAGCCAGTATCATTCTATTATTAAACACAAAGGACTGAGGCAGAGCATAAGGCCATCACTGACTTCATGATTGAGTCAAGATCTGAACCAGGGACCTTCTGCTCATCCTCTTAGCTATGCTCACTAAGTCTCACCAGGGGCATCTTCACGCTTTACCAAACATCAAATCCAGTCTTGGGTACACATATTCACAGTGCCCATATCAGCATACTAATTAAATACATTGTTAATTTCAGATGTGTAAAGTTGTGATTAAGCTGTGATGAAGTTGGCAGAGGTTACAAGGCACATCACATTTCTAAACTGCTAGAAATATGAGTCATGAAATTCACAGCACCTTAATGGGGGAGAGGGAGGGGTATCTCACATGGCTAGAAATGAACTATAAATACAACTTTACAAGATGGAACACTTCAATGAAAAGCCTGGGTAACAAAACATGCTTTGGACCGGAACTTTAAAGTAGGTACTAGGCAAACTTGGAGGGAGATTGCATTCCAAAGCTAAGGTGCCACCATTGTCAATCAATAGTTTTAAGTTTGTAAAATATCTCTAGGACAAAGATGGTGAGGGGTCTGGAGACCAAGTCCTATGAGAAAAGGTTGAAAGAGCTGGGCATGTTTAGCCTGCAGAGGAGGCAGCTGAGAGGTGATATGATCACCATCTTCAAGTACTTGAAGGGTTGTCATATAGAGGATGGTGTGGAATTGTTTTCTGTGGCCCCAGAAGGTAGGACCAGAACCAATGAGTTGAAATTAAACCGAAAATGGTGTCATCGATCGTGGGTTGAGGCTGAACTACTGGTAAGGAGAGAGCTTGAGCCATTCGCTTGATTAGGTTGCTGTAGGACTTGAAGTGCTCAGACAAAGAGATAGGTAGATCCTTGGCAATCTGAGGATTAGGAGAGGGTTCAGCGGGCGATTTGCCGATGGAATCTTCAGCGTTGGAATCGGAGCTGACATCGGAGGATGCTCCACCAACAGCAGAGTGTTCAGACAGATGAGGTGAGGAAGGTGTGTGGGCGGCATGCATCTCATGAGGCGTTTCAGTGGACTTGGACACACGTGGTGTTTCCAACTTGCAGCGTTCTGGCTGGAGAGGAGCAGGTGTAGTGATCGGCGCTGAGTGTCGTGTTGGGGATCTGTAGGAGACTCGGGAGCAAAGAGATGCTTCTGAGCGATGTTCCCAGTCCAGTAGGTCGCGTGGAGGATACCACGGGTATGGTTGAACGGATAACCCCCGTACAGATATGACCATTAAGAACATAAGAGAAGCCATGTTGGATCAGGCCAATGGCCCATCCAGTCCAACACTCTTGAACATAAGAACATATGTATCACACAGTGGCCAAAAATTTATATATATATATATATATATATATATATATATATATATATATATATATATATATATATATATATATATATATATATATATATATACACACACACACATACACACACACACACACTGTGGCTAATAGCCACTGATGGACCTCTGCTCCATATCTTTATCTAACCCCTTCTTTAAGCTGGCTATGCTTGTAGCTGCCACCACCTCCTGTGGCAGTGAATTCCACACGTTAATCACCCTTTAGGTGAAGAAGTACCTCCTTTTATCCGTTCTAACTCGACTGCTCAGCAATTTCACTGAATGCCCACGAGTTCTTGTATTGTGACAAAGGGGGAAAAAGTACTTCTTTCTCTACCTTCTCCATCCCATGCATAATCTTGTAAACCTCTATCATGTCACCCCGCAGTCGACATTTCTCCAAGCTAAAGAGTCCCAAGCGTTTTAACCTTTCTTCATAGGGAAAGTGTTCCAAACCTGTAATCATTCTAGTTGCCCTTTTATGGACTTTTTCCAATGCTATAATATCCTTTTTACAGTGCGGTGACCAGAATTGCACACAGTATTCCAAATGAGACTGCACCATCGATTTATACAGGGGCATTATACTGGCTGATTTGTTTTCAATTCCTTTCCTAATAATACGCAGCATGGCGTTGGCCTTTTTTATTGCAATCGCACACTGTCTTGACATTTGCAGTGAGTTATCTACCACGACCCCAAGATTTCTCTCTTGGTCAGTCTCTGCCAGTTCACACCCCATCAAGTTGTATTTGCAGCTGGGATTCTTGGCCCCAACGTGCATTACTTTGCACTTGGCCACACTGAACCTCATCTGCCACATTGATGCCCACTCACCCAGCCTCAACAGATCCCTTTGGAGTTCCTCACAATCCTCTCTGGTTCTTACCACCCTGAACAATTTAGTGTCATTCGCAAACTTGGCCACTTCACTGCTTACTCTCAACTCCAAATCATTTATGAACAAGTTAAAGAGCATGGGACCCAGTACTGAGCCATGTGGCATCCCACTGCTTACCGTCCTCCAATGCGAAGACTGCCCATTTATACTCACTCTCTGCTTTCTATTAATTAGCCAGTTTTTGATCCACAAGAGGACTTGTCCTTTTACTCCATGACTCTCGAGCTTACTAAGGAGCCTTTGATGAGGAACTTTATCAAAAGCTTTCTGGACGTCAAGGTAAACAATATCTATCGGGTGTACTTTGTGCACATGTTTGTTTACTCCATCAAAGAAATGTAACAGGTTAGTGAGGCAAGATCTTCCCTTACAGAACCCATGCTGAGTCTTCCTCAATAACTCGTGTCCATCAATGTGCCTACTCATTCTGTCCTTAATAATGGTTTCTACCAACTTTCCTAGTATTGAAGTCAGACTGACTGGTCTCTAGTTACCCGGATCTTCTCTGGAACCCTTTTTAAAGATGGGGGGGTGACATTTGCTACCTTCCAGTCCTCAGGAACGTAGGCAGATTTCAATGAAAGATTACATATTTTTGTCAGAAGATCCACAAGTTCAACTTTGAGTTCTTTCAGAACTCATGGATGTATGCCATCCGGACCTGGTGACTTATTAGTTTTTAATTCGTCCATCAGTTGTAGGACCTCCTCTTTTGTCACCTCAATCTGGCTAAAGACTTTCAACACCCCTTTCAATAGAAGTGGCTCCGGAGCAGGCAAACACTTCTCATCTTCCACCGTGAAGACGGAGGCAAAAAATTCATTTAGCTTCTCAGCCATTTCCCTATCCTCCTTCAGTAATCCTTTTACCCCTTTGTCATCCAAGGGCCCCACTGCCTCCCTGGCTGGTTTCCTGCTTCTAATATATTTGAAGAAATTTTTATTGTTGGTCTTTATGTTTTTTGCAATATGCTCCTCATAGTCCCTTTTTGCCTGCCTGATCACAGTCTTGCATTTGATTTGCCATTGCCTGGGTTCCCTTTTATTAATTTTACTTGGACTAGCTTTCCACAGCTTAAAGGAGTCCTTCTTACCTTTTACAGCTTCCATTACTTTGTTTGTTAACCATGCAGGCCTTCTCTTATACCTGTTTGTACCTTTCCTAACTTGTGATATATATTTTATCTGTGCTTCTAGGATTGTAGTTTTAAATAGCCTTCAAGCTTCCCCAAAGGTTTTGTCTGTATTTACCTTTCCTTTCAGTTTCCTCTTCACATGCCTCCACATCTCAGAGAATTTGCCCCTTTTAAAGTTAAACGTGGTTGTGCTGGTCTTTTGGGGCAACTCCCTATTTATACAAATAGTGAAATCAATAACGTTATGGTCACTGCTCCCAATCACTTTTACATTTCTCACCAGGTCCTGGGCATTACTTAGGACCAAATCCAGGATCGCTCCACCCCTGATAGGTTCTGTGACCATCTGCTCCATAGCACAGTCATTGAGAGCATCTAGAAACTCAGTCTCTTTCTCTCGACCAGAACATATATTGACCCAATCAATCTGCGGATAGTTAAAATCACCTATGACGGCACAGTTTTTTCATCTAGCCACCATCTTTAAGCCTTCCATCATATTATAGTCATCCTCTGTCTTTTGATTTGGTGGGCGATAACAAACTCCCATAGTTAAATTGCCTTTTGGGCCCTCTATTTCAACCCAAAGCATTTCTATAAGGGAGTCTAATTCTCTGACCTCAGTCTTACTGGACCGTATGTCCTCTCTGACATACAGAGCCACCCCACTTCCAACCCTTCCCTCCCTATCCTTCCGGTATAACTTATATCCAGGAATCACCGTGTCCCACTGATTCTCCTCATTCCACCAAGTTTCTGAAATTCCCACAATGTCTATGTTTTCTCCTGACACTAAACGTTCCAACTCACCAATTTTACTTCGAAGACTACTAGCGTACAAACATCTATAATTTCCTAGGCAAGCTAGGCCCGGCACCTTCCTCCTGCCGCCTCGAGACTCTGGCAGGCAGTCCATTCTATTTGTCACCGTCTCAGTGGACAACTCTGTTTCATTACCCGGTAGAAAAGTATCAGCTAAACCTTCATCTCTTTGAGATGAGTCTTCCCGAACCAGAGACATTTCATCTCCTGTTGGCTTTCCCCCAAGATTTAGTTTAAAAACTGCTCTGCCACCTTTTTGATTTTAAGCGCTGGTTCCAGGTAGGTGGTGGTGGCGGTCGGCGAAAGCCAGACTGTTGGTCTACATCAGGATCGACTAAATGTCTCTTCCTTGATTTCTCAGGCATTGAGGGTTGGGCCCCTTCTGCATCAGAAGGGGAATCTCGCTGTTTCCCTGGGAACCGGAGTGAAATGTTGAGGTTAGCTGAGTCAGGTTGATCTCGGGTTCAGAGCTAGAAAGCGGCTGTGTCAGCAGTTGTCTTGGTACCGAAGGGCTTCTCCGATGTGTCGGGGAGGTGAGAGGTTGCCTCTACGGGGCAGATGAGACTGCCGTTGAAGCTGATACTGAATCTCTCGGAGCCAGAGAGGGAGTGCGACTGACGTGGTCTCGCTTCCTATGTTTCTCCTTGTCTCTCTTTTGTGTCAAAACAAATTTATTAATCAGCAACATATTGTTACAGTATTCTAAAAGAAGGTAATAACGTTACGTTATAAAAACAATACATCGCATTTTTCATCCCTCCTCCTCTCCCCCCCTTTTCTTGACCCTCGCCGGTGTTACCTATAATTATTAAATATATATATATATATATATATATATATATATATATATATATATATATATATATATATATATATATATATACACACAAGGTAATTTTATCAAATCAAGAGTCTCCATTTTAAAGTTCTATAACCATAAGAAAGAGATTTTAAAAAAGCGAAGAAAAATAAAAAAATAGGTAAAGGTAACTAACGTCTGTAAATCCATCTTTAGTTTGTCTCCTCACACCTTTAGTTCTGGAAATTTCTTTATTAGTCCATTATTCCATCACAGTTCAAGTATTATCAAAAATCACTAAGTATCCCTTTACCTTCCAATATTTTTCAACATATTTTTAGAATTTCTCCCATTCCTTTCTAAATTTCTCCATATCATAGTCTTTTAAGATTCTTGTAAGTTTGTCCATTTCACTCCAAGAAGTAGTTTTTAAAATCCAATCCCATTTTTCTGCTATTGTAACTTGCTTCTATGACTGCGCATATAATGTCCTTGCTGCTGAAAGCAGATACCACACCAATGTTCTATCTTGTTTTGGAAAACTTTCCATTTGTAATCCCAACAAAAAAGAGTCTGCAGACCTCTTAATATCATAACCTAAAATTTTTGACATTTCTTGCTGGATCACTTGCCAAAATTGCTTTGCCTTCTCACAAGTCCACCACATATGGTAGAAAGATCCTTCATGTTTTTTACATTTCCAACACCTATCTGACACCTGATTATACATTTTTGCCAGTTTCTTAGATGTCAAATACCATCTATATAGCATTTTGAAACAGTTTTCTTTAATATTATAACATGTCGAAATTTTCAGAGTTCTTCCACAGATACTCCCATGATTCCATTTGTATTTCTTTGTTAAAATTAATTGCCCATTTAATCATTTGAGATTTAACTACTTCATCTTCTGTAGACCATTTCAATAATAGTTTATAAATTCTTGAAATCAATTTTTCGTTGCCTCCCAACAGCATTCTTTCCAATTCTGTTTGCTCTTGCCTAATATCTTCATTTTTAATGTCCTGTTCCATCAAACTCTTAATTTGTTGCAATTGAAACCAATTATATTTATACTGTAATTCTTCAGCTGATTTGAATTCCACCTTTCCTCCCTGTATCTTTAATAGTTGATTCTACGTTAACCACATCCCTGCATCAGTTTCTGAAGATAATTTTAATACTTCTGTTGGCACAATCCATAGCGGCTTTCTCTCACCATATTTTTTATATTTTACCCAAGTACTTAGCAAGTTTCTTCTTATATAATGATGCGAGAAAAAGCCATCCATCTTATTTTTCACATAAAACATATATGCATGCCAACCAAAAATATTTCCATGACCTTCTAATGCCAGCAGCTTCTTATTTAGTACCGTCATCCATTCTTTAATCCATACCAAACATACTGCATCATGATACAATTTTAAATCCGGCAGTTGGAAACCTCCTCTTTTTTCTGCATCAGTTAAAATTTTCATTTTAATTCTTGGTTTCTTGCCCACCCATACAAATTCTGAGACTTTTCGTTGCCATGTACTGAATTGTTTATTGTCCTTCACAATTGGAATTGTTTGAAATACAAACATAATTCTTGGTAGAACATTCATTTTGATTGCAGCAATTCCGCCCAGCACAGACAAGTTCAGTTTATTCCATTTTATCAAATCTTTGTCAATTTTCCGCCAAAGCTTTTCATAATTATTTTTATACAAATCTATATTTTACATAGTAATTTCCACACCTAAATATCTTACTTTTGAAGCAACTTCACACTCTGTTACTTCTTGCAGTTCTTCCTGTTGACTCCTTGTCATATTTTTACACAAAATTTTCAATTTTTCTTTGTTTATATAGAAGCCTGCCAATTCTCCATAGTCTTGAATTTTATGAAGCAGCAATGGTGTCACAGATAGGGGATTTTCATTAATAAACATTACATCATCAGCAAACGCTCTGTATTTATAAGAAAAACCCTTCAGTTTCAGCCCCTCTATTCCTTTATCTTCTTGTATTTGCATAAGCAATATCTCTAGCATCATTATGCATATCAATGGTGATAACCTTGCCTTGTACCTTTGCTGATTATCATTTTCTCTGTCAAATCTGCATTTATACAGAGTCTTGCTTGTTGCTCAGTATATATCGCCTTCACCATTCTTATAAAAGCTTCTCCAAGCCCTAATTTCTCCATCACTGCAAGCATAAAGTCCCAATTCACATTGTCAAAGGCCTTCTCTGCATCTGCAAAGAATAATGCCACTTCTTTTTCAGGATGCTTCTCATAATATTCAACAATGTCTATGACTGTTCTGATATTATCTCTAATTTGTCTCCTAGGGAGAAATCCTGCTTGTTCCTCTTTAATAAAATTGTTCAAATGCTGTTTGAGTTGTTCTGCTAGTATCCTAGCATATATTTTGTAATCGTTGTTAACTAATGAAATTGGTCTATAGTTTTTTACATTTGTGGTGTCTCTATCTTCTTTTGGTATCAATGAAATTATTGCTTCCTTCCTTTGGTATTTTCCCATCAATCCTTATAGTATTCATCAATTTTTGAAGTTTTGGTACTAACACTTCTGTAAGGACTTTATAAAATTTTGCTGTGAAACCATCTGGACCTCATGCCTTTCCCAATTTCATCGAAATTATTGCTGCTTCAACTTCAGTTTTTTCAATTAGTTCATTTAAGACCTTTTCCATATTTTCTGTTAAGGGGCTTACTTGAATTTTCTGTAAATATGCATCTATTTTATTTTTCTCCACCTTTTGACCTCGAAATAACTTAGCATAGTATTTTAAAAAATCCCTTTTAATTCCTGCTTGGTTAACTATTTCTTTACCTTCCAATACAATTTTAGTAACAAATTTACTTTCCCCCTTTTTTTTCATTTGCCAAGCCAGGTATTTTCCAGGCTTATTTGCTCCTTCAAAGGATTTCTGTTGTAATCTCTTAAAGTTCCATTCTACCTCTTTATTTAACAAATGTCTCAATTGATTCTGCAATATTGTAATTTCCCTTATTATTTTCTTTTTTCCTGGTCTTTTTAAAAGTTCCTTTTCTTTTTTTCTCTTGGCAAATCTCTTTTTGAATATCCAGCATTTGTTTCTCTTTGTCTCTTTTATCTTTATTATTCATTGTAATTAAAAAACCTCTAATTACAGCTTTGTACGCATCCCACACAGTTTAGAAATGAATGACCTCATTTTCATTTATTTGAAAGAAAGCTTTAGTTTCTTTTGCTAGGGACACCACTATCTCTGTTTTCTGTAGCAAATCTTCATTTATTCTCCATCTCCTAGTCTTTTTCACACTTTTTGCCGACCACATCAGTGGGTTGTAATCAGCCCCAACTTTAGGAAGAATTTCTATTTTTTTCATCATAAGTCCAAGCTCTTTTGTAGTCCATAACATATCAATTCTTAAGAGTTATGCCTTGCTGAAAAAAAAGTATAGTCACGCACCTTGGGATTAAATTTCCTCCATATATCTTCCAGATTTTCTTGCTTCACTAAATCAAAAAATGACTTTGGTAATTTCCCCTCCTTACTTCTTTTTCCTGATCTGTCCAAATCATTTATAATTGTTCCATTGAAGTCTCCCATTATCATTATTTGTTCATAGATCACTTGGTCTAATTGTTGCGTAATGTTTTTTTAAAAAGAGTCTTTTGCCCCATTTGGGGCATACAATCCCAACAACAACGTCTTTTTATCATTCATCGTCACTTCCACAGCTAGATATCTGCCATCACTGTTCTTAAAAATCAATGTTGGATCTAATTCTTGTTTAACATAAAAAATCACACCCCTTTTTTTTTACTTAGCCAAGGAGAAAAATTATTTTCCCAATTGTTTATTCCATAAAAATTTGTAATCCAATTGTTTAATATGTACTTCTTGTAGACAAATTATATTACATTTTTGTTTTTTGATCCATTTTGCGGTGAATTTAGTCCATTTACATTCCAAGATATTAATTTGTAATCTATAATGGTTCTTCTCTTTATTCTGTATCCCCAAATCCCCTATTTTCTTCAAAAAACTTCCGCAGTTCCAGTACATTTGTAATTGTAATCCTTTTCCATCCATGTTCAAAACTTAGACCTTCTGGCAGTATCCATCTGTATCTCACGTCCATGTCCTGCAACTTATCTGTTAACTTTTTGTATAGTCTTCTGTCACTTATGACTTTTCTTGGCAACTCTTTCATAATTCTTACTCTGCTTCCCTCAGTTTCCAGTGTTTTTTCAAATTGCTTTTTCAAGATCTTTTCCACCATATCTCTTGTAATGAATTTAACTACCACATCTCTTGGTAATTTATTTTTCTTGGCAAACAGGGAATTAACCCTATATATATATATATATATATATATATATATATATATATATATATATATATATATATATATATATATATATATATATATATATATATATATATATAATCATACAGATAACTAGATTCATCAGAGTCCATCTCTAAAAACTCAGCAATGATTCTTATTATATATGTCCTTAAATTAGATCCTTCATCTTCAGGTACTCCTCTCAAACGAATCTGGTTTTCCATTAACTTGCAATCTTGCAGAGCAGCTTTCTCCTGCAATTTATTAATCATGGAATCTTGATCTTTCACCTTATATTCAACCACATGTACTTTATTTAACGTTGTTTGTGAGTCCTTTTTGAGATCTTCAATTTCTTTATTTATTTCTGACTTCACCACCTCTAGTTCTTTGACTACTTGCTTTTTATTTTCTGTTATTAGCTCCTTCATCACTTTGATCAGTCTTGCCTCCATGGCATCTAGTTGTTCTTGTATTTTTGGCATTTTTCCCTCAAGTGAAGCACGTGTCTGTTTTAGCAGCCTCTGCTCCGACATTCCACTCCCCTCACTGCCAAAATAAGCTTTCAGGTAGATCTCTCCAAATTAAAAATAAATCACTGGATCTTAAAGATTGGGAGATGCCCTTTCCAACGCACCCAAAATCGCCATTCTCAGGGCTTCCTAGCCCAAGGTATTAATTTTTGTGTAAACCAATTTTATTGTTTTGCAATATATTGAAAAATATTCATCAAACATATACTTAAAGGTATTAACCAATACACATAATATATTAATTTTTAAAGTTTTTAAAATAGACAAAATGACGCCCGCAATTTTTCTAACCCTTTTAAAATTTTCTTTTCTCCAAAAGGCCACCAAAATTAATACTACTCATGTATTCCAATATGTTTCACTCTGTGGTGATGAAATCTGTCGGCTCCAATAACTTTTAAAGTCCCATTTTTTTTCTTTAGAATTTTAAATTATTTTGACCTTCTTTTGATGGTTGCCACAATTTTTCTATGATTTTCAAGTCCTAGAGAAGACCAGGAGGTCTTTACATTCCCTTCTTCCAATGGCCTCTTCCTGCTTTTCTTGCCACGAAGTCCCGTTCTCAATTATTGAAAGATCTCGCGATACAATTTTTGCGTCACTTCCTGTGCAGTCTTCCAGCTCAGCAACTCAGTGATGATGGGGGGTTTTTGCAGAAACCGCAAGTATTCCAAACATAAGTTGTTTTTCAGCCTTTAACTTTGCTTCTAAATCTCCAAAAAGTCTCAAAATTGCCCCCTTCTCTTGTTTATAACTTTAGAATATTGTAGCTAAGTCCAAATTTCAATCTTTATCTCATATAAAGTTGATTTTAGTCCCAGAATGAAAGATAAAGATCTCCTTACCTTGCAGCCAAATTTAACCTCCTTAACACTGTCCTCTTCAAAGATTAATATTTAGAAATTTAGATAGTCCAAATAAAGCTTGAATCTTGATGAATTTAAGTCAATTTAATGACCACGGAGACCCTCTGTAGACGCTGGAATGCAATTCCTCGATGGGGACTCTTCAAAGACTAAAAGGAACCCCACTGGGACTTCTCGTCAGTCAAAGTAAATCCCCTCAGAATATTCCATGCATGTCTTAGCCTTTTCCCTCACTGAGAAAAGTAGGCAGCAGGCATTGGATTCACCTTCTCTGCCCAGAACAACGGCTCCGGTCCACTCCCCTTTTGAGAAGCGGTTCAATTCTCCATGATCCAACCCCGGAAGTCTTTTCTCCTTGTCTCTCTTGTGCTTCTTCCCTTTCTCCATTCCAGATCCCATGTCCTCCCTGCCTCTTTTCGCAGGTGTCGAGGACTCCGATTTAGAGACCGAGCCTGTACATTCGAGCAGGCGAACGGTATTGGAAAGCAGCTGGCTCTGAGAGCCAATCTTGGCTGCAGGGGTCGCTGTCAATGCCAACATCAATGGCATGGTCAGTGAGTCGGTCGGCACCAACGAGATGAAAGTCATTTTGCTCTGTGTAAGAGCTGACTCAAGAAGTGCGGCTGAAAGACGGGCTGCTTGGTTTTTCCTGGTCTGCTTGGAAAACCTGGCAAAATGAGGGCAGAAGTCAACTTGGTGGCTCTCTCCTAGGCACAGCAAGCAGAGCGAGTGGCCGTCTGGAGAAGCAATCTTACTCCCACAATGCACACAGCGTTTGAAGAACCCTAACGCTTGTCCATAGACTGATGCAGGTAGCGGGGATCAAAAAAGGGGGGATATACCCGGGAGGGTCGAGAAAAGTCACTAACTACTACCTTTAAAAAAAAAAAAAACCAGGAACCAAAGATGAAATGACGGATGAGGAAAACGGTGGAAATGGGCAGAAGAAAAGCTAAGGTAAGTACCGACCGGAGCTGCAGAAGAACGGACTGTTCGGTGCAGTGGTCAGAAGAGAACTGGTGAGATATCCATGCCCCACCCAGCGGGCATGTGCAGTAGGGGCTCTGTGCATGCCCACTGGGTGCAGAGCACAAAAATCCTGGGCTTTTTAATGTACTAATTGGGTTTGGCGCAGGCGCCCTAATCCCATGGGTGTGAAGCACAGAGACCACGAAGAAGATCTCCCAGGAGCAGCATTTTAGAGACCTACTGGGGTGGGGGAGGGCAGTCAGAGAAAATCGATTTCTTCATCCCTTCCTCCAAGCAGAAATTTCTACTGGATCCCCCAGACAAGCTGATAAGAACTATGTTTCTAACTTCCATTAATAAGGCCAACAAATGGAGGGGAGAACTTAGCCAGGTGCTGCTACTCAGAGTTTTCACTAAAAATCACATTGTATCAATCTTTTATTCAGTTTTGGTTCCTGTGAACCACTGTGGGATAAAATACAGTAAATAAGAATTTTAAAACTATTTTTAATGACAACACTAATATTTACAAGCACACCTTGTCTTAGGCTTCCCAATCCCCAGGTCCCAGCGGGGGATCCCCTGGTTTTACAGGCTTCCCCCCTCCCCCAGCCAGCTGGCCGGCGGGGGAAGCCCCACCCCCACAGCCATTATGCACCTCCAGGAACGATTCCCATAGGGAATGATGGGGAATTGATCCGCGGGTGTCAGGGGCTCTGGGGGGGCTGTTTTTTGAGGTAGAGGTGCCAAATTTTCCATATAGCATCTAGTGCCTCTCCCCAAAATACCTCCTAAGTTTCAAAAGGATTGGACCAGGGGGTCCAATTTTATGAGCCCCAAAAGAAGGTGCCCCTATCCTTCATTATTTTCTATGGAAGGAAGGCATTCTAAAAGGTGTGCTGTCCCTTTAAATGTGATGGCCAGAACTCCCTTGGAGTTCAATTATGCTTGTCACACCCTTGCTCCTGGCTCCGCCCCCAATGTCTCCTGGCTCCACCCCAAAGTCTCCTGGCTCTACCCCCAAAGTCCCCAGATATTTCTTGAATTGGACTTGGCAACCCTACCTTGTCTCCATATAAAAATAAATAATTCATAGTTCAGCAACAGTCCTAGTATTCTACCTTATTCCATTTACAGTGCCCAAGTCCTTAAATTGTATTTTCACCTTTAGATCAGATTCAGTTTAAAATTCAATTTAAGATTCAGTTTGCTGTCTCAGCTGAAAACCCTAAATAAGAAATTTTGAAATTGCCTTAGACTATGTAAGATCAATGGGCCACTATTCCAGCTGGCATCACCTTACCAGCCCTGCTATCAAAGATTCTTTTTAAAGAGACATTCTGAATGTCAAATCTATTACCTTATGCATGTTAAGCATGCCAGGGGCTGTTGTACTAAGCTAAGGCCCTCCCCCTAAGCTTGTTTCTTTCTACTTCTCCGGAGAAGGAGGAGGAGGGTTTTATACCCCGCTTTTCTCTACCTTAAGAAATCTCAAGATTCCTTAAGATTCCTTTTCCTTTCTCTTCCAACAACAGGCATCTTGTGAGGCAGGTGGAGCTGAGAGAGTTCTGACAGATCTGTCACTGGCTCAAGGTCTTCATACAGAAGAGTGGAATCAAACTCTGTTCTCTGGATTAGAGTCCACAGTCTTAACCACTATACCACACTGGCTCTTATTAGGTTACCCCAGTAGGTTACTTTATCACATCAAATCAAACCTCTGAACTCCATGCAGACTGGTAAAACCTTTTCTACTGGCTTTGTTCCTGGGCATTGAACATTACTGTTTAATAACAATTAAGCTGGTGAGCCTTCTTTCTGGCATAGAGATAATGTGATGGCATGAAACTTCAGTGGTTTAACTGCTGCATAGCTGTAAAAAGCCCAGGAGTAAGGCCAGTGTACTTGGTGGCAATCTTACAAATTTTGTGATGCACAAAAGCTATTTCGTATCCTCAAATAAAGCACTGCAGGCACCATCTTGACCAAAATATAGCAAAATGAGTCAAGCTGACCCAAGTTCCAGGTGAACAATTACTTTGAAGAGATAGGTTGTGCTCCAATCACATTGCATTACGGTTGTTTTAAGGCATGCAGCATTGTTCCAAGATTAGATATATTTGTTCAGTTTATCTGATCCCTATAAGGTGCACAGAATGCTCATGCTCAATCAGTGTTATACAAAGAGTGCATAGCATGAGGTCAACACTGTTCACACAGTGAAAGAAGAAGCACTGAGCCCCCAGCTCTGGGGGGGGGGGGTGGAATTGCTGATCTTTCTTTGCCTGAGAACTTCTGGTGTAGTACCAAAGCACTGAGCACTGAACAACCCTAATCAGACTGCATCCATAGAAACCTGGGACAAAGCCCCAAGGAGTATATAGAATGTGAGCTTCCTCCTGTTCCCTGCTGATAGGCTACAGTTGGATCCACAACATCAAAAAAGAATTCCCTTTAGGTGTCTAAGATGACATATGAAGCTGCCCTATATAAAGTCAGACCAATTTTCTACCTAGATCAGTGCTTTCTGCTCCAATTAGAAATGGCCTTTGAGGACTTGGGCACAGAAAGGCCTCTTCTTAATAACTGGTATCCAAGATCCTTAATCTGATTATGCCAGGTATGGCATGGTCTGCATGCAAAGCATGTGCTCTACTACTAAACCATGGCCCCAATTTGATGATTTATTATTATAGAATAAAAATCAAAAGTGGCTTTACTCCGGAGGGCGGAGCGTCGCGGAACATGGCGGATGCCTGAAAGAGCTGCTCCCTCTCTGATCCACATAAATTGCACATTCCTTCCGGTTTGGGACCACACCTCACCTGGATTCGATGGTTGGAAGAGTGAAGGGTAAGTCCAGATCCTTCCGGGCTACCCAAAATCTCTCCAAATTTCTCAAACAAGGAGAAAAACATCATTCTTCTACCCAGGCCTGTGAAGCTGTAACTGTTGGCTTAAAAAAAATCCATGAAACCCTGTCTGACGTCGCACAGACGGCAAACACCGCTCACGAAATGGCAGCTCAAGCACAGTCTGATATTTCCGCTTTAATCACAGCAGAGAAATGGGCGTGGGAGAAAATTATGTCCTTGGGATAACAAATTGAGGAAACGTAACTTAAAATTTCATGGGATTGGTGAGAAATTGGAGGATACACATGGCATAAGATCATTTTTGATCTTGTGGTTGGAGCAAACGTTGGACTTAGAAGATGGCACTGCGCCGATTATCGAGGCGGCTTACCGCCTAGGGCCTCTGACTCCACATGCAAAAGACTTTCCTAGAGATGTGATTGCTACATTTTCAAACGTTTGCACCCAGGACAAAATATTAGCCAAAGCATGTTCCTCTGATGGCCTCTTACTAGATGGAAAGAAGATCCTAGCTCTGCTAGACCTTTCCCAGGAAACTCTGCAACATCATAAGTTTTAAAGCCTATCACAAACTGCTTAATGGACAATAGAATTCGATTCCGCTGGTTTTCACTGACCCAACTCCTTGTGGTCCATCAGGGACAGAGGTTCCTGGCCTCAGACCTCTCCTCGGGACATGAGCTTCTTCTAGTCCTTGGTTTAGAGCAACCAAGATCACCTTCCTCTGCATCCGATCGCTCTTCTCCTTTTACAACGCGCTCCACGCGACAGGACAAGAAATAATTCTTTGCAATCAGGCGGAGTGCACTGAACTTTCTAGGATACAGGCCAATACGTGGTTTTTACTTGATTTGCTAGAAAAACCTATGCAACTCGGTCCTTGTGGAGGAATGTCTAGAACTTTAGTTAACTTTTGCGGAGATAGAGAGGGCAATTTTCCTCTTACTTTTTGAAGTTGTTGGATCTGGGGGAGGGCGCGCCCCTGGGTTTAATTTTTTCCTTGTTCATTTTTTTGCATATGCAAATGTTGACAAATGTTTGCTTTGGCAATTTTCTTCTTCAGGGGTTGGGGTTGGGGGGCGGGGGAGGAAGGAGGAGAGGAAGAGGTGGGAGGGGGTGTTTTTTTGGGAGTTAATGACACTATAACAGGTATTCTCCCTACTGTCATCTTTTTTTTCACTCTCCAGGTAGTGATGTTAGATCACTGGTTGTTAATAGTGGTTATAATACGGAACTCAATATGGAGGATACACTCAGTTTATTGTTGTTGGCATAGGCTCTTCTGGATGTTGGTAGCCTCTCGATTTTACGCCTCTATTTTTTATGAACTACCATAGGATTTCCACAAGGTTCTCTCTGTGTCAAGGGGTTCACATTCTCTTTGGTTGGACACATGGCTCCCATCCAACTAGAGGGGTTGTTACCTCCCCAAGCTCTATATATGGTTTTCCCCCATATAAAATGGTGGCCAGCACCCCAGGCTTCTTATATGGTGCTCCCCTGTAAATTGTATTACATGTCGATGGTACTTCCAAGGTATGCTGCCCTGCCCAAAGGAGAGCCTGCAGTCAGGCGCCAAAGCATTTTATATGGTGATCCCCTGTATATTATACTCTTAAAACTAAAGAGACCAAATGATTGGAAGCAATAGGTTGATTTCTTTGAATTGTTGAGGCTTAAACAATGTTATAAAGGAAAAAAAGCTCCAATCTGCTTCAATTCCTGGTTTTCAAATAACGCACATGGAATACAAAATAAGCCTATTTGCAGACGACATGGTCGACTGCAAAGACCCATGTGTTGCACTGCAAGCTTTAATTCCATTTTTTACTGAATTCCATCAGATTTCAGGCCTGTCTTTTAATCTTGCTAAATCCTTAATCTACCCAATTAATATATCTCCAGAAACACAAAGGCAGCTCCAAGACAACTATTCATACCGCTGGGTCACCAATCACTGGTCTTACCTAGGGGTTTCCATCCCTTTGCACTTGAAAGACTTGATTAAAGCCAATTTTAATGTGGCATATCATCAAATTAAGCAGACCAAACTTGGAACTCCCTAGCTCTCTCATTGATAAAGCAGATAAGCATTATTCCTTTATTTTTCCGAATTTTCTTTATTTATTTCGTGTTCTCCCAATAGCTATTTCTCAACACTCCTTATGCAAATGGCAAACACTTTTGAATAACTTCATTTGGAGCTATAAAGCCCATAAAGTTAGTTTTGACAATATAAAGAGGCCAAAAGCCAAAGGGGGGCTGGTACTCCCGGATCTCAGTTTATACTATAGAGCCTCAGTACTGGCCTCAATGGCCAAAATACTGTACTTCCACCCTAGCCCGTCATGGGTATATATTGAGGAAACACACATAACGCCTTTAAGGTATTCCGAATTTATTTGGCTCAAGAAAAAAAGAGAGACCAGATTGGCAAATTCTAAACCCACTCAGGCAAGTCTTACTCACTGTCTGCGACCAGGCCTGTTGGGAACTGGCCCCTGGATTGTCTTTCATAACTTCTTTTACAGGGCAACCATGGTTTCCCCCGGCACAACACTCTTCCTCACTTGCTACTTGGAAGAAGGTGTCAGTTACATTTATTTTTCAACTTTTTTCAAACAGAAAGTTATTAACAAAAGCACAATTAGAAAAGAAAACACTGACCAGAATTCCATGGTTTGAATATCTGCAGCTAAGTCACTTTTTGAATAGCCCCTCAGGTTGAGAAGTTACTTCTCGCCCCCAGACAGAATTTGAAAGTCTTTTCTCTAGATCCTGTCCTAAATTTAAAGGTCTTATTTCCCAAACCTATAACATATTAATGAAAAAGCTTGTGAGACTCTGTCCTCATATTGTGCGCATTGGCAGCAGGAAAGTGACATCACATTAGCTAGTTCCCAATGGGACTTTATTTGGGAAACTGAAGCCATTCATATGAACTCAGTCAATATTTTGCAACAAAATTATAAAGTAATGGCACGATGGTATCGCAAGGATGCCAACTAGCTCATATTAACTCTCTTCACTCTCCGTTTTGTTGGCAACAATGTGGAATAGTCACCTCCACTCATTGCTGGTGGGAGTGCCCGGTGACCAAAGCCTTTTGGAACAAGGTTTTGCCCCTAGTAGAAAACATCACAGGCATATCGGTCCCTAGGCAGCCAGATGTAATTCTTTTAAACAACTGACAATCTGTCAAGACATCAGATTCCAAAATCTCATTACTTATATCCCTTACAACAGCGGCCAAAACCATCATAGCACAGAACTGGAAGTCCACCGGTCCCCTGAGTGTAGATAGCGGGATGCGCAAGATTTGGGAGTATAATACTTTAGAGAAAATTACTGCTGATATAAATTCTCACGATCCAGTTAAAGCAATTGGGAAATTTTATGCTAAATGGTACCCGGTTCTGAATAAAATTGATATAGATCCATGATACACTGCTTCAGTCAACAGATGTGAAATCTATAAGAGTGCTATTTTGTCTTGATTTGCATTGGAGAGATGTTTTATCTTGTAATCTTTAGGCTCACTGTTTGCTTGTTTGACAACTAATGGCCATTAGCCTGTCATTTTCAAGACGATGGCTTTCCATAAAGCCATATGCATAGCTGGATTTAATAAGACTGTAAAATAAAGTGACTACAATCTAGTCATGTAGCACCTTTGCTAAATCACTTTTAGCCTTTAACTTTAATCCAGTTAGTCTCCTGTGGTGGTGGGGGGTATCTTTTTTGTAAATTAAGTAAATTTATATAATCCATACATTACGGCTTTTGTGACCTCTCAAAAATTACTAAAGAATCTTGCTAGAGTTCTACATAAAAGGGAAAATATATTCATTGGTGAGGGAACTCTAGAGTTTGCTTTCCAAAACCGCCTTTGACAAGTTAATGCCAGAAATGAATCAATGTATGTATACAAACTTGTTCAGTCTGCCAGCATATTAGCTATAGGCTTTAACTGTTCTTAAAGACTAGCATCTATGAAAAGATTCAGTTTCCCAGTATGTATACAGTCCAGTTTGTTCACCTGTTTACTGGGAAGTGAGTTTCATGGTATATGCAGCTCACAAAATACTCTGACGTATGTCTTGTAGGCTGTTAAGTCACAGGAAAAGGAAAGGTATGTGCAGCCTGATCCTATAGATGTTTATTCAAAAGTAAATCTCAAGGAGCTCAATGGTACTTACTCCCAAATAAGGCTGTTCAAGGCTATTATTTCAGGATAATCCATCCTGTCAACAGATCCTCAGGTGCCAAGGTAGTGTTGGTCAAAATGGCTGGAGAATGAGTTCTGTGGGACATCTCTAGCCCCACTGTGCCTAAACCTGGCTGCTGAGTTATATACGTTGAAATGCCTACCTCAAAAATATATTATAGCATTGGAAAAAGTCCAGAAAAGGGCAACTAAAATTATTAAAGGGTTGAAACACTTTCCCTGGGAAGAAAGGTTAAAGCACTTGGGGCTCTTTAGCTTGGAGAAATGTTGACTGAGGGGTGAAATAATAGAGGTTTACAAGATTATGCATGGGACAGAGAAGGTAGAGAAAGAAGTACTTTTCTCCCTTTCTCACAATATGAGAACTCGTGGACATTCAATGAAACTGCTGAGCAGTTGGGTTAGAACTGATTAAAAGGAAGTACTTCTTCACCCAAAGGGTGATTAACACATGGAATTCACTGCCACAGGAGGTGGTGGCGGCTGCAAGCATAGACAGCTTCAAGAGGGGATTGGATAAACATATGGAGCAGAGGTCCATTAGTGGCTATTAGCCATAACAAATTGTTGGAACTCTGAAGTAGTGATGCTCTATATTCTTGGTGCTTTGGAGGGAGGGGGAGTGGGAGGGCTTCTAGTGTCCTGGCCCCACTGATGGACCTCTTGATGGTGCATGGTTTTTTTGGCCACTGTGTGACACTGAGTGTTGGACTGGATGGGCCATTGGCCTGATCCAACATGGCTTCTCTTTTGTTCTTATGTTCACTGCTTCTGTCAATGTTAGCCATAGCTTAGTAGCAGACACAAAATGGTGTTGCTACAATAAGTCAATTCAGTTCACAATGCAACAGTGTAACATATGATTTTATGCTTCATTCAAAACTTCTTCTGAGACAGTGAGCTCAAAGAATTGCACTGCTAATCTCAAACTCCACCAAGAAAAATTGTAATATATATTTCTAGTTCTCTTAGGTCTTTGAGGAGATGTTATCTACATATGACAACAGAGGTAATAATAAACCTCCAGAAGTCACAGGAAAAGTAGCTGTGGGGCTGTTCTTCACAAAATACAGCAAAACATCACAGTTTAATTATATTTTTAGGGTGACAATACCAAAACCACAGCATGGGAAAAACACTAGATCTAAATGGACTTGAGGTGAATGTAACCCTTTCTACAACCTCAAACTGGGAAGAACATCAATAGCAGCATGGTGTAGTAGTTACAGCAGGATGCAGCATGGTGTAGTAGTTACAGCAGAAGTCATCAGCTTCTGTAGAGTAGTTTATGCATCCCATAGAAGATCCAGGAGAAGACAGTAAAAAGATCTGTATGTACTTTTCTTTTTTTTAAAGATTTTATTTCATAGAAATTTGATAATATGCTTCATGGGGGAGTAACTAGGGATAGTTTTAATTACTTGTTTCCAAGAGGCAACTGTAATTAAAGAAAAGGTTGGCAACCCCTGACAGACAATGATCTGAGAGAACCAGGTTTAATTTCCCACTCTGCCACAGAAGGTCATTAGGTGACCTTCAAGCAGTTATTCTCTTTCACCCTAATCTACTTCACAGGGTGGTTGTTGGGACAACAGTGTTGGAAGCTGCTGGGTCCCCACTGAGGATCAACATGGGATATAAACATCTAAATAAATACAACTATCTGTGTTACTTAGGGCTGTCAGGTTCAACTCAGGAAATATCTAGAGACTTTGGGGCTGGAGCTGGGAGACTTTCCCATTCCAGATGGATGGATGGATGGATAGATAGATAGATAGATAGATAGATAGATAGATAGATAGATAGATAGATAGATAGATAGATAGATAGATAGATAGATAGATAGATAGATAGATAGATAGATAGATAGATAGATAGACAGACAGACAGACAGACAGACAGACAGACAGACAGACAGACAGACAGACAGAAAATACAGCAGTGCAGTTTTCCCTGAATACAGTCTTCATTTCCTCCTCCTCTTTTTTTTGTTGCCTTTTTTGTTCCCCAAAAGCTGCTAAATGAAAGTGAACACACACACTAAGCAGCCAAAACATAAACAGTTTGCATGCCCACACTTTTGTGATCTTCCTGTCAATAGCTTTACTCACCAGAGCTGCTGAATGTAACAATTTGCTGTATTTCAACCAACTTAGAGAGAGAGAGAGAGAGAGAGAGAGAGAGAGAGAGAGAGAGAGAGAGGTCTAGGGGGTGGAGTTTTTCTCTATCCCATACTCAGGTCCTAGTTAACTCTTTACTATTCCTTTCACTATACAAATAGCTTCTAAAATGAATGCAAACGGACAGAGGGACTAGATTCTCTCTTTTCCTCTTTCACACACATGGCTCTGGCCTGCTCGCCCTGCCCCCATACAGTTTTAGTCTCAATGAGATTTAAAGGCACACACGCACACCTTTCAAAATACAAGGTGTTTGCAAACTGGGGAAGGCAATGGTAAACCACCCCATAAAAAGTCTGCCATGAAAATGTTGTGAAAGCAACATCACCCCAGAGTCGGAAATGACTAGTGCTTGCACAGGGGACTACCTTTACCTTTTTAACTCTGCCTGAGATCTAAAGGCATATCTTGTCTGTTGGGGTGTGGCTTCCCCCACCGGCCAGCTGGCTGGTGTCAGGGAGCCTGCAGAACTGAAGGATATCCTGCCTGGACCTGGGGACTGGCAAGCCTACTGTTGCTCTAAAACCAGTGATTATGTGGCAATGAATTTTGTTAACAATTACAATGGTCCCCCCCTCCCCCGTATCAAAGAAAAGAAGGTTGCATCCTCATACCCCAAGGGAACAGCCCTGTACCAGAAACCTTACTATCTAAGAGAATTCCATGGATGCCCAAATATTTTTGAAACTCTAGCAGTAATTTGAGTGTCTATCTCATGTGCTAGTGAAGATATACCAGTCTCAGCAAAACATCTGGCTTACTCTCACCTTGGAGAAAATGCCCCTTCAGAATTGTTTCTGTCCATTGTGACTGTCCCATCTTTGAACTTCTGGCACTGCCATGCAGGCCTCACTAGCAACCTTCTCTCCTAGAACTGGTGTATATGCCAGATGAAATACTTCCAGCTATAAGCTGCCCCTTCTCTTATCTTAACCCTTCTAGAATTTGTATGCAACATGTACTGTGAGCTTTATCTTTTGTGAGCAACAACTCATCCCGCAGCAGAGACAGGATTTCACAGAGATTTCCCAAGTTTCTATAAGGTAACTGGCTACAGCTACTCATCAATTTCGCTGTTTAGTCACCTCTGTCATCCCAGCTTGTGCCCAGTTAGAACTATGACCACACAGCACATACTGTACCAGGTAGTAGTTAGTTCCTGTTAACTAGTTGCTTAGCTTCAAGCCAAATCCATTTTTTCTTCCAGGCTGAAACAAATGAGCTTAAAGCCATATAAATGTTAACAGTGAATGTCCAGAACAGTTGAAAATTTCAAGGGTATGTTAAAATCCGGCAAACATCTGGAGAGCATAAAAAAATTTCAGAAAGGAAACAGCTACCTAATAGTCATTATCAATATTCACTAGAGTATCATTTTTAACATTAAGAATATACCCAGAATTCCTGCAAATAGTTCCTCATCAAAGTACAAAAAAATTATTTGTAGAAAGTTTGATCACTGGACATTTATGCCTTCTGATGGGAAAGAAAAACTATTTCTGGTTCAAGAAGCCCATCAGTACACATATCATACCCCACTTTCTCCCTCCTTTTTTCTAATCAATAAGTATCAATATCCACACCAATGCCAAGTCACAGACCAGGCTACTATTTCAGCAACTTCATGCCAGCATCAGAGTCAAACAGTCTTGGACAAATGCAAAAGAACTAGGTTGTTAAATCCATACTCATAAACGAGGAACAATATGTTCATGTTCAGTCATGCACAATAAGGCTACAGCAAATTGTGGGTGGAGGTTTAAACCGCTGCCATAAGTACTTTTTGGGTTAGCACATATATTAGCAGCTAACAGCCATGGAACATCCCAGGACCTTTAGTGTCTCTCTGCCCCTTTATATGGTATATCAAAGAGTAAACTAAATCAATTCAAGTCTGTAGAAACTTTAAAGAATAACGTTTAAAGATAAAAACCTAGCAAAAACTTGGCCTTGGTACATCTTGGTACTGATAAAAGTACCACATTGTGGTTCGGTGCCTTTTTAGTATTGTCTTCTTTGCATTTTGCTGCTGTTTGTGAGAACACAATGAGACAGTGTTTTTGAGTGAAACATATCCTGTCCATGTTTCCATTATGTAGCTGCAGAAACATCTAATACACAGTAGCTAAATAAAAGAAATTGAATCTCTCAGCTTCAGTCTCAACAATGCATTCTCATAAATACAAATTAAACTTTACTAGGCTATAATATACACAGACCTTTAGTATCAGACTAGATCCAGCAGTATCTGAGGACTGTTCCATGACATCCCATACACGCCTCCCTGAGCCCCTTGGAGGAATGTAGACTTACTGGATGGTCAGTTTTCAACCGCCATGATCCCACCCTCCCCCACCAAGTGGCTGGCTGCTAGGTTTTGGGGTTTTTTTACTAGAATGGAAGGAATAAGGTTTTCATATAAGGAAGCAAATGGTCTTTCATCTTTTCCCACTACAGGTGTTTGCATGTTAAGTCTATGCAGGGAAGGGGATCAGGACCACAGTCTATGGTCCATCCTTCCCTCCACATATAAAGATCCTATGTGCACAGTGACTACACATAAAAACCTGTACACAAGATCCACTCTTCAAGTATCCAGGCTGTGGACATTACATCATATTTGGGTATCTAGGCATAGATTCTGTAGATGCAAGACTCTTGAATACATAGAGGGTTTGAGTGGGGCCAACAAGTGCAAAGTTATCTCACAACTAGGGTTGCCAACCCCCAGCTCCGAACAGGGGATCCCCCTGTTTTGGTGGCTTTTCCCCGTCACCAACCAACTGGCCATTGGGGAAACCCCACCCCCAGTGATGCCCCTGACACAATGATGTTGCATGGAAGTGACATCATCATGCTGGGGACACTGTGTGGGGATGCTCTATTGGGAGGCTCTATCCCAATAGAGATTTGCCCTCAAACCAAAGCATCCTCGTGCAACATCCCCAGTCTGATGATGTCACTTCTGTATGACATCATCACATCGGGGACATCACTGTTTGGGGGCAGACCCCTGGCCCCCCTCCCAGAAGGCTCCCTTCATTCCCCGACTGGTGTGAGGTAAGGATCTCTCAATTCCATTTGCTTTTACACAGCTGAAAACAAGAAAAGAGAGATAGTCATAATCCACTGAGGCCTGACATAAATGTATTTCCATGGAAGTAAAATTAGAACTGGAAGAACCTATGCCTTATTGCAGAACTGTGGGATCTTGGATAATGAACATTAGCTTTGAAAGAAAACAAAGAATGCACACTAATACATAGCCCATACAAGTGCATGTATATTTCTATTTCTGCAGGTTTGCCACAGAATTCTACTTGGTGAAACAATATCAGAAAAACAACATTCACTTTTGGTTTTCTTACACTTGGCCCCACCACCTCATGTTGTTTACAGTTAACCCAGCAGATAACAGATCTCTTTGCTTGCAACTGAGGTCAGTTCAAAAGGGCTTCAAGAAAACCAACCTAAATCTGAAAAGGAAACTGGTATACTCATGTTAGGAGGACTGCACGCACAATTTTTTTTTTTAATCTGTGGTTGAAGTGCTTGGCTTGGCATGCTGCCAGCAGAAAAAGGAAATGCAAGGTGCATCCCAAGCTTTCCTTTTGCAAGAGGAAATATCTTCCTATGAAAGTTTGAGCAATGGAAGCTTTGCCTCTTTTGCATTATTATTGCATCACATATTTCTTCTTCTAAGGTGTTATATAAAAAGGAGAACTGAGCATGTCTCCTCCTCAGGGCTTTTTTGTAGAAGAAGCCCAGCAGGGACTCATTTGCTTATTGGGCCATGCCCCTGATGTCACCATTGTTTTGCACAAGGTTTTTTTGTAGGAAAAGCACAGCAGGAACTAATTTGCATATTAGGCCACACACCCCTGACACCAAGCCAGCTGGAACTGCATTCCTGCTCAAAAAAAGCCCTCCTCTTCCTAAACATTGGCTTAAATCAACCTCCTTTTGTAGCCTTGCATTATGTTTTTTTTTCTTGGTGGTTTCTTTTTCTAATTCCCATAATACTCTAAATCATCAACATCATTGCCTTAATTTTCTTTTTTTGCTCAGTTAAACACAACACCAGTAGCACATTTCTAAGCATTCAATGTGTATTACTCCAACCGTTCATTCGAAAACCCTATAACGGCAAAAGCCCAATAATGGTTTAGGCCTAAGGCTACCTACATGAAGATTTTAGATGTGGATAGCTCTGAACTGGGAAGTACCAACTTACAACTCCAATTCTTAGGCCAGTACTTACTTCAAAGTAAGTCTCATTCAACTCAGTGGAATTTATTTATGGGTAAATATGCATAGAACATAGCTGAAAATTAATAAACCTTCCTTATTGCATATGATCGGTAATCTTCATAATCTTCCAAGTTACTTGCACGTTCATTATGTGTTGTGGTGCCAAGAATAGAACGCTGTGTTCCATGCTATTCTATTAATTCTAAAAGGAATAGTACTTTGACTTCAAGTCTGGAAGGCTACAGTTCTTGTTATAACTTAAAATGGCATTTATAGTGTACCATAAAGAGATGTTCTAGAAAGTGTGTCTGTTACCTAAGAAAAGGAAATTTCCCATGAACTGAAAGATATGCCAGATGTTAAGGTGAAAGAACTGACATAAGAGGAAAGGAGTGGACTAAATCGCTTCCAATGTGTACGCAGAGGTAGCACATTAAAGTGGAAACAAAACAGTTGGTGATAAGAAAAAGCAGCACAATGCTACAGACAATAAGGGTGCGACAAGCACAGCTCTGAAGTCCTGAACCTGCTCCATGACCAAGGTTATGGGCCTACCAAATGTTAATTCATTGTTGGCCTGATTTTGAATAAAGCGATACATGGATGGGAGTTTCATACAGCAAATTTCCTTCTGTTAATGTGCTGTCTCTGAAGTGCTATAATCATTTCAAAGAGTACCATTTCCCCCCTGCCCACGCTTTTCACTGCATAATCTTCCTTGGACTTTTAAAAAATGTTCTAATGAGAGCACTATAGTGCTAAATGGCACCATAGAGATACATTGACTCAAGTAGTGCTAACATTAAGACATTTTTTTTTTTTAAGTCCAAGGAAGATTGCCTGGTGAAAACGGCAAGAAAAAGCAGCATTGTAGAAAGTGCTACAGACATTTTAAACAGCACATCACAGCGATTCTGCAGCACAATAAAGGAGTTGAAAATGGGGGGGGGGGAGGACAGTTTCCCTCAAAAGTGGCTCCACCACACTTTGCTAATCTGATGCAAGCAGGTTTGTATGAACGGGAACTCAAAACTATCCCCGGGCCAAAAGAAGCCCGCTTAAAATCTACCAGGGACAGGGCCTTCTCTGTTATGGCCCCTTCCTGGTGGAACCAGCTGCCGGAAGAGGTGAGGGCTCTGCGGGACCTTGCTCAGTTCCACAGGGCCTGTAAGACAACCCTCTTCCGGCTGGCTTATAACTAACCGGCACAAGAAACAAAGTGTGGTTCTATTAGACTTCTGTTGCTCTTAATTGTTTTAAATGTTTTAAATATTTTAACTGTATTAAATACCTAAACTTAATTTATGTGGGATTTTATGCTGTAAGCCGCCCTGAGCCACTTGGTGGGAAGGGCAGGATATTAAACAAATAAATAAATAAATTCCACTAACAGCTGGTTACTAAAACAGGTCTGTCTGAAATGACAGGGGAGAAAAATGTTAGCAACCAGTTACTAAAACTGAATACAAAGGCAGTTTGAAAAGGGCCTATAACAGAGAACAAAACCATCCAGGTTCAGAAGCTGTATACATGCCTGCTAAATACTTTAACTTGCCCACTTTTACTTTGCCTATTACTACTACTGGAAAACTTCTGTCCATTAGTTAAAAACTGGCTGCTGATTGTGATATAAAATTAAGGCCTTCTGAGCATTCCATTTATGCCTCCTAAGCACACATTTGTTACCTTTGGAGAAAGTATGCTGACTCAATGAATACTCGTCAGAGCCTGCCCTCAGTTCTTTAAGTCTTAACCTTAAACTGCAAGTTTAGTCCAGTTTGTGTGCAAGGAGTTATTTGTGTGCAAGGAGTGTCCCTAACTCTACAGCAGGGGTGGCCAATGGCAGCTCTTCAGATGTTTTTTGCCTACAACTCCCATCAGCCCCAGCCAGCATGGCCAGTGGCTGGGGCTGATGGGAGTTGTAGGCAAAAAACATCTGGAGAGCTACTGCTGGCCACCCCTGCTCTACAGGATCGGTCACATCTCCCTTATAGTAAAATGCTGGCAATCCTTCCACAAGATCACACTTCCATAGAACTTAGTGAGGCTTTTTTATTTCAGAAAGTTAAAATTATACTTACCCCCCATGAATTCATGAACACATGAAGATCCTTGCTCCATTAAGATCAATACTGTATTCAGATTAGCAGTATTTCTCCAGGTTCTCAGGCAGAGGTCTTTCACATCACCTGCTACTTGGCCCCTTTAACTGGATATACCAAGGATTAAAACCTGGAACTTTCTGCATACCAAGCCAATGCTCCTGAGCCACTGGCCCTCCATATGACAAATCTCCAAAATGTCCCTTGTTATGCATGAATTTTAATGCATCTCAAAATCCTAACTGACTGCTTACTCCATTACTCTCTCCCCTTTCTCATGTTGCTTGTTGCATTTGTATACTTGCTTTCCTTCAAGAAGCACATGGCTGATTGAGGATCTGAACCTAATTTTCCATGATGCAGCACTAACACTTGACCTCCCTCCTACTGATTTCCCCCTTTTTCTCTTGCTCTGACCTGAGCTTGTTAACATCTCCTTTTGAGATGCCCTGCAGCCGCCCCTATGAGTACTGGACCATCAGGCTTGAGCACTAGTTCCAAGTTACAGCATATTCCTTTATAGACAGGAGATTTTGCCTATTCATTACATCCAAAATGGGAGAGTAGCACTTGCTACAACAGCTAAGAATCAGGCAACTGATCAATGACTCAGCAGAGTTAGGAACAACTGCTTTGGTGAATCAGCAGTCTTATGGACCCTACAACAACAAATGGATTTCTATAAAACGCACACTTGGCCAAGATTGAAAGATAAGTAGATAACATCATTTGACCTTCAGCAAGAACAAACTGTCAGGGAAGAATAATGCAGTACAGCTTCTGAAATGAGCTCTGAGTTATCTTGGCATGAACAAACCTGTATACAGCACTGAAATTATAAATTGTTCCCACTGACCCATGCTTTGCTCTTACGTCCTTTCGATACAATTTTCATTCCCTCTGATCTTTCATAAGCTATTTCATACTGCCTTTCCCACATCATCCCCAATTCAGCCAACTTCTTGTGGGGGGTGTCTGCAAGTTACTCAGTTAAGTGTATTGTCTTCTAAAGACCATTGCTTGTTACTATCGCCACCATTTAGTTAAGCTTCATCAAAATGTCAAGGTGACAACTGGTCAAACCCAGCAAGCAAAAAAACAATGACTTGCCAGTAGCATGACCATTTGTTTGACCAGTTACTTGCTCAACATTTCTTGTTGAGTTGCTCCTCCTAGACAGAGTCAACAATTTTAATTGCAGCTATGAAACTTTAGATTTAACTAATATTTTCTGAACATTTATGTAATATTTTTTTTTTGCTATGCTAAGCCAGTTGTGAAATGGCTAACAGTATGTGCACCATGTGGCCAGGTCCTGTACTGTGCTGCAATCCTTCCTTATATCAAACTTACATTCCTCCCATATAAGCATTTGTTGCAGACCCTCTGGTGAGTACAAAGTTTCTGGGCAGGACCTAACAGTAGCCATAATGAATGGCCTGATCCAGCTGTCAACCTTAGATTCCTCTCCAAATGTACTTATTAACTGTTGACTAGGATCTTGACACAAGTCCAGGACTCTCACAGTAAAACTGGCCTGATTACATCTTTATTAGAGGAACAGTTTGCAAATACTGTTAGCCAGAAGAAATCTGCTCTTGACTGATAAAATCACCATCCTTCACATGCAACTACTTAGGGGGTATTAAATGCAAAGAAGCTCTTCAAATCAGAGGAAATGGAGAGAGAGAGAATGAGGTAACTTGGAAAAGAAGAATTAACTGAAAACAGAATTTTACTCATATCTCAGCATGTTCTGTAGAACTGGCAACAACACTGTAATTTTACCTGAAAGTAATCATCTTTTGCTTAACTAAATGAGAGGCACAAGGAATAGGAAAAAAGCATCCAAAAACTAGATGCACAGTAACACTAGCTCACAAGTGTTTGCAAATGCAGTGTCTCAATTTAATGGCTGGTGTTTAATTAAAATTCCTTATAAAGTGACATGATACCACTTTACTGCACCATGAACTTCAAATGAAAGCAGTCTGTTTGCTAAGAAAATCAACACAGATTTCAACAGTGTATACATTAGTAGCAACACATTTATGAGGATGGATTAAATGCAAGAGGAACTAAACAGAAGGGATCCGTGCTGGGGCACTGGCCAGGAAAAGGAGTCAGAAAAAATTACATAAGAACAGCTTGAGAGATAGGATGGCATGGTTCCTACCAGTGGCTCTCAGTAGGTATAGAGTCTTTAAATGTGTCTGGGGAAATTGGTTTCAGATTTCAGTGGATTCACTGGCATCAGTTCATAATTTTTTATACATTCACCTAGAGAGTTCTCACTAGATGAGGGTACAAAATAATTGGAATAAATACTATGTTTGTAAAGGACCTCCATCGTTCCCCCCCACCACCTTTCTTTGAATTTCAGTACAGTATGCAGACATTTCATTGGTTCAACTATTTGAACATATACCCACATACTCATAGGGTCTAGCTGCTGCCACAGCTCCAAACCAACACCACCCACGCATTTTCCTTCCTTCCAATTACAGTTGGTGGCACCCTAATCAGACACTGTAAATGCTATCTTCTCCCCCCTCCCCCCTGCATACACATATATTATGTGCTCAGTGGAAATTTAAAAGTTAGTAGTATGCTGACACTGGGCCTTAAGTTTCTCTAATTACTTCTTGTTCAAAAGGGAAAATTATTAAAAATCTGAATGCTAAGCTTTATTTAGGAAATCTGAAATTGCTTAGAGACACTGCTCTTATTTTTATTCTTACAATTAAGTCTGCATATTAATTCATTGTTGCTGGAAATTACTTCATTCTCCTGAGCAACATCAGAAACATACAGTATGAAGAGGGCAGTATAGTAATATGTATATTGGGGTGGTTTTATGTCACTTTCATGTCTTTACTATACATATATGCATAGCCTGCTCCTTCTCTATTTTATTGTTTTCACATTTCTAACGGTAATGTATAACACCTGTGTGTGAGAGAGACAGAGACTGCAAGAGGGCTGCCAATCCCCAGTTGGAGGTAGGGGATCCCCCAGTTTGGATGTCCTCCCCCATTTCAGGGTTATCATAAAGCAGGGTGCAGGGAAGGGAAATGTCTGCTAGGCACTCCATTATACCTATGGAGACCGGTTCCCATAGGTATAAAGGAGAATTGATCTGTGGGTACCTGGGGCTCGGAGGGGGGGCTGTCTTTGGAGGTAGAGGCATCAAATTTTTCAGCATAGCATCTGGTACCTCTCCCCAAAACATCCCAAGTTTCAAAAAGATTGGATCAGGGGGTCCAATGCTATGAACCCCAAAAGAAGATTCCCTATCCTTCATTATTTCCAAATGAAAGGAAGACATTTAAAAGGCGTGCGCCCCCTTTAAATGTGACAGCCAGAACTCTGAAGGAGTTCAGTCATGCTTCTCACGCCCTTGCTCCACACCTCCATCCCCAGATATTTAGTGAGTTGGACCTGGCAGCCCTATATGAATGTGTTCAGTTAGTTGGGAGGAAAGGGTTGCATGATTGACTGGGAAAATTTCATAAATCTGCCTAGTTTAGAGAACAACTGTTTATTCATGTGAGTACTACCATGCATAAAAGGCAATTTACTAAACTGATTATGTATAACTTGTATGAGAGATGCTTTCTGTACTTGTACAGTTACATACAAGAGGCCTTAAAGTTATGCAAAACTGTGACAAGACAAAAATAGTCAGAGAAAGGAAACATGTACTTTAAACAAATAGATTTGGGCATGCACATGTATGGGGTCCTCAATAATTAAACAGTTAATCGTTTCTTCAGGAGGGTCATGAGGGGAGAGGAAATGGATCTTTTATACTAGACAGGAGGAACAGAGAGCACGAGAAAAAATGCTGCCCTGCTGAATTCCTGCATGACATGCATCTGTTAAAGGAACAGAACTGCTGTCAGGGAAAATAGTAGTAACCTTAGAAACATCTGTGTTATGTCCAGGAACTGGATCATGTTCAGTCCATAAAATTTATTCCAGAAGCAGAATCAGGTAATTAACATCAGTTGAGCAGCAATCATCAACTGACTGGTACTGATACAAAATGATACATAATACAAAAAAATTAGATTGCTGGATATTTATTACTCCCTCAGAAAGCCAAGATTAGCTTGACCAAAAAGATAAACAAAGCTCAGGGCAGCAACATTTCCATGGATGCTCAGTATACTGGTTATGGCAGCCCCACCCACCAAGAAAGCTTCCCAAAATCCTCTGCAGGATCATGGCGGTTTATGAGCACAGAATATATTTACACTCTGATGCCTTCAACCTGCACAGCCATATAATACCTTGGACAGTAAACAACAACAAAAGCTTGTAAAAGCCCTGCAGACAGCTCACAAATTTTCATTTGTTCAAACGCTCCATTATTTTGATATTCATGTACAAAACATCTTTGCATAAACTTGGGATTCCTCCCCAGGAATTATGTATATTCAGACATCCTTAAGAAAACCACTGTGATATAGACAGTTAAATTAATCTGACAGTTTTGTTCCAACATCAGTCAGACCATTTGTTTGGGGTGGGGTAGGGAGGAAGAATCTACATGGAGTTTACATGGAGATGCATATGAAGTAGTAAGAGCTTTTGACTACCTAACATTAATTCTGGTTTATCTCCAAAATAATGCAAAACCATTCCATATGAAAACATCCAAGGCAGGCCCATGAGTTTTTGGTGTCCCAGGTGAGCAAGGAGCTGGGCACCCTACTATAAATCAGGTGCAATCCCAAATGCTGCCTCTCTGCTGCAAGCAAGGCACATGCAGCTGCCACCACAACCTGGAGCTGAGAGGACAGCTGCTGCTGCAGTCCCAGCTGGCTCTTCTGCCATCCTTGAGGGAATGGGGAAGGACATATCAGCAGTGAGCTGGGTAGGCACAGAGCTGGGTAGGCATACAGACATTGAGAGTGGAGACAGCTTTTCCTGCCTTCCTGGAGGGGAAGGCAGGCTCTGACTGAAGAAGTCCCAGACACAGTAGCATTATTGTGGTGCCTGGGGCTGCTGCCTGCTGCAATGCCATGCTACCACCACTCAGGGGCCAGCTCAGCTATCTGGCTGCATTGATCCAGAGGCACCCAAAGCAGCTTCTTGCTGAGGGACATGTCTGATCCTGTGATACTACAGCAGGGCTGGCATGGTGCCCCTCCATATCTGGAATAGACTGGCACCCTAGGTATGCCTCATGAACTGGCCACCCCTGAAAGTACCCGGACTCAACTGCCATCTTACCATCTCTTACCTGTAATATTTTTTCTCAATCACTTCATAAGAAACTGTGCCCTTTGCTGTCTGAAAAATACATGGATAGAATATGGCATTTGGTGGCTGAGGAAATTTATCATGAATGCTTCTCAAATACATCACAGGATACTGCATACACAAAAGGGAAACTGTACTATCAATGATTCCAGCATACTGCATGGAATGGCAAATATTTAGAGCAGGTACTGACAAGGTTTACCATTAACATCCTTTTGAGATGTTGACAAATGGATTTGCTCTGGGTGCTTTTAATGCCAGCACTCTTATTGCAATGGTGATTTTAAAAGCATGAGAAGCACAGAGATGGGAAAGTTGGCTATTTCATTTACACCTGAACACGTTAGAGGATTTTAGTGTGTGTGAGAACCTACAAACTTTTCACAGAAAGTTATGATGAGCACTATGTTGCAGTTATTGCAGTGCATTCTGGTAAGTGGGAAAGTACTAAAATCAGGTAAACTACTGGCAATCTGTTGTTACAATATATTCAGTCTATAACTTTGAGGTACCTTGTTAATAGCACAAAGTGCAAATCCATGGCAACCATTTTCATTTTGGATGCTTTTTAAACTGGAAAGTCACTCTACAGATGTTGTTGTCCATATCATCTTGGCAAACCAAGCTTAATAATAATAATAATAATAATAATAATAATAATAATAATAATAATATATTGGATTTATACCCCGCCTTCCACTCTGCATCTCAGAGTGGCTTACAATCTCCTTTACCTTTCTCCCCTGCAACAGACACCCTGTGAGGTAGATGGGTCTGAGAGAGCTCTCCCAGAAGCTGCCCTTTCAAGGACAACTTGCAAAAGCTATGGCTGACCCAAGACCATTCCAGCAGCTGCAAGTGGAGGAGTGGGGAATCAAACTTGACTCTCCCAGATAAGAGACCACGCACTTAACCACTACACCAAACTGGCTCTAAATCCAAGAAATAAATCCAAAAAATAATGCATAACCCATTCATGTTCACTTACAGTTAAGACTGTTGTGGTCATAATTAGAATTTACTCTCATGTAGGAGTGCACAGGATTACAGCTGTTGAGTTAACATGTGGGTCTACAATCTTTTTTCTTAATTTAAACTCATCTTCAGTAATGTACCTCTTACTCAGTATTTATAGGCTTCTTTTGTAATCCTCACTAAGTCATGGTTATTGTTTCTTGCTCCAGTTCCATGCCAAATTGCTGTTTGACTTTCCATGTGAAATTATTAAAAGATTATGTTGTTTATCTTATCATCATTTATCTCTCCTGTTAGGTTTCCTACTGGTAAACTCTGAGCGGACAGGGAAAGAGAACAGTTATTTAAGCTCTCTCTTCATTACTATCAAGCCTGTTTAGAATTATTACTTGCAATGTATAAACGCTGCTGACTCTTTGAATCTGGGATTTATTAAAGAAAGCATGAAGCATTACAACATGTCACTGGATTAGGCAGCCCTGATTCAGCTCCGGCTGTGGAAGAAATACATAACAAGAAATCCTACAGAATTATGCATTTTCAGACTGAGGTCATCAATTGCCATAGAGAAGATAAAAACAAATGTAGTTGAGCCTGGAAAGAATGTTGCTAAAATTGGAAAAACATTTAATGTGAGTAGCCTAAGGGTATAATAACACGGCACTGTAACTTAAGAAAATCCAGCAGCATAAAGCATACCAAAAAGATTGCAGACTTAGCTGTTTAGCTCCCTAATCTGCAGGAAAGCTAAACCTCCCCTAGTTCTTCTCAAGCATACCCCCCCAACTTGCCTCCCCAGCTCTGAAAGACTCAAATAAAAACTATTGTATAAAACTACATGGAAGAAGATAGAAGCATAAGTTTATTCACTACTTGTAAAAAAATGTCCAGCTATGATGAAACTGTAGAAACATACAAGTGAAACTTAGCTGAGACTATTAATGAGTAAATGAAAATAAAATTGGTAAAACAGTAGTTAAACATTTGCATATGAATGTAGGAAGGTTTTGGGGGGGTTCCCTGTGGATTTCAGCCATTTTGTAACTTTTCAGTAAACAATGCTTACTGAAAGAGTTCATGACAGGAACACTTCAGAGATAAACATAAGCAAAAAAAATAGTTGGTACAATATTTCATTTCCAGTAGCCAGTCAATCAGCCTGTACATTTCTGTGAAAAGTCACCATGAAACTACATTAGCCTTGAATTGGGGGCAGTTGAGGAAGAAATGATTGCACTGGGACCCCATTTTTCCCCTCCTAAATAAAAACACAAGACAAAATGGGGGAGAGAAGATCAACAGCAGCTGCAAAAATAATAAAGTCCTACCTGTCTTCTCATATCTCTTGGTGCTGCTGATTGGATAGAAAAATGGCTTCACAGTGCTGTTGTCATAGGAAGGTTTCCATAGGGGCTGACTGAATAGTTGAATATGAGAAAACTGGCAAGGGAGGGAGCAAAGCAATTATACAGTATCCAACCACCTTGTGTGAAGATGTACATCTTCTGCATTCCTCGCCATTGCTGTGGTTCTTCTGGAAGGTTCCTCAGGAAGGATCAGACTCAGGGGTCATAGGACTTGTGTGGAAGAATAACCCAACGAGGGACAAGGGGCTGAAATAGCTCCTCCTCTCTCCTCTGCAAGTGCAGCTCTGCTAAGGGGAGGGGGAAGTTCATCTACTTCTCTCATCACTCTGGTCCACTGACCTACATAGCCCTTCCTCTCCATGGATCCTCTATTGAGTACTGTGTCAGATTCAAGGTTTTGGTTCTGACCTTCAAGGCCTTGAGTGGTCTGGGACGGATGTATCTGCAGGACCTCCTCCTCCACTATGTCCCTGGAAGAGCGTTGTGCTCTGCAGGTACCAATCTATTAGTGGTCTCTGGCCCTAAAGAGGTCCAACTTTCCTCAACAAGGGCCAGAGTTTTTTCGGTCCTGGCCTCAACCTGATGGAACTCTCTACCCTCTGACACCAGAGCCCTGAGGAATCTTTTACAATTCTTCAGGGCTTGAAAGACAGAGATGTTCCACTAGGCTTTTGAGTAAGGACAGCAATGGTAATAAGCTGGCACTTCACTCTTCCACCCCTCCGGGCTATGCTCTCTCCACTGTGATGAAACAGTAGGAATTGTTAAGACATCATCCGGGAGTGTATGAAACATAATATTATATTTGAAACTAGGAATAAGACCCATTGTGAAGGAAAATACAATGAACTCTAGAAAGAGGATCTGGGTGAATCCTTGCTGCCTTCCCACCCACTCAAGTCAAGGCATTCACTCCCACCTTGGTGTCTTCCCACCCCCAACTTCCCACCACCACACCTTTTCCTTATATCACCCACCCACCAACAACCTCTTCCTTTCAACTACCCCCACCCGTAACATTGAGTCACCTGCACTCTTGCCATCTTCCCACTCCCCTCACCCATGACATTAATTCACACACACCCCTTTGCTGTCTTCCCACCCACTCCACAGCTGAAACAGATGCTGGCTTCCCCAGCCCCACATGTGTGTATGTGTGTGTGTGTGTGTGTCCCTGTGTCTGTGGTGGCCAAAGTCCTGAAAGAGGACCAGAATGGAGATAATTAAGGAATAATAAATAAGGATAATTAAGGATAATTAAGGATAATTAAAAAATTAAGGAATAATAATTATGAGAGGTGTCGAGGGGTGGGCATGATGATAGTCACATAGACACTGAAGCTCAGCGTTCCTTTTGTTTGCAGTGAATTTTTGCAGCATTTTCCTGTCATATTCAGCCATGTGGCATTTAACATGAGTGTGAGCTTGTGGCATGATCTGGGGTGTTTTTGTGTGGCTTGGTTGTGTTATGGTATACCACAGAGTATGCACCTCAGAGTGGCTGTTTTCTGTAGGGAAATTGATCTGACTTCAAGTTTTCATCCCCTCCCCTCTTCCTGCAGCCTCTCCACAGTCCTTCTCCAGAGTTTAGACCAAAGAAGAAGGGAAGCGACCTAAGCAGGTTATAATGACACAGAGTCCACCCTGCAAAGCAGCCATTTTCTCCAGAGGAGCTGGCCTCTATCATTATTGTATTGTCTATTAATATGTTGTACACAATCCTCATAATATATTAATAGTTTCAGTGTTTTCCAGGTAGTGCTTGAAGTGCTACGAAAGCAAATAAACACAGACAGACTAAAGACTGTGGCAAAACAACTTTTTTAAAAGGATAGTGTAGACTGTTGGCAGTACAACAGACTACCTCCAGCTCCCTGGGAAAGCTATTGCATCTGTTCACAACCTAAATCATCCATCACCAGCAAAGCATGATTTTATGTTCCAATCACTCAGGGGTTTTGCATGAGGAAGGCCCTGGATTCAATCACTGGAATCTCCAGTAAAAATGGATCAAGCAGTAGGTGATGTGAAAGACCTGAGACCCTGGAGAACTGCTGCCTGTCTGAGTAGACAATACTTACTTTAATGGACCAATGACCAGATTCAGTATAAGGCAGCTTCACCTGTTACACCCATGACCACTGCTATCTGAATCTTCTGCAGAACTGCACTAGAATTGATATGAATAGCTTCACAAATATTCTGCCACTATGGAGCTGGCTACATAAAAGTGCACTTGATCTACTGTAGCCATTTGCTTCAACACAATGACAGATGATAGGCACAACAGTGGAAGAGAGTTAGCCTAATTGCCTCCTGCACACAAAATGCCACTGCACCTTAGCTGACCTACTCTGTACAATGCCTCAGCTACCCACATTTGTTAGTGATGGGATGCCAAGTACTTTATGGTATAGTGATTAGTACTGGCTAAGATTTAGAAAATCTAGGCTCAGTTCCAAACTCTACCATGGAAGCTTGCTGGGTGACTTGGGGTCACTCACTCTCTCAACCTAACCTACCTCACATGGTTGTTGTCATGAGCACGAAAAGAAGAAGGAGAATGTTGTAAGACACTTTATATACCTATTGGAGAGAAAAGTGGGGTACAAATTAAGCACTTTTTAAAAAAAAAAACTACTTTAGAAAGCCCATGTGGCAGACTGCACTTCTAAAAGCTCAGTACTGCTGTGAAAACAAATAAAGCACTGTGAAGGGTCAATTCTTCATAGAAACATAGTGCCTTGAGTGACAGGCTACTCTAAGCAATCTGACTGGTTAGCATCAGTTGAGCAGAGAAAGACTTCTGAACTGGATGCTGAGGAGGATTCAGTTTGATTTCAGTCCTAGATGTGAAGAGTTGTGTACTGACAATTTCAGAATTCTGCACTGAGCAGATTAACACAGACAGGAGAACTGAGGAAAGTTGGAAGGATGAGTGGGTAGTTAGATGAAGACTCCCATTCAAGCCAAAGAAAAGGGACAAATTTGCTAATGAGAGGAGAATTTCTCTATTCAGTCAAACAGGGAGTTACCTCTGAAGAGTGCAAAGATCTCTAGCCTATGGTTAGAAACTGCCTTTAAAGACCTTAAGAGTCAGTTAAAAACTCAAGACAAGTACTGGTGTTTCAAAAGAAGGGCTATGGGTACTGGAAAGAATGAACCAGCCTTGTGGAAACTGAAACAGTCAGAGAATACACAAAGAAAGTGTACTGAAGTGTTTGGAGAAAACACTGGAACAAAAGCCTCTCAACATAAATACTTAAGTCACTGTGAAAAGCTTAAGAAGCTCTCATTAGCCTGAAACATAAAAACTAAAGTCTGCATATTTTTTTTTACCTCAGATATTTCAGCCCCTGATTTCACCTGGCCTTACCCCTCTGCGTAAAACAAAATATTTTGTTATTTTTGAATTTCAAAATGCCTCAAGTACCATTTAAGTTGTTTAAGTTAACAGCAGGATCATGATCAGGTTCCTGGGCTGAGTCAACAGCCAAAATATTGTACTGTGACAGGGTGTGGCAGCCAGAGTTCTTCAACAAAGAAGAAAATGGCCCAGTAAAAGCAAATAAAAATGAAGGGAAAATCCTGCATTTGAGAGAGGGAAGTGGAAGGAGACATCAAAGAGTTTCCAGCTCAACATTAGGAAGAACTTCCTGACCATTAGAGCAATTCCTCAATGGAACAGGCTTCCTCAGGAGGTGGTGGGCTTCCCTGGAGGTTTTTAAACAGAGGCTAGACGGCCATCTGACAGCAATGAAGATCCTGTGAATTTAGGGGGAGGTGTTTGTGAGTTTCCTGCATTGTGCAGGGGGTTGGACTAGATGACCCTAGAGGTCCCTTCCAACTCTATGATTCTATGATCATAATTTCATGTATCAATTTCCAGAAATACTTGAAGACAGGGCTTTTTGGTAGAAAAGGCCCAGCAGGAACTTATTTGCATATTAGTCCATACCCCTTGATGTCACCAATGTTTAATATAGGGCTTTTTGTAGAAAAAGCCCAGCAGGAATTCATTAGCATATTAGGCCACACACCCTGACACTAAGCCAGTCGGAACTGCATTCCTGTGCGTTCCTGCTCAAAAAAGCCCTGCTTGAAGACATCTGAATTCTAATTTTTTTAAAGGTAAACTTCTTTATGAGGATGTACTTGGCAATTTCTTTCTGCTAAAGAATGCCTAGCAGGTTTGGTTAGTTATTTCAAAATGCTGGGGGGGAGGGGAGACTTAAAACATATATTGAACTAGACATAGTAGTTCATATAACAATAATACTCATTGTAAAAGTTAGTCCTGCCTGCCAAAGGCCCATTCCCTGACTCAACCAAGCTCCTCCTCCCTATACCACTAGCTTCCCACCCTTGGTCTATTTTTAAAATCTAACATGAGGAAGGTGCCTCTCAGACCTTTCTCCAACTTCTTTTTTCTTCAGGCTTGAAAAAACATATGGGCACATTTCACGTATGATTTTTAAAAATGTAAGAAGGTATAATAATCCATAAGAAAATACCATTGTTGCATTAGAGCATCACGTAGCATGTGATTAAAACTTTACGAAAGTTACATTCCAAAAAGTAACACCAGTGATTCTGGCCATTGGTGGTTATGTGGATCTTCAGGGTTAGGTTCAGCTCTCTTCAGATCAACAATGTGGTTTTTAATAAACATTATTTTTAGTTGGTAGGATTTTGAGTCAGAGGTGAGGAAACAGACACAAGCTGGTGACAGCTGATATGGACAGGCTCATTTCCCACCCAGAAGGGTGTGCCTCACTTACTGTCTTTTCATTTGTCTGGAGCGCCACTTGATTTTGAATATATCTGATGCTTTGAGTGGTTACAGAAGAACTATCTAGTGTCAGGTATCTTCAAGACAGCCAGCCACAGGACGGCTGTCTTGAAGATGTGTTTTGGTAATTCTCAGCTTTTTCTTATTAATGATTTCAGGGCCAAACAGCACTTGATTAAAACAGCTTGTTTGATGGTAGCTCCCTCTTTTTGGAACTGTTCACCCTAAGAACTCTCCTTATTGGACAGCTGTCATCAACAGCTTAAGATGTTCTTATTTTCAGATGACTTTACAGCTATTATTATTTACTCCTATTTTAATATGCTGTTCAGCAAATTAAAATACCTTTAGTTTTTAAATAATGTTTATTGTTTAAATGTATATTTGCACATTTGACTACTTAAATAGTTACTTTAAAAATGACTGAAATGTTATAAACAAATAAACACACATATCCTAGTAAAATACATGCTACCAAAGTATACTGGAGAGAATAAAGAAGCAGCGCTGTTACTACAGTGGTTCACGCACCCACTGATGAAAGGCAGGACCACATGTGGATGCAAGAGGAAGAAGCTACAAGCAATACTAGCAATTCTCTTTCAAGACAGAATTGACCAAGTTTCTTAAAAAATAGGAGAGTGGAATTCTCATCTGCAGCTTAATTACACACAACTCCTCTCTTAAATACTTTTTCCCCATCAAGAGGCTGAAATAAAAGGGCTTGTGAAGCAGGATTGCTCAAACCGTAGCCAGAGGAAGGGGAAGGATTCATTCCCTACCACAAAGCTGCTTAGTTTTTTTAAACTGGACCCCCACCTTCCTCTTTCTATATGATTAAGGGCAACTCCAGGTCTAAATACTAAGTTTGCCAATTCTGGGCTGGGGAATTTCTGGAGATTTGGAGCTGAAGCCTAGGGAGGGCAGAGTTTGGGGAGGAGCTGGGAAAAATGCCACAAGTTCCACCCTCCAAAGCTCCCATTTTTTTCCCAAGGGAGCTGATCTCTGTTGTCTGGAGATAAGTTGTAATTCTGGGAAATTACCAGGCACTACTTAGAGACTGGCAACCCCACTCAGTTCACATAACAGCTGCCACTGCTTCTGTCCTGGCCTTTATATATGTGGTGTTGAAGTATTAGAGAATACAGTCAGGTTGGAGAACCACAGCTGTAAAGCATCTGTATGAGAGATATTACAAAGATTTGCAGTGTTAAGCAGATGATGAGGTGGTAGAAAAGGTTGGTAACCAACAGGTAACCACAGGTGTACTTCAAGAGGAAAACTTGAATTGAACTGGCCACTCATAACTGCCAAACCAAGCTGGAACTGTGAAGTAAAACTGCCCTTGATAATAGGCTAAATTCCAGCACTTAATAATATGGCAAGCCAGCAAGACCAATACCTTGTATAATGGAAGCATTACTGTTAAGCTTGGCTCCATCTGTTGAAGCAGCAACAAGCTTCCAATGCTTCCAATACTGCAGGTATGCTGGGAGGGGGATGCTCAATACAATGGAGCACACTGAAATTATGGATGGAATGATGAGCCTTCATTACCCACATCACCCCTCATGATTCACAAACAAACAGGGCATATGTGAATGACAGATACTTCTAACCATGGGGCTGGAAAGGCTGCCACTGCTTATAACTGCACTTCTAACATGATTTGGAATATACTTAGTCCCAGTTACTAGTCAGTCTTCCACAAGATTTAGCCCTCACAAAGCAACGTGTTTCTCTTGTTTCCCAGTGCCAATGCAGCACTATACCAACAAAAGGAATTAATGTGTATCCCATGAAGGGCTTTTCTAAACAGGAAATTAATTATAACATGCTTTGCAACTGCAAAAACAGAAGCAAAGGGTCTGACTGGTGTTTGGCTAGAAAATACAATGTGTAAACAAAGCTTAGTTCAGAATTATTTCACAGTTGCTGCCAGTCAAAAGAATGAATATACTTTTCCTTTCAACAGTGAACACACACACACCCTCCCAATCACTCATTCTGTTTTGCTTATGCAAGAATAGAGACAGCCATGTGTAATGGTCAGTATCAGCCTACTATCTTGGAAGTCTAAGTTTAGACACACAGTCAACCAAAGGAAATCAAATTAAAATGTGAAATGTGAAAGAAAAGTCAAAAGAAATGTGCTGAGTGAACTTGGTCTGGATACATACTCTCAGCCTAATCCACCTCACTGGCTTGCTGTTATTCCTCATCTAAATAGTTCACATCTTTCCTACTGAGAAAAACTGGATCATGAGGGCATGAATACAGTGATAAAAGTTGTTGTTATTATTATTATTATTATTATTATTATTATTATTATTATTATTATTATATATTTTTGTTAATTTGTATTCCGCCCTTTCCCAAGCCCAACAAAACACACAAAGAAACTCTCTCTTCAGCATGGCAAAAAGCTCATACCATGAATAAAACATCGGTCTTAAAGGTGCTTTGTATTTCTCCCGTGTGATTGAAGGAACTGGGCAAAGTAAGGGGACAAGGAGAGTGAGGAGCCTCAGCCAATGGAAGGGAGGCTTGGCTCAGTAGCTCTGCTGTGCAACTGAGAGAGTCTGGCAAAGTAAAATGAGACATGGAAGGAAGCAAGAGAGGGAAAAGGAAGCAGACAACAGTCAGTTGCTCGCAAACCTCATAGGAGCCCTGTGGGGGATGAATGCAGCCCACAAGTCATATGTTTGACACCCCTGTTTTAAAAGCAACAAATACTGGGGGGCAGACAAAACTGCACAGTAACATTGTACTTTAATAGAGACAGTCAATATTGTACCACAGAAGAGAAGCTTTCTCTGTGGTACAAGTTAGCCATCTGCCTTCAATAGACCATGCTCACACATTATCAGATGCAACAGCCATCTGAAAAAGAAGTGAGCTTTGCTTATAAAATTAGAGCTGGAATTCTTAGGAGGACACTACATTCTGTAGATCCCATGCTGTGTGGGATAAAAATGTAGGAAGTGCCTTACTGAGTCAGACTATGAGAAATTCTAAGCAAAGTAAGATCCTTCTAAACTAACAGAATTGAACAAACATAGATGGGTATAAGTATCTGCCTTATGACAGCACCATAAGGTTCCATCTAGTCCAGTATTCTTACACCAGCATGGGCCAGCTAGAAGATTCTGAAAGTTCAGCATGGAGGTAATGAGCATCTTCAGTTTGTCCCAGGACATCTAATACACAGATGTGTACTGCCTATGAACACAGGGTTTCCATTCTTGGCTACTATAACAAACAGCCATTGATAGGTTTTGGTACATCTATCTAATTCTTGTTCAAAGTTAAGTCCCCCCCCCCCCGCCCCCAAGTTATATAAGCAACTGCCATTGCAACAACTTGTGGAAATAATTAAATTAAATCCCATTTTTAATTAATTAGGCAGTATGTGAAAAAATAAAATAATAATGCTTCAGAAAGCATTACTAACAATAAAGCAAGTGGAGATGATGGTATCCCAGTTGAGCTATTCAAAGTCCTAAAAGATGATGTTGTTAAAGTGATGCACACATTATGTCAACAAATTTGGAAAACACAACAGTGGTCACAGGATTAGAAAAGATCAGTTTATATTCCAATCCCAAAGAAAGGTAATGCCAATGAATGTTCAAACTATCGCACCATTGCACTCATTTCACATGCCAGCAAGGTCATGTTAAAGATCCTACAAGCTAGGCTTCAGCAGTATGTAGATCGGGAACTACCAGAAGTTCAAGCTGGGTTTCGGAGAGGTAGAGGAACTAGAGATCAAATTGCCAACATTCGATGGATTATGGAGAAAGCACAGGAGTATCAGAAAAATGTCTATTTCTGTTTCATTGACTACGCTAAAGCCTTTGATTGTGTGGATCACAACAAACTGTGGAAAGTCCTTAAAGAGATGGGAGTACCAGACCACTTCACATGTCTCCTGAGAAACCTGTATAAGGGTCAAGAAGCAACGGTCAGAACGGGATATGGAACAACCTGATTGGTTTAGAATAGGAAAAGCAGTTCGACAAGGATGTATATTGTCACCCTGCTTATTTAATTTATATGCAGAGTACATCATGCGGAATGCTGGCCTGGATGAAGCACAAGCCGGAATTAAGATTGCCGGGAAAAACATCAACAACTTCAGATATGCAGATGACACCACTCTAATGGCAGAAAGTGAGGAGGACCTTAAGAACCTCTTGTTGAGGGTGAAAGAGGAGAGCACAAAAGTAGGCTTTAAACTCAACATCAAAAAAAACTAAGATCATGGCATCCGGCCCCATCACACCTTGGCAAATAGAAGGGGAAGACATGGAAGTAGTGACAGACTTCACATTTCTGGGATCCAAGATTACTGCAGATGGTGACTGTAGCCATGAATCAAAAGACGTTTGCTCCTTGAGAGGACAGCTATGGCGAACATGGGCAGTATAATAAAAAGTAGAGACATCACCCTGCCAACAAAAATCTGTATAGTCAAAGTGATGGTATTCCCAGTAGTAATGTATGGCTGTGAGAGCTGGACCATAAAGAAGGCCGAGCACAGAAGAACAGATACTTTTGAGCTGTGGTGCTGGAGAAGACTCTTGAGAGTTCCTTGGACTGCAAGAAGATCAAATCAATCGGTCCTAAGGGAAATCAACCCAGACTGTTCCCTGGAAGGTCAGATGCTGAAGCTGGAGCTCAAATACTTTGGCCACCAAATGAGAAGGGAGCACTCCCTGGAGAAGATCCTGATGCTGGGAAAGACAGAAGGCAAAAGAAGAAGGGGACGGCAAATGATGAGATGGCTGGACAGTGTTACTGATGTAACAAACATGAATTTGAGCAGACTTCGGAGGATGGTGGAAGACAGGAAGGCCTGGCATGACTTTGTCCATGGGGTCACAAAGAGTCAGACTCGACTGTGCAACTGAATAACAACAATGTGAAAAAAATATTTATTTCTGCCTGTCCTGTGTGAGTCTTAAATTCTAGCATACCGGAACAGTAAGAATACATAAAGCCCAGCCTACACTGCCATCATACCTGTACTATTTATTATCTTCATTGCTATGAATCTGAACTACTACCATAGAATACTTGAAGTGTGCACACCTAGAATCTGGCTGCCACACTAGAAACCACTCCATAAATTATTAACAAGTAAATTCAAGGGCTATAACACGAATGGGGAAAAAATATGAAGACAGCAATTGCCAATACAATACATACAGAAATAAATGTTTCCAATAAAAACAACAGTATCACATGCTCCATCAAAAAAAAAAAGGACTAAAAACAAGTTGTTTGATACCTTATTAGGGTCAATCCTAATACAACCCACGAAACTGATGCACTTCTCAGGATCCAACTAGACACAACATTTCCCCCAGAACTTCATGATCAAATATGTGCTGTGAGTTCCATTCTAGAAACTTAATTCCAGGCATTTGCAGGCCCAATATGGATTGGGACTACAACAAGTGGTAGGGGGCTTAAGGCATCTCCCTCAAAGTCATTTTCCTGGTCAGAAATGGTGCTGGAGGTACTATTTGCTCCTCTGGGAAAATCTAGGCATACCACATTGGTATACATGGTGCCCCCAAAGGAGCTAATAGTAACCCTTGGGGCCCCTTCAGATCAGGAAAATAAAGTAAGTAAGTAAAGTAAAGTAAAATTTTATTTGTATCCCGCCCTCCCCCGCCAAGCAGGCTCAGGGCGGCTAACAACAACAAAACAACAATACATTAATAAACCATTACATTAATACACATTAAATTAATCTTAAAAACCAGTTAATACATTAATTAAAAACCATTATTAATCTGATTACATTAAACTAAGTTACATTAATTAATCTAACCATATTATTGTCGTTGACGCTATCTATCAGTTGGTATCAATGGCGGATTTTCTTGTTGTGCACTTGTAATTCAGCTATTCAGGAACGCCAGTTTAAAGAGGGTGGTCTTGCAGGCCCTGCAGAACTGATCGAGGTTCCGCAGGGCCCGCACCTCCTCTGGGAGCTGATTCCAAAGATATGGGGCTGCAGAAGAAAAGGCCCGTGTGCGGGTGTTCTGGAGTTTGATTTCTTTTGGCCCAGGGGTAGTCAATCTGTTTTTTCCTACTGACCTCAGTGCTCTCTGGGGCTCGTACGGAGAGAGACGGTCCTTCAGGTAGGCCGGTCCTCGGCCATATAGGGCTTTAAAGGTAATGACCAGCACTTTGTACTGGACCCGGTATACAATCGATAGCCAGTGCAGTTCGCGTAGCCCCGGCCGTATATGTTCCCATCTTGGGAGACCAAGCAGCAGTCTGGCCGCCGCGTTCTGCACTAGTTGTAACTTCCGGGTCCGGCACAGAGGCAGCCCCATGTAGAGGGCGTTACAGTAGTCCAATCTTGAGGTGACTGTCGCATGGATCACCATTGCTAGGTCCTGACGCTCTAGGAAAGGGGCCAACTGCCTCGCCCGCCTCAGATGGAAGAATGCTGACTTGGCAGTGGCTGTTATCTGGGCCTCCATTGATAGTGAAGGCTCCAGTAAAACACCCAGACTCTTCACCTGCTGTGCCGCCTTTAGTGGCGCACCGTCGAAGGTCGGGAGAGATATTTCCTTCCCCGGAGTGCCACGACCCACATAGAGAACCTCTGTCTTCGCTGGGTTTAACTTCAGCCCACTCAGTCTAAGCCACGTTGCGACAGCCCGTAAAGCCCGGTCCAGGTTCCCCAGGGCGGAGGCGGGCCGGCCGTCCATTAGCAGATAGAGCTGGGTGTCATCTGCATATTGATGACAACCCATCCCAAACCTCCGGGCAATCTGGGCAAGGGGGCGCATATAGATGTTAAATAACATCGGGGAGAGAACTGCTCCCTGAGGCACCCCACAGTCTAGTGTGCGCCTCTGGGATCGTTCACCCCCAATCGCCACCCTTTGTCCCCGACCCATGAGGAAGGAGGACAGCCATTGTAGAGCCAACCCCCTAACCCCTATGTCGGCGAGGCGGTGGATCAGCAGCCGATGGTCGACCGTATCAAATGCAGCCGACAGATCTAGTAACATCAGCACTGCTACACCGCCTCGATCCAGTTGCCGTTGGAGGTCATCTACCAGGGTGACCAGAACCGTCTCCGTCCCGTGGCCCGGCCGGAAACCAGACTGGCACGGGTCTAGGACACCCCAAATGGTGTGGGGGAGGTTGAAGCCTCCTTTCATTGCATGCTGTGGTCCCAATCTGCATTGTACTCACGCACGCCTGGGATTACATTCCTAGGACAGAACTAGCAATACATGTTTGATAATGTAGACCTGAGCAAAAACCTAAAATGTAATTAGGACCTCAGTCTAACCAATCTTACGAGGTTACTGCAAAGCTAAATGAGATGTATAGTACAGCAGTTAGTGTTAGAGAGTCCACGATAAATCCCCATTCTCCCACGGACTGCAGGCCATTCATGCTGTCTCAGACGAACCTTACCTCACTGAGTAGCTGTGAAAATAAAATGGAGGAGAGGAGAATAATGTGTAAACTGCTTTGGGTTCCTACTGGAGGAGGAAAGTGTAGTATAAATAATTTATGTAAATAAATGTTTGCAATAAATTTTGTTCACTGTAAGTTACAAAAGAAATAATAAACAAAAGTAATAGTAATAGAAGGCTGCTATTTGTACATTAGACTGTTGCCCTCTCTGGCTGCTAAAATCATGTAAAAAAAGGTAAAGATAGTCCCCTGTGCAAGCACCAGTCGTTTCTGACTCTGGGGTGATATCGCATCACGATGTTTTTATGGCAGACTTTTTACGGGGTGGTTTGCCATTGCCTTCCCCAGTCACTTTCCCCCCAGCAAGCTGGGTACTCGTTTTACCAACCTCGGAAGGATGGAAGGCTGAGTCAACCTTGAGCCAGCTACCTGAACCCAGCTTCCATGGGGATCAAACTCAGGTTGTGAGCAAAGAGCTTGGACTGCAGTACTGCAGCTTTACCACTCTGCACCATGGGGCTCCTCAAAATCATGTAGGGACCCCATTACTTAACCCATGATGTCTATCATTAGTTGTATTTTTAAATAGTCAGCCTCATACCACCTTTTTACTGAGACTTTGTTGCCTTGATACTGTGAACTGCAGAATAGCTTCAGAGCAGTGATGCTCACTTACAGAGCAATCCAATGCAGTTACTCCACTGAAATGAATGGGCTTAGATTGGTGTAACTCTCCTTACGATTGCACTGTTAGTGGCTCAGTGTTTAACATGTCACCTGAGACTCTTCACACCAACCTTCCCCAATATGGTGCCTGCCATGTTTTAGGAAAGGGAGCAGGACTATTGAATGGTGGGGCTTGTGTGAGGCAGATGGGTTCCACCTTGAAACAGCCACACCTGAAAGAATTGGTGGACATGTCAGCTGTGAGTTTGGTGGTGAACATGTAAGCTGCTTGCCTTGCACCAGGGATGGAAGTAAACTGCCTCTCCTTTCTAGCAGCAAACCCGCCCCCCTCCCAACATGCTTTGGAAACACTGTACTCTCATCACAGTACATGGGTGGCTTTTTACATAGGAAAGCATTTTTTTTAACATCCCTTGCTATTTAAACTGCCATGCCTGGAAGGATCAAGATGCACACATTTAGTCAAAACTATGGCAGATACCTAAAAAAAATTCAAGTGCCTCAAATCCAGCTCATCCCTGGAGACTGGACTCACAATTAGTTATCTTGGGTCTTTGGAGTGAACATTATAAAAGGACTTGCACAAAAGCTGCATCAGGGTCATTGAGTCTGTGAGATGCAGGTAAACTTGGACATCTCAAAGTTAGATGAAATCAGTGGTCCAAATCTGGATTGCTCTCTAATAGCTTGGGTTGTAAGTATGCTCCTGGCTGCCACCAGTCAATTTTGTCAAATATTATCAAGTTAGCTTACATGTAGACTACATGTACTCAATCTCAAAAACTGGAACACACTTCCAGAAAATGATTTTTTAGAAAGAAGTCAAAATAGGTGAGCAAGCACATTTATATGCACTTGCATTCTGATTATGAACATGCCCAGTGAAATGTTTGATTGCACATGTGTACACATTTACACAAGTGCTCTTCAAGCTTCTTATACTTGTTCCTACTAATAAGGGGCATGAGTACAGTTGATTCTCATGGGGAAAAACCCTATTACTCTTTAGCTGAACAAGACAGAAGAAGCTGGAGGCAGTTCTACGTAAGGCTAGAGGTGCAAGACTAGGCTTCCATTGACAGCAAAAAGTCCATCGATTCAAGAAACTTTCCATAAGCAAAGCAACTTTGCAAGTTTACTGGCCTTTCTAGAACAAACTTGATTTAGCAGGGAAATAACGAGGCGCACACTTACTGATTGAAAACGAGGTATTTTACTATTTGGCACCAATAGCAAGGTTCATTTGAGCATCAAGGCTCCCAAAAATAATGAACCCCGTACACTTCTCAAACCATCAGCTTTAAGCAAAAGCGAGCCTGCAGCCTGGCCCCTTACACGTTATCTGATTCACTTCCCCCCTCCCCTTTCTCCCTGGTAGTTCTCCAGTGTGTCTGCTTATCTTTATTCAACAAGGAGTTTCCTGTTATCAATACACATTCGTCTCACACCCATTTGGGCTGCCTGGCTTTGACAGTTTAGCAGAAGCTCCTCTGAGGGGCCTCCCAACAGACACTCTAAATGTTGCATCAGACATTCTCTTTTGAAGGCACAAACCCATATTTTCATTTATTATTATTATAGGGGTGTTCATAATTATTCAGGGGTCTCCCCTTCATTGACAGATTATATAATAAGGCTGTTATGATCATGATAGCTTTTCTACCCCCTAAAAGGCAAGAAAGTCACTGTGCTCAAGTCTCCTGCCCCAGAATATGGTTAATGATCCAGTTCTGTCTTTGATAAACAGATATCTTCTTTTCTGTTGTTGACATCCCAGCTAGTGAAATGATGCCTATACAAATATACAGCCAGTCTTTATTATCAGTCTGAAGGAAATATGATTAAGTAATCAGCCATTTGCTCATAATGTGGCTGAAACACTCATTATAATCCACAAAAAGTGGAGAAATTAACCTGATGTTAACTCTATGGGGTAGAATCCACCCCAAACAAAGGTTGTAATGTTATCATGTATTGCTGAAATTATTACAACATGCAACAAACAAAAGGAAGGAACAAATGAATATCTGGAAAAAGGATAACAAAATATGCCTACTACATATTTCATGCAGATTCAGTGATCAGCCCAAATCTGAAACTCCTGTGTGTTGTTAGCACGTCATACTAGGTATCATAGCTGCCATATCCTGAATCCGAAGAACCTGTCAAAGCAGAACACTGTCGCAAAATTCAAACAAAAATACAAAACTGTGTGGCACAAATGTCACTTACATAAATAAGTTTGTATTCAAACATATCTCATAATACATGACCAAAAGTGCAGAAAAATTAATGCAGCCCAGCTCCCAAGTAAGTAATTCAATCAGTCCAGTTCTCACAGAGAATGAAAGTGGTTATACCATCCAGTCCAAGCCCTCACGAAGAGGGGAAAGGGCTCAAAGAGCAGCGGTGAAGTGAAACTTAGGAAGAGGTGGGGCAACAACAGCAGCTCTCCACTTACTCCTCTTCACTTGTCGAAAGAATCCGTCGTCAATCTCTCAACGCGTCTGTTGACTATACTTGCTGAACGTTTCGGAGAACCGCCCTTGGGCAATTCAGACTTTATCAAGAGCAAGATAAATGGTGAGTAACTTTCTCTCAACTGCACATCACAGATCTCAAAACAGGCAAATGCTCCAGCAGTTGAGAGAAGAGGAGTAAGGTGGAGAGTTCCTTTGAACGGACTTGCACTTCACCGCTGCTCTTTGAGCCCTTTCCCCTCTTCGTGAGGGCTTGGACTGGATGGAATAACCACTTTCATCCTCTGTGAGAATGGAACTGATTGAATTACTTACTCGGGAGCTGGGCTCCATTAATTTTTCTGCACTTTTGGTCATGTATTATGAGATATGTTTAAATAAATAAATAAATAAACTTTTATTTATACCCCGCCCTCCCCGCCTAGGCAGGCTCAGGGCGGCTAACAAGACATGGTAAAACCATGATACAGATAAACAATAGATAATATAATTAATAATTTAAACAATAAAATCAATAAAACAGTATGACATTAAAATACAGTCGAATGGCGTATAAGATGGCTCGGTATTACTGATCTTATCAGGAGTTCTGTCTTAAAAAGCTAGCTGGAAGAGGGCAGTTTTGCAGGCCCTACGGAACTGGTTAAGATCCCGTAGGGCCCGCACCTCCTCCGGCAATTGATTCCACCATTGGGGGGCCTTTGTAGAGAACGCCTGTTCTCTGGTAGCTTTTAATTCAGTTTCTTTTGGCCCAGGGATTTCAAGAAGATTTTTTGAACTTGATCGCAGTGCTCTCTGGGGAACATATGGAGAGAGGTGGTCCCTAAGGTAGGCAGGTCCTCGACCATATAGGGCTTTAAAGGTAATGACCAGCACCTTGTAACGAACCCGGTAAACAATTGGCAGCCAGTGCAATTCCCGCAGCCCAGACTGCACATGTTCCCACCGAGGCAGTCCCAGTAGCAGCCTGGCTGCTGCATTTTGCACTAGCTGCAGTTTATTTATTTATGTAAGTGACATTTGTGCCACACAGTTTTGTATTTTTGTTTGAATGCCATATCCTGAATAACAGGAGCCAATCTAAGTGATTAAAGAGGTGTTACACTATCACAGCAAACACCAGTCTTGTAGAACTGTAAAAACTAATGAGTTTATGTTGGACTGAGCACTAATGGACTAAAGTCCCAATGCATGCACCTGACAAAGTGGACCACCAAGAACTTATTCCACAATATATATATTTAAGCATGGTTTACATATGCAGAAAAATTAGGTGAGAATGAAGTGGCGCAGCCTGAGATGGCTAAATGAACTACACCAGATTGCAGTGGGTGGATTCTGGCTCTGAATGTTCTTTGGAACTCTCTGCAAATCCAGGACCCTCTCCCTCCAAGTGGTCTGAAAGGACATGTCAATCTTACCCCCTTAGCATTCTAACCACCTCATGCTCCTGCACATGTGGACCAGACTTGAGCCTTTAACCTGGAGTGATGACCTACAAAATATTGTTCAGGTGGGTAGCCGTTTTGGTCTGAAGCAATATAAAAGTTTGAGTTCACTGACACCTTTAAGAATTAAACTTTATTAGTCTTAAAAGTGCCACTATACTCAAACTTTGTTCTATTACAAAATATTGCATAATTTACCAATGTTGCAGTTGACTAAGATTCTATTGGTAGAATAAGAGCTTTAAAAGAAGATGAATAAAGCTCACAGTTAGCAACTTTTTGTCAGAAACTGATGGAAAGAGCTTCCCTCTTATATACACAGCTTAAAACAAACACAATGAGCCTAAAGCACTGACTGGCTTAACACAAAAGGCAGCAGAGCACATACTAGCCCTGATGACACTGATGCCATTTTGCTGGCCCCTTGCCACCCACCTCTTCTGTTTTAGCTGGCAGTGTACATGTCATGGGTCTCCAGTCAAAAGACCCAAAATGATAGAAAGCTGCTTCCCGTTAGCATTAAGTTAGATGGACAAAAGGTCTGAACCAGGACTTTTTTTGTAGAAGCCCAGCAGGAACTCATTTGCATATTAGGCCTCACCCCCTGGTGCCAAGCCAGCCAGAACTGCATTCCTGTGTGTTCCTGCTAAAAAAAAAAAAAGCCCCGGTCTGAACTAAACTTATGCTCAAACAGCCAAGAAAACCTTAGCTCACTCAGAACATAATACTTCTTAAAAGTATTTTCCAAATTTTGCAAAAGAGTTATATAAAAAAGACAAGTTTTGATAGAATTTTTGAAATAGATACAAGCATTTTATCTATTTATGTCATTTATACCCCACCTTTCTCCTTTGTCCCAAAGTAAACATCCTGAAAAATCTATCAGCATGAAGAATCATGCAGAGCATAGCCTCTTCAGTGTACCTATGTAGATTCTGGGCACCAGTTAGCTAAAGGACACTATGTCTGGAAGTGCCCTTACTCCACTGGCTGCAATCAAATTGAACCAAGAGTCTCTCTGCATATTACAAACTCCACATGTCTACCACAAGGATTTGGTATCAGAAGTCCTGTATCTCCCAGACATATACCAGCCCTTTTCTGCTTGAAATAAAAACATGCAGGAAAAAAGTGGCTCCTGCTGTCCTCTCCCAGCATTTCTTCATCTTCAAACTGCCCCATGGAACTGCTGTTAGCTCCACTACAAAAAACTGTATAGTCACTTAAGTAATATGTTTCCATAATGGAGTCAACAGTGGCTCCAAAGGACACTGGTGACCTTCCAAACCACATACAAATATCTGAGAACCCCCAAGACACACACTACCGTTACACATGCCCCCCTCCCAAAATCTTATAAACTTTTTAAAGGGGGGGGGGATGTGTTCACAAGTCACACAAGGATCTTTCTTCAGTCTGCAGGTGGGAGTTAGGTGTCAAAGAGGATAAAGCACAAGAGTCAATGGCAGCTTTAACAAGGAGAGGGAAATGACCTATCACTTGTGGACAAAAAATAACCAAACATTTGAATGCTGTGGGAACTGGCCTGTGAGCAACTGTTGCACATTTTAACTTTAAATTGCCGTTTAGGATGTTTTGATACAGTAGGCCTGAGAGTCTGCTTTTAAGTTCTTGTGTAAATCTGCAAACATGCACTTCTTCACTGTTCCAACAAACCTACAGCTTCAGCCTTGAAGAGGATAACTTATAAATCAATGGCCTTATATATAAAATAAATCCAAGACCAAATGGAACAAAGTTTGCAACAATTATTCTTTGGAATGCCCACAGATGTTTAACATCATACCTTCAGGGGGAAAATTAGATGGTTTAAGAATTAGATGGTTTAAGAAAGTAATGCAGTTGTGTCTACATAAGATAGCAAGACTAACAACCCTGAAGCCCTCAACTTCAGTTGCAATAAGATTTTCTTTTCTTTTCTGAAAAGGCTTGGTAAGATTTTTAGAAATTGCATTTTATTTTTAAATGCAGGCTAGGTAGGGCAAGGCATGACATACGCTTTTTATCTAATCTTATTTAGATAGAACAAAGTTTGAGTCCACTGGCATCAAGACCAAAAAAAAAAATAATTATGGGTATAAGCTTCTGTGTGCATGCTCACTTCTTCAGATGCTTGAAGAAATGTGCATCTGAAGAAGTGTGCATGCACACAAAAGTTTATACCCAGTGTTAAACTGTTGCTCTTAAAGGTGCCACTGGACTCAAACTCTGTTCTATTGCTTCAGACCAACATGGCTTCCCATGTTGGTCTGAATCTCATTTGCATATGCTATTATTTTCTGCATAATTTCTGCTATTATTTTCTGCATAATTGTGATAGTTTATTTAATCTGTTCAAGAGTAACTAGAGTGATTTTACATAAAGTTCTTAAAAGACAACATTGAATGACATTGGCTGAAATGTCTTTCTAATCAGAAGACTGGTACCTGTTCAGAATGATAACTGGAGACTGATCATTCCTTACACAGCCTTCTGGTTTAGTGGTTAATATGTTACTTTAAAACAGTCAAAGAGACTTTGGGTTTCCATGTATCTGTTTTATGTAAGTCACCCCCTTCACAACCTCACACATGGCAATAACTCTGGAACTTTGCACTTTACCAGTAGAAGCAGCCATATGTGACTTGGGAACCCCAGTTTGGACTGGATATGATAGCTAAAATGTTATTGATGATCACATGGAGTGCAGACCAGGGCCAACCCTAGGCTGTCTGGTACCCTAGGGAAAGACTAACTTCTGGCACACACCCATCCCACACTGATAACATCACTTAGTCATATGGGGGGCACCCGATTTGGTACCCCCAGAAGGCCAGTGCCCTAGGCAATTGCCTAGTTAGCCTACTGGCAGGGCCAGCCCTGGCACTGACTAGAGGACACGTATGAGAATAGAAATTAAATCGGATCAGAAATTTAGGTAAAAAATCTTAGATTCTCCTTGGCAGATACTTGTTTAAATGTCTAGATGAAACTACTCTTAAAAACATATCATCAGCAAGGCAGAAGTCAATTCAGACAGGGAAAGAGCCCAGCAATAATGCTGGCTTTTATTTGAGAATAAAAGCATAAAGCATTCCTGATTAGTAGCAGCTGATGAGGTCTCAGTAATGAAGCAGACCAGAGCGGCAGTCAGTGTGGGATTGTTTTGTTTTCCTTTAAGATGAAAGACTAATTAAAATAAATTTTCCCCAGTTATCCATGATGAACACAACAGCTGAAACTTCCCTTGCCTTAACTAGACCCCTGGAATTCTTCCTACCATGAAATGACTTTGTACCATCATCTTATGGGGGAAATCCAAGGGGAACTCAGTTGTGAGCACACATGAACACCTGTTTGGACCACAGGAATTTAGAAACCATTACAGAGGATGCAAATAATGCATTTTTCCTCTTTCCCATGTCTGCAATGGCAGACAAAGCTGCAGTCATTATGTGGCAGGATTCACATGGACTTTGACTATCCAAACTGATCCAATTAACATTGCTTAAACTGGTCCATTAAAAGCAATAATTTAGAAATACATTTAATTTATAGCTATTTATAACATGCTAATTATAATAAGTGACTCAAACTGGTTTAACACCTATAACTGTACACTTAGAAGCTCTTCAAACTGAGACCACTTCCCCATGGATGATTTGCCCCAAGTTCAGTGCTGCTGGGAAGTGGGGGGTTTCACTGCTTACCCACTGCATTGTGCTGCATTCGTACACCTCTTGGCACTTCACGGTTTCCCCTCCACTCTTTCTCAAACCTGCTATTCTCCAAAGTTTTGGAGACAACTCCAGTAAAACATGAATGGCTGCTGTGTGGGTGGGAAATTTTGGGGTTTCCCATGCACATGGCAGCCATTTTCCTTGGCACTGTCCCTGCAGCCACTTCCTCCCCCTGCCACGGGGGACTTTTTAAAAAAATTGTTGCGAGATCATCACACTGATATATCATTGTATTATGTTCTCCAAAGTCTCAATATTCATTTTTTTAAAATTAAGTCTCTATCCTCCTCCCTTGTGGACCAGTATGGCAGGAAATAACTTTTGACTATAAAAATTAATCATGTATATTTAATTTATTTTAATTAATAAGTAATTTTTAATTATTTTATTTATTTATTTATATTTAATTGATTTATTAATTTATATATTTTATTTATTTCACTCTCCCTGTGTCCAGGCTCAGAGCAGGTGACGTATATGACAAGTCGCTTATTGGACCAAGGGACCAGTAGATCATCAAAGAAGCTAGTATTCAGGAAATTCCAACCTGCTTATCACCAAGATCATCCACAGAGCCTGTACTATTTTATGACACCCAAGTATCTGAGCCTTTCAATGTGTTCATTTACCAAATAGTGAATACCTTTAACTGTGTTAACTAGTCACATGGAAACTTACCTTTCTATCTGATTGAAGAATGCTGTGCTGTCCAGTTTCCACCAGCCTTTTAATTAAAAGTTCTGAAAACTTGCAGCCCAATTCTATTAGTGTTTATTCAAAAGCAAAATTCACACTGGTTTCACAGGACTTACTGACAAATAAATGTGTACAGGATTGCAGCTTTAACCTTCAGGTTAGTTAATGCTTAGTGTCCTTGAATATATACTGAAAAAGACACACAGAAATCAGTCTCTTGGCTCTAAGCAGTCTGCAGTGTTTGCAGGCTGCGTATCCAGAGCTTTCAGATTTCACATGAAGATTCTATAAAGGCTCTGTTGCTATAACAATTGGTTTGCAACTGACTAGTTAGTGAGCATGCTCATTCACAAAACATGAATTTCTAAATGGAAGCAATTCAGATCAATGAATTACATATCTTTCGTTGAACTCCGTCTGCCCAGATTGTGTCCCAGGGTGATACAGCAACGAATGCGGAACTAAAAACCAGGTTCAAATCTTCACTGGGTGACAACGTTCGGAGTCTTTCTCACAGGCTTATTGTGAGAATAAAATGGGAAAGGATAACCACATATACCACCCTGCTACGTGATGGCTGTCAAGGCTTCCACACTTTTAGCAAGAAGCCCCATTGTGGTGAGAAAGGGCGGTGACCCCAGGGTCCATCACATGGTCCTCTCTACAGATCTCCAATTCTGTGGAATCTCCAGTATGACAGACAGCACAAACTCAGCAGCCATAACACTATTCATGTAAAGATTCAACCTTTCCCTGTTAACAGGGCGAACCTTAGCTGAACAAGCCAGAAGACAGGAGAAGCTAACACAGTACTTATGAAAAGTCCTGATGCTAAGCAGCAACACAGAATCAGTATTAAACCGAAAATGTTTCCTATTAAGAGAATTTCCAACTTGAATGTTTGTATGAGGTAGGAAGGGAGATGGAACTTTCAACAACCCATTCAGAAACCTGCCAGGTGCCACCCTGTTATTGTCTAAGAGATACTTTGTTCAAAACTTACCACTCTTGGCTTATCCAGGGTCTGCTGAAAGGCTGGACTCTGATCCAAGGACCGCTCTGGATCACTGGAAATGTCCTCCTCTGACTCTTCCCAGGATGAGGAAAAGCCAGTGGAAGAAGCAGAGGAAGAAGATAGTTTTCTGATGGGCATATTTTTGGGAGGGCTGTCTCCTGCCTCTCCCTCCTCCTCAGTGCCTAAGTCAGTAACAATGACTGCAGGGATGCTGCCACCTCCTATATAGAGGCCCTCCCCTTCTCCCAGGGATTTCCCCTGTTGTCCTCCTGCTTCTGTAGATGGTGGCAGCTGCTCTTCAGGTTGCTTCTCTTGCAGGCCATCTCCAGTGACTTCTGCCATAAGTTTAGGAAGTGGCTCAGAGGGTGATGGTAGTTTCTTTAGAGAGTCTGCCAAAACCAACAGGCAGCTGCTGCTGTTGCCCTCTTTCTCATCAGTCCTGGCAGGACAAAGTGGGATGCCTGCCTCCCGGAGCTGCTCTCCAAGGGGCAGCTCCCTAGCCTCTGGGCCCTGCCCTCTGTCATAGCTGCTCCTCCCCTGCTGAGCTTCCAAGAAGCCAGGATCCTTGAAAGATCTGTTCACCCCATCCAGCTCCTCCGAATGCCTCCTTCCACCTTCTCTTGGCTGCCTCCCGCTGCTGGTCCCTACTGACACCTGAGCTCCCTGGCACCCACTTGCCCAGTCCAGCACTCGGGAGTTCTGCCCCTCAGGGGATTGACTCTTGTTCTCCTCCATGTCCTGCCTCCCACTAGACCCCATCCTTCTTGCCTTTCCCGAATCCTGCTCCTTGGATATTCCCTTTGCTCTCTCCATCTCATCCCAACAATGCCTCTTTGAAAACACATCCTCTTCTGTCTCATTTGAATGGGGTGTCTGGGACAATCTGGTCCCCTTCTCTGCCTCTTTTGAATCCTGCACTCTGAAGAGGCTTGTGCCCATCTTCATCTCCTCTGGGCGCGGCACACAGGAGAGCCCGTTTTCCATCTCGGTTGTGCCAGGCGCACCAGGAGAGTGGCTGTTCTTCTCTGTCTTGTCCGGGGCACCCTGGTCCCTCTCCTGCTCCAGTGTCCTCCCCATGGTCTCCAACGGGGACAGAGGATTCCCTGGACCTTTCATCTTCTCTTCCTCCTCCTCCTCCTGCTTCCTGGTTCCCTTGGCTGGCATGCTAACACGTGGCTGAGCTGGCAAGGCTGGGCTCGGTGAAGGCGACCTCCTCCTGCCTGGACGGGGGCTTTTAAGGAGGAGTGTAGCAGCACCCGAGCTCTGTGCCTGGATGTGCGCCTCAAAGAGCCCCACTTTCTGGGTCACCTGCACGTTCTGCAGCTCCCGCTGGAGGATCCGTGTTGAGCCAGGGGAGGGCGACCGGCTCGGGGGGCTCGCTTGCAGCCCTTGCCCTAAGCGGCTCGCCCAGCTCGGGCTGCTCAACCGTCGAGGAGTCCTGCGAGCGCTCGCCGTCTCTTCGGCCGCCTCGGGCTGCTCCGCCGAAGGGAAAAGGAAAGCCGATCCGGAGGCGGCGGCAGCGCTGCTACTGCTGCTCGGGCTGCTGCTACTGCTGCTACTGGAGCCGACGCTGCGCCTAGGAAGCGGGTAGCAGCTGCTGTGCCTCTCGCTCCCCCGGCCCAAACCAGGCAGCACCTGCCTGCGCGTCAAAGGAGGCGTCTTGCTCCTGCCGCCGCGCCTCTCCTCCTCTTCCTCGCCGCTCTTCATTATCACTAGGCTGTTGAGCGCGTAGCAGGACACGGCCATAGTAATGGGTCCGGCCGCCGGGGGACAGGCTCCGCTTCCTCCTCCTCCTCCGAGGTCAGCCTCTGCCGAGCAGCCCACGTCCTCTCAGGGCCAGCAGCCACAGCGGTGGCGGCATCGCCTGGGGAGCACCAGACGCGCACGGATGATAAGCTGGCCCCGGCCCGCAGCTCCATAAACAACTGTGGAGAAAGCAGGAGACAGAGGACAATGAGCGCGGGAAAAGCTAGATGGCTCCAGCCGGGCGCGCTCATTCGCTGCCGGGGTCTCGGAGCTCGGCCAATGGTGGCAAAGCTGGTGCTCCAAGGCGGGCGTGGAGCGGAGGGGGGGGGGGCGGAGAAGCGAAGCTTAGCCGCAAGCTGTGTTGTACTTGAACCCGGACAGCTCACTAGGGTGTTAGACCTTGCCCTAACTAAGGCTTATGGAGTTTTAAATGCCATAACAGGCAGCAAAACTTTCGATTTCATAGTCGGTTGAGATATTACTGTGAATCATTATTTAGCCTTCTTCAGAAACTATCAAGTGCAAACAATCCAGCCATCATTTCCCCATCTCTCCATCGTTTTATTAGGGACCTTCCCTAAGACATGGAGTGCATTCTTTTAAACGGTAAACATTCGTCTGAGGCTTAGGAAATCACTCAGCCTAACAGTTTTCTCAGCTCAAGATACAACAGCCTGTTTTTAACTGTCAAGGCTCATCCTGTGAACATGATAAAGCACTTTAGAATCTAGGGTTGTTTTCTGTAAAAGCAGGGCTATTTTGTAGGAAAAGCCCATTAGGAACTCATTTGCATATTAGTCCACACCCCCTGACATCAAGCCAGCCGAAACTGTGTTCCTGTGCATTCAGGCTCAAAAAAAGACCTGTGTAAAAGTAAATGTGGTCACAAGCCAATTGAAATAATATGATTTCTGAAAAGGTTGGAGCCCTTCCAACTTTCAAGTCGGGGACTTGGGGGGTGATGCTGGCTGAAGAGAAACCCACTACAAGCTGCAGAAATACTAGCAGAGAACCACAGCTGAAGTTTGTTTCCAGTGCTCTGTCTTGCCGAAAATATAGACAACTAAGAAGACTGGGGCTTTGTGAACCTCATATGAAAGCTTACATTCTGAATAAAACGAAGTCTTAAAGGTCTTAAAGGTGCACTTGTCTATTGCTCAGTAATGGTAATCAGCCCTCATGTCTAAGAACAAGGGAAGAGGACACAAAAGCTTTTATATGCCTGTAGGTCAGTGGCAGAACCATCAAGTATAGTGGTTAGAATATTGGGCCTGATCACTGTCTCTCAGACTAACTTATCTTGCAGCGTTGTTGTTATGGGGATAAAATGGAGGTGAGGAAAATTAAGTTGTAAACTGCACTGAGTCTCCATTGGGAGAACAAGTGTGACACATAAATCTAAATAAATAATACATCTACTTTAGATGCAGAAAATCCCAGGTTTAATCCTTGAAACCTCCAATTAAAAATAATCAGGTCATAGCTGATGTGAGACCCCGGCTCCTGAGACCCTGGTGATCTCCTTCCAATCAGAGTAGCCCATACCAACAGCCTGGCTCAGTATAAGGCAACTTCTTGCAGCTAAGAAGTGGGTTGGGGGAGGTTATGAGCCCCAGCCATGAAGTTGAGGAAACTCACTCTGGATTCACTTGTGGGGCTTCAAGGAGTGATGATGGCACCTCTAACCCAGGTCACTGGCCTCAATAAAATGACAGAAGATGGAGAGCAAAGTTGGGCCTGGAAACGTACCCATCAGGCTGAAGAAAGTAAAGGGTGAGGGCAAAAGCCCTTGGGAGGAAGGTCATGGAGCTAAAGAAATTTTAAATGTATGTGGTGGAGGGGAAGCTTTTCTGTAAGAAAGAAGGTGTGAGGGTTTGGGGAAGGGAGGATAGAAGCCTTAGGCTTAAATGCTTTAAGAAACTGTGGGAAGACAGGCTGGCAAAACTGCTAGTCCAATGGAGTGAGTCATGCAAGTGACTATGCAAAGTGAAATTTAGGCCCAAATGAAAATCACAATACAGCTAGGCAAGAAGGACTTCTCTGTACAAAACTGTACATGCCCAGTATCTCATATAACTTTTCTCCAAGGCTAGGAACAGAGTGTTGTGCAAGGAGAGAATGTGTGCTCTAGATACCCCTTAATATTTGGGGGCCCTCAGGGGGCACTTCTCTCCCCATTGCTTCTTACCCAGCTGGTGCAGAGGTTTGGGCTTGGGTGCCATCAATATGCTGATGACACCCAGCTGTATCTGTTACTTGATAGCCACCCTAATACCACCCCACAAAATCTGGCTGTGGGTCTGGAGGCCAAGGTTGGATGGTTGAAACAGAGTAGGGTAAAACTGAATCCAACCAAGATGGAGGTTCTGTGTCTGGGTGGAGGGGCTTCAGGATTGGGGCATAGGTTGCCCAGTCTTGACAGGGCACCACTGACACTGGCACAGTCCATTAAGAGTCTGGGAGTGATCTTGGATTCTTGAAAATGGATCCCAAGTCATGCACATTGTCGGGCTGGCATTCTTCTGTCTGTGCCAAGCAGACATCTGGCTGTCCTCGACCAGGGCCAGAGCCTTCTTAGTTCTGGCCCCAACATGGTGGAACTCTCAGTTGGATTCCATCAAGAACCTACAGGACCTTATGCAATTCTGCGCAGTCTGTAAGGCAGAGATGTTCCACCAGGTTTTGGGTTGAGGACAGTGACAGTTACCATCTTAGCTGGCACCCTTCTCCACTCTCTAGATGCATTTTGCCTCCTCTCCCTGCCTGCAAAGTAGCCAGCAGTCTGAACTGGGATTAATGATCACCATCTGGTTTTAAAATGTTTTTAAATTACTGACAGTTTTTATTTGCATGTTTTCTTACGGACTTGTACATTGTCCAGCAGAAATTGGGCAATTTAATCATTTTAACATCATGGTTTATTCTGTGCATTCTATTTCTCTGTGTGCCCACCTGCACAAGTAGAATTGTTTGTGTCTGCCTTCTTGTATGGTCTCATATGACACACACACTGCCAACCTAAGCTAAGTTACACCCTTCTAAGTCTACTAAAGGAGACTTGGATTTCAAAGGATTTAGAAGGATGCAACTCTTCTTAGGATCATAAATGAACCAACCAATACATGCTACTGTTTATGAATTCTGAAATAGCTGGGCAACTTGATGAACCCTTGGTGGAGGGTTACTAAGCATCTGGGCCAGCTATCTGTGGCTTCAGCCTTTTGCCCATTTATTTGAAAGCAAGGCACACACAATTTAATTTAATGAGTAAATATGTGTAGTATTTTCTAATATCAGATATACTTTGTCCAAATCCCTCCTGTCCAAAGTAAGAGTAGATAGCATGAAACAATGATTGCTATGCATAGTAGCGAAGCATATATAAGTTTCATGCGTTGTTACTCTGTGTACCTATTTTGGCAATGCCCCAGCTCAAGGTTATTTAACATAGAATAGTTAATGTTCTTCACTTTGTACTCAAAACCAGAAGCCTAAGGAACAACATTTTTGTAGGCATTTATAGCAGCAGGGATTCCAATGTGGATGAGTGACCAGATATTCATCTGGTACAAAAAGCGTAGTCTGACATCTGTGGTATTACATTACAAACTTCTGGTTTATTACACACACACACACACACACATACATACATACATATATATATACACGCACACACACACACACACTTGTGTGTGTGTGTATGTACCAATTACATTATCATCCAAGAGTCTTGTGGTACCGTGAAGACTAACAAATCTATTAAATTCATTGTAGCATAAGACTTCCATGAGCCACAGCCCATTTTGAAAGATGCTCAAGATGCAATAGTAAGCAGAGTTACAACCTTCTAAGTCTACTAACTTCAATACATTCATAAGAGCATAAGTCTTATTAGGACTTCAGTGACAAAGTGGTAACATTGGTTGATATTTATTTCACTTATTTACAATATGTTTTTCAGCAAGAATGGTTCTCAAAATGGTTCTGAATAGTAACAGTAAAAGAAAGCAATTAAAGTAACAATTAATTAAAAACTACATAGACAGTGCTATCCTGAGCAGAATTACATCTTTCTGAGTGCATTGACTTTAGTGGACTTAGACTAGTTTATCTCTGCCTAGGATGGCACTGTCAATCATATAAATGAAAATCCCCTCCCCCCCACACACACATACACACACACACTAACTTTACCACTTCATGTATTTATGGAAGTGTCTTCTGGCTTATGAAAGCTTATGCCACAATAAATTTTTCAGCCCTTAACACAATGCCTTTGTTGTTTTTGCACAACTTTAACATGTCTACATCTGAGAATATTCAGCTGGATTTGTACTATAGTTATGCTGTAATGTTAAATTTTATTTCTCAAGACATTTATTAGCTGCCTTTGTACTATGCAGAACTCAAGGCCACTTACAATGTAAAATTTTAATATATGTGATTTTTATATCCTAAGCCCATTATAGGAAAGAAAGCAAAGTTTGTGTTTATTATTCCAAGTCCTGTAAGTCTAAAAGTCCATCCTGTGAGTTGGCTATTCAGGATTTTTGCAAATACAATATATTTTACTATGCTACTGGACTATTCTCATCTAATCACACAACTGAATTTGTACAGGTATGGGTAGACTTTAATCTTGCCTGTTGCTTTGAGGTGTGCTGTACGTCTGTGCGCATATATCTCTTCTAGCCTCCTGTGTTACTGCTTATTATCTCTCAGATAAGTATTAATTATGCATATGAAATATAAAGAACTTGCACATGTTGAATATGGCACATTTTGTTTATTTAATTTGTACCCCCCATGTTTCACCAGTGGGGACTCAAAGTGGTTTACATCTTTCTCATCTCCTCAATATTATCCTCACAGCAACCCTGTGAGGCACGTTAGGCTGAGAGAGTGTGACTGGCCCAAAGTCACCCAGCAAGCTTCCCCGGCATGAGTGGGGATTTGAGCCAAGGTTTCCCAGATGTTAGTCTGGCCATCTTAACCACTATGCCACACTGGATCTCTTTTGTGCATATTTCTGATGATAAAGCAACCAGGATTTGGGAGACCCAGGTTCAAATCTCCACTTTAGAATCTTGCTGGGTGACCTTGGGCCACACACACACACACTCAGGCTAACCCACCTCACAGTCACAGGGTTGCTGTGAGGATTAAAATTGATAAAAAATAATTATGTAGGCTGCTTCAGGTCTCCATTGGAGAGAAGAGTGAAGTATAAAAGAAGTAAATCCACTTGAAATTGTGTATATTGTAATTGTTTTATGAATCTGCATACCTTTCTACTGGATTAAGCTACATGTCATGATATGCCTTGTCTATTAGAATTCCAGTATGGATTGCTGTTACACACAAAATGCTACAGTCAAATCCATCTATGAGCCCTGCTTGCTGTTTCTGTGTAGTGGCAGCATGCAAGCTAGCTGTCTTGGAGCTGCTACCTGCATGACCCATTAAGATTAGAGCTCATTTTATGGAAACTTTGAGTGTCTCCAGCTGTGGACAGAGGCTATGTGTGTAAGATATCTTGTAAGCAGACTGGAAGCGGCCATCTGTGTTTATGTACAATCTAAAAGTCCCTTGATGGATGTCTTTCCCTCACGATCCTAGGCAACAGCTAATGGCTGGTTCTACCAAACCTCCAGTCCGAGGTGAAGTGCTGGAGCCCATCAGTATCACCGTAGATCTCCTAACGCCACAAAACTTAGCGGCTGAACCGTCTCTCTGCGTAGAGAAACCCACTACATCCCCTGGAATCTCTCTCTCTCTGGTTTTTCCCTTCCGAGCCCAGCCTTCAAAGGAGCTTATTGCAGACGCCCCCTGCAAACCTAACGTGCAGCTGAATCCAACTTGAATTGTAACCCAATGGTCGCCCAGCTCTACCTCTTTAACAGAGCGAAGAGGAGTTTTGTAGAAACGGCAGTGAAACTTGAAACTTTCGGAAGGGTAGCATCGCAGTCTGTTGCAGCCAAAACAACACCAAGCCTTGGGACACTTGGGCTGCGATCACACACACACAATAATGCACTTTCAAACCACTTTCAATGCACTTTCCAACTTGCCAGTTCACACAGTACAATCCAGTTGTAAAGTGCATTGAAAATGGATTGAAAGTGCATTATTTTAGTGTGTTTGATCGCAGCCTTGTCATGGGCAACCAAAGGTTTTGTGGCATAAATTTCTCTTCATCCATCAGGCGAAGTGGGCTCTGGCTCGTCTCAGCTGATGGCACAATACGTCCCTGAGTCTTGAAGGGGCACAAGATTCCGTAATTGGGGGATTTGTGCCACCCACGACCGAGCCCAGTCTCAATCTACACTGACACGGTCCCAGGAAAGAACGGTCCCCTTAAGGGAGGGGAAAGAAGAGAAGAGAAGAAAAGACGCAGAACAAAATCATAGAGGTCGACCTTACCTGTTCTATGGAGACTGATGCACTCTCCCAGTTCACATCTCCTCGGAGGAAAGCGCAGGCATCAAGACGCTCAGACTTTCAAATACTCCAGAAATTATTTCCTCGTCCAGATCAAGGCTTTGGAGGTGTTTGCTCTCTTTCCCTCTTTACGGTGTAATGGTTTTGTCTTTGTTTTTTAAGCGACTTATTCAGCTGGTTGAATCGAGAACTTTATTTTGTTCACTGATGTGCCGCCTGCTTAATTACTTTTCTTTTCCAACGCCACCCGTGTCATTCAGCGTGGCGTTTTGTTGAATGTGCAGGAGGAAAAAAAGCAAGCGAGCGAGCGGGGAGGGGAGGGGGTCGGAAAGCAGGAAGGAAGTTGTGGGCCTGTCTGGGGTTGAACTCAGCGGAACAAGTTTTTTTTCTTTTCTTTCTTTTTTTTTCTCTCTATCGCTTGGCAGGACGGCTGGAGGGAAACACTTAAAAAAAAGTTTCCATTGTTAACTAGCTCAGAACAAAATCTGCTCCAACCTTTGTGGGTTAAAGATACCACCATCCGTTTTTCCACTCCTCGTTCGTTCTTACTATGTATAACTTACTGCAACTATTTAAAAACATATTTAAAACACTCGTTTCAAACAAGATCCCAAGCTGGGACTCCTTCTGTTGCAGCCGTGCTGTCTCCATCCAAAGCCACCAATAAGACCTACGGAAACGAGGGTTGTCGGCCTCCAGGTGGGACCGGGAGATTTCCCGTTTTTATAGCTGATCTCCTGCTGGCAGAGATCAGCTCCCCTGGATAAAATGGCTACTTTGAAGGGTGGAGTCTATGGCATTGTACCATGCTGAGGCCTCTCTCCTCTCCAAACCCTGCCCTCTCCTGGATCCCCCCCCCCCAAAAAAAATCTCCAGGTATTTTCCAACACAGACTTGGCAATGCTAGCAATTATGCATAAGCAGGTCTACTCTGAAGTAAGTTCCATTGAGCCCAATAGTTTACTCCCTGTAAGCGTACATAGGATTGTGACCATGTGCATGTAGAATGCCTGCAGAAATTGCAATTGCCCTTATCTGGTTACCTTTCCATACTGAAAGTAGAAAAATGAAATGAATGTTATCCTCCTTCCTCAGCTTATCCTCCCACTTACACCTGACTCCTATCTCTGTTATTTCCCTTGTGCTAAATTTTAGACTGTAAACAAGCAGGAATCTTCTGCCTTCTACTCCGTAAAATAAATGCATAATGCCAACAGGTTATTATTCTGCTTCTGATAAAACCACTGAAGTATTTGAGTACTAAAGTCAATGATCAAGTATTTTTTTATACATTAGAGTGAGGTGACCTGTATCAAACAGCAGTTGCTGAGCAATCTAGAAGGATGACAGTTTGTTAGGACATTGATAACTGAATATACGTTTCCTGGTGTGAATACCACTTATATTCTTATTCCTTTAAAAAGTATTCAGGGCTGGTTTGTGGGAAAACTCACTATTAACTGTTCAATTTCCAGACCAGTGTATTGTTGCTCACCCACAGCCCTATTAGAACCAGCCTGCCAGGTAAGCACCTGAGGACATCAGCTATGGCCTATAAATGTTTCTGCCATTAACTAACACACACATGATGACTCCTATGGAAAGTCTATTTAGGGATTTAACAACTGCATTGAGATTTATGTTGAGACATACCAAAACACACATCTCTGCCTTTGAAAAAAATCTGCTTCCTTTTAATCTGCCTCTTGTATTCTCACAAAAACTCATGTATCAAATGTTATTTTTTTGAGTTTATACTACATCATGTGCATGGCCTAAATTGTGTGAGTTAGTAGCAAATCATAGATTGTCCTACTGAGTAGTAGAAGAAGAGATTGGATTTATATCCTGCCCTTCACTTGGAGTCTATGAGCAGCTTAGGAATCTCCTTCCCTTTCCTACAACAGACACCCTTTGAGGTAGATGGAGCTGAAAGAGCTCTTTTAAGAACTGCTCTTAAGAAAGCAGCTCTGAATGAACTTGTGACTGACTCAAGGCCCCATCAGCAGGTGCATATGGAGGACTGGGAAATCAAACCCAGTTCTCCCAAATTAGAGCCCACGCTCTTAACCACTACATCAAAGTGGTTTAGGACAAATGTAGGCTATTGGAAGGGGGGGGGAAATGGTGGGAAGCTGAGATGAGATGTACAGGGCATAAGCATTAAGGACAAAGAAAATAGAAGGGAGAAATTTCTCACCCACTCACATTATCTTTATGTCTGGTCCCATATCTGGGCCCCTCTCTTTTCTTTTTGTCCCCTTTGATCTACAGAGTTCTCAGCACAGGTACAAGGTAACTTAAATACTGTAAAAGACAGAGGGAATGTGAAAACAGGAAGTGGAAATCACTCGTACTTGCTCTGTCACTGCTTGTTTGTAACAGTTAAAGTCACCCTAAGTGATTGCCTCACACCCATGAACTCACTTCCAATCAGACTTGTCAGCGTCTAAGAATGGGCATTTGAAGAAGTGCTGCCTGAATCTGCTTGTTTTGGCTCGCACAGAACAGCTGGGGCAGACTGTCAAACAGGTTATGGATCAATATTAATGCAGGTATGTAGTGTTTTGCAATTTAATTTTTAAAACAAACTGTTCATGCAGTGTTGTTTGCCCACTGTAATTATGAAATCATATTAATGTAAATGAATATGTTTGTTCCAAAATATGCCAGAATATTAATATGCCATACATTTTGTTGGAATTCTGTTAATATAGCCCACCCGTGAGAAAAGAATCTGACCAATATATGTGTATTAACTATTGTACTGTTAAGTTGTTTCTAGTTTATGATGATCCCATAAATTAATTACCTCCCAAATGCTCTATTGTTAACAGCCTTGCTCAGGTCATACAAACTGAGGGCTGTGGCTTCCTTGACTGAGTCAATCTGTCTCATGTTGGGTCTTCTGTTTTCCTGCTGCCTTCGACTTTTCCTAGAATTATTGTCTCCCAGTGACTCTTGTCCCTGTGACCATAAGTACAATAACCTCAGTTTAGTCATTTGAGCTTCTAGGGAGAGTTCAGGATTTATTTTTTTAGGGGGAGGGGAGTTCAGGCTTGATTTGATCTAGAACCCACATATTGATCTTTTGGGCAGCTCATGTTATCTATAAAAATCTCCTCCAACACCACATTTCAAATTAATCAACTTTTTTCCTGTCAGCTTTCTTCATTGTCCAACTTCACACCCACAGTAATGGGAAATACTGTGGTTTGGATTATCTTGGTCTTGGTCACCAGTGACACATCTTTACAATTAAGAATCATTTCTAGCTCTTCATAACAACAATAATTTTTCATGATTCAGAAAGTGTAAAACTGTGCTGTGCTCTATAAAACACAAACTGATTTTCTTCTGAAATTCTCTTGTATGTTCCAGTAACCAACATAACATAAGAACATAAGAGAGGCCATGTTGGATCAGGCCAATAGCCCATCCAGTCCAACACTGTGTCACACATGGTCAAAAAACCAGGTGCCATCAGGAGGTCCATCAGTGGGGCCAAGACACTAGAAGCCCTCCTACTGTGCCCCCCCCCCCACAAGCACCCAGAATACAGAGCAGCACTACCCAGGCTCTGCTTCATATGTTTATCCAATCCCCCCTTGAAGCCGCCTATGCTTGTAGCCGCTGCCACCTCCTGTGGCAGTGAATTCCATGTGTTAATCGTCTTTTGGGTGAAGAAGTACTTCCTTTTGACTTCCGGGATCGGAAAATGGCAAGCTGAGCTGCTTTCCTTAACGGGGGCAGGCTGGCACTTCTGTTCGGGGTAGTAAAAGGCAAACTAATGCCTTCTGCCTACTTTTCTCAGCTAGAGAATTGTCCAAGATATGCACAGATACTTTGAGGAGACTTACCTTGGCTGAAAGGGAGTCCTGGAGGGGGCTTCTTTGAGGCTTTGAGGGATCTCCGGAGAGAAGTTGCATATTCATCATCTACAGAAGTTTCCAGAGTCATTTCTTTGACTTAAGCTCGACAGGATTCGAGTCTTCTTTTACAACTTTAAACATCTAATCTACAAAAGACTGGTGTCGATTTGGATAAACTACAAAAAAAAGGTATTGATCGCTATCTTTTCACTCCGGGACTAACTAAAGCTAAACAAAGCAAAATTAAAAGGTGGGCGTTGGATATAATGGAAGCCTGAAAGGAGAAGAAGAAAAGGGGCTAAATTTGAACTTTGTATATTTTAAAGACAGTGCTAAAAGGAGAAAGGAATTTATCGTTTTATTTATTATTTATTATTTATTTATTTCATTTATATCCCGCCCTCCCCCACCTTGGCAGGCTCAGGGCTGCTAACAACATTCTATAAAACATACAATAGTAAATAAAACCTTTAGATTTACAATATAAAACATTAAAACATTAGACTTAAAATTAAAACCAGTCCAATAAATGCAGTTATACAGCGGTATAGATCTTTAGACCGCATTGGCGGATCCTTAATTACCGACCTTCTTAGCAGTCCGAGTGTGCGAGTTTAAAAAGGGTGGTCTTGCAGGCCCTGCGGAACTGATCGAGGTTCCGCAGGGCCCGCACCTCCTCGGGGAGTCGGTTCCACAGGGTAGGGGCCGCGATCGAAAAGGCCCGTGCTCTGGTGTTCTGATATTTAATCTCCTTCGGCCCAGGGATAGTCATTAGGTTTTTCCCAGTTGACCTCAGTGCTCTCTGGGGTTCATATGGGGAAAGACGGTCCCTCAGGTAGGCAAGTCCTCGGCCATATAAGGCTTTAAAGGTAATGACCAACACTTTGTACTGGACCCGGTATATAATCGGCAGCCAGTGCAGTTCACGTAGCCCCGGCCGTATATGTTCCCGTTTCGGGAGTCCCAACAACAGCCTGGCCACCGCGTTCTGCACTAGCTGCAGTCTCCGGGTCTGGCACAGAGGTAGCCCCAAGTAGAGGGCATTACAGTAGTCTAGTCTTGAGGTGACCGTTGCATGGATCACTGTTGCGAGGTCCCGGCGCTCAAGAAAAGGGGCCAACTGCCTTGCCCGCTTCAAATGGAAGAATGCTGACTTGGCAGTGGCTGCTATCTGGGCCTCCATTGATAATGAAGGCTCCAGTAAAACACCCAGGCTCTTTACCTGGTGCGCCGCTTTCAATGGCGCACCATCGAAGGCCGGGAGAGCTATTTCCCTTCCTGGAGCGCCGCGACCCACACACAGGACCTCTGTCTTCGCTGGGTTCAACTTCAGCCCGCTCAGCCTGAGCCATGTCGCAACAGCCTGTAAGGCCCGGTCGAGGTTCCCTGGAGCGGGGTTGGGCCAGCCATCCATTAGTAGATAGAGCTGGGTGTCATCTGCATATTGATGGCAACCCGGCCCAAACCGCCGGGCAATCTGGGTAAGGGGGCGCATATAGATGTTAAACAACATCGGGGAGAGCACTGCTCCCTGAGGCACCCCACAATCTAGTGTGCACCTCCGGGACCGCTTACTCCCAATAGCCACCCTCTGTCCCCGACCTAGGAGAAAGGAGGAAAGCCATTGCAAGGCTGACCCCTCAACCCCAATGTCGGCGAGGCGGCGCGTCAGTAGCCGATGGTCGACTGTATCAAATGCAGCCGACAGATCTAACAGCATTAGCATCGCAACGCCGCCTCGATCCAGTTGCCGTTGGAGGTCATCCATTAAGGCGACCAACACCGTCTCCGTCCCATGGCCCGGCCAGAAGCCAGACTGACATGGGTCTAGGACAGAAGCGTCATCCAGAAACCCCTGTAGCTGCAACGCCACGGCCCTCTCAATAATTTTACCTAGAAACGGTAAATTAGACACCGGACGGTAGTTCGCCAATTCGGCCGGGTCTGCTGTAGCTTTTTTCAAGAGAGGGCGGACCAAAGCCTCTTTCAGAGGTGTTGGAAAATGCCCCTCTAAGAGGGATCTATTTATGATGTCCCGTAAAGGACATCTAAGTTCCCCTTGGCAAGATTTAATCAGCCAAGAGGGGCAAGGGTCCAGATCGCATGTTGTCGGGCAAGCAGCAGAGAGGATTCTGTCGACTTCCTCCAGGCTGAGTGGGTCGAAGTGGTCCAGCACTAAACCCGAAGACAGGCACGGAGCCTCAATTTCACTCACTGTATCCAATGTGGTAGGCAGGTCTTGGCGGAGCAGCGAGATTTTATCTGCAAAATATTTCGCAAATGCCTCACAGCCTATTTCTAATTCTCTAACATTTGGTTTGCCTTGTGGCAATGTTGTAAGATCCCCAATTATTCTAAATAATTGTGCTGGGCGCGAATTTGCAGATGCAATCTTGGTTGCAAAGTAATCTTTCTTTGCAGCCTTGACTGCCATCTCATAAGACTTCATAAACGTTCTATAGGATGTTCTCGTTGCTTCGTCCCGAGTATGCCTCCACTGCCTCTCTAGTCGTCTGAGCCCTTGTTTCAGCTGGCGCAACTCCAAGGTATACCATGGAGCCAGCTTCGTACGAGGGCGCAGAGGACGCCGGGGTGCAATTTCGTCGATAGCCCTGGACAACTGGCCCTGCCAGATTTCCACCAGGTCATCGAGGGAATTGCCAGTGGGCCAGGGATCCCTCAGGGCCGTTTGGAACCGTTCCGGGTCCATCAGGCCCCGAGGGCGAGCCAAAATAGGCTCTCCGCCCATACAGGGTTGGGGCGGCGTCCCCATACGGGCCTTAAGGGCTAGGTGATCCGACCATGGTACTGCTTCTACGGCGATATCGTTCACCAATATCCCGGCTGCAAAGATCAGGTCTAATGTGTGCCCGGCCTGATGCGTGGGAGTCGTGACAAATTGAGAGAGTCCCAGTGTCGCCATGGACGACACTAGGTCCATCGCCTGAGTGGAGGCCGTGTCGTCGGCATGGACGTTGAAGTCACCCAGGACCATAAGCCTCAGGTGCTCCAACGCCCAGCCCGCCACTGCCTCCAATAGTGATGGTAAGGCGTTAGCTGGTGCGTTAGGCGGACGGTACACCAGCCAAACTGCCAACCCCTCTCCAACATCCCACGCCAGACCAGCGCATTCAATCCCATCAATCTTTGGGTCCGGGAGAGCAGTTGAGGAAGTTGAGGAAGTTCTGCAGTTGAGGAAGTAGCCCCATTGTCATAGATCTGCAGCACTCATAGTCAACACAGGAAGTACATCAGACATCGCGAGATTTCTCTACCAGCGAAACGAGACTTGGTTGCAGGAAAAGCAGGAAGTACCAGAGGAAGAAGAAGGAAGTAAAAGAAGTAAACAGCCTACTCTAGGATTATAATATCAGAGAGAAACATTAGTGGCCATTGTTGGGAGGACAAAGTTTTAACAATGTTTTTAAAGTGACTGGGGCATTAAAAATTGGTGGAGTTAATTGAGTTGGTAATTTTAAAGTAAGGACTATTGGATAATGGTGAAGAAGATCTGAATTGGATAAAGGGAAAAGAAGGAAATTTTTTTAAAGTGAAGCAAAAGTCGCATCTGCCATTTTGGGGAAAATAAAAACTTTAAACATTAATATCTGAGCCTGTGATGCTCAGAGGACAGCGAAATTGGGTTAATTGGAAAGGGCAAGCTTCACTCTATTAAACCTGATGGTCCAAATTTAACTTGGTGAGATAAAAATTTTTGATCTTTTTTACATGTCAGACCCGAAACAAATTCATACTAGGTCTGCTTCAATGGAGAAAATGCAAGCTCAACTAGATGCAATGGAAGCCAGGATAATGAAAGGGGTGAAAGAAATGATAACTGCCTCTAAAAAAGAAATAAGAAAGGGTATTGAGGACTCAAAAAAAGAATTAAAAAAAGAGATAGAGAATCTCAGAAATGAGACTGTAGTGATAACAAAAAAAGTACAGGAGGTGGAAGAGAGAGTGAAAACACATGATTCCACCTTATTAAAATTACAAGAAAAGGAGAAGAAATAATACCAGAGAAATGGGATTGGATTGATCTAGAAGTATTCAAGATGGAGTGGAAGAAGTTTAGAAGATACGTAGAAAAAGAGTGGAAAATAAAAAAGCATTGGACAATTTTTGATAATGACTAAGTATAAGAGGGAGGAGGATATGAATTTTGGTTCTTATTAATTAAGGGTACCTGTAATAATAATGTTTTAAGTATAGTACACCGGCGGGGGTCAAGTAACGGGGGGAGGGGTAGGTAGAAAGTAATATATGGGATAGAGGAAAAAGTAGTTATTAAGGATGTAAGAAATTGAATATATTACCATATGTTACTAATAAAAATTGTTTGGAAAAAAAAAAGTACTTCCTTTTATCAGTTCTAACTCAACTGCTCAGCAATTTGACTGCCCACAAGTTCTTGTATTGTGAGAAAAGTATTTCTTTCTCTACCTTCTCCTTCCCATGCATAATCTTGTAAACCTCTATCATGTCACCCCTCAGTTGACATTTCTCTAAGCTAAAGCGCCCCAAGCATTTTAACCTTTTTTCATAGGGAAAGTGTTCCAACCCTTTAATCATTCTAGTTGCCCTTTTCTGCACTTTTACCAATACTGTAATATCTTTTTTGAGGTGTGGTGACCAGAATTGTACACAGTTCTCCAAATGAGGCTGCACCATCGATTTATACAGGGACGTTATGATACTGGCTGATTTGTTCTAAGTTTCCTTCCTAATAATTCCTAGCATAGTGTTGGCCTTTTTTATTGCAGTCACACACTGTCTCAACATTTTCAGTGAGTTATCTACCACAACCCCAAGATCTCTTTCCTGGTCAGTCTCCACCAGTTCACATCCCATCAACTTGTATTTATAGTTAGGATTTTTGTCCCAAATGTGCATTATTTTGCACTTGGCCACATTGAACCTCATTTGCCACATTGACACCCACTCGCCAAACCTCGACAAATCCCTTTGGAGTGCCTCACAATCCTCTCCGGTTCTCACCACCCTGAACAATTTAATGTCATCTGCAAACTTAACCACCTTACTGCTTACTCCCAACTCCAAATCACTAATGAAGAAGTTAAAAAGCATTGGAACCAGTACTGAGCCCTGCGGTACCCCACTACTTACCACCCTCCACTGCGAAAATCTACTCACTCTTTTTTCTGTTACTTAGCCAGTATTTGATCCATGAGAGGACTTGTCCTTTTACCCCATGACTATTGAGCTTACTAAGGAGCCTTTGATGAGGAACCTTTTTGGGAGTCAAGGTAAACAACATCTATTGGGTCCCTTTTGTCCACATGTTTGTACACCCCCTCAACTCTAACAGGCTAGTAAGACAAGATCTTCCCATAGATTTACAATATTATCTCTACTGCTTCTTTTTCTGAATCTGGTTTTAACATCTGGCATTTCTCATTCCATGCATGGTAACAGTCTTTATTGTAAAATGTTAAGCATTGTTTCATTTGCATTAGAAATCAATGCAATGATCCAATAGTTGCTGCAGTCTTTGACATCTCCTTTTTTCAAAACTGGAATGTAGATTGAGCATTTCCAGTCTGCGGGCCATTGATTTGTTTCCATATTTGTTGGCATATTCTTGTTGAGATTTTGATGGAACCATTTCTGTGGCTTGGAATAGCGCTATTGGTGATTTGTTTCTCCCAGTTGCTCTCAGTGCATCTTTCAGTTCACTTTCTAAAACTATATGTTCTTCAAAAGATTCTTCTTTGAAGGAATCTGTCATTCTTTAATCTCTTCTGTATAGTGTCTTCAGTGTCTTGTCCATAGGGTTGCCAGGTCCAACTCAGGAAATATCTGGGGACTTTTGGGGTGGAACCAGGACCAAGGGTGTGACAAGCATGACTGAACACCAAAGAGAGTTCTGGCAATTATATTTAAAGGGACCACACGCCTTTTAAATGCCTTTCCTCCATTTGGAAATAATGAAGGGCAGCAGCACCTTCTTTTGGGGCTCATAGAATTGGACCCCTTGGTTCAATATTTTTGAAACTTGGGGGTGTCTTGAGGAGAGGCACTGGATGCTATGCTGAAAATTTGGTGCATCTGCCTCAAAAAAAAAAAAAAGCCTTCCAGAGCCCCAGATACCCACAGATCAATTCTGTGGGAAACTGTCTTCATAGGGTATAATGGAGTGCCCAGCAGACATCCCCACCCGGCTTTCTGATAATCCTGAAGCAGAGGAGGGCCTCCAAACCAGGAAATCCCCTGCACTGAGCTGGGGATTGGCAACCCTACTTGTTCACAGCTTTTCCTTATTTTGTTCTGTTAAGTTAATCATGTATTTCCATGTTGATCTTTCAGCATGCCTAAATTTAGTGCTTAAGGACCTGGGGTCAAACTAGACATGACCATGGTAGATCTGTACATTTAAATCTCCCATTGATTTATTGGATCTTGTGGAACAAGTCTCTTGTTCTGCCTTTTTTGTTGTTTTCTATTTCTTTACACTGGTTATTATAACAGTACATTAGTTATTGTAATAGTTTGCTTTGTCTCCACATGCATGTCAATAGAATTCTTCATTTAGACTTTGATTCTATTTCTGTCATCTTTTACTTTTGCTTCTTGTCTATCCTTAACAATTTCCAAGAGGTTAATCAGTCAACTATCAAAGGTTTTCATTTCTTTTGGTTACAGGATTAGTGTTTGCATATTCTTCCTTGATAATACCTCTGTTTTCAACTTATAGTTCTGCTGATTTACATTCACGTGAACTTAGTGGTGCAAATCTATTCATTACATGGTGTTTAAACACATCAGGGGGCATATGGAGCATGCCTAAGCAGGTTTACTCAGAAGTAAGTCCAGTTTTCTTCAGTAAAGCTTTCTTCATGCTTTAGGACTCCTTTACCTATTCTGGGCCAGATGTAAGTGTTGCAGTCTGTAAGCAGCTACACTCTTCAATGGACATAGAAGGGTACAACTCCACATAAGAGGACACCTGGCTTCAACAGGAAGGATCCGAGCACATGCTTTTCACACTCTCAGTGAAATCTTTTAGATATGACCTCACTGACATTTGACTGCCTTGTGCTATGTGCTCATTAGCTGTTAAAGTGAACAGACATATAGATATAGTGTATCCTTGCAACAACTAGTAAATTATGTATTGTACACATACTCTTAACAGGAAAGAGAGACTGGCTGTAGCTCCCTGTTCCCTGGGCTCTCAAAGGCAAACTTGGGTTTGTTGCTGCTTAAGGACCTGGGGTCAAACTAGACATGACCATGGTAGATCTGTACATTTAAAGCCTGTTCTAAAGGAACCTGCCCTAACTGCATACTAGGGTGAGCAGGGTCTGATTTTTAGAGAAAAGGGGGCTGCATAGGGGAAGGGAATAGAGCACTGTTTCCCATTTGCAGGGTCGGGACCCAGTACCGAACCACGGAAGCCTCACTACTGGGTCACAAGAAAAGCCAAAGCTAGCCCCACCCCCAGCAAAGCATGACCTCTGCTCTGCTTCCTTCCTTCCCCATCTCTGTGTGTGCAGAGAAAAGCTAGCCTTGAAGACTGACACAGGCTGCAAAGCCTGAGCTCTGTTTGGCTTCCTTCCTTCCCCGTCTCTGTGTTGTGGAAAGAGGAGCTGGGCTACCTCTCCTTCCTTCTCCCCCTCTCCCAGTGTTTGAGACAAAAGCTGGCATCCACTGGCACTTTAGATCCATGAAGTGTTCTTCAAGGTATGAGCTTCAATGTGTCTTGCAGTATCTTCTTTTGGGGAGATTTCCCGGGAGGCCTGGGAAGGGGTTTGTGTTTTTTTCAGCTGGTCGGGGAGTGGGCATTCCATTAGGTTTTTTTTTTTTTACCAAATGACCCCTGGGCAGAATTGTTGCTGGCTGGGGTAATCTGATGGTGAGTAAGGCTTTTTTCCCCTTTGTCCCCCCTTCTTTCTTTTTCTGTCTGCAAGAGATGCTCTGTCTGTATTCTTGGTGCTGGGTGTTGGGGGAAGCAACAGTGGGAGGGCTTCTAGTGTCCTGGCTCCACTGGTGGATATTGTATGAGAGAATTTTGGACTGCGTGGTCCACTGGTCTGATCCAACATGGCTTCTCTTATATGCTTATATTCTTTCTTTCCACGTCTTTCTTTTACTTTCCATCCATTTCATTCTTTCCCTTTCTTTCTTTCCTTCCACTTTTACTGCATGAAACTTTTCTGTTCATCATACTGTTGTTGCAGACACAGGAGCTCTGTCAATGGAAAATTGACACCCCAGTTGTAGCCAGCTGGACTTTCTATGAGATTTCCGTGTGAGTGAGTGAGAGTTAGAGGTGTGGGGCAGAAAGAGATTATTGGAGATTACTATTGTATATCTCAACAGCACTGGAAGTGATGGTACTATGAACTTGGCACCATTTTACTGGTCCTGCTTTTAACAGCTGTCTGACACCAAAATTAAACTTCTCCTGTAGATATTAAAAAGGATGAAAGAAGTTCACTGGCTGAATATTGTCATGGGTGCTGGGGATCCTGCAGAGGAAGTTGAGCCTGCAGGAGAAACTGTGCCCCTGCCACCTGCACCAGTGCCCCTGCCTCCTGCTGGAGAAGATCCCAGCCCCCCTGCCTCACCCTCTCGGGTGGCGCGTGTGCGTGACCGCCTCCGTCAGGACCTCAGGGATCGGAGGAGGGCGGCACGCTCACAAGCAAGACGCTCTCTGAGCCCTGAGTTTTGAGAGGATTCTGGCCCTTCTAAGAGCAAGGATGCTTGAGTTGCAACAGGATCCTGGCTGCCTCTGAGTCAGCAATTAGCCCAAATGGGCAACAGCCAGCAGAGGGCTATATAGCTGTAGGCTTTGGGAAGAGGCTTTGTGGAAGCAACTAGTCATCTCCCTGACGTTCTAGCATCCACTCCGGCTTGACTTTGGTCTCTGGACTCCCTGACTTTGGCTTGTGACTTCTGGACTCCCTGACCTCGGCTTCTGGACCTCAGACCTGCGATATTTGTACAGTGATTCGGATTTGGCGCCTCGGACCCTCCTGCTTACTGGCTACAGACCTCGGACTGCCCCTGGACTTTGCCTGACCCGGCCCCAGCTGTGACAGACTGCTTCCACCCGACAAAAACCCACTCCACAGGATGGATGCTGAAGCAACTGAAACCACAGGACTACTGGCTGCGCTCCAAGCCCAGGTACAGCAGCTAACACAGGCAGTGGTGCACTTGCAGCAACAACCTGCGGCCAGTGCTCCAGCCAAGTGCCCAGTTCCCCCACCTGACAGATTTGGGGGTGCCGTGGAAGAATTTCCTGCTTTCCTAGCACAGTGTCGGCTGTACTTCGAACTGAGAGCACGGGACTTCCTCGACGACAAAACGAAGGTGTGTTTCATCATCAGTCTGTTAAAGGGGCAGGCGGCCAAATGGGCCACACCCTTGCTGGTTGCGTCCTCTCCCCTACTGACTGATTACCAGGGGTTTGAGGCCCACCTGTCTGCTGCCTTCTCAAACCCAGTCCAAGCAGCCACAGCCAACCGGAAGATCAGGGCGCTGAAACAAGGCAACTCCTCGGTGGCTCAATATGCCACCGAATTCAAGCTCCTGGCCCAAGACTTGGCATGGAAAAAGGCTGCCCAGATGGACCAGTTTACCGAGGGGTTGGCAGAGGAAGTCCTGGATGAACTGGCCAGGGTAGAGCAACCACCCACGCTCCAACAACTTATCACCCTCTGCCTCCGCATCGATGGCCACCTGGAAAGTCGCCGCCAAGCCAAGACCAGAGGGCGCCAGCTCCCTGCGCCATGCCACTTGGCTCCTCGCCCATCCCCAGCTAGTACCAGCACCAAGGATGAGCCTATGCAGCTTGGAGCTGCTCGACCCCGCCTGACCCCAGAGGAAAAGACCAGACGCCGCACGCAGAATCTGTGCCTCTACTGTGGCACGGCAGGCCACTATGCCTCTGGCTGCCCCGCTAAGCATCGGATACCCAGACCTTCACTGCCACCGCCGCCAAAAGGGCAGCCCCAGGCGTAAGTGGACCCCCCAGCCTGGGGCGACTAGCTGGGTCCTCTGAACAGCGGGCTGATACCCCGGGGCCATTCCTGCTACCAGTCAAACTCCGTCTGCCTGACGAACGCTGGCTGTTTGTGTATGCCATGCTGGACTCGGGAGCGGCCCACTGTTTCATAGATGCCGCCTTCGTAAAGCAGCACCAGATCCCGGTGCAGACAAAAGAGATTCCGACGCTGGTGGAGGCTATTGACGGGTGCCTCCTCCGTTCTGGGCCCGTCACCCAGGAGACCTATCCCATCACCTTTCACATCCAGCAACACCAAGAACAGCTGCAGTTTAATGTCGCCCGCATGCCTCGCTTCCCGCTGATTCTGGGCCTTTCCTGGCTGCAGCTGCACAACCCCATCGTGGCCTGGGCCCAGCAGGAACTATGTTTCCGAGACCCATGTCCTCATCTGACTCCTCCCACCACTCTAGCAGCCGGCATCCCGAGTGGTGGTCCTCAGCTCCCTCAGAAGTATGCGGATTTCGCCGATGTCTTCGAAGAGACAGGAGCGGATCAGCTTCCCCCTCACCTATGACTGTGCCATTGACTTGGTACCTGGGGCACCACTCCCGGTGGGGCGTCTGTACCCTATGTCAGAGCCTGAGTTGGCAGCTCTGCGAGACTTCCTGGACAAGAACCTGAAACGCGGATTCATCCGACCCTCGACGTCTCCCCTGTCTGCTCCAGTCCTCTTCGTGAAGAAGAAAAGTGGGGAGCTCTGGCTGTGCAATGATTATCCACGACCGGTACCCTCTACCATTGATCCCTGAACTCTTGGATCGCTTAAAGGGGGCCCAAATCTACACCAAGCTGGACCGTGGAGCGTACAATTTGGTGCGCATATGGCCCGGAGACGAGTGGAAGACCGCGTTTGGGACCCGATACGGGCAGTACGAGCACCTGGTGATGCCCTTCGGATTGACCAACGCCCCCGCTGTCTTCCAGAGGTTCATGAATGACATCTTCCGGGACCTGCTCGACCGCTTCGCGATCATATACCTGGATGACATCCTAATTTACTCCAGTGATCCTGCCCAGCACGCCGAGCACGTCTGCCAGGTCCTGCAGTGCCTACGAACCCATGGCCTCTACGCCAAGCTGGAGAAGTGCGACTTCGACCTGCGCTCTGTCGAGTTCCTCGGTCACATTGTGTCACCGCAGGGGATCCTCATGGACCTGAAAAAAGTGGAAGCGGTCCTGACCTGGCAGGCTCCTCAGAATCGCAAAGACCTGCAGCGATTCCTTGGTTTTGCCAACTACTATCGGCAATTCATCCCGGCCTATGCATCCCTGACAATACCCCTGACTCAACTACTCCGCCCCAAAGAACCCTTCTGCTGGTCCCCAGAGGCCGATAACGCCTTCTCCACCCTGAAGACCCGCTTTGCCACCAGGCCACTCCTGAGATACCCTGACCCCCAGCTTCCCTTTACGGTGGAAGCTGATGCCTCCAACGTGGCCCTGGGAGCAGTGCTGTCCCAGCGCGAGGAGCCGTCTCAGCCACTCCAGCCCTGCGCCTATTACTCGCGCCAGCTTACTGCTGCGGAGAGGAACTATACCATCTGGGAGAGGGAGTTGCTCGCGATCAAGGTGGCTTTTGAGGTTTGGAGGCATTACCTCGAAGGGGCTCGCCACCCTGTTCAAGTGCTCACTGACCACCGGAACTTAGAGCACCTCCAGACCACCCGCTGTCTCAACCAGCGCCAGATCCGGTGGTCCCTCTTCTTCTCCCGCTTTGACTTCCGGATCTCCTACATCCCCCATACCCAGAACCGGAAAGCAGACGCGCTCTCCCGGAAACCAGAATACGCCCCTGCTTCAACTGAGACCGTGCCCGCTGCTCCCATCCTGCCGCCCTCAGTGTTTGCAGCCACCTCCACTTCACCCACACTCGTGGAGAACATTCGTGCTAGCCAGGCCAACGATCCCGGGGTCCAGCAACACCTCCAGGCACTCCAAGACGACTCGGCAGGCGAGTTCACGACTCGAGGCGACCTTTTGCTACACCGCGAACGCCTCTATGTGCCGCCCGGGCCCTTGCAGGCAGAAGTGCTACGCCTGACCCACGACTTGTTACCTGCCGGGCACTTTGGACAGCATAAGACCACCCACTTGCTGACGCGAGAATTCTGGTGGCCACGAGTTCGCTCCGATGTTGCCCGTTACGTCAGCTCCTGTGACGTCTGCCGACGGGCCAAAGACGTCCCGGCCAAACCCTCAGGGTTGTTACAGCCCTTGCCCACACCCTCAGGACCCTGGGATACCATCTCGATGGACTTCATCACGGAACTTCCACGATCCAAGGGTCAGACTTGCATCTTGGTGGTCGTCGACCTATTTACCAAGATGGCCCACTTCATTCCGTGCCCAAAACTTCCCACAGCTCAGGAGACAGCCCAGCTCTACCTGCAACACATCTTTCGTCTGCATGGACTCCCAGCCCACCTGATCTCAGACCGGGGCCCCCAGTTCTCCTCTCGGTTCTGGCAAGCCCTCCATTCCAGCTTGGGGACTCAAGTGCACCTGTCCTCAGCCTACCACCCACAGACAGATGGTCAGACAGAGCGCACCAATGCCACGCTAGAGCAATATCTCCGCTGTTACACCTGCTACCAGCAGGACAACTGGACCACTCTGTTGCCTCTAGCAGAATTTGCATACAACAACGCGGTCCATTCCTCCACCCAAATGACCCCGTTTGCTGCAACCTACGGGTACCACCCTCAGTTCTTCCCAGCGATCCTGCCACCCATGAATGTCCCCGCTGTCGAGGCCTACCTGAAAGAACTCCGCGCCAGCCAAGACTTGCTCCAAGAGCAGCTACAGTGGGCCAAGGAAGCCTATAAACTGGCTGCGGACCGGAAGAGGCAGGAAGGCCCCCCAATCCAGTTGGGGGATCAGGTGTGGCTCTCAACTCACTACCTGCGCCGGCCTGGTCGGTCTCACAAGCTGGATGCGCTGTTCATTGGACCCTACCCCGTCATAGAACAAATAAACCCCGTCGCCTTCAGGCTCCAGTTGCCACCCCACCTCCGCATTCACCCCGTGTTCCATCGCTCCCTCCTTGTTCCAGCTGCACCCCCTGACCCAGCTCGGCCTCCTTGCCCACCGCCGCCACCACCGGTGTTGGTGGATGATGAAGAAGAATATGAGGTGTGCCAGATCCTGGACTCCCGGTACCATCGTGGAGGCCTCCAGTACCTTGAGGACTGGGAGGGATACGGCCCAGAAGACCAGTCTTGGGAGCCCGTGGACAATCTTCATGCCCCGGACTTGGTGCAACGGTTCCACAACGACCACCCCAACCTCCCAGGCCCCTCGACGGAGGGGGGCCCTGGGGGGGGATAGTGTCATGGGTGCTGGGGATCCTGCAGAGGAAGTTGAGCCTGCAGGAGAAACTGTGCCCCTGCCACCTGCACCAGTGCCCCTGCCTCCTGCTGGAGAAGATCCCAGCCCCCCTGCCTCGCCCTCTCGGGTGGTGCGTGTGTGTGACCACCTCCGTCAGGACCTCAGGGATTGGAGGAGGGCGGCACGCTCACAAGCAAGACGCTCCCTGAGCCCTGAGTTTTGAGAGGATTCTGGCCCTTCTAAGAGCAAGGATGCTTGAGTTGCAACAGGATCCTGGCTGCCTCTCAGATAGCAATTAGCCCAAATGGGCAACAGCCAGCAGAGGGCTATATAGCTGTAGGCTTTGGGAAGAGGCTTTGTGGAAGCAACTAGTCATCTCCCTGACGTTCTAGCATCCACTCCGGCTTGACTTTGGTTTCTGGACTCCCTGACTTTGGCTTGTGACTTCTGGACTCCCTGACCTCGGCTTCTGGACCTCGGACCTGCGATACTTGTACAGTGATTCGGATTTGGCGCCTCGGACCCTCCTGCTTACTGGCTACAGACCTCGGACTGCCTCTGGACTTTGCCTGACCCGGCCCCAGCCGTGACAAATATCTGCACAACAGGTTGCTTTTAAAGGCATGGGAAACACAGCCAGTAAAAAGCTGCAAGCCCCTCATAAATATCCTTTTTGGGATAACTGCAGAAAAGCTTGTATGAACTTTATATAACTTTAAATTAATTCATTAATTGCAGTACAATTCTCTGCTACCTTTCACAACAATTTCCCAGTGTTTTAGTCAAGGAAAAGTATGAAAAATAGCTGTCAAAGATTTTCTTGAAACCAAGCAAACTTGGTTGTAGCTTGAGGCAGAGTTCCAGTAGTAGCAGGTGAAGGAAGGGCCTGCTAAATGTGTCAGCATATTTTGAGGTACAGCAGCTGCCAGGGCCCAGTGGTGGTACACAGCACTGGCATTCCTGATGGCAATGGCAACAGCACTTCCAACTGCATACACTGGCCAGTGCTGTTGAGGAAGTGGTGTGTAGGTGGTGCAGGCAATTGAACATGGGCATTAGGAGTGCTTGCAAGCGGGAGAAGAATACACAAACAGATAGGTGCATGCAGGTGTGAGGGTGGAAAGAGAGGACCCTGGGAATGTATGAAAAAGTTGCAGACTACCCACTTTCCACCCCCATTTTGGCTCAGCGTGAGTTTCAGAGAGATTTTTCTGAAAACAAAGTTACTTCAGAAGAAGAGGCAGGTTTGGGGGAGTGCCCTGGAAGTGACATCACAGGAAAAGGTGGAGTTTTGGTTTTGGTGGAGTTTTGGTTCAGTGTGCCCTGGAAGGGACATCACTTGACCTTTGACCTGGAAGTGACACCACAGGAAATAACATAATTCCTGTCTCCACCCCCCCCAAAGTCTCCTGGCTCCACCCCTAAATTTTAGTGGGCCACGAAGGAGAAGTGTAAAAATAGCCAGGCCACGGGAAAGAAGAGTTTGCGAAACCCTGAGTATTCTTTGTGCCTGCCCCTTCCGTTGGTTTGAACCTAGCTGGTTTGGAGCTAGTTGGCAGCAGGAGATGTGGGGAAGCACTGTTAACCACCACTGACTGGGTCTGACCTGAATGGCTCCAAAGGCATTGCCAGCACTACCTGGCTTACTCCCAGCAGCCAGTGGACAACTGTGATCTTCTCAGTATGTTGAAGGGCCAATTTATTCCTGGCCTAGCATGCAAGCTGCTGAACAGGCATCCCCAAAAACACAAGAGGCTACATGACCTCTACGGTTGTCTTTTAGCAGTGGCTGAAAGCTTTTTTGTTTGGTTTAGTATACCACCACAAACTGTTATTAGCAGAGCTTTTCTTGAGCAGGAACACACAGGAATGGAGTTCCGGCTGGCTTGGTATCAGGGGATGTGGCCTAATGTGCAGATAAGTTCCTGATGGGCTTTTTCCACATAAAAGCCCTGTGTGAAACAATGGTGGTCTCAGAGGGTGTGGCCTAACATACAGATGAGCTCCTGCTTATTAGCCCTCATCCCTGATTGTGTGTTTTATCTGATTATATTTTTATGTGTTATGTTATTTAATTGTTTAAAATATTTCATATATATTTGTATTTTTAATTCTTGTTAGTGTTTGAAAATTTTAAACATTTGCTGGTAGAAAAGAGGCATACATTTTTAAAAAATATAAATAGCCTCGTTAATTAACCTAACATTTCTTTCCCCTCCTCACCACACAAGCTCATCCAGCTTTTGCATATCCAGTATAGCAGATGAGGGCATGGAAACCTGTTTCCACATCTGTTTTTTGTTTATCAAATCAGAGACTTTGTTTGTAACTAATAATGACTGAAATCACAAATGCTCTCAGCTGGTTAATCCTGTTGATTCCAATGACTTACTATTGAGCAGGATATATTATGCGCTTATAAATCCTGTTGTCAGATTGGAATGAAATGTTTTGAAGCATGCCTTTAATGTATTTAGGATGTGGCTGATGCATAGCTGTGTGGTGGCTTACAACTCAGCAGCATGCTGTCCTTTCTTAGGTGAAGCAGAAAGAATTACATTAACAGCAGCTGTAGGAGCTGAAAAGAGCTGTGTGTGTCACCCCACCCTGAAGATGCAAAGAAATAAGATTTACTAACATGTAAAGCTGCTCACAACCTGAGTTCAATCCCGGCAGAAGCTGGGTTCAGGTAACCAGCTCAAGGTTGACTCAGCCTTCCATCCTTCCAAGCTTGGTAAAATGAGTACCCAGCTTGCTGGGGGGAAAGTGTAGATGACTGGGGAAGGCAATGGCAAACCACCCCATAAAAAGTCTGCCGTGAAAACATCGCATGTGACATCACCCCAGAGTCGGAAATGACTGGTGCTTGCACAGGGGACTACATTTACCTTTACTTTTTTTTATTTTTACCAAGCAATGTGTTTATAATCATGAGCAATACCAAAGTGCATTTAAGAAGGGGGAAAGTAATTATTGTCCACATTTGCTATTAAGAGTAACTGAAAATGTTTGTCCTTCTTGTGGACTGTCAGACAGCCATAATGAGACAGCTTTGCCTTCACTTTGAATAATTCTTATTACCCCCAAGTAAGAGTTGTTTTCTAAAGCCTGCAGTATGTCATAGAAGGCAATTTTCTTTATCTCCCATTATTCTTGGCACTATTTCATTCTTTCTGCTTTTGTAACCCCTAGTCATATATTTTGTGATTGTGACATTGTTAAGACAATCCACAGCACCTTTTTAGGGATGAGATGATCAGGAAGTCACATGAAACGCTGTAAAAGTTTCCACTCGTGGGCTGCATGGCCTACGCACTTTAGAGAAACAGGGAGGGGTTAGGAAGGGAGAACCACTCTGTAATTTTAGAGACAAAGGGGGAAGGAAGGTAGGAATTTGTAATATGTAATTTAAATTAAAACTTTAGCAGGCACAGATATATCTGAAGGACCTGTGCCTTAAATGTGCAATTGTTAGGGTTTGCTGCAGTGCATTATATACACAACATAGATCTTTGTCTCAAAAACAGAAAGACAGCTTTGAAAATGTGTAACAGATGTTTTTAAAAATGGATATCTGGGTTATTATTAATCTCAAAAAGCAACTGAGCTATGAAAATAACCTTAAATTAGGTTGCTGGACAACAGTTACTTATCTGTATACAATTCTTATTGCCATGCAACGTATTACAAAAGATTGTGGACCCAGGATCTGACATGAATGCCGCAGTGCAGTTTTCTTAGCAGCTCACCAGCCCTTAAATGTCAAGCAATTATTTGAGTCTTTGGAGAAAGTTCACCCCCTCCCTACAAAACACTATTATCTATTGTTATTATTATCATTACGTTTTTATTCCACCCTTCCTTCATGGAGCTCAAGGTAACAGAGATAGCTACCTCCTCCCCATTTTGTCCTAATCAAAATAACCATGAGAGATAGATTTCACTGAGAAAGTTCAAGCTTACTAAGGGAACTTCATGCCAGAATGGGAACTTGAACCCAGGTCTCCATTGTCCTGCTGCTCTGGCACTGTGACCATGCTCAGAACTAAAAACAGGAAGGGTAACGGAAGCTGCATAATCCTGAGCATAGTTACAATTGTACAACCAAACCCATGTGGTAAAATATGTATTTACTAGAGAATCAGGATTTATGGGATTTGTTGTTAGCTCATGGCTCAGAAAACATCTCACAGATACCCGGATGCTCTGTATGTCTGAGATGACCACCAAAGTAGTAGAGGAAATACTGACATAGTAGGAACCATGTTGCATGACCATAAACAGAATCTATTTTGTTAATACCAATCAAAAGAAATCTACATACACCTTCACCTAGTCAAGAACTTCAAATAACCTGGGATGGGAATTTGCACCAAGATAGGATGACCTATCTCTCTCACCAAGATATACCAGGCAAGTATCCACTTACCTAGAACACTCTCAAAGACTGCCGATCCTGGGCAGGGCTTTCTTTGAGCAGGAATGCAGTTCCTGCTGGCTCGGTATCAGGGGGTGTGGCCTAATATGCAAATGAGTTCCTGCTGGGCTTTTTCTACAAAAACCCTATGTGAAACAATGGTGATGTCAGGGGGTGTGGTCTAATATGCAAATGAGTTCCTGCTGTGCTTTTTCTGCAACCCCCCCCCTGATCCTGGGTGATAGCCAAAATACATCAGCTTTCCATATTAGCTTTGTTACAGATTTCACTGGGATAGGTATGTTAATCTATTGGAGCGAAAACAAAACAGAGTTTTATGGTACCTCAGAGACTCATGGAGTTATTGAAGCATATGCTTCAGTGGTTTAGAGCGCAATTTATCACATGTGTTTTAACCCACACTCAGTTTTCTCCTTTATGTGTGTGTATCCGCTGTCTGAGAGACTATGTCATACATCTGATGAAGTGAGTAGCCTACCAAGTTTATAGCCTTTAGGTGTCACAAGGCTTTTTATTTTGTTTTGTTTCCCTGTTTAGATTGTTCGCTTTGTATGTAGATAATATTAGAAGGTCTATGGAAAATTTTTACATTCTTATAAGTCACTGCTAGGGTTGCCAACTCCAGTTGGGGATGGGATCCCCTGGTTTGGAGGCCCTTCCCCCACTTCAGGGTTATCAGAAAGTGGGGGGGGGGATGTCCACTAGGCATTGCATTATAACCCATGGAGACTGGTCCCCATAGGGTATAGTGGAGAATTGATTTGTGAGTATCTGGGGCTCTGGGGGGCTGTTTTTTGAGGAAGAGACACCAAATTTTCAGCATAGCGTCTGACGTCTCTTCTCAAAAAAAGCCCGTTTCACAAAGTTTGGACTAGGGAGTCCAATTCTATGAGCCCCAAAAGAAGGTGCACCTATCCGCCGTTATTTCTAATGGAAGAAAGGCATTTAAAAGGAACAGAGTTCCTTTAAATTTGATGGCCAGAACTCTCTTCAGAGGTCAATCATGCTTGTCACAACCTTGCTCCTGACTCCACTCCCAAAGTCCCCAGATATTTCTTGAGTTGGACCTGGCAATTCAAGAGGAGTGAGGAATACCTACTTACTGTGTCAACTTTCCCTGAATGGAGATGGTTAAATTAACACTGTCTGGTAAAAAACTATGAGGACAGACTAAGGGCATTCTTGCTGTCACCTCAGCCCTCCTCCTTTACCTCTCCAGCTGGGTCACAGATGGTCTCTGCATAGCAATATAGCACTGTCTGCTACCCGGCTGAATTAGAAGTCTGCAGGTAGGCTATTTAAAATTAGGATTGTCAGCCTCCAAGTGAGGCCTGGAGATCTCCTGCTTTTACAACTGATCTCCAGCTGGCAGAGATTAGCTCCCCTGGAGAAATTGGCTACTTTGAAGGGTGGACTCTATGGCATTGTACCATGCTGAGGCCCCTCCCTCCCAGATTGTCATGAGCCCTGATGAGGGGGAGCTGGAAGGGTTAACAGACCTGGAAGAGTTGCCAGCCAGTTCCTCAGCTGAACAAACAGCAGCTGGCCCATCAGTCACTCTCCAGGCACCAGTGTCAGCTGTTGATGATCAATTCCTCCAAGCTCTCCTCCTCCCTTCTCAAGAGTTCAAAGCAGGCTCCGGAAAGAACTTTCAGAACGAAGACATGAGGCACTCCGATGGTTCAGATCTCTCAGCCCTGAGTTCTAGCAGAGTCACTGCCACCCAGGGAGCAGGCTGATTGAGGCTCCTATATAGCTCCCACTCAGGACCTGGTAACCTTGTGGAAGCAACAAGTCTATTCTCTGGCTTGCATCCACACTCCTTCCTGATCCTGACCTGCTTGATTTCCTTGGCACTCTGACCTTTTGGCTTTTGGACATTGACTTCTGATTCTGGTTTGTGATTCTGCATTGGTGACTTGGCTTCTGCTTAACTTCCTGGACTTTGACCTTGGACTGGCTTTGGACTCCTGCCTGCCTGCACCCTGAGAACGTGACAGAATGCTTCCACCCACACATTCACTCCACAAGATGGATGAGGAGGCAAGCAGAGGCTCTGGGCAGCTAGCAGCCTTGCTCACTCAGGTACAGCACTTCACTCAAATAGTGGCTCACCTGCAACAGCAGCAGCAAGCCACTGTCGCTGCCCCACCCAAGTGCCCAGTGCTTCCCCCAGAGAAGTTAGCTGGGAAGGTGGAGGTGTTTCCTGCATTCCTGGCACAGTGCAAATTGTATATTGAATTATGTGCCAGAGACTTCCCCAATGACAAGACCAAGGTAAGCTTCATTGTCAGCCTCTTAAAGGGGCAGGCAGCTAAATGGGCTACTCCCTTGCTTCTAGCCCCATCGCCCCTGCTGACTAACTACCAGGGCTTTCTGGACCATATGGCGGTGGCTTTCGCTAACCCCCAGCAAGCAGCCACCACCAATCGGAAGATCCGGACCCTGAAACAGGGTAGAGACTCGGTTTCCCAGTACTCCATCAAGTTCAAACTTCTGGCGCAAGACCTGGCCTGGAATGAGGCTGCCCTCATGGACCAGTATACGGAGGGGCTGGCTGACGAAGTTCTTGATGAGCTGGCACGAGTAGACTGACCGGCCATGCTGCATTGCCTAATCATGCTGTGTCTCCGCATCGATGGCCGCCTGGAAAGCCGCCGACAAGCGTGAAGCAGTGTCCGTCCCTCCCAGTTGCCACTGCCGCCAGTAAAAGACCAGCCCCAAGTCTGAGTGGACCCCTGACTTGGAACACCTAGCCAGGTCCCCTGAACCCTACGTTACCGGCCAGGGCCCGTTCCTTGTACTGGTCACACTTGGCTTGCTGGACGGGCGCTGGCTGTTCGTCTATGCCATGGTTGACTCCAGGGCCTCCTGCTGCTTCATTGACATGGCCTTTGTGAAGCAACACCAGATCCCAGTGCAGGACAAAGACACCCCAAACCTGGTTGAAGCCATCGACAGGTGCCTCCTTCGCTCTGGTCCGGTGACCCAGGAGACCTGCCCTGAAGAAAGGACAATGGCCTGGCCAACCTTGTCCTGACTTCATCTATAGACTTAGAAGGCAGGCTTAAGCCTTCCTGTGCTTTGCCCTACGTATGAATGCTGAGGGCCTCGGAATGTGCTGCCCTTTTCACCGCCTTCCTGGAATACACATTTGGGGTAACAAGCTTAGGTAAACATTGGTCTCTTCAATCTGCACATTGTTAGTAAATGATTGTGTAAAGAATAATGTATATAAATAAAGCAACGCAGCCACTGACAGACAGACTGGACAGACTGATGCGATGAACATCAACCCTGATTGGATAAAATATGGGGATTGGATAAAAATATGGAGCAGAGGTCCATCAGTGGCTATTCGCCACAGTATGTATATATATATATGTGTGTGTGTGTGTGTATGTGTATACACACACAAACATATATTGGCCACTGTGTGACACAGAGTGTTGGACTGGATGGGCCATTGGCCTGATCCAACATGGCTTCTCTTATGTTCTTATGAGTCGTGTGACATTCCTACAAATGGTGCAGCGAACAGGGACCCCTCTCATCAACGCCTGGAATAGGCCCCTTGAGTGCACTCTGTCGTTCTAAACGCCCCCTTCATTGGTGAGTATGGGAGGACAGTTCTCGCAAACCCAGCAGAAACATTTGGAGAAGCTGTGGTTCCTCATTCAGAAGTACAGCGGGTCCGTGACTTCTGGGTAACTTAAGACCCTCTTACAAGAGATCAGTAAGCCCTAGTACCAGGTACCCGGAGGTACCATGCCCCTGGTACCCGGAGGGAGGTTCTCTTAAACTTTGGAACTGGGAGAAGATAGGGAAGGCCCTTCATACAGAGCCTCGAGCTTCTGTTGAACTGCTTCAAGCCTGGCATAAATGCAGGTTTGCAGTAGAGAAATTTATGCCCGTTTCTAACACAAGCCAGCTCTCCAAAGATTGTCCCCTAAAATGCACTGGTGTCCAACTTGTGCCCCCTACCCCTCCTCTTCTTCCTCCTCTTTCTCCTCCTCCTCTGCCAACAGATCCATCCGTGGGCCCACCATCTAACGCCCCGGGACGCATGGTCTGTGAAGTTTTGGAGAAGGAACTTGATCAGGCTAAATTGGAAAATGTTCCAGAATTGGCAGAAATGTTGTCTATTTGCTTTGAATATTTGACAGGGGAAGAGTTGCCTGACCTTTTATCGGTATGCCCAGTAACATATGCACAGAATGAGAATAGGCAACAGGTTGTTAACTGTACTGTGTTGCCCAACTCTGTTTTGAGTGAAATTCAAAAGGTTATCAGAGACATGGGCATAGGGGGAACCGATGTGCAGAGTCTTTTAGAAGGACTCTCTAATGGATACACTGTGATTCCTAAAGACTGGAAAAATATGATGGGGGTGATGTTAACTCCTGGACAGCATGAGGTATGTGACAGTGAATATTGTAATTTGGCTACTGCTCAAGGGCGTGGCTCCAATAGGGCTTATACTGCTGAACAACTATATGGATCTGGACAGTTCAGTACTATTGAAGCACAAGCTGTGCTCTTTGTTGCAACCCTTGCTATAATATCTAAAGGTGCTTTACAGGCTTTTGCCAAGGTATCTACAGAAGGGAAACCAGCCTATAATTTTGCAACTGTCTGTCAAAAACCACAAGAGCCCTATTTAGACCTTATCAACTGTCTTCAGGCAGCAATCAGAAGACAGGTTGATAATCCTGATGCAGCAGGAGAATTGATGATGAAATTGGCAAAGGCAAATGCTAATTTGGATTCAAAAAGAGCCCCGTGGTGTAGAGTGTTAAAGCTGCAGTATTGCAGTCTTGAGCTCTGCTCACGGCCTGAGTTTGATCCCGGTGGAAGCTAGGTTCAGGTAGCTGCCTCAAGGTTACTCAGCCTTCCATCCTTCCTAGGTTGGTAAAATGAGTACCCAGTTTGCTGGGGGGAAAGTGTAAAAGACAAACTTTACTTTGCAACAGCATTCAGTGCAGCAGGCTGAAGTTGCTGCTGTAAGAATGGCCTGTCAACGCTATTTACAAAGGTCTTTCAGTTTAATAATTGACACCTTATATGCATTAAATTTGATTCATTCATTCATTTATTTATTTATTTTATTCGATTTATATCCCGCCCTCCCCACCGAGGCAGGCTCAGGGCGGCTTACAACAGAAAAAAGCTAACAAAAATCAATTTAAATACGTTAAGAATTATACAATAAAATACATTAAAACCTAAAAATACATAAAACTCGCATCGATATACACTATGCTACGTTTCCTTAAATCAGTCTTTCAAATTTTCCAGTATTCAATAATCTGATGTTCGAGATTTAATATTCAGGCATTCCGATCACAATTAATTATATGCCAACCGGAAGAGGGTTGTTTTACAGGCCCTGCGGAACTGTTCAAGGTTCCGCAGGGCCCTCACCTCCTCCAGGAGCTCATTCCACCAACAGGGAGCTGCGATTGAGAAGGCCCTGTCCCTGGTCGCTTTCAGACGGGCCTCCTTTGGCCCAGGGATTGTAAGGAGGTTCTGAGACCCCGACCTCAGCACTCTCTGGGGAACTTCCTGGTGCATGTATCACTTCTCAAATTGACCCTAATTTGATTGGCTATGTTTTTAATCTTGCAGTTTTTAATTTCTTGCTGTGTGTTACCCAATTTTTGTTTTGCTACTATTCGAAGCCATTCTAATCTTCCTGGTGTGATTGCTCGGGGCAGTGCATGCTGATAAGGTTTAAAAAGTGCTACCTCTCTATTTACTAATCCCTCTCTGTCATAGCTATTTTCACCAGAATGCCAAAGCATTTGTCAAACAGTTCTCATTACCTTTTGATCAGGACAATGGTCCATCCGGTCCAGCACTCTGTGTCATGCAGTGACCAATATATGTCCATTTGGTGTAGTGGTTAAGCATGTGGACTCTTATCTGGGAGAGCCAGGTTTGATTTCCCACTCCTCCACTCACAACTGCTGGAATGGCCTTGGGTCAGTCATAACTCTGGCAGAGGTCTTCCATGAAAGGGCAGCGGCTGTGAGAATCCTCTCAGCCCCACCTACCTCACAGGGTGTCTGTTGTGGGGGAGGATGATAAAGGAGATTGTGGGCCGCTCTGAGACTCTTGAATGGAGGGCAGAATATAAATCCAATGTCTTCTTCCATACACACACACACACACACACACACACATACTGTGGCTAATAGTAACTGATGGACCTCTGCTCCATATTTTTATCCAGTCCCCTCTTGGGGCTGGCTATGCTTGTAGCTGCCGCCGCCTCCTGTAGCAGTGAATTCCACATGTGAATCACCCTTTGGGTGAAGAAGTACTTCCTTTTATCTGTTTTAACCTGACTGCTCAGCAATTTCATTGAATGCCCACAAGTTTTTGTATTGTGAGAAAGGGAGAAAAGTACTTTCTCTACTTTCTCCATCCCATGCATGATCTTGTAAACCTCTTATCATGTCACCCTGCAGTCAATATTTCTCCAAGCCAAAGAGCCCCAAGCATTTTAAACCTTTCTTCATAGGGAAAGTGTTCTCTAACAAACTTTGGCAAATGGATGTTACCCATATAGTTTCCTTGAAACCCTGGTACTGTGTTCATGTTTGCATTGACACGTACTCTGGATATCTTTGGGCTACTGCTCACTGTGGTGACGCCACAAAACATGTCATGGCTCACCTTATTTCTGCCTTTGCGGTAATGGGTTGTCTGCAACTGTTGAAACCTGATAACGCCTCAGCATATAGTTCTTCTGAATTTGTTGCTTTTTGTGCACAATGGAACATTCAAATCCAGCATAGCATTGCATATAATTCCACAGGTCAAGCTATTGTGGAACATGCTAATCAGACATTAAAAACCACTCTTCAAAAACAATTAAAAGGAGTGAAAATGAAGGTTCCTACCCAAATGGGGGTTCAGGAACAATTGAATTTGGTCTTATTAACTTGGCATGGTCCAGTTCCCCTTATTAACTGGGGGTGCTGGCATGCTGCTGTGTTCTCTCTTACAGATGCTTTGCAGGTTCTGGCACGTTGTGCTCACCCAGCTAAAGATGATGCGGCATCAGGGTCTCCCAAATCTGATTCCCAATTTCAATCTCAGCCTCATACGGAAGATGGTGCGATGCCCACACACCCAGACAGCTCGTGATGTCACATTGGGGGGATGTGAAGCGTCTAACTAATCCAGCTCAACAAACGTTGGAAGAGGCTGGGTGAGAGCCATCTCCAGAGGACTTGGTGGCTACTGTATTTGCACAGCTAACAAACTTTGTTGTTTGTGTTTATGTATTGTGTCTCCTGTCAAGGCTATTAGTTTTGGAGATCGTCTTCAGTTTAATATTTAGGAACGCTTAGCTAACATTAACAGTGTTTCACCTTTTTGTTTGACACAACAAACTGATTTACATATGCTATTAGGAACCTGTCTAATTCCTGTTGGCAAGGCTCCAGGAACTGATACAGCTCTTGGTAAATGTTTGAATGAAGCAACTCTACCTAACTATAAGCTTCCAGTGGATGACTTAACTTTATATACCCCATAAGTGGCTAACCATGAAAATCTTACTTGTGCACAGATGGTAAGTTGCTCCCACCATAAGCCATTGCGCGGTTGCCTGCAAACAAGTGCCCCCTTGTGGAAATGTAATACAACAATTCTCTCTCTCTCTCTCTCGGCTTGGCTTCGCGAACGAAGATTTAAGAAGGGTGCAATAGTCCACGTTTGCTGCAGGCTCGCTGGTGGCTGACAAGACCAATGTGGGACAGGCAGGTCCGGCCACAGCGGCTGCAGGGAAAAGTCTGATTTAGGGTTGGTCCTGTAGCAGTGCGATTCTTCCTCAATCTCCTTTTGTCCTCAAGACCAGCTATGCGTGCGTTCTCAAAGGAAGAGACAGCCTGGTGGATGGTGTGCCTCCATGCTTTGCGATCTGAGGCTAGGTCAGACCACTGGTGATGGTTGATGTGACAGGTGCTAAGGGATTTCTTCAAGGAGTCCTTGTACCTCTTCTTTGGTGCCCCTCTATTTCGATGGCCGGTGGAGAGTTCGCCATACAGGGTAATCTTGGGAAGGCGGTGGTTTTCCATCCTAGAAATATGCCCTGCATGTAACCAGTAATTATGGCCATCACCTGGTTGGTTTTTCTCTTGCTTCCATTGAATTTTTAGTTATATTCCTGCTAATATATCTCTTTCTGTATGTTGTTTAAGTCACCTTGCTGTGGTGTTGCCTCAAAGATCCTGGCTTATGGAATCCTCTGCCTCACAGAGAAACTGTCCCCTTAGACTCTACCTGTGATTCTTCTGATATGGCATTATTATCTCAAGCTGAATATGTGTCTTGTGTACAAGAATATGTAAACCATCAGGAGAAGAATATACCTTGCAAGCCAATCATGCATATGTATTAGCAAAGCAATTGGAACATTACACCCCTTTAATACAATCGATTCCAGAGAGTGATGGTAAGGGGTCAGATACCCTTAAAAAAACAGAAAAGAATGGGATGAAGGAAGGACAATGGCCTGGCCAACCTTGTCCTGACTTCATCTATAGACTTAGAAGGCAGGCTTAAGCCTTCCTGTACTTTGCCCTATGCAAGAATGCTGAGGGCCTTGGAATGTGCTGCCCTTTTCACCTCCTTCCTGGAATACACATTTGGGGTAACAAACTTAGGTAAACATTGGTATCTTTATTCTCCACGTTGTTAGTAAATGATTGCGTAAAGAATAATGTATATAAATAAAGCAACGCAGCCACTGACAGACTGGACAGACTGGTGCGATGAACATCAACCCTGAGTTGTATGGCATTCCTATACTGCCCGGTCATGCTCCAGATCCAACACCATCACGAGCTAGTACAATTCGATGTTGCTCACATGCCCCGCTTTCCCCTCATTCTGGGACTCTCCTGGCTTGTAAAGCACAACCTCCTTGTGGACTGGGCACAGGGAAAGCTGAGCTTCAAGAACCTTTGTCCTCACCTGGCCTGGTCGGCCACCCTGGCTGCTGGTCCTCTACTTCCCCCAGCCTGCACAGACTTTGCTAATGTCTTTAAGGAAAAGGGGACCGACCAGCTCCCCCCTCACCGGCCTTATGACTGCGCCATCGATTTGGTACCAGAGGCACCCCTGCCCATAGGGCGGCTGTACCCCATGTCCGAACCGGAGCTAGCACCCCTGCGGGACTTCCTCGCCAAACACCTGGAACGGGGTTTCATCCGGCCATCCATGTCCCTGCTGTCTGCCCCTGTTCTCTTTGTCAAGAAGAAAGGCAGTGAGCTCCGGCCCTGCAATGATTATCGGGTCCTGAACAAAATCACCATCTGAGACCACTACCCATTGCCACTAATCCCAGAACTACTGGATTGCCTTAAGGGGGCCCAGGTCTATACCAAGCTGGACCTCCGGGGCGCGTACAACTTGGTGCGGATCCGCGCAGGAGACGAATGGAAAACAGCTTTCAAGACCTGGTATGGCCAGTACAAGTATCTCATGATGCCCTTCTGCCTGACCAATGCCCCTGCCATCTTCCAAAGTGTTGTGTCAAACAAAAAGATGTCATTCCTGATGAATGACATCTTTCACGACCTGCTTGACTGCTTTGTGATCATTTATTTAGTTGACATTTTAATTTATTCCCAAAGCCCTGCCCAGCATGCAGGGCACGTCTACCAGGTCCTGCAATGCCTGCACAAGCATGGTCTGTATGCCAAGCTAGAGAAGTGTGCCTTCGACTTAACAGCAGTCAAGTTCCTTGGCCACATTGTCTCACCCCATGGGACTTGGATGGACCCAAGCAAAGTCAAGGCGGTCCTGACCTGGCAGACGCCGCAGAACCACAAGGACGTACAGCGGTTCCTTGGCTTTTCCAATTATTACTGCCAGTTCATCCCTGCCTATGCTGACATAACCATGCCTCTGACCCAGCTCCTCCGCCCCAAAGAGCCATTTCATTGGACTCCAGAGGCAGACCATGCCTTCACCACCCTGAAAACCTGCTTCACCACCGAGCTGCTCCTGTGTTACCCAGACCCACAGCTGCCGTTAATAGAGACCGACGCCTCCAGCGTGGCCCTCAGCACAGTACTATCCCAGCAGGAGGACGCCTCCCAGCCGCTCCAACCCCGCACATACTACTCGCAGCAGCTGACGCCCTCAGAGTGCAACTACACCATCTGGGAGCGGGAACTCCTGGCCATCAAGACTGCCTTCGAGGTTTGGAGGCATCACCTTGAAGGGGCCCACCACCCCGTCCAGGTCCTGACTGACCACCAGAACCTGGAGCATCTACAGACTGCTCAACGCCTCACCCAGCATCAGATCCAGTGGTCCCTCTTCTTTTCCCAGTTTGACTTTTGGATCACCTGCACCCCACAGAACCAGAACCAGAACCAGAACCAGAAAGCGGATGCCCTCTCCCGAAAACCGAAGTACGCTGTGCCTCTAACAGAGGAGACCCCAACTGGGGTCATCCTTGCACCCTCGGTCTTTGCTGCCACCACAACTTGCCTGACCTTGACTGCAGACATCCAGGCCAGCCAGTGTCAGCTGTTGATGATCAATCTCCTCCAAGCTCTCCTCCTCCCATCTCAAGAATTTGAAGCAGGCTCCGGAAAGAACTTTCAGAGCGAAGACATGAGGTACACCAATGCTTCAGATCGCTCAGCCCTGAGTTCTAGCAGAGTCATTACCACCCAGAGAGCAGGCTGATTGAGGCTCCTATATAGCTCCCACCCAGAACTTGGTAACCTTGTGGAAGTAACAAGTCTATTCTCTGGCTTGCATCCACGCTCCTTCCTGATTCCTGATTCTGACCTGCTTGATTTCCTTGGCACCCTGACCTTTTGGCTTTTGGACATTGACTTCTGATTCTGGTTTGTGATTGTTTAAAACAAACAATCCTCTCTGGTTCTCACCACCCTGAACAATTTAGTGTCATCTGCAAACTTGGTCACTTCACTGCTCACTCCCAACTCCAAATCATTTATGAACAAGTTAAAGAGCATGGGACCCAGTACTGAGCCCTGCGGCACCCCACTGCTTACTGTCCTCCACTGCGAAGACTGCCCATTTATACTCACTCTCTGCTTCCTATTACTCAGCCAGTTTTTGATCCACAAGAGGACCTGTCCTTTGACTCCATGACTCTCCAGCTTTCTAAGGAGCCTTTGATGAGGAACTTTATCAAAAGCTTTCTGGAAGTCAAGGTAAACAACATCTATTGGGTCTTCTTTGTTCACCCCCTCAAAGAAATGTAACAGGTTAGTGAGGCAAGATCTTCCCTAATAATATGTATTAGGATTCTCCTTGTTCTGTTTTTCCTTAGTTTGCTATGCCAATAAAGGTGATGGTGATCCTGATGATGATGATCATCATCATTATCATTATCATGATGACGATGACGACAAGCTAGAATGTGTCCAGAGGAGGGCAACAAAGATGGTGAGCGGTCTGGAGACCAAGTATTCTGAGGAAAGGTTGAAGGAACTGGGTATGTTTAGCCTGGAGAGGAGACAATTGAGAGATATGATCACCATCTTCAAGTACTTGAAGGGCTGTCATATAGAGAACGGTGCAGAATTGTTTTCTATTGCCCCAGAAGGTTGGACCAGAACCAATGGGTTGCAATTAAATTAAAAGCATTTCCAGCTAAACATTAGGAAGAACTTCCTGATAATAGGTACAGTGCAGAGAAACATGCTTGACACTTTACACTTTCTACTTTGTATTCTAGCTTGAGTGGTTCCTCAGTGGAATAGGCTTCCTTGGGAGGTGGTGGGATCTCCTTCTTTTAAGGTTTTAATACAGAGGCTAGAAGACCACCTGATAGCAATGCTGATTCTCTGTGAACTTTGGCAGATCATGAGAAGGAAGGTGGAAAGGGCTGCATTAGTTTTTGTGGCCCATTCTTACACACCCAAGGAAATGCTGATTGACACTTTGGGGTCAGTCAGCAATTTTTCTCCAGGCCAGTTTGGCAAGGGATCCTGGAGGTTTTTGCCATCTTCTGGACATGGAGCAAGGGTCACTGGGAATGTTTGCATGTGAGGAGGTATTTGTGAAGTTCCTGCATTGTGCAGTGGGTTGGATTAGATGACCCTGGAGATCCCGTCCAGCTCTATGATTCTATGAGCAGTATAGTTTTGTATTGGCTTGCTGGGCTCCTAGGAACAGAAAAAATCCTAGGAATGGGAAAAATTCAGAGAACAGGAGAAGAGAAAAAATGCGTGAGCAAGTGTAAGAGAACCTAGCTATCTTCATGCCTTTCACAATGCACTAAGTGACCCATATGTGCCAAAACTGTATGTCTTACAGATTTAGGAGAAGGAATGCTGCTGTCTCACTTCCAAGCACAGGAAGATTAGTTAGCATCTTGTACCAGTGCTAGAATCCCTCTTGCAGTTGAAAGGCTTCCATGTCTGATTCTGGTTTTAAAATAAAATGAACATTTTGTATACATTAAATTAAAATCCACTGAAAGTCACACTTGTAGAAAGTTTAAAAAATCATTGCATTAGTCATTTATTATAGGTCTGTATTTACAAACCCATATAGATAGAACCAACTATGTCAGTTCATTTGACTCTGTTATCTTACCTCCAAAACTAATTTAATGACCAATTATCTGCTTTTAAACCCCCTTCAGATCAATACAGCAAGCACCTATGTAACCGGAGAAGGATGTAAACTTACTTTTTGCCAATGAGTTGGACCTACCTGTTTTTCCACTGGTACATGAGGGATGAAGAGACATTTTGACTCCTAAAAGGACTATACTATGGATTGTGGGACCCACAGAGAAAAAAGTAATGTGAGAAACAGTACAAAGAGGAATCAGTTGAGAGCACCTGTCCTCCACCTTGGACCAGTGAAAAATGGGTATGATTCAACACAGTGTTGCAATTAATAACTGCACAGATGAGGCAAATATTACAAAATTTGGTGACAGCAGGTACCCACCAATATATCTGTAAAACTGTTCACATTTGCTCTTACCCTGTCACCATAAAGAATGTCTGGATCTTACACAATGCAATAACTAAAAATATATTGAACCCTTGTAAGAAGACAGGCACAAAGATCAAGGAGTATCTTGAAAGGGCAGGGTGCCAAACTGGGCTTTAAGTATCTGTTGATTTGCAAACAATGGAAAAGTAGGACTTTTATGGGTGAACTGCAATAATCTCACAAAAGCATACCCTTGGGCGTGTCATGCTGAAAGTCCTGATTGTCACTGCTCTGTGAAGCATTTGTAAATGTCAGATTTTTCCATTTATTCATACAGCCATTGAATAACTAATCTCTGAACACATACACGTATGACTTGCTTTCTAATGTGAAAACCTATGCATGCTGATAGTAAGCTCTGCTAAATTAACCAAAACCTACTTCTGAAGAACATTCATAAGATTGGGGAACATGAGTTGTACAATGTGAACAACAGAAGAGGTTTGGCTTTTAGTCATCTGCACTTTATTAAGAAAAACTCTATCACACACACACATAACTGTGTTTGCACATTTCCTTCCCTGTTCTATTCCCAAATAGCATACTCTTCAATGGACATTCTTTCCACTGGAATTCCCTTTGATTCAATTGTAAGGGGACTTTAGTTTATCAGCCTGCCATGGCACATTGCTAAATCTTCATATATTAAGATTTTCTTTTAGCTGTCCCTTTACTTGACATGAAGGACATGATTTGTTTTTGAAACTCTTTCAGCTGATACAATGAGTAGTTTTGTGTAACTATCTGGTCAGGAGCTAATACAAAGCAACCTTCTCTCCAGCTGTGGGGATATAAGAAAAAGATGTCACAGGCTACTTTAAAGGAGGTTTTCTTAAAAGCAAATAAGAACTTGGATGTTAATGCTTGAAGAAAAGATTGGGAACTGGTTAATAGGACAAACATAACTCCACTAATCCTGCTCTGAAGGCCTGCGTGGCATCCTTGCCAGCCAATTGTTCCATATTTTTGTAGGCAGCCATGCTGACATCTGCAAATGTCACCATTGTGTTTGCCAACCGGATCTACAAGGTACAGTCCTGTAGTCAAGCACAACGCTTGTATCTATAGCCAAAGGAGTGAAACCAGTGTTAAACTCTGCCCTTAAAGGGATGACCAGAGAATGCTGACTGAAAATGGATACTTGCTGGAGCAGGAGAGCTTTTAGGTTATTAGCCTTACAGGAGCTTTATTTGGGGAAAATGTGCTGCCAATTGCCTGACATTTTCATTCTTTTCATTTAAAAAATAAATCCTCCCACACCTACCAGAAGCCAAAACAGAGCTGTGTCTGCTCATCAGGAGCAAGGAAGGGAAAACTGCACACAGACCACAAAGCACCAAGAGGTCAGCATGCTCCTGGATAGACCCACTGAGGAAGAAGAACACCATGTGCTTGTCTGTTTCCAGGTCTTTAATGAAAGTGAGCTTTTGCCAGAAAGGAATGCAGGATAGAGGGACATACTAGTGAAGAATCAAGCCTTATTATGGTGGGAACGCTCTAAGAAATGGTTGTCTCACAGATACAGATACCCTGATGAAGCTGTGTGAAACAAGTAGGGATATTCAAATGAAATAAAATTTATTTTCCCAGGCAGCATCATTTTTTTCTAATATTCCTTGTTTTCACTAGAAAGGGATCATAGAAATGTCACAGAAACCAGGGGAAATGCACTGAATGGCTGGAAAAATATTTGTTTGTAACAAAATATTTGCAACTGAAAGCATCATCAAGGCTTCCAAAAGAAAACAGGTGGGTTGCCACTGAAAAATTATTTTTTTTCAGGCTGGTAGCATAAGAATTGAGGAGTAACTTGTGAAGGACCCTTTCAGCCTTCTTTTTATGTGCTTGATTATTCCCAGCAAAGAACCAAATGCGGCTACATTTTATTCACAACACCTACAACCTGTGGTTATGACTGACTGAAAATGCTTGGTTTGGACTGAATTCAGTGCACATCTGCCCCCAGCTGGTTTTAATTACCTTTGAGCCCCTAATGGCTGGACACAAATAGGATGCTTATGGACTCCAGTGAATGAACGAGTCCCCCTGAAGGTCTTTCCTTCAGAGATCCAACTAAGTAGGAATGAACATGTCATCTCACATTTCAATTGTCTTGAAGTGAGGATTAACAAAGACTTTAGTGATAATTTTTAAAGATGGAATTTGGTTCATGAGCAGCAAGTAGTGACCAAGGAATGATCATACCATAGGAGGGAATTTTTATAAGGAATGTATTTTATATGCTTTTAGAATTTTATATAAATGTTCTAAAGATTGGGGATATGTCCTAGACCTAGTCAGTCCTTATTGCATACATTTTAAGCAGTATTTATGGCTAATGTGTTTGTTGAATTGTTGGTTTTAAATTTTTGTAGTTCATCTTGAGACTGCAAGAAAGACGGGCTATAAATGAAGTAAAACAAATCAGCTGTTTTTACAAGCTGTGGAAAGGAAATTTGTAGGCAAAATACAGAATATTGCATTATTTTCTACTTAGTGGAGTTCACTGATGCATAGGAGAGAAGCAATACACACAATATCATTTAATACAGATACATGAGCAAAAACAAAGGAGGACTTTCCCACTTCCCCATTTTAAAAAAGCATTGTTACTACAATGTTCCCCTGCCCCACTTATCCAGTGAAGTAAACCATAAACTGGCATCTCAAACTAATTTTTACTGTTCTCCAAGATCAAGTTTTGATATTAGGTTCAGGGAAAATAGTGGCAAAGTTCCACTCATTCTAAGACAGGATTAGGGCCTTCTTTTGCTTAGCTCCCTCTAGTGTCTCATTTTCCCAATACCACAAGATTCCATTGTCCATAGGAAGATTAATATACCAGAAAGTTAAGTTTTGTTTTGTTTTTAGAAATCTCCTTCTGTAAACTAATTAACTAGCAAAAGTATATATTGAAAACTAAATAGTATCTGAGCAAACAAACAGGAAAAATAGATTTAGGCTGTAATCGTAAACATATGTACTGGGGACTATGTTCCATTGAACTCATTGGGTTTTTACCTCTGAGTAATCATGCTTATAACTGCACTGCTGGACTCACAAAGACACAATACAGCGACTTGAACCTGATGGGGCAATCCAGGACCCCTGAAATTCACATGATTTTTGTGATATGAAATATAACTGAAATATATTTCAGATCACTGGAAGTAACAATGCTGTATGCTGCTGCAATGAAAAATATTAATCAAATATTAACAGGGATTTTTTTTGTAGCAGGAACTCTTTTTGCTATTAGGCTACACACCCCTGATGTAGCCAATCCTCCAAGAGCTTACTGGGCTCTTAGTACAGGGCCTACTGTAAGCTCCAGGAGGACTGGCTACACCAGGGGTATGTGTATGGCCTAATATGCAAAGGAGTTCCTGCTACAAAAAAAGCCCTGGATATTATAAATAATTAAAGGAATACAGTGCCCTTGTACAAATAAATGGAATATCCCACATTTATAATACAAGGTACAATTTTGCTCACATCTCAAAAAAGGTGGCTTAGGTTCAAATTTTGGAAAATTTAATGATCAAGTGATTGTAGTGTATTCCTGTAAGAAAAGGCAGAAGAGTCTGGTACTTTTCACTTTAGACTGTAAAGAGGGTACATGATAGAAGTTGATCAAAGCCTACATAGTGTGGATAAAGTGGTGGGAGGAAGCACCTTTTTTCCCTTTCCTATAGTGCTAGTAGGTTGTTGTTGTTCAGTCACACAGTCGAGTCCGACTCTTTGTGACCCCATGGACAAAGTCACGCCAAGCCCTCCTGTCTTCCACCATCCTCTGAAGTCTGCTCAAATTCGTGTTTGTTACATCATTAATGCTGTCCAGCCATCTCATCTTTTGCCGTCCCCTTCTTCTTTTGCCATCTGTCTTTCCCAGCATCAGGATCTTCTCCAGTGAGTGCTCCCTTCTCATTTGGTGGACAAAGTATTTGAGCTTCAGCTTCAGCATCTGACCTTCCAGGGAACAGTCTGGGTTGATTTCCCTTAGGACTGATTGATTTGATCTTCGTGCAGTCCAAGGGACTCTCAAGATTCTTCTCCAGCACCACATCTCAAACGCATCTATTCTTCTGCGTTCGGCCTTCCTTATGGTCCAGCTCTCACAGCTAGTAGGTGGGAGCACTCAAAATTGATGGGAAGTAGATTCAGGACAGTCAATAGAAAGTGCTTTTTTGCACAATGCATAACTAATTTAATGTGTTCACTGCTAAAAGATATAGTAATGCTCACTAGCTTAGATGGATTTAAAAGAAGATTATTCATTTATGCATTTAAAATATTCATATGCAAGCTTTCCACAAATTGCACACAATATGATATATTCTAATAGATCAATGTTACAATCCCCTTTTTAAAAACCCAGCAACAATATCAAATCAAGGAAAAATAGGAAAACACTAAATCTAAACTAGCAGCTTAAAGCCAAGAGCAAACAAAAAAAGAATTATGATGACTGTTTAATGAATATTAGCAAAATTCTGGGGGTTACAGCTTCTCGAAGGCTCTTAGAGGGTGGCTGAATGGCACTCTGTCTTCAGAAATGGCATAGCTTTTGACTATCAATTGCTGGAAGATGACAGCAGGAGGGAGGTTTTGTGCCCTTCTCGTAGACTTTATGGGACATCTGGTTGTCCACTGTGGGGAACAAGATATTGAACCAGGTGGACCATTGGCATGATCCAGAATGGCTCTTCTAATTATAGTAGAGCTCAAAGAGGTACAAAAATGGTCTTTGCTCCATGTGAGCTCATCTGCCATGATGGTGGATATGAAGAAGGCACCCTCCACTTGCCAGTTCGCCACTTCGGAGTGTGATAAAGTGATTGAGCCTGGTAGGAGAATTTCTGTAAGGGTGTACATGTGTGTGCACATGTAATTTCTGAAAGTAAATTGAAGCCTGTACTGCTTCTTGCCATTCTCTTTTTCATAATGGGATAAATGAGGATGACTTTTATCATCAGGGGAAAGCACACAGAAAAGATATTTTGTTACACTGAAAGAATTTCTCATTTCCTTTCTACAGGCAGAAATACTTATTTTTGCTGATAATACTGGGATTGTTGCCTAGTACTAGATGCAGTTGCTTTGGTTACCACTCTGCTGGGCATAACAATTATCCAGCCATTAAGGAACACCCCATTCCTCCCCTCCCCACCCACATACTGGTTGCCTGTCTAATATCCAAAGAGGAAAGCAAAGGCAGATGCCACTCTGCCTGTTCAGACAGACGGTAATTGTACAGGTTGCTCTCTTACTAGGAGCCAATTTGTACAGCCAACAGTGAGTAATTCTGACTATAAATGGTATGAATAGAGATAGTTTCAACTATCAAATTCATCTTGATGGCATCCTGCAGAATTAGGGTATGTACAGGTGATAATATTTTCAGAGTGGGAAAAGAAACACATTAGTGTTCCTTTTATTTAATGTTTTTCTCCTTTTGTACCTTGCGTCAATGGCAAATGTGTTTCATCAAGTTTCATAGGACCTCATATGGTAGTTGCTCATAATGAAAAAGCCCATTCCAGTTGGACAATTAGCAGTACTATGATAGCATTCCAGATGGTTTTGTACAACCATCGTGGGTACCTGTGGGATGCCACCAGGGTTGTCAGTTTGGAGGAGAAAAGTGTCCTGTGGTATCACTGATGAGGTATTGTTCTGGGTTCCATGCTTATTACACAGAAAACTGCCTTGTAGCAGTCTATCAAATGTAGTATTGTCTGTTCTGGTAGCTCTCCACCCTCTCAGGCAGAGGTCTTTTACCTCACTTGCCACCTGATTCTTTTAAATGGAGATGTTGGGGACTGAACCAGGGGCTATTGGCATGCAGAGCAGATGCTCTGCCTGTGGACCGTGGCCTCACCCACATTCTTCTGGACCTTTTTAATAGGGTTTGGGGAGTGTGTGTGATTGAGATCATATTAACTTTACTGCCTGATTGCTTATGTAACCATTTTTTTAAAGTTCAAACCATTTTTTTAAAGTTCAAAGCTTTCCTGCAAAGGCCTACCAATAGAAGCAACTTCTGCTTTTCAGAATAATTTATCTGAAAGATATGCACTCCCTCTCTCCAGCAGACTTTTCCTCACTGCAAGGCTCATCCTAGAATAGCCTATATTTTTGCATTTGTATGTTGAAGGTTTGGAGTTACTGCCACTGTAGAAAAAAGCTGCTCCGATTGTTTTGATAAGCTATTATGCAGCATAGCTGAAATCATGTAAGTCATAAGTATTATTTGACTCAGTGGCTATAACTTTTTAAAGGCTCATGAAGCACTTAATCTAAATAATTAAACCCAGACTATCCAATGCTTATTTCATTTACAGCTGAGCTCCAACTATATGTTCCAAAGAGATAAGAATTGACTAGTTTGCCAAATGTTTCTTCATAATCTCAGTACTACATCTACACAGTCTTGGTTGGACAGTGTATCCAAAAGAAAGCACACTGGGGGGATGCTACATGTGTTAAATTTACTGCTTGCATGAAATCTGTGCACACACAACTGTATGAATGTAGGACGCTCCCTTCTTTTCTAAGATGTTCAGCTGTACAAAGAAAACTCTATGGACATATACAGGTATGTTCAATAATAAAAATAGGTCACCCTCTGCCATGCCTGTTCATTTCTGCTAGACACAAAGCTCAAAGGTAGAATTTTCCCCAGCAAGCCTCACAGATCATTCACCACCTCAGCCTAGAATTTTATAATACTACCTCCATCTCTCTCCCATTTCTGGTGCTTTTTTACACCCACCTCCCCTTCCAGGCTGTTTTCATAACCCAAGGTCCCCTAGATCCTGGGTTGTGACTGCAAGGCAAGTGGTAAAGCCCTTTTGACTCAGGCAGCAGCAAGACTACGGGCCAGAGCACAACTGCCTGGCACACCCTTCCAGGCTTATGCCAGTTCTTTCAGACATCACAATCACATGTGCACCAACTCTGTGTAATGGAAGCATGCACTACCTATGATTCTCCTAATATTTATGGGTCACCATGTTGTATGACCAGAGCCAATGTACATATTTATGTGCATATAGCTTTGGTACATGCAAAAACAATCACTGGATTTTTCCAGGTTCTCATTCATGCATATCAATGCACACGCTGCCCCTGTGGTGACTGCATATAGCAGGAGGATCACATGCACTCCCATTAAGCTTCATTGGTAACCTCCCAGTATGTTAACTGTAATATCTGAAAAAGGCTTATGTTTGTGACTGATGTTACATTTCCCAAAGGACAATCTGGCTGTGATCTAAGGGTTAAAATGGAAAATACCTCTCTCATGCCTCAGAGGAAATGTGTTGATCTTAGGCACAATATAAATAATGACGATGACGATGATTGAATTTACCCAGCACTAGTAAGAAAAAAAAACAGTGTGTAAACAAAGATCTTTGAATGACTGAAGTGTCATTCTTTAGCTACGGAGTTCTGATCTCATTCAGTTGTAAGCTGAGGAACTGAGTATTGTTATGAATGTACAGCAACTAGTATATTTTAGAAAATTGTACAGATAATAAATGACAGTGATCCTTGAAACAAACTTGTGTTGGGAGCTAGCCAGTGATTGCTGAAAGGTACGCAAGTCAAAAGGGAAAACTGAGAAATCATTGAGCTGGTAGACATCTGAGGGAGTTATTTATTTAAAACATTTTTATTCCATATTTATACCATAAAATATGGTCCTAAAGGCAGCAAAAACATTTAAAACAACTTTAAAAACAAAATACATAAAGAGGAGAAGGATCAGGCTTCCCCCCTCCCCCAGCCAGCTGGCCGGCGGGGGCAGGCCCGCCCCCACAGCCATCATGCACCTCCATGAACGATTCCCATAGGGAATGATGGGGAATTGATCCACCGGTATCGGGGGCTTGGGGGGGGGGGCTGTTGTTTTAGGTAGAGGCACCAAATTTTCAGAATAGCATCTAGTGCCTCTCCCCAAAACACCTCCCAAGTTTCAACTTGATTGGACCAGGGGGTACAATTCTGTGAGCCCCAAAAGAAGGTGCCCTTATCCTTCATTATTTTCTATGGAAGGAAGGCATTTTAAAAGGTGTAAATGTGATGGCCCGAACTCCCTTGGAGTTCAGTTATGCTTGTCACACCCTTGCTCCTGGCTCCACCCCCGAAGTTCGCAGATATTTCTTGAATTGGACTTGGCAACTCTACCACCCACCCAGCCTCAGATGGCAAAGGCACTCAAAGAAGGCCTCCTACTAGGCTTCCCAATCCCCAGGTCCCAGTGGGGGATTCCGCGGTTTTACAAGCTTCCCCCGCCCCCAACCAGCTGGCCTGCCGGGGAAGCCCCTCCCCCACACCCACCATGTACCTCTAGATCTGGGGCAGGACCTGCAAACAGATCCAGTTTTAAAATGTGTGTGTGTGCCTTTAAATTGGAGCAGGAAGTACTTCATGGGAAAGGGTTAACAACAGCAGACCTCCGAGTGTTTGTTTTTGTAATGTACTCAGTGACAAGACACGTTGAAGGCAACATACTTTATTAGTTGGTTCCTCACAAGAGAGGGAAACGCGGGCCAGGTGCCGCTTTATATACAAAGCCCAGAACAAGCCTCCGACTGGCCAGGTCCAATCCTGGCCAGTTAAACTTCCCGCCACAGATCTTAATTGGCGGAGTAGTTTCGCGCACTACATGCAGTGACCAGGGACTTCCTCTGGTCACCTCTCTAGCATTTGCTGTGCAGTACTTCCGGATTGAATAGCAAGACACAACACTCCTCCTCCCCTAGTTCAAGACACATAGTCCTTCAAGTAGGCCGGTGCCCTGCGTTCCCAGGTTGACCTTCTCGGGGTTATTTGGGGCGTTGGAGCGGGCACCGTGGGGGGTTTTCTTCTCGGGGACTTGACACCGGCAGAGGGCTGTCCGACTCTAGTCGCGGTTCCAGAACCGCCAGTCTGGGTGGGTCGTGCCTCCTGGTGGTTTGCTCTTCTGCTCGCGTCGTCGGTAGGATTGGCGCCTGCGGGGCCGCTTCCAGGGGGTTTGCTAGCTCTCCCCCGCTCGCCGCTTCCCCACTCGCTGTTGGCTCTTCCGGCAAGATGCGGCGGTGCAGCTGGTCTATGTGCCTCCTTAGGATCTGACCCCCCTCGGACGAGATCTCATAAGAGGGGGAACCCGTCACCCGAAGCACCCAGCCGGCAACCCACTCCGGGCCGCTTGCAAAATTCTTTGCGTAGACTGGGTCCCCCGGAAAGAATCCCCACGCCGCTTCCCTGACTTCAGGGGAACTGTGGACGTCGGTGGCCCCGTCTGGATGTAGCCTGTCTAACCTCGTGATCAATTTCCTCCCATTAGTAGTTCGGCAGGGCTTGACCCGGTGACAGGGTTGGGGGTAATTCTGTTATGAAATAAGAAGGCTGCCAGGCGGTGGTCCCACTCCCCCGTACAATGCGACCCAGGGCCTCCTTGGTGGTGTGCACCATGCGCTCTGCCTGGCTGTTGGTGGCTGGATGGAAGGGGGCGGACCAAATGTGCTGGATGAGGTACCTATTAACAAACTCCCGGAATTCCCGGGAGGTGAAAGCGGTCCCATTGTCCATGACCAGGGTATCGGGGATTCTGTGCGTGCAAAAGGCCCTTCGCAAAGCTCTGACCGCTGCTGCTGTGGAGGTGGAAGCTACGGGGATCACCTCTAACCACTTAGTATATGCATCGACCAGGATAAAGAATATTTGGCCCTGCTATGGCCCTGCAAAATCTAAGTGGAGCTTGGACCACGGCCTCCAGTTGGACTCCCAGCGGTGGACGGGGGCGCTTGGTGGATTGAGCTGGGATTCCTGGCAGGGTTGGCACCTTCTCACCCACCCCTCTATCTCGTCGTCCATACCCAGCCACCATACGTAACTGCGTGCCAGGGCTTTCATCTGCACTATCCCCAGGTGTGTTTCGTGCAAAGCTTCTAACACTTGCTTCCGCATTGCGGGGGGGGGGGGGGACCACCACCCTGCTACCCCAGAGTAAGCACGCCTTGTATGTGGAGAACTCGTCTCTGCGCGATGCGAATGCCCTGAATTCAGTGTCCAGTTTGCCTGTAGGCCACCCCCTTCCCATCCAGTCCAAAACTCGTGCGAGTATACGGTCCTGCCTGTGGCCCGAGCCACCTCAGCGGCATGGAGGGGCCGCTCGGGCAAAGACTCCAGAAGCATCACATGGTGGGCAGGGGCGGGATCTGGGTCCATTGAGGGAAGCGGCAGGCGGCTAAGGGTGTCAGCGTGCCCCATGGCTTTGCCCAGGCGGTGCACCAGGGTGTATGTGTACGAGTTCAGAAACTGGTTCCACCTCAGGACGCGCTGTGACAAAATTTGCAGGATCTGACGGTCTGGGGCGAGGAGGCCCAGGAGCGGCTTATGGTCCATGGCAATCGTGAAATGCCTACCATACAAATAGTCGTTGAATTTGTGAATGCCCGCCACGATTGCCAAAGCCTCCTTGTCGATCTGAGCATAGTTGCGCTCTGTGGGGGTCAGGGTTCTTGAATAGTAGGCCACAGGAACCTCCCTCCCATCCGGGAGTTGGTGCCCCAGAACAGCACCCACTCTGTACGGGGAAGCATCGCAAGCCAAAATCAGTGGCAGGGCCTCGTCGAAATGGTGGAGCACCGCATTGGAAACAAGGATGTCTTTGACTGCCTGAAAGGTGGCGGCCTGCTGCTTTCCCCAAACCCATGGGGCTTGTTTATCGAGCAGCCTGTGGAGGGGTTCCGCAATGGCCGCTTTGTGGGGCAAGAACGAATGATAAAAATTTAATAACCCCAAGAAACTTTGTAGCTCTGCCTTGCACGTGGGGGGCGGCGCGTGGAGTATCACCCTGGTCTTGTCCTCCATCGGGTGAATTCCCGCGGCGTCTACCGCAAAGCCCAAGAACTCCACCCTCAGCACCCCTAGTGAACATTTTTCCTTCTTTACTTTTAGACCCGCCGCCTGGAAGCGGCGGAGCACCTCCCTCAGGCGGCTGCTGAACTCCTCGGCATCCAGGGCTGCAATCAGAACGTCATTGAAAAACGGTTGCACTCCGGGGATCCCTTTGAGGAGAGAGTCCATTATGCTCTGAAAGATCCCCGGAGCTACACTAACCCCAAATTGCAGCCGCCGTACCCTAAAAGCTCCCCTGTGGGTCACAATGGTCTGATCTTCTGCTGTCTTGGCGTCTACCAGAAGTTGCTGGTATGCTTGGGCCAGGTCCAGTTTCCCAAAAATCTTAGAGCCTGCTAAGGCCGCCAGGATGTGGCTGACCACCGGAACGGGGTAGGGATTGTCCTGGAGCGCCTTATTATAGTGCACTTGTAGTCAGCGCATATTCGCACATCCCCGTTCGGCTTCACTGGGGTGACTATGGGTGTTTCCCAGGCCGCATAGGACACTGGTTCTAGAACTCCCTGGGCCGTGAGTCGGTCCAGCTCCGCTTCTATTTTAGGTTTTAGAGTGAACGGAACTCGCCTGGCCTTCAGTCTGATTGGTCTAATGAGGGGATCAAGGGGTAAGGTGATGGGCGGCTCCTTGTAACTCCCCAGGGACCCATCAAAAACTTCGGGTAATTCCCGGCACATGTTCTCGAAGTTGGTCGTTTGTATCTGCTGCACCCCCACTAATTGAATACCTAATGGTCGAAACCAGGCCAGTCCCAGTAATGTGGTGAGCTGGCGCTTTACCACTAGAATGTCCAGTGGTCCCCTGAAGCTCTGTCTCTCTACCTGTACCGTGGCCCATCCCAAGATGTGTACGGGGTTTTTCTGAAAGTCCCGCAGTATAAAATCAGCCGGTCTCAATTGGAGCTGGTGACGGGGGCACAGTTTTCTTAGGGTCTCCTCCGAAATTATGGAGATGGAGGAGCCCGAGTCCACCTCCATTTGGCATGGAGCAACCTCGATTATGACTGACAGTCTGACCTTGTCGGGGGCGGTGAGGAGCAAGTTCATTACCTGCAGGCTGGTCGATGCTGTCATGTGCGCATCGGTCGAATCATGGTGTGCGGGCTGGTGTCTGCGATTGGCCTTAGCCCGGCAAGCCCGCGCTATGTGGCCCACCTTCCCGCAGTTCCTGCAGTCCATGTTGCGATAGGGGCAGTCCCATCTCTCATGGGGGTTGCCACAGCTGGCACACTTGCTGTTGGCCGGTCTCTCTGTGGCTCGTTGCTGCGTGGGGGCTCTTGGGCACATTCCTTATTGGCGGTGGAGCTGGAATGCCTCTTCGTCCTCTGGGTCGCAAGGCGCCATCTCTTCCTGGTGGACTGCTTCTCCTCTCGGGTTGTTGTATGCCTTGGTGGTTCTCTCGAACGCGGTTGCTTCGTTGAAAGCTTGTTGAAGGGTGAGCTCCTCCTTTGCGAAGAGCTTTTGCTGCAGCCTTTCGTCTCGGAGGCCCCAGACGAATCGGTCTCTCAAGGCTTCCTCCCGCTTGTCGAAACCACAGTTCCCTGCAATCTGGCAACATACTTTATTAGCTGGTACATCACAAGAGAGGGAAATGCGGGCCAGGTCCCACTTTATATACAAAGCCCGGAACAACTCTCGGACTGGCCAGGTCCAATCCTGGCCAGTTAAACTTCCCGCCACAGATCTTAATTGGTGGAGTAGTTTCGCGCGCTACATGCAGTGACCAGGGACTTCCTCTGGTCACCTCTGCAGCGTTTACTGTGCAGTACTTCCGGATTGCATAGCAAGACACAACAGTTTTACTTTCATTTTGGACAAGTGAGTATGTGCATAGCCCCTGTACTTTCCAGACCTGATTGTGGAGGCACCAGAGACTCCTGCTTTGTTCTACTGCTTCAGACCAACACGGTTGCCCACTTGCACCAGAGACAGTTAAGTGTGTGTGTGTGAGTGAGAGAGAGAGAGAAAGCGGGGGGAGGGAACTCTATTATTCCCTATGGAGACTTATTCTCATAGGAAATAATGGAGAATTGATCCACGGATATCTGGGGCTCTGGGGGGGGGCTGTTTTTTGAGGTAGGCACCAGATTTGCAGCATAGCATCCAGTATCTCTCCCCAAAATACCTCCCAAGTTTCAAAAAGATTGGACCAGGGGGTCCAATTCTATGAGCCCCAAAAGAAGGTGCCCCTATCCTTCATTATTTCCTATGGAGGGAAGGGATTTAAAAGAAGTTCAATTATGCTTGTCACACCCTTGCTCCTGGCTCCATCCCCAATGTCTCCTGGCTCCACCCCCAAAGTCGCCAGATATTTCTTGAATTGGACTTGGCAACCCTACCTCCTACAGATGACTGCAGTGATTGGATAGGTTCAGGTAGAAATACACAACCTTTAAAATATGTTGATCCCAAGCCATATAGGGCTTTAATGGTAAATATCACCACATTGAATCGGGTCCAGAAGCAAACTGAGGGACAGTGTAGATGGAATGAAACTGAAGTTTTATGATCTCTGTAGCTCAATCCAGTCAGCACTTGGGCTGTGATTTTCTGTACCAGTTGTAGCTTGCAGATGCTTTCAAGAGCAACCCCACATGGAGTGCTTTGCAACAATCTAACAAGATGTTACCTGAGTGTGCATCAAAATGTCAAGATTTATTTATTTGCCCAGGAAAACTCTTGGCTGGTTCACCAAAGCTGGTTCACCAAAGCTGATTAAAGGCACCACTGCCACCTGCTTATCTAACAGGAGGCCTGGGTCTAGCAGCAACTAAAACTATGCTTGATTGGGGGGGGGGGGGATATCTATAAATATTATGAAGAGAGGAGATAGAATTTGGAAGCAAGGTTAGAGTTGCCACCTTTATCCATTCCTGAATAGAACAGGTGTGTCAAATATGTGGCCCCGGGGGCTGAATCAGGCCCCAGGAGGGCTCCTGTCAGGCCCCCAAACAACTGGTTGTCATCTGCTTCCTTCTCCCTCTCTCTTGCTTCCTTCTGCATAACAGCTTGCTTTGCAAGGCTTACTCAATCACACAGGAGCTACAGAGCAAAACCTCTGTTTTCTCCATTGGCTGAGGTTCCTCCCTTGGGGACAAAGCGGGGAAGGCAGAGTTTGTTTTTCCAAGCTCTCCCAATTGCACAGCAGAGCTACTGAGCAAAGCCTCTCTTCCTTCCCCCTTCTGGTCCCTTGGGGAAGGAAGGAGCCAGAGCCTCCTTTGCCCAGTTCCCTGATCCCATGGGAGAGATATAAAGAAGCACCATTAATACCAAGCACTAATGTTTTAAGGTGTTTTTAAAAAATATTTAATTGTGTTTGTCTATGTCCTTTATAAAGTTTGTATCTCTGCTACCTAATCTTAAATAGGTATACACATGGCCTGGCCTGACATGGCCCAGCCCAACCTGACATGGCCTGGCCGAACAAGGTCTCATTTACATCAGATCTGGCCCTCATAACAAATGAGTTCGACACCCCTGGTTTAGAATGTTCCTTTGCAGTGGAAATCAACACCTGTCAACTTCTATTGGGCCTATTCTTGCTCATAATCCAGGGTGTACAGTCACTTCTGGGTTAAATCTTTTCTAGCAGGGAATCTCCTTGTAAAATTCAGAACTAATTAAAAAACTGGTGACTTTCCCTTGACACTTTCTTCTTATGAGTTGTACTATTCAAAAAGTCAGAATGAGGATTTACATACACACTAGTAACTAGTTTGCTCCAATTCAAATTAGTTTCCATTGGTTAGGCATTTTTTTTCCATATCAAGTTATATGCATTTATATAAGAGACAATTGTCCTTGCAAAGGAATGCAGCATTTGAGCAGCAATAGTACTTAGTAGTTACAGTCTGAAAAATTACTGGCTGTCATTATTACTTACCATAGTGTGCGTGTTGGAGGCCAACTTTTGGACTGAAACTCTTAGCACCATGGTGGCTGTGTCTAGCAGTGATAGTTATCCCAGATAAGAGATTTCCCTATATTCATGGGAAAACCTATTGTTCTCTTGCTGCAGGCAAAACAAGGCTCACCCCATCTTCAGGGAGAAAAGATAGTAAAATACAACTAGGGTGTTGTTAGAGAGGACTCCCCCACTAAATAAATTACTCACTTGTTAGATGTAATTCATTATTTAAAATATTTATATACTGTTTTTTCTGTCATATACTCCAAGTGTTCACATACACCTTATGAAATGCATGTAAGCTATCAGAGAATACATAATACTATCTTTGTGCAACCAACATTTATGTACCAACATTTAAAAACTCTGTACTGTAGAACTCAAATTTGCAGACAGTGTGACTTTTTCATACTGAGAATACCAGGGAAGTCTCTCACCCTGCTAAGTAATTTATCTTACTCAGGATTTGGTTACTTCACTGCCAAAGAACAAGAGGCACTTATATTATTAAGCCAGAACAGAACATATCCTTACTTAGTTGGGAGACAAGTGCTTTTGAATTATGGAAGAAATAAAACCATTCCTTCGAAGTATCATTAACCACTCTCAACAAACTGCCTTTTAACAAATCAAATATTGGTTGGCTGGTTCATACATTTTGCATTACATTATGCTAGCTCTGTGCTCCAGACATGTAGGAAGTTGTGTTCTTATAGAGAGAGCAACTGCTGAGTAGGGAAAATATTCCATCATGCTCTGCCTTTCTATCCATTGAGCCATTTCTATTTATCTGTCCTGTAGGTTTTTATACTATCTTCGTTCAACAAACTCAAGCGGCTATAAAAGAGTTATCTCTTACTCATTTAATCCTCACAACAGCCCTGTGAGGTATGCGTTTGCATTTATTTTTGTTTATATCCTGCTTTTATCCCCAGCTGGTGAGGCCCAAAGTGATTTAGAACATTCTTTTCTCACAACAACACTATGAGATAGGCTGGGCTGACAGTTAATGATGGGCCTAACATCACTCAGCAAGTTTCCATGGTAAAAGTGGAGATTCAAGCCTGGGTATCCCAGGATCATAATCTACCACGCAATGAGGGTTCTGGGTTCAAATCCCCAAACTATCAAGAAGTTCACTGTGAGTTAGGTTGTGCTGACATCATGAATGGCCTAAGGTCAGCCTTGGGTTGCCAACTTCCAGGTGGTGGCTGCAGATCTGGGACCGAGATCACCTGGAGAAAATAGCCACTTGGAAGGTGGACTCTACATCATTATACCGAATTATACTCCTCCCTTCCCCAAACCCTTCTGAAGCTCCACCCTCAAAATGTCCAGGTATCTCTCAAGCTAGAGATGGCAATCCTAGGTCAACCAGTGAATTTCCTAATGGGATGGGGATTTGCACTAAGGCTTCCTTGATCCTATTAATCACTCATCTCTTGCCTCCTTTCCATTTCCTTCCTTATGATATTCCCACTCTCTACATTTGGATTGTAACCATGAGAAGACTTGTCTTTTGTAGTCTATCAGAGTGCAAGCAATAGGAGGCCTTTTCTAGTGATTTAGCAAATTGAATAGCATAACATATTTGAATAGCTGTCAGTGTATCCCTCCCTCAGCGCACTAAAGAACCATCTACAGAAGACTCATGACCCCTAGTGTGCATTCTCAACATCCCTTTTAATGGCACAAGACAAAATGAGAAAGTGAATTTCAAAAGGTTATCTGTGTTTGAGTCCCCTTGTGGTAGTATGGTATCTGATTGAGAACCATTCTGAAATAAAAGAACTCACTGGTGTGTGGAAGTAGAAGAGTGAAGCCAGAGGAGAGAGCTGGTTAGGAGACAAGCTTCAAAGGCTAAGCAAGGACTTAACTTGAAACAGAGAGATAGGTCAAGATGAATACTGTGTAAATAGAACACCATCCTGTTAAAGTCATCTGTTAGCATTGTAGAATATTACATTGTTTCAGCAAAAACACAAAGGAGTTTCATGGTACCCGCAAGACCAACACATAACTATTTCAGTAGGAACTTACTTGAGTTTTAATAATTCATTTTATTATCTAAGACATATGTTGTCTTTTTCTGAGGGAAGTCAGACTCCAATAATAAAAGGCTGGCTCCTATAGATGTGGTGCTAGAGCTTCACCACTATTCCTTTCCTCTATCAGCCTCTAAGAGCAACAAAAAGGCAATACTGGAGGTTGGTGGACCTAAATTAGCAACAGACCCTCTACTATTCCCAGCATCTGGTACACAAGTTATAGTCCTGCTGTGAGTCTGGGGTCTGTTTACTGCAAATAGCTCTACATTATAGTCTTAGTGACCACCCTTGGGGAATGGCAAATCCTGGGATCAGATGTGGGGAAGCAGTTCACCTGTCACATATGAGTGCCTCTTTACCTCACTTTTGCCCTTCATTATTATTGTTGTTGTTCTTGTTATCTTCTATTTCTATCCCACCCTTCCTGTAAGTGGGCTCAGGATGGGTCACAACAGTAACAATAAAATTTAGTTTAATAATAATAATACCACAGATTTATACCCTGCCCTTCTCTCTGAATCAGAGTCTCAGAGCTGCTTACAGTCTCCTTTATCTCCTTTCCCCACAACAGACACCCTGTGAGGTGGGTGGGGCTGAGAGAGCTCTCCCAGAAGCTGCCCTTTCAAGGACAACTCCTATGAGAGCTATGGCTGACCCAAGGCCATTCCAGCAGGTGCAAGTGGAGGAGTGGGGACTCAAACCTGGTTCTCCAGATAAGAGTCCACACACTTAACCACTGCAATCACAGTACTATTAAAATAACAAATCAAAACAGCAATCAGAATGGGTTTGCCTCGACAGAGATGCTCAGTGTAGGCTCATCAGAAGCCAGATTTGTATATTTGCAATTAAATATTAACCTAACTCACAGTAAAAATATATTTGTATATTTGCAAACATAGAAAATACTATCAAAGATTTCAGGTTTTCACAGCTGGTAACATCATTAGGGTTTGTAGAATCTTTCGGGATCAAAACGAAACGAACGAAACGTCTGGAAGGAAAACTTTCTCCAGTAGAACACGGCACTTGATCCCGAAAGATTCTACAAACCCTAATAGAAAATACTACGAAAATGCCATAAAAGCCCTGACCTGGATGATAGAATAAATAATCAATGTTTATTAATTCAATAGAAGGAGAAGTATGACTCCCAGAAAGCCCCCACCTTTTCCTAGTTTCTAGCAGTTAGCTGGCCAGCTATTTCCTGCGGTATTTAACCTTCAACTTTTAGACTTAGAGATAGAAACCCCCCCTCTTTCTTCTTTCTGCCTTTTTGTTTTTCTTAACAGCATTTGTCTCTCTAAGCAAGCAATAAAATAACATTTAGAGTAGGGAAAGCTACAATTTATGGCATATAGCATGAAAGGTCCAGGGGAAGATATGTTCAAGGGCGAGCTGTGAATGCAGGGCTGTGAACATAAAATTCCAATGTTTTAGATAAGGGAAAGATGTTGCTAAGCAATATGATAACTTTCGATTCCTGAGAAACTTGATCTTTCTTGTATGTCTAAAGCCTCCCCCCAGCCTCACACGGCCGGTCAAGGTAGACTGTGAACCCTGCGACCAATGGCAGTTTGCCACAGGGTGAGATAGGGAATTACGTCGAGAATCTTTAAGAGGCTGGGGCTTGGCTACATCGGGCAGAGAAGGGCGTTGCTGTTTGCCCATCTCTCCACTTATCTGCAGAAAGTGAAATAAAGTTGTTTTCTCTGAACAACATGTCTCCAGCCTAGTGATTGATATCTGGAAGAAGGGGGGCATTGCCCCAAAAACCGGTTAACAATTCTGGTGTCAGAAGTGGGATTTGGAAGCCCCCTTTGGGGTCGGGCCTTTGGTCCTGGTCCGTTGGAGAGCAGGGCGAACGCTCCTCTCCTGTGATTTTGGAGGGCGCCCCAGCTGATTTCAGCTGCCAATTCACTGTTTGAGGCGTGGCACTCTGCTCCCCAAGAACCCACAAGGAGACGTTCAGTTGAAAACAGCCCACCGGAGGAGTCTGCTGTGTGGAACCGGTGAGTAGAAAATAAAATAGTGTGGGGAAACTAAAGTAGTTTTGGGTGTTGAGGGTGTTTGTTGGTGTGAGTGGTGTGTGTGTGAGTCTTTTTGGTAATGGGATGGTAAAATAAGACATCTCAGGTAAAGAGGAATGAGGATTGGGGTTTGAGTCCCCTGAAAATAAAGACGTCTAAGGATAAAGGAAATGAGAATTCCGTTGGGGACGCCCAGATTTCGGAGAGGCCGAGATCAGGAATTCAGAAGATAGTCTGTTGAGAAGACTACTCTTCAATTGAGTTATTTTGGGAATTGAGGCCCCTGAGTGAATGGTTTGATTATTATTGTATGACTGTATTTTGATATTGGGCCACTTAAGGTGTCCACAAATGAGGTTCCTGTAAAACAACACAGGCATATGAGATTCATCGTTTATATTTGGAATAGGAGCCTAGTCCCAGAGTGGAAAAAGAAGCTCCGTACATTTTGCTGTGAATAGCCTTTATTAGACACGGCTATTCCTCCCCGGCCTCACTTAAGGTGGCCTGGGAGAAGCCTAAACAAAACAACCAGAAAATGTCTTCATTTGACCCTTTAGAATATATACAAACCCATCAGCTCCCGTGCAAGGAGAGGAGGGAAAGAGAAAAGGAGAAGGGGGGAGGATGAAGTGGCTGTGGCTGCCCCCCCCCCTCTCTCCTGTAGGCGAGATAGTAGCCTCCTTAAGTAGGAATTGTCTGCCCTCTTACAAAGAGACGGAGACTGAAAAGAGTTGAAAATTATTTTTTTTACAAAAGGAGAGAAAGCCCTGGCAAATTATTGAAGCTAGAGAAAAAAAAAAAAAATAAAGGCCCCCTTGGGTAAGTGCCATAGGAGAAATCTGGAAGGAAAAAGAGATCAATAAAACACTGGCTGACTGAGATTTACAGCCACCCCAAGAAAGTGAAGGAGGGGTGTGAAGCTTTCCGGCAGTTTGTGTTGCAAGGGTTTGAGCGGAGAATCATCCCCAGGAACGTGAACACTTAAGAGGGCTTTTGAATATGGTAAGAGAAAGACAAGGGAGAGGTAGAGGAAGAAATTAGTGAAGAAAAATTAGAAGTGAAGCAGAAGACTGATGGTGATGCAGAAACTGCAAGAGAGAGAGAGAGAGAGAGCAGGAGAAGGACCGAGGTTTGTAACAAGGGGAGGGGACAGATGATTGAGAGGATACTTGTAAGTTTTCATAAGGCTTTTGAGAAATCACAGGGGTATACAATATTGAAGTCCCACCTTGTGGAACAGAGAAACCCAGAAGGAAATTGCAGAAGTTAGAGGGTTGTTGACAGAGCCCTGACTGGATTTATGGTAAAGGCACAGAAAATTATTGCAAGGAAATGGAGCCAGTTATGGTGCAGATTTCTGGAAAAAAGGTTAGCTCACAAAAGGATACCAAACTGGGAAAAAGTTTGTGGAGAGGACTGTGAGGATTCAGTTTAAGTACAGAGAAGATGTTTTAGAGTAGTTGAGGGCAAAAGAAAGATAAGAACGTGGACAGAATGTTTTTCAGACGAACTTGATTTACACAAGTGCCGCGGTCGCTGGGCAGAATACACACGGTAATTAATTGGTCGTAGCAGGTGGAATGTTGTGAGGTTATGTTTAAGCAGCCAGGGGCGGCAGGAGAAGTCTCTCCCTGCTGATTCCAAGAGCAAACCCCGGTGCATCTTTTTTGAAACTTTCCAGATGTTTTTCCTGTGTGTAAATCTTTTTCTATCCGCACTTATAATGTTAGAGGTGGTACTCTAGCAGAGGATGACATAGAGGTGATTTTTCACTGACATTAGTGGTTGCTTAAAAGGATTAGGCAAATTTTGGGAGGAAAAATTTATGGCTTGGATTTAGTGCAGAATTTCAGTTGCAATAGGTCTCTGTGTCATTCTATTGATTGTATTAGCTTCCACTGTGTAATGTTAGAAAGATGAACTTTAAATAAAATAAGAAAATATCTCAGTAGCTACTGAGTCATGCTTTTGTGGCATCCTCACCTGTTTTCGATTGCACAGGGTCTTGTACAATCAATTTCTGGTTATTGTAATCATGTGCTTTGCTGGATCAAAGCCAAGGTCTGTTGGGTTTAGTTAATAGGTAGATCTATATTGTGTATTAGAAGCATCTGTTTGGCCAGTGCTGGAGAGCTAATGCTAGACTATACCAACTCTCTTGCCATTCTGAAAATACAAGAGGACTGTATCAAAAGTCCTCACAATACATTCTAACCCTATTAAAATGAAATAATGTTATTAAAAACTAGAGCTGACACTCTCAGTGTCTGAAAGAGGTCTTGAGATGAGGAGGTTTAAATATGTCAGAGTTGGTATGAAGGGCTTTTGAATGTAGTCATGAGACAGGGGTTACAAAACCCAGGTTTGCAGAGACAGAACGAGAGAAGAGAAAGGGGTGAATCGTGAAGGGAGAGAAAGGACGGGGTTGAAACAGAAGAATTGGTGAGGCAGGCAAGGTGTTCAGAATAGGGGGGGTCAGGGCTGTCTGGTGTTTACCCCCCCTTGGCTGAGCCCTTGTTAACTTTAAGGATGGGTGAGTTAGGTATAGATGTGGAATTTTTGGTGGATCTAGGAGCAAGAAGTGGAGGATGTATACAAATGTTGTGTCAGAAGGAATGTTGGGGGCAGGGAAATGTAAAACTCTGAAAAGGGTTATAAGAACAAATATTATCATGAAATGTTTTGTAGAGGGAAATGCCTGGTATAGCAGGAAGTAATTTGTAAACGTGTATGTGAGAAAATGTGTGCTGGCATCTGTTTTCTCCTTTTAAGTCTCAGGGAACACTCAGGAGCAATTAGGTCTAATCTGGAAAGGTGGCCCATATCAGGAGGGTATTGTAAAATTGTGGGAATAGAAAATTGTGAGGGCTTAGTGCCCATTTTAAAACCCCTTCGAGTTTAATAAAAGGGAAGGGCAGGTGTGGAGCTGCATGGATTCTTTTGGATGCCTAATTCAGGCACTTGCCTGTTGGGAGTTAGAGAGCTAATGTGCAAATTGGGTATTGTGATTGTATTTCACTGTGCAGTCAGGATGGCTGCGCTGAAAGAAGTGCATGAGACAGAAAAATTGACCCCAAAGTTTGGGTAACCCAGGAAAAATAATTAACCCAGGTTTGGCTCATTCATAATTATTGATGTATTGGAATTGCTTATATATTGCTTATCTGTGCACATAAAGTTATAGGAGGAGATGTTCTTTTTTTTTTAAACCGTTGCCTTGAAAAGTTCAGACAGGAGGCTTTGTGCTCTGGTAAGGCAGATAGCGAAAAGCTACTTCGTGGGAAAAAGAATGCAAAATGTAAAGAGAGCAGGGAGCTGTTGCTTTGAGCCAGAATGCAGCCAGGCTGCAGGAGCAGAGAAGGAAAAAGGGGAGGTGACTGGCTACACATGAGGACAGATTCCAGACTATTGCAAATAGAAGCAACTTTGTTGGAGCAGCCTGATTTGCTAAGTCACCACCATTGATTATGTGGGACCGGCAGAAGGCCTTTCCAGCAATGTGCAAAGGGAGTTTGAGGAAACCCATGATTGTATAGAGGTTACTGAAGGATAAACCAAATATAGGGAAGATCTACAGGAGACCGCTATTGAAGGTGCCTGGAACTTGTATACAGATGGGTCTTCTCGGGTGATAGAGGGCAAGAGATACTGGCCATGGAACTGGAGTCCAGTGCACTCCCCTCTATGTCTGCACAGACTGCAGAATTGTACACCCTAAAGCGAGCATTGGAAATTGCAGCAGGGTGGTCAGTAAATATCTACACAGGTTCTAAATATGCCAGTGGGGTTGTACATGTGTTTGGAAAACTATGGTGTGAAAGAGGGTTGTTAACATCCCAGGGAAAGAACCTTGCCCACCATAACTTAGCTAAAGGAAAACTGAAATGGGTGGGAGACCGTTGGCAGTGTATCCCTTCGAATGTATCCAGTGTGATTTCATTGATTTGCCTCGGGTAGGAAAGGTTAAACACTGCCTGGTCCTCACTGACCAATTGACTGGGCGAGCGGAAGCCTTCCCCACAACCCGAGCAACTGTTAATGTGGTGATGTAAAATATTATTGGAACAGATTATCCCACGTTTTGATCTCTTTTAAAACTTTAAATTCTAATAGGGGGGCTCTGGGAGTAAAGTGGAAGCTCCACACCCCTGGCACCCCCAGAGTTCAGGAAAGACCAAATGTATGAACCAGAGTGTGAAATGTTACCTTTAGTATTATTTGGTATCCAGACAAGGCCTCATCAGTCTACAGGCCTGTCTCCATTTGAGTGCTTGTATGGGATGGGAATTTGGGACATAGCCCCAGGCTCTGGAAATCCCAACTTGCACCTTCTTAAGGATGCCTATTTAAGAAAACATTTGCTGGCACCGTTTTTCATTCTCTCTTGCAACAGGGAGGCTGGCGTGACCGTTCAGAGGGCACCACTTGAGACCCCGGTCCATTCCTATCTGCCAGGCCAGTGGGCATACATCAAGGCGTGGAAAACAGAGTCCCTGGTTCCAAAATGGTTCCAAATCCCTTCTAACTACGGAAACAGCAATCCGGACGAAAGAAGCAGGGTGGACCATCACACCAGGGCAAAGCACGCGGTTTCCCCAGAGGCTGAGTGGGAATCGAATCCAGTACCTGGAAAAGACTTAAAAATTACTTTCAAACGGCGAGCAGATAAAATAAATGCCCGGACAAGTATTCTTTTGTAAACCAGTGGGTAGACCGGGTCCTGTGGGAGATCATTGGCAGTTTAAACTTGTGTATTTTCCTGCAGAAAAGAAGGGTGAAAAGGAAAGGTGGGAGGTTTGGGTAAATTTAATTGATACTGCAACAACCATTTGGTGTTTAAGGTTTAAAGCTGTGAGTTTTGGTCGAAAAGTGCGATTTTAGGAGGTGGATGAAACAGGGAGTACTACAGAAGGGGCAAGGAACGGAGAAGCTACTAGGAAGGAGATAGTAGACCCTGAGTTTTGGCATTATCAATACTGTGTAAGAAAATATTATAGTTAAATGTGGGATTTGGGTTCTCCCGATATCCCAGAGTGGACCCCACAGCAGAGGTGGACAGCAGTAGAAAAAGCTTGGCCTGATATTTTAGTTACAAAAGAAATAATACTGTGGAAAGGAAAGTGGTGTGCACATTTGGATTTGCTTCTTATTGGACAAGCATCTCCAGAACCATTTACTGCAGGGCTTGAGGATTTCATAGCTGGTGGTTTATGGATAAGGGACCCTATATTGAATAAATACAAGGAGAAGGTTCGATTTGCAAAAGGGTCACTGGAGGTGAAACCACAAGACTGAAGGGAGTGGGACAAAAAAAAAAAAAAAAAAAAACATTAGACATAGTTTCAGAAGACATACTTACTACAGGGTTAAAACCACCAGTCATTAGTGGCTGGATAGCAAAGAACTATTTTGACGTGAACGATTGGGGTACTAAATACTGCAATATTTGTGGTTCCCCTTTCAAGTGCGTATAGACTTAGAGGTGACCATCCATCAAAATTGCTGGGATCCAAATCGAGAATTGCCTCATATCCCTTGGTGGCATTATTGTTGTGCATAGCCTTTGCCATTGCCACCGAGGAAAATGAATGCCCTTGTTTAGTTACCACCAAGAAAGGACAACAAATCATGCAGACATTAATTTATAAATCTACATTTCAGTGTTCTGGAGAAATAACTGAATGCACATTCCAAGATACCAAATATTCTGTTTGTGATGGCACTATTTGTTATGATCCTAAGGGAAATTCTGAAAGAATTTGGATCGAGATCCACTCCTATGGTACTTATTTTTCACCCAGTATTTTAATTACCAGAAGTATACTACAAAGAAATGGCCCAATAAGTTTTTTTTATTTGATGCCTGTAAAGCAATTAATGCCAAAGGAAATGGATGTGAAAGGTTTAGTTGGGAGAAAACATATAGTAAAAGCAACAAATATATGGGAATAAAATACTGAGATGTATATATGGCTAACTGGGGTAATGTGGTTTGGAATACTGGAAGCCCTTGGAATAATAATCGGAAAAAATTCCAGGGCTCTGCTAAACTTCAAATGGTTCCATTGAAAAGGGATTGTATCACAATAGGTACCTGCACCCCCTTAAATTTTACAGTTCTACAGCCAGAAATGTAGACCTGGCTGGAAAAATTGCAAAAACAATGAGTGTGAAAAATTGTTATATTTGTGGAGGAACCTTAAAGGGTGATCAATGGCCATGGGAGGTTATAGAATTCGATTATAACTCACCTTATAATTTGACAGCCCATCCAAAACATGAGGCTAGAATCCAATGGGAAGTAAGTAATCAGCTAATAGGGCAAATGTGTATACAGCGTACTTCCAGAGATATACAAACCCCTTTACTTGTAGGAGATGCCAACTGCCAAGGTGTTAGAATAATAAATGGAAGTTCAGGAAAACATTTTTGGGGAAATGTATCTAAAATACAGCCTTGGGAGAACCTTACACAAATTGTTAAACAAGTATGGCAAAATGGAACAATCAGTAAGAATGGAGAGGCACCCCCTGGGCTGTATTGGATCTGTGGATAGAGGGCATACTCTCATTTACCCCAAAATTGGACAGGTACTTGTTTCCTGGGCCATTTAAAACCAGCATTCTTTATGATCCCCCTAGCTAAAGGAATATCTTTGGGACAGTTATATGAAGACAGAGAAAAACGTGAAATTCAGATAGGTAACTGGAAGGATGATGAATGGCCACCTGAAAGAATTGTTCAATACTATGACCCTGCTTCTTGGGCTGAAGATGGCACCTGGGGTTACCGAACTCCAATATATTTGTTAAATAGATTAATAAGATTGCAAGCAGTCATAGAGTTATTAACTAGAGAAAATGGCTTAGCTTTAGAGGTCTTAGCAAAACAGGGAACAAAGATTAAGAATGCAATTTATCAAAATCGCTTACCTTTAGATTATTTACTTGCTAGTGAAGGAGGGGTATGTGGGAAGTTTAATTTGACTAATTGCTGTTTAGAGATTGATGATACTCAAGAAGTAATAGCTGAAATAACTGGGAGAATGAGAAATTTGGCTCATGTTCCTGTTCAGAAATGGTCAGGAATTCTAGATTCAGAAGGATGGTTGGGAGGTGTCTTTTCAAATTGGAAGCAAGGTTTGTTCTTCCTGGGAATTTTACTGTTGGGATTAATAACACTCCCCTGCATTATCCCACTGATCAAAGGGATAGTGAATTCTGCAGTGCAGGCTGCTCTCCCTCCCAGTAAGATTGCAGTAATGCAAACTAACTATTACCCTAAATATGAAATAATACCACCTCAAGAAACGTATATTGAATTACAGTGAATTAATAAATATGGTAAAAAGAAAAAGGGGGAAATTGATAGAATAAATAATCAATGTTTATTAATTCAATAGAAGGAGAAGTATGACTCCCAGAAAGCCCCCACCTTTTCCTAGTTTCTAGCAGTTAGCTGGCCAGCTATTTCCTGCGGTATTTAACCTTCAACTTTTAGACTTAGAGATAGAAACCCCCCCTCTTTCTTCTTTCTGCCTTTTTGTTTTTCTTAACAGCATTTGTCTCTCTAAGCAAGCAATAAAATAACATTTAGAGTAGGGAAAGCTACAATTTATGGCATATAGCATGAAAGGTCCAGGGGAAGATATGTTCAAGGGCGAGCTGTGAATGCAGGGCTGTGAACATAAAATTCCAATGTTTTAGATAAGGGAAAGATGTTGCTAAGCAATATGATAACTTTCGATTCCTGAGAAACTTGATCTTTCTTGTATGTCTAAAGCCTCCCCCCAGCCTCACACGGCCGGTCAAGGTAGACTGTGAACCCTGCGACCAATGGCAGTTTGCCACAGGGTGAGATAGGGAATTACGTCGAGAATCTTTAAGAGGCTGGGGCTTGGCTACATCGGGCAGAGAAGGGCGTTGCTGTTTGCCCATCTCTCCACTTATCTGCAGAAAGTGAAATAAAGTTGTTTTCTCTGAACAACATGTCTCCAGCCTAGTGATTGATATCTGGAAGAAGGGGGGCATTGCCCCAAAAACCGGTTAACATGGATAGCCCAGGCAAGTCCGATCTTGTCAGATCTTGGAAACTAAGTTAGGCTAACTTTGGCAAGTACTTAGATAGGAGATTGCCATGATATACCAGCAGTCAGGAGGACAGGGGCAGGCTTTATTCAGCTTCCTCTCTGAATATCATCCAGGCCCCTAGTAGGGGTCAGTCACCAGAAGTTGCTGTGACTTCCAGGTACAGACACATAGACACAATACAAAAATACAAAAAAAAGTCATAAGAATCTGGGACACTCTCTTTCCACCAAAGGGGATCAACCCAGATAAATGCTACTCCTGAAACTTCTCACTACTTGGAAATGAAAAATCCTGCATGAGACAAATTGACCCTAATGTGGGGAGATTCTAACACACTGCTTTCCTTGATAAAGGACAAATAACCTAATCCTATGCATGCTAATTTAACAATAATAAACCCAACCAGATTAAATAAAACTGAGACTAAGGCAGAGATATTCAACATGATGCCCATGTAGGGCTTTTGTTCAGCCAGGATTCTGATTGGGCATTGGAGATAGTATTGGTGGGGCAGATTTTTTAAAAAATCACTTTTGCAGCAGCTGCCATCACAGCACAGGGAACTTCACTGTGCAACTGAAGGCAACCTGTGCATATGCAAGAAAATGTTTTTTTTTAAAAAAATAATATGTTCCTTTTAAAAAGCATCCTGTTAAGCAGAGCATCTGCCTGAAATGTTAAAGAATTACATTCACGGTTATGCATAACTTCACTCCTTGATATTTTGTGGCTGGCTTCACCTCCTATGGTAGTTATTTCATGATAGTGCCCACAAACCTGTGTTAGAATTCCAAAGTTGCCCATAGACTCAAAAGGTTGGAGATGCCTGGTCTAAGGTAAGCCCAACTGAAAAACACATCAGTAAAACAATTAAAACCAGACTAAAATATATACACACAAATATATAAACAATTAACACATAGCTCAGGAAGGCAGGATCACTGAGGAAACATCAGACAAAACAAAAAAGTCTTTATTTGCTGGCCTTAAAGATCAACACCAGCACCTTAAATTGTGCCTGGAAATATGGTCCCTACAGCCCACTTCAGCCAACATTCTGACCGCAGCTTTTTGTACCAACCAAGGTTTCTGAACACTTTTCAAAGAGGCAGCCCCACATAGAGCATACTGCAGTAATTATAATCTAATCTAGATGAAACCAAAGCATGTACCATAATGGCCAGACCCTTCTTGTCCAGGAAAGGCTGCAGCTGACTAACCAGTCAAAGCTAGAAAAAAACACTCCTGGTCATAGCTGCCACTGCTTATCCAGCAGTAGGGCTGGGTCCAAGAGCACCCACACACTATGAACCTGTTCCTTCAAGGGGAGTGCAAGCTTAAATCATGGATCACCAGTAACTTTTGCTCACCAGTAACATTTTTGTCTTGTCAGAACTGAATTTAATTTATTAGCCTGATCTGCTCCAAAACTGCAGCCTCCCTGGGATCTGCTGGAAGTGCAAGAAACAGCTGAGTTTCATGCAGATAATGTTGCTGATGTTAGAAATTGTGGTTAGCAGATTGCTCAAAGGCTTTAAAGCACAGCAGAGCTCAACTGGTCAGAGTGTATGTGCAAGCAGGAAAATAAAAGTAACACAGAGCTTTAATGTATTTGAAAGCTAATACAGGAGTTTATTATATGAACTCAATTTTCTAGATAGGATAAAGGAGAGACAGATTATCTAATCTAACTAACTAGATGGTCTGAAATAGAAGCGAGTATCCTGTTCTCATGTTGCCAAGATGGAGAGTCAGGCAATGTGGTGTGGATGAGGAAGGAAGCCAAAAGGAAGGAAACAATCCCTGAGAGTATCAGTCTACATACCAAAGGGGATAACAGCAGAGTAGAGAAGGAAGGATGCTCTGTGATGCCTCTCTATCTTCCCACAGGAAGGATGCCTCTCTATCTTCCCAGCTCTCTTATTGCTCTTCTTAATTGTCTGAGGAAAGAGACAGCATACAGTCCTTGACTTCCAACAGGTGACAGCCCAGCACAAATCTCTAGATGCCCTCACCCAGAAGTTTCATGTACCGTATTTTTTGCACCATAAGACTCACTTTCCCCCCCCCAAAAAAAGTGGAGGGAAAAGTGTGTGCGTCTTAAGGAGCGAATACTGCAAAAAATTCACACAAATGCCTCTAAATTCACACAAACAGCTCTAAAAACTAGGTACGTCTTATGCTCAGGTGCGTCTTATGGAGCGAAAAATACGGTAATTAAAAGAGCAAAGTGATTGCAGAAAGGCTAAAACAGGGGTGTCAAATATATGATCCACATCACATAGGGTTGCCAGCCTCCAGGTGGGAAACATACACTGGAAGAATCACGGAGAAATGAAAAGCAATACAAAAAACCATGATAGAAATAATGAAACAATAATTTTATAAATTTAGAAACAATTTAAATAGCAAAAATCTTCTCATTAAGTGATTCAACACACATATATAAATATACCATTTTACAGGGTGATAACAATCAATGCCGTAACAATACTAACACATCAAAGCACTGCAATTTCATTATTTTATACATACACACATAAAGTGCCAGTACAAAAGGTGCTTATAAGACAGATATCAGTGCAATATTTCACAAGTCTCTTTTCTTGAGAAACTGCCCCTCTGACGGAGCCTGGAGGCGGCAGGACGCTTGTTGCACTGTTTCCAACTTCTTTCTCAAAGAGGGAAATCCAATATCTTTAGATAGCTAAATGCAACAAGTCAAAATATAAAGCGCAACTCAAAATACAACATTTCCTATAATACAATAATTACTCAAAATTAATGCAGTAGAACATAATCTTCTAACTTACCATCAGTTATGAAAGCCAAAGCATATAGCATTTTCCAATGGCATATTATTGCAAACATTTCTCCAAAGCGCCAAGTTTTAAAGATACAACCATCCCTTAGTGACACACACCTGTTAGCAATCTTAAAAGGCCAGGAACCCCACAAAACAACAATATTACCAAATTCATAAATAACATACCTACAGGAGAAGTGTGACAGATGTGTCTGGCTTTCTAGGTGTGAAGCCCCATCTAGGAGAGAGGAGCAAAATGCTAGCTTTCTGTGATGTAACTGGCATAGGAAATGGTAGATTTAGATTGGCCCTGATCTGGATGGCCCAGGCTTGTCAGATTTTGGAATCTAAGCAGGGTCAGCTGTGGTCAGTACTTGGATGGTCAGGCCATCAAAGAAGTCAAGGGTTGCTACTTAGAGGTAGGCAATGGGAAACCACCTCTGAACACCTCTTACCTTGAAAACCTGACGGGGATCACCATAAGTTGGCTGTAGCTTCACAGCAAAAAAAAAAAAAGATTAAGATGGGGAGAATCTTCCTATTCTGCATAGAAATCCAAATGGGGGAAAGAGTGATCCATGTGCATTGGGAGCTGGAGTCCAGGTGACTGAAATTACTGGCTCTAAAGCCAGGCTGGTTAGTTTTTTTGGAGGGGAATTATTGGCTAAAATGGGATCTTTTCAGAAAACAAAGGATTGCAATAGAGGATAAAGGAAAGGCTTGATAGTTGATTAAATTACTACGGAGAAACAAGTAAAATTGACTGTGGAACTGTGACGGGTGTTTTGGGCCAATTGGAAAGTTTGAATTAGAGCAGGGGTGTCAGACTCATGAGGGATGGAACTAACATAAATTAGATCTTATCAAGATGGACCACCATGGGCTGGGCCATGTATATACCTATTTAAGACTGGGTAGCAGAGTGAAGAGGACCTAAAGAACCTCTTGTTGAGGGTGAAAGAGGAGAGCATAAAAGTAAGCTTGAAACTTAACATCAAAAAAACTAAGATCATGGCGTCTGGCTCCATCACTCCTTGGCAAATAGAGGGGGAAGACATGGAAGTCGTGACAGACTTCGTATTCTTGGGATCCAAGATCACTGCAGATGGTGGCTGTAGCCATGAAATTAAAAGATGTTTGCTCCTTGGGAGGACAGCTATGGCAAACCTAGGCAGTATAATAAAAAGTAGAGACATCACCCTGCCAACTAAAGTCAGTGTAGTCAGTGATGGTATTCCTAGTAGTAATGTGTGGCTGTGAGAGTTGGACCATAAGGAAGGTCAAGCGCAGAAGAATAGATGCTTTCAAGCTGTGGTGCTGGAGAAGACTCCTGAGAGTCCCTTGGACTGCAAGAAGGTCAAACCAGTCAGTTCTAAGGGAAATCAACCCTGACTGTTCCCTGGAAGGTCAGATGCTGAAGCTCAAATACTTTGGCTACCAAATGAGAAGGGAGCACTCCCTGGAGAAGATCCTGATGCTGGGAAAGACAGAAGGCAAAAGAAGGGGACAGCAAAAGATGAGATGGCTGGACAGCGTTACTGATGTAACTAACATGAATTTGAGTGGACTTCAGAGGATGGTGGAAGACAGCAGGGCCTGGCGTGACTTGGTTCATGGGATCACAAAGAGTCAGACTTGACTGTGCGACTGAACAACAAAAAGCAGATATACACTTTATAAAGGACACAAACACAATTAAAGATTTAAAAAAAAATTAAAGATTAAAAAAAAAATGCTCAAAACATTAGCACTCAGTCTTAAAGATGCTTTCTTTGTATTTCTCCCATGGGATCCAGGGCACTGGGCAAAGGAAGTAATTCCTTCCTTCCCCAGAGAACCAGGAGGGGGAGAAGCCTCAGCCAATAGGAAGAAAGAGCAACTTGGCTTAGTAGCTCTGTTGTGGGATTGAGAAAGCTTGGCAAAGCAAGCTCTGCTTCCCCACCTTCCTCCCCAAGGGAGGAGCCTCAGCCAATGGAGAAAATAGAGATTTTGTTCTGTAGTTCCTGTGTGATTGAGCAAGCCTGGCAAAGCAAGCTGTTATGCAGATGGAAGCAAGATATAGGGAGAAGGAAGCAGATGATCAGCTCAGGGGCCTGATAAGAACCCTCTGGGGGCCTGATTTGGCCCTTGGGACGTTTGACACCCCTGAATTAGAGGTTCTCCACAGTCACAAGGCACCACATTGCATCAGTGGCCAGTGATTGCATTACCTTGTAAAGGACAATACAAACAAGCAGCGTCTTTGTCTTCTAGTTCAGTGTGGCTTAGTTGCCTTAGCCCAGCTTGCACAACTTGCCTTCCCTGGTTTCTCCCACCAAAACACTGGTTCTTCTTCAAACATTATTGTTTTTGGAGCAGTATGCATCTTGAAACACAAAACTGGGTGCTTGCTCCCCATGCCCTGTGCTTGCCTCCCAGGGGTTGGGACTTGCTCACAGTGTTACACATGCAGTACACACATTCAGGCTGGAAGTGAGGGCTGTATGGATGAAAATGTGGGGGCTGGCAACACTCGCTCTCAGCCTAATCTCCTTCAGAGGGTAGTCTTGGGGCATAAACCAAAACTCACTTTGTTAGTCACCAGGGATGAAGCTGGGTTAAATTGGGAATGGGGAGGGGGGATGTATGCTGTTTTGAACTATTTGAAGAGAAGGAGTAAAAAGTAATTCAAAAGTGTTTAGTATTGCTATGTAGATAATTTCACCACTTTAAAGCCATTTCAGAAACCAAATTATAATCATTCTTGAAGCTGTAATTTGATGTAAAAATAAAATGAAAGATACTAAAAGCTCAATCATACGAGTGGAAAAGGATTTGGGAAAGTTAATGGCAAGATGAGAAATTCCTGGAGATTTGAGGGCAGAACCTGGCTGGGAATGGCAGTTTGAGTTGGTGAAAACGGGGACGCGATACCATCGATACCCTCCAAGGCTCTAATTTCCTCCACGGGAATTAATTCCTGGAGATCTTCAAATCCCCACCAGGAGGTTGCCAATCTAGAAGGGTTTCTCTACCGCAACCGCAGTCACGATGCACAGATCTACTCGGCCTGTTTCTATACCGGCTTCCAATCCCTCTTGCCTGCAACGTACAGCTTCAAACGGAGAGAGGACATTCAGGCAATGCTGGCTCTCCATTGGCAAACCATTGCCCTGCCCATCTCCTTCATTGGATGAAGAACCAAGGAAGAAGTCATTCTGTGAGTGACAGCCCGTTAGGCCAATCAGGACAAACATTAATCCCAAACCAATGTACCGGAGGGGAATGCATCAGAGCCAATGAGGGGTGGAGAGTTGCCGGGGGTTTAAGGGGGGGGGGGGCTTGGTAAACAAGACCTTAAACTCGTGCTTCGGAGTTGGGGCGGATGCGGTAGCTTTTTTTTTTTAGGGTAGCGTTGGAACGTCGCCGGGCAGAGCTGGGTAAGGTTTTCTTGCAGTTGCCAGTGCGGTCCATAAAGAGATGTTCTTGTTCTCTTACCGGCTTTCTGGTTCAGGGGATTTTATTCTCGCAGTTGAATCATTGGGAAGGGGGTGGAGGACAGGAGAAGCTGGAGTGGGAAAAGGACTGCTTCAGGGTGAATAGGGCGCGTCCTGTGAACGGATCCGTCTCTGGGCCTGTTTCGTGGGAGTGCATAATGCCAGAAGCGAATAGGCTTCCTCTTTTAAGAGGCGATGCTCTGGTCAGCTAGTTGCTGTGTAGTCGTGGGCCTCTCTTCTCAGTATAGCTCGGAAAGGCTGTCAACTCAACTCTTACTGCTGAAAGGAAATTCGAGCACTTCCGTGAACAGGTTTTAACAATTGTTATATAGCTGAGGATGCGGGAAATGTGTTGCAGGCTGCTGGTTTTTTTCACTGTAGCACGAAATATGTATGATATGGAAAACAAATTGTAATGTAGAGCCTGCTATAGGATCTCAGAGCAGTCGAAATGTGAACTTAACTTTTGTCTTTATGTGACAGCTGCGTTTCTGGGCTGTAGGTTCTGGGTGTTTAAATTGCCTGTTTGGAATGTGTGATTGTTTGTATCTTTGTGTAAGATCTTGTTACACTGTTGTGTAGTCTACATGTTAATTCTTTTGCAGATATGTTCCCTCTCTCCCAGGAAATTTGTAGTGTGTAATCAAGATGCAGGAGTTGGCAAAAGAAACTTGTATACAAAATACACAAATTTTGGTTTGCATACACAATACAAGTTATGAGATTGCAGATATTAATCACTAACTACTAGTTACATAGTATGCTTTGGTGTCCAGGGGTGTAATGTACCAGTTGTGCAGAAAAGTCTTGGGACATGTTGGTAGTTTGCCCCAAGCCATAACACATTCCTTTATTTCAGGATTTTGAAGTGCTTCAAATTTGTAGTGCAAACAACATGCTTGACATTATAGTAAGAGTAATTATTTTAATTTCAGTATATTTGATAGCAAGCTGAATCTAAACAGCTTTTGTAGTATTGAATGGATCCCCCCTTTCTTTCCAAACACTGAAATAAGAATTTAAATTTATGATCTGGCACCTCAAACCTGCTGATCTTACTGAAACCCAAAGTGCTTTTGAATGCTCTTTTTAGACTCTATTCTCTAAACTTTGTGGGGAGTATCTAACCTGGCACCTATTATAAAGGTGGCTTCCTAAGTGGTGTTGTCCACCATCCCAGGTGGATATATAAGACTGAGGTCAGAGAATTAGATTCCCTTCTAGAAATGCTTTGGGTTGAAATAGAGGGCCCAAAAGGAAATTTAACTATGGGAGTTTGTTATCGCCCACCAAATCAAAAGACAGAAGACAACTATAATATGATGGAAGGCTTAAAGAAAGTGGCTAGACAAAAAAACTGTGTCGTCATAGGTGATTTTAACTACCCGCAGACTGATTGGGTCAATATGTGTTCTGGTCGAGAGAAAGAGATTTGAGTTTCTTGATGCTCTCAATTACTGTGCTATGGAGCAGATGGTCACAGAACCTACCAGGGGTGGGGCGATCCTGGATTTGGTCCTAAGTAATGCCCAAGACTTAGTGAGAGATGTAAAAGTGATTGCACCGCTTGGGAGCAGTGACCATAACGTTATTGATTTAACCATTTGTATAAATAGGGAGTTGCCCCAAAAGACTAGCACAACTATGTTAACTTTAAAAGGGGTAAATTCTCTGAGATGAGGAGGCATGTGAAGAGGAAACTGAAAGGAAAGGTAAATACAGTCAAAACCCTTGGGGAAGCTTGGAGGCTATTTAAAACTACAATCGTAGAAGCTCAGATAAAATATATATCACAAGTTAGGAAAGGCACAAACAGGTATAAGAAAAGGCCTGCATGGTTAACAAACAAAGTAATGGAAGCTGTAAAAGGTAAGAAGGACTCCTTTAAGCGGTGGAAAGCTCGTCTGAGTGAGATTAATAAAAGGGAACACAGGCTGTGGCAAATCAAATGCAAGACTGTGATCAGGCAGGCAAAAAGGGACTATGAGGAGCATATTGCAAAAAACATAAAGATCAACAATAAAAATTTCTTCAAATATATTAGAAGCGGGAAACCAGCCAGGGAGGCAGTGGGGCCCTTGGATGACCAAGGGGTAAAAGGATTACTGAAGGAGGATAGCGAAATGACTGAGAAGCTGAATGCATTTTTTGCCTCCGTCTTCACTGTGGAAGACGAGAAGTGTTTGCCTGCTCCAGAACCACTTATTTTGGAAGGGGTGTTGAAAAACCTGAGTCAGATTGAGGTGACGGGAGAGGAGGTCCTACAACTGATAGACGAATTAAAAACTACTAAGTCACCGGGTCCGGATGGCATACATCCAAGAATTCTGAAAGAACTCAAAGGTGAACTTGTGGATCTCCTGACAAAAATATGTACTCTTTCATTGAAATCTGCCTCCGTTCCTGAGGACTGGAAGGTAGCAAATGTCACCCCCATCTTTAAAAAGGGTTCCAGAGGAGATCCGGGACATTACATGCCAGTCAGTCTGACTTCAATACTTGGAAAGTTGGTAGAAACCATTATCAAGGACAGAATGAGTAGGCACATTGATGAACACAGGTTATTGAGGAAGACTCAGCATGGGTTCTATAAGGGAAGATCTTGCCTCACTAACCTGTTACAGTTCTTTGAGGGGGTGAACAAATGTGGACAAAGGAGACCCATTAGATCTTGTTTACCTTGACTTCCAGAAAGCTTTTGATAAAGTTCCTCATCAAAGGCTCCTTAGAAAGCTCGAGAGTCATGGAGTAAAAGGACAGGTCCTCTTGTGGATCAAAAACTGGCTAATTAATAGGAACCAGAGAGTGAGTATAAATGGGCAGTCTTCGCAATGGAGGACGGCAAGCAGTGGGGTGCTGCAGGGCTCAGTACTGGGTCCCATGCTCTTTAACTTGTTCATAAATGATTTAGAGTTGGGAGTAAGCAGTGAAGTGGCTAAGTTTGCAGATGACACTAAATTGTTCAGGGTGGTGAGAACTAGAGAGGATTGTGAGGAACTCCAAAGGGATCTGTTGAGGTTGGGTGAGTGGGCGTCAACGTGGCAGATGAGGTTCAATGTGGCCAAGTGCAAAGTAATGCACTTTGGGGCCAAGAATCCCAGCTACAAATACAAGTTGATGGGGTGTGAACTGGCAGAGACTGACTAAGAGAGAGATCTTGGGGTCGTGGTAGATAACTCACTTAAAATGTCAAGACAGTGTGCGATTGCAATAAAAAAGGCCAACGCCATGCTGGGAATTATTAGGAAGGGAATTGAAAACAAATCAGCCAGTATCATAATGCCCCTGTATAAATCGATGGTGCAGTCTCATTTGGAATACTGTGTGCAATTCTGGTCACCACACCTCTAAAAGGATATTATAGCATTGGAAAAAGTGCAGAAAAGGGCAACTAGAATGATTCAAGGGTTGGAACACTTTCCCTATGAAGAAAGGTTAAAACGCTTGGGGCTCTTTAGCTTGGAGAAACTTTGACTGTGGGGTGACATGATAGAGGTTTACAAGATAATGCATGGGATGGAGAAAGAAGAGTACTTTTCTCCTTTTCTCACAATACAAGAACTCGTGGGCATTCAATGAAATTGCTGAGCAGTAGAGTTAGAACATATAAAAAGAAGTACTTTTTCATCCAAAGGGTGATTAACATGTGGAATTCACTGCCACAGGAGGTGGTGGTGGCTACAAGTATAGATAGCTTCAAGAGGGGGTTAGATAAAAATATGGAGCAGAGGTCCATCAGTGGCTATTAGCCACAGTGTGTATATATATGTGTAGTGTGTGTGTGTATATATAGAATTTTTTTGGCCACTGTGTGACACAGAGTGTTGGACTGGATGGGCCATTGGCCTGATCCAACATGGCTTCTCTTATGTTCTTATGCAATGATGAGAGTGACATGATCTAGTCCAAGGTGAAGGTTCCACACCATTATAGGACCAATTTTTACGGATTATCAGAGTTACTCCAAGTAGACTGTGTCCTTGATAGCATGTAAAGCTGCATAAGCATACCCTTTGGAGTTTCAAAAGGAAGGAGGGCCTGTGTAGGAGCATTGCCTCCTACCTTAAAAGGAAATTGCCTCTTAATCCTGAATGTAAGGAAACAGTCTTGAGGACAGCCAGTCTCAATTCAGAGTGACCTTTCCCTTTATTAAAGGGGCATGGCCAAACATGATGAAAGTGGTCCTGCAAGACTGGCAGCACCCATGAGGTTTTGTTTGCCAGCTGAGTCAGTGGTAGGAAATGTCCCTTCAAAAAACTCAGCATAGGCCTCTAGTTCTGCAGTAAGCATGCCTTAAGTATATGACACAGCCTAGGTACATACATGCTACTGCAGAATGTTGGGGTACTTTGAAACAGAGCGGACTGAACTGATGTGCTCAGACTCCCATGGGACTGTGCTAGTCACTGTGTTGATTTCTGCTAGTACACTAGAGTAGAATAATTAGCAAATGTTGTGTAACATACACACCTGTGCTCTCCAGCAAGCTTCTGCTGAGGTAGTTTCTCCCTTAATTTTGTATCTTTTAATGCAAAATACAAACAGTAGTTCCTTGAAACAACCAATGGCAGTTTGAAACAGATCAGTGCACAATGGTGTATTCTACTCATGGCCAATAGACTTTTCAAAGTTTTGTATTGTTTCAAAAACCTGTAGAACCTTTTTGATTAAAGGCAGCATAGGGACAAAAATGGGTTTTTTAAATCACAGGAAACAAAACCTTCTCTAATGATTTTAATTCTCTTAAAGCTACTCCAGCACAAATGCAGAAACATATAGAGCTCTCATTGTCAAACTTGATACATTGCTTGAAACAATGAATATGTTTTGTGTCAAACCTCATTGTTTCATTTCCTGTTAGTTTTGCATTCTGGGTTGGTTGGTTGGTTGTTTTGGGCCTTTCAATATTTGTAGTGGTTCTTTGCTGAGAAAAGGCATGCCTGTGTATTGGGAGGTGGGCTATACACAGAACAGAAATGACAGATCTCTGCAGAGAAAGAAAGGTTTCGTTCTTTTTACTTTAGGGTACCTGTATACCCTATAATTTATAAGACTAAAGAATACTTTTTAAGATAGAATATTGAGGAAATGCTGGTATATTAGCAGATCTGTCCAGCTAAAGGAAGTAGAATAAGAGTGGACTTATTCAACTAAAGGGGAAATAAGATTATTGTGATGTAGAACAACTAAATAGGAACTTCCAAGCAAGATAATTATCTGAGCTTTAAATAGAATCCAGGTCCCCTGACTTTCAGGAACTTTCTAACTTTGCAGCAAGGGAGGTACTCAAAGTAATAACTAGGTTAAAAAAATGTGTGAAAGGAATCAGAAGCTTCAGGAAGGACATTTTGAAATTTACTGTATCTGGGACAGTCCTGGTACATGTGTTTTCACTCCTCTATATCAAAGGGCCTCAGCAGCAGCATTGTGTGTATATGATATATTCCAAGTATATCTGCAGATATTTCCAAGAGGCAGATGTGTTCCCAAATCAACTTGGGGATTTGCCTTGATGCCAGATATATTAGGATCCCAGGGAAGTGGGAAGGGAACCCTAGATGCTGCTCCATCTCACAATTCCCTGGTCGTCTCTAACTCTACTGTATAGTCTTTGTTGACTTGTAGGCAACTGTATATGTAAATGTACCAACTCAGCATCATACTACTTCTCCTTTTTAGCTTCCTGAAAGTATATGGTGGGGAGGAGCTTGATAGCAGTTACTGCTTACCCAGAAGCATTAGGGGCACTGCTGCCTGGTGTCAAGCATGGTAGAATTCCACTGGTGATTGATTGTTTGAGTCCCCCATAAAGCTGGCCTGTGAAATATCATGGAGAACCAAGGTCTATTAACTCTGTTATTCTTTCCCCCTCCCCCTTCTTGCTTTATTGCTTGCGAAGTAGAAGTAGAGAGAAACGAAACTAACTTGAGAAAGAGTAATCAGCACCTTCCCATACATTCCTGTTAGGGAGTGTGGCACATCTGGGGAAAGCAAAGACGGAGTCCTGATAACGCTATGAGAATGTAGACATTTATGATAGTTTATGTGTGAGAGTGCATCCCTTGCCCCCACCTTTTGGAATCCTTTTGAAGTATGCCTTAAAAGTATTGTATCAATGTATCTTTAGCATCACTCTCAAGAAACTGTTACACAGAAAGTATCGGTCTATCAATAAACGTAGTTTTGTATCAAACCTGACTCTTCATTGAAACCGCATGCTTGACACCTGGTCACAGAAGCAGTGGAAGTGAGCATGGAGTTGTTGCCAGGCAATTATCTCTCTGTGGTACCTTCTCTTCCCTTTCTGCTTCCTGAAGAGAAGCATAACCAGTAAGCTTAATTAAAGAAAGCAGCATCTGCAATGGAGGAGGGTACTGTGGAGTACAGGGCCACATACTGGCAACAGCAGGATTTCCTGAATTGCTGTCCTTAGTATCTATCCATTAGTGCTGGATCTGCAGCTGATGCATCTGCACAGTGTCTCTGTGACAGGTACTGCTGTAATATTTGCAGTTCCTTCAAGTAGGTGTTGACTTTTCTTTTCTTTCAGAGGATTGTATATCCTGATACATCAGGTCACACATATTCTTCATTTGTAGCAACAGCGTTTGATTGGAGGTGACTGACAGAAGTGTACACAGGATAGCCAACCTCTTATCCTCTCCAAACCTTAATCAATCATTGTACTCAGCCTCTGTTGTTGCCAAAATTGTTTGCAATAATGTGGAGGGGGATGCATGTGGCAGTGACTGGCTCAAGCCACTTGATTGGGAGCCTGAAGATAATTGGTTTTTTTTTTTTTTTTTTGGTGAGTATTTCTCTCTGTTCATGCCTGGAAGTAATGGTTAACTTCTGGCAGTCCCTAATGGGGCTTGGATGTTTCAGAGAGGTGACTTGCTATTGCCTGCCCCTGCATCCCAGCCCTGGTGTTCCTTTGGCAGTCTCCCTTCCAAGTACTTGCCAGGGTCGGCCCTGCTTAGCTTCTGAGATCTAATGAGACTGAGCTTGCCTGGGCTGTCCAGGTCAGAGTTGAGCCTAAACAAAGTTTCTTACTTTCTTTCTATGCAGAAAGTACTTTTTCTGTTTGGGCAACCAAAAAAACATTGGAATATGACTATCTAGCTTTTACCTAAGATCAGATATAAAGCTGTACAACTTGGTTCTTGATATGTTCTGCTCTGCAGGTGATTGCCCTGGAGCTCTCCTTGGGGAAATTAGAGGCAGCTAGGAAAAGGAAAGGTCCCCTGTGCAAGCACCAGTCGTTTCTGACTCTGGGGTGACGTTGCTTTCACAACGTTTTCACAGCAGACTTTTTATGGGATGGTTTGCCATTGCCTTCCCCAGTCATCTACACTTTCCCCCCAGCAAGCAGGGTACTCATTTTACCGACCTCAGAAGGATGGAAGGCTGAGTCAACCTTGAGCTGGCTACCGGAAAACCCAGCTTCCGCTGGGGATCGAACTCAGGTCGTGAGCAGAGCTTAGTACTGCAGTTTTAACACTCTGTGCCACAGGGCCTGTAGAGGCAGCTAACATGGAAATTATTTAGTATCCTTTAAAAGGACTCCTTTCACAAAAGCATATTTGTCCTAAACCTGATGTTATACCCCTTCAATCACACACACAAACACCTTGCCTTCCTGTCACCCAAAGTCATCCCTTTCTCTAAAATCAGCACTTCAAATGTGCTATCAGGTTATAAATGATAATTTTAGTATCTCTTTGTTGTATGACACATATTATGCAAGGCACAAATCCCTTGCAGCATGTTCCCCTAGTTGAGAAAACCAGTCAACAATCTGGTTCTGCCCCCTGATGCACTGCTTTTTCTTATGAAGCATTTTATTTCTGTGCTGCCTTTTCTATCTAAAAACACAATCCTAGGATATAATCATGGTGAATGCTTGACTTTTAAAAAGTGATCCTGGTGGCCTTTCAGGAGATCACATTTGAGAAGTCATGCATTAGGTGCAGCCATTGAGATAAAAGTGGGGGACAGGTGGGGAAGAAAAGAAGTGAGGCATCTGAAAAAGGTTATAGCAGAGAAGTAGAAGGTGCGAAAGCGCTGCTGATGGTGGTCCCATACTTGCCTTGGACTCTGAGCACTAGGCTCTGGGGGTGGCTGAGCCATCTCCTCTTTACTGGTTTATATGATTGTTACTAATTTCTCCTTTTTCACCCAGATTAACTTTGTTTAGGCAATTTATTTAAGAGGTGTAAATGGTGAGATTAGTAGATAGAGAGGAGGGCTAGAGTGCTCAACAGCATAGACTTAAATAGAGTAATGGAATCTGACCAGCCAAGGGTTGTTAGAGTTCAGTAAATCTTTCAGGTTACCGCCGGTGTTAGGTCAGGCATGGAAAGCCAGGAACAAACACTAAGGAGCTGGGCCAGGGAAGGATGTTGCACCAGCAGCTACTGCTTCTTTTTTCTTGTACACTTGTCTGCCTGTCATCTTACAGTGCTGTATGACAGGCTCCATCCAGTGCCAAGTGAAAATGCCACAACTGTTCTCACACATCCAGCACTGCTTGGTTGGCAATCAGGCCTTGAACCCTTGAGAAAGCTTGGACGCTATTTAAAACTATAATCCTAGAAGCTCAGATAAAATACATACCACAAGTTAGGAAAGGCACAAACAGGCATAAGAAAAGGCCTGCGTGGTTAACAAATAAAGTAATGGAAGCTGTAAAAGGTAAGAAGGACTCCTTTAAGCGGTGGAAAACCAGTCCAAGTGAGATTAATAAAAGGGAACACAGGCAGTGGCAAATCAAATGCAAGACTGTGATCAGGCAGGCAAAAAGGGACTATGAGGAGCATATTGCAAAAAACATAAAGACCAACAATAAAACTTTCTTCAAATATATTAGAAGTAGGAAACCAGCCAGGGAGGCAGTGGGGCCCTTGGATGACCATGGGGTAAAAGGATTACTGAAGGAGGATAGGGAAATGGCTGAAAAGCTAAATGAATTTTTTGCCTCCGTCTTCACTGTAGAAGACGAGAACTTTTTGCCCGCCCCAGAACCACTAATTTTGGAAGGGGTGTTGAAAGACCTGAGTCAGATTGAGGTGACAAATGAGGAGGTCCTACAACTGATAGACAAATTAAAAACTAATAAGTCACCGGGTCCGGATGGCATACATCCGAGAGTTCTGAAGGAACTCAAAGTTGAACTTGTGGATCTTCTAACAAAAATCTGTAATCTTTCATTGAAATCTGCCTCCATTCCTGAGGACTGGAAGGTAGCAAATGTCACCCCCATCTTTAAAAAAGGTTCCAGAGGAGATCCGGGAAACTACAGGCCAGTCAGTCTGACTTCAATACCGGGAAAGTTGGTAGAAACCATTATCAAGGACAGAATGAGTAGGCACATTGATGAACACGGGTTATTGAGGAAGACTCAGCATGGGTTCTGCAAGGGAAGATCTTGCCTCACTAACCTGTTGCATTTCTTTGAGGGGGTGAACAAACATGTGGACAAAGGAGACCCGATAGATGTTGTTTACCTTGACTTCCAGAAAGCTTTTGATAAAGTTCCTCATCAAAGGCTCCTTAGAAAGCTTGAGAATCATGGAGTAAAAGGACAGGTCCTCTTGTGGATCAAAAACTGGCTGAGTAATAGGAAGCAGAGAGTGAGTATAAATGGGCAGTCTTCGCAGTGGAGGACGGTAAGCAGTGGGGTGCCGCAGGGCTCGGTACTGGGTCCCATGCTTTTTAACTTGTTCATAAATGATTTAGAGTTCGGAGTGAGCAGTGAAGTGGCCAAGTTTGCGGATGACACTAAATTGTTCAGGGTGGTGAGAACCAGAGAGGATTGTGAGGAACTCCAAAGGGATCTGTTGAGGCTGGGTGAGTGGGCGTCAACGTGGCAGATGCGGTTCAATGTGGCCAAGTGCAAAGTAATGCACATTGGGGCTAAGAATCCCAGCTACAAATACAAGTTGATGGGGTGTGAACTGGCAGAGACTGATCAAGAGAGAGATCTTGGGGTCATGATAGATAACTCACTGAAAGTGTCAAGACAGTGTGCGTTTGCAATAAAAAAGGCCAATGCCATGCTGGGAATTATTAGGAAGGGAATTGAAAACAAATCAGCCAGTATCATAATGCCCCTGTATAAATCGATGGTGCGGTCTCATTTGGAGTACTGTGTGCAGTTCTGGTCGCCGCACCTCAAAAAGGATATTATAGCTTTAGAGAAGGTGCAGAGAAGGGCAACTAGAATGATTAAAGGGCTGGAGCACTTTCCCTATGAAGAAAGGTTGAAACGCTTGGGACTCTTTAGCTTGGAGAAACGTCGACTGCGGGGTGACATGATAGAGGTTTACAAGATAATGCATGGAATGGAGAAAGTAGAGAAAGAAGTACTTTTCTCCCTTTCTCACAATACAAGAACTCGTGGGCATTCGATGAAATTGCTGAGCAGACAGGTTAAGACGGATAAAAGGAAGTACTTCTTCACCCAAAGGGTGATTAACATGTGGAATTCACTGCCACAGGAGGTGGTGGCGGCCACAAGTATAGCCACCTTCAAGAGGGGTTTAGATAAAAATATGGAGCACAGGTCCATCAGTGGCTATTAGCCACAGTGTATGGAGCACAGGTCCATCAGTGGCTATTAGCCACAGTGTATAGAGCACAGGTCCATCAGTGGCTATTAGCCACAGTGTATGTGTGTATATAACATTTTTTGCCACTGTGTGACACAGAGTGTTGGACTTGATGGGCCGTTGGCCTGATCCAACATGGCTTCTCTTATGTTCTTATGTTCTTATGTTCTGGTGAGTGCTTTGGAACTTCTAAATGGCTTCTCATGAATGGTTTATCATCTTAGCTGGAGATTTGGAGGACACAACACAGAGGGGTCCCACAGCAAGTGGCAAGCCATCTGAGGTTCCATGGGGAACTCTGATGGGGTTCTGCTGCCCTCTGGGTCCTCATTTTGTGATAACTCTTGCCTGCCAATGCTTGCTAAACCAAAAAAATAAATCATGTTTTGCTACAGATTGGTAACTTCTGAAGCTATATTGGGTTAAATCTTGCTCTCAGTACAGTTCCTGAGCAACATTCTTGATGCCACAGTGACACTACAAACAGCAGTATTCACATGTTGAATATGATGACTGGAAATCAGGTTTAGTATTAGTTTTAAGTGTATCATTATCTAACTATTTCTTACTTTTCTCCCTTTACCTTGCTTGCTGTTTTAAGGTGTCTGTGAGTCTTTGATGTAGCCTCACAAGCTCTTCTGTGAGGGAGGGAGCATGATCACCTTCATGAATAACTCTGACAGTGAGGAGGAAACCTGCAATGAGAGGACATCCCTGATGTCAGCTGAAAGCCCCCTTGTACCTTCTTACCATGATGGTGTGCAAACACCTGAAACAGCTGAAACTCACACACACAGGGTAGGTCTGCCCTGCTTCTGGGAAGAAGCAACACTTGAGAAAATGCTGATCCAGTTCTCTGTGTGGGGAGGTCCTCCTATGTAGATATTCTTTAATTACTCCTGTGGAAGAGTGGAAACATAGGCTAGGGAGCACCTCTTGGGTGGTTGAATTTGGCCTAGAAGCTGACAGCTAATTAATCTCTTGTATGTTCTTCTTGCAGAAACGGCACACTGGCAGCAGTCACAGTTCCAACAAAGCTGCAGATGGCAACATATCTGATTCAGAAAGAGCTCCAGCGGGACACAGTCCCCTGGATAATGAGGAGGAAGAGCTGACCTTAAAATATGGAGCAAAGCATGTGATCATGCTGTTTGTGCCTGTCACGCTGTGCATGGTTGTAGTTGTCGCAACCATAAAGTCAGTGCGTTTCTATACTGAAAAGAACGGACAGCTGTAAGTAATCCTTGACAAACACTAACATGCTAAATCAGACACGTAATGTTCTGTATTTTAGGGCTGTAATCCCCTGTACAAAAATGCTTCTTACAGTTGATGCTGTGCACTTGAAAAAAATGAGGGGAAACTGAGCCAGGATATTGAAGCAGCTGGATCTTTTGCTAAACAGGCCAGGATCTTTTGCTAAACAATATTGACAGATTAAATTGAAAAGAGTATGGAGCTGTTTAGGGGGAAGGATGCATGTGTGTTAGGGGTGTGCAAAAAAAAAAAAATCCCCTCCCCATTCGAGTCTGTTGGACCCAACAAATATTGTTATTCCTGAATATTTCCGAAAACCAGTATTGGTATTGTACTGGTATTTGGTAAATTTTTAGGAAACAAGAATTTATTTGGCTCCACTATGCCCATAGAGTATAATGGGTATTATGGTTCCCATAGAGTATAATGGAAAATCAATAAGTTTAAATGTCTTCTGAACTTGGTGAGTAGTTATCTCCTCGGGTATCCCATAGTAGAAGTCAAAGAAAGATACAAGCATAGATGACTGTGGCCCTGAAGCAGCAAAGAGAAATGCCTCTTACCCAGATTACTATTGGTAAAAATGTAATAACTAAGTTGGCAATTGCTATTTTTAATGGTATCTCAAAGGTCTGATGCCAGAGTGTTACCGTTACCTTTCTGTTTTGGCCTGGGATGTTGGGTTCTGTATAATTGCTGCTCTGTCACACAATTTAATGGGCTAAATTTCTCTTGATGGCAAATGTGTGAGTGCAAGCCACCTTTAATAGAGATGTGGATCTCTTCCAGGATTTATACCCCATTTACTGAAGACACACCCTATGTAGGCCAACGTCTCTTGAACTCTGTGTTGAACACCATCATCATGATCAGTGTGATAGTAGTAATGACAATCTTCTTGGTTTTGTTGTATAAATACCGGTGCTACAAGGTAAGGATAATGAATAGATTGAGCAGGCCTCTCAGCTGCTGAATGTTTTAGTTGGTCTTCTAACTGGTTTTTTAAAGTTTGAGATGCACATGGTGTGTGCTATAAGGTTTTGTCATGCATTAAGAGTAAAGACAGTTGTCACAGTGGGTATTTGCAGGCTGCCGTCTGCGTATACCTGCAAATCAAATGCTGATTCATTCCCATGCCTTGCTTCTTGCATGATGCTTCATATGGCCCATGCATTATATCCTGTAATACTAAACTAGATAATGCAAGCAGCATGATGGGGACAGGCCCAAGAAAGAGGGAAATGTTAGCATTTAGGGGCAGCTCCCAGCTGTGCTGGGAAAAAAACGTACCTTTACTGTGTCAGGATGAAGAGAACCCTCCAAAATAGTGTATGGTCTCATCATGCTGCCATGGAATCCTGCCAGCAGGAAGGCAGCACACAGGCTCAAGCCCAGACTTTGCTGGGAGGCTATTAAACTGAAAGGATGTAGTTTACAGGTTACTTACTGTTAGTTACAGGAGGGTTTGGGTGGAACGGAAGCATGTAGGGGGTGATGTCAGGAGCGCTAGTCAATAGATACTTTCCACAACCAACTTTCCCCCAGGTTTAAGCTGAAATTCTGTGTTTTCTCAAAGTTTGCCTTGGATAGAAAATATATATTTGAACTAATAAGTTGAGAGTTCTTTTAGCAAGCCTTTGCTTTTCCTGAAACATTATGCTTGTCTTAACTCTAAAAATTATTTGTGCTACTTCCAAAATTCTGTTGTAATATTGTTATGTAACTTCTGTGTTTAGGTTCCAAATTAATGTGTACATTGTTGAACCAAATTTACTTCCTCAGACAAGGTCTTCTGACTCAAAATGACATTGTTCTGTCTTCCTTTTGGCTCAGCTCTGAATGATAAAGTTGCACTGAATTTGTATTCACGTGGCATGCTAGTCATATATACCCAACTTGGAAATGGCTTCCTAGAGTTTTAGAAATGGAAAGAATGATAACCTTGTGACTTGGAGGCAAAAAGGGCAAATGGCATCTTTGAATCTTCTTTTAAGTAGTCTGCAGTGGCAAGTTACAGGGTACAAAATGACTGTATTGAAAGCAGTTAAAGTCAACATTCAGGATGGATGCAGAATAGACCTTTCTATATCTAATATTTTGTGAGCATCCTCAGCATCTTAAATAATCCAAATTTGGGTCAATATGAATGTTGCTTCCATGGGATTGTATTGATACAAAATTCTGTTAGGGTTCCCGTCCTTTCAGTGTTTCTGCTAAGCTGAGTTAGTGTGAGCTAGCTCACAATTTTTTAGCCTCCAGCTAAAAATATTTTTATCTCAGCTCAGGAAAAATGTCCTTAGAGCAAACTAATGTATGCAGTAGCTCACGACTTTAATGCCAATAGCTCACAAAGTAGAATTTTTGCTCACAAGACTCCACAGCTTAGAGGGAACATTACTTCCTTCCCTTCCCAAATGGAAATGACCATGCTGACAAAACAAATCTCTCTTCATTCCAAAATAGGTCAAGAGAATTTATTATACTGAGCCATGAAATTGTTGTTCTTAAATAAACTGACACAATTTAGCAATCTGTTAAACTGCGCACAATCCATTAGCCTTATATGGCATGGCAGTGCAGAGCCTTGGTATCACACAGTCTCAGACTGCAAAACTAGACCTCTGCTGCATGGCTGGTGAGCTTTGTCTAGCTGGGAGAGGTCACCGTTTCTGGTGCCTTATAGATAGCAATTGACAGTTTTTGATTAGTACCATGGAGAAGTTGCAGGGTTTGTGGCTCTTAGGCTGGCTTCTAACTCCACCCCCCCCCCACACACACAAATCCGCTCACTGCCTAAACAGGAGGGGAGTTTCAGGTCTAACTGGGCTTTCTAGGTAACAGTGTTAAGAAAGTAAGAGAATATTATAGAAGATAGATAAAGGCTTTAATAGGAGGTTATATTGGACCTTTAAACAGTCATGATATGTTATTTTTTAAATAAATAAATATATAATTATTTCTCATGAAATAATCTCATATTGTTATGCTAATATATCATGTCACGTCATGTATTTGCCAAACTATTCTTCTTACACATTTATACATGGAATAAGAAATCTTCAGTATTCATATTAGTAAAACTGCCCATATATTATGTGTTTGGGCAATTATAACAAAGCTTATTTAATATGTTTCTCCCCTTTTCCCCATTCCTCTTTTTTCCCTTCTGTACCCCCACTGAAAACTTAAAATAAAAATCTAATAGACTAAGAGACCCCCCCCCCCCCAAATTGTGCCAAATTTGATTGAGGAAGATCATGACACTTTGATCTTCTTCGTGGTCTCTGTGCATTCACACATATGGGTAATCCGCAGGATTGGCCCCGACCTCGGAGAGTTCAAAGCAATCTTGATCGTAGATCTGGCGCGCCTCCCACTTGTCCTGGGAGGAGACAGCTACTGCGCATGCCTGGACAAGGGGGAGGTGCTTAGCCACTCAGTTTCTTCCTTACCGCCGACCGGATCGCACCTTCCTCGTTGATCTCCAACTTCTTCATTGCAATCTCCAACAACTACCTTCTCTTCGCTTCAATTCTTCATCTTCTACTTCTCCTGGTATCGTATAAAAAAAAAAAAAAAAAAAGCCTCCTCTTACTATCTTTCTGGACTTTCCCCCTCCCTCCCCCCCCCCCTCCCGGGCGGATGGAAGGAAGGGACAAGATAATCTTTAAACGCTGTACCAGCTGCTCCTCAAAAATCCCCTCGTCCGACGGCCACTCTCTTTGCTTGTTCTGCCTTGGAGAGGCACACCGTCCAGACTCCTGCGTGCACTGCAGCCAATTTGGCAAACAGGCCCGCAAGAACCGCGCCGCGAGACTCAAGAGCCATCTCATTGGGAGAGGCGCAGTCGGCAGCTTCCGTGGCACAGACTCCCTGTAAGCCTAAGACCGGCAAGCACTCTAAGAAGTCGGACGACCCCAAAAAGCGTCGCCGCTCCGATTCCGCCCACTCGGACCCGACGGGCAGCACTAGCTCAAAAAAGCATAAGACCCGCCCTCTCGACTCGGCCTCGAACCCGACCACCAAACCGAAGGCCTCGAACCCGACCGCCACTGCCTCCGGATCGATGCCGAAGACTCCGACGTCGAAGTCGACGGCAACACCGTCAATCACTCCGTTGGAAATCATCCGCATCTCATCAAAGTCGCCGTCCATTCCGAATTCCCCACCAGACCAGCTGCTGGATACGCACTCTACCGCATCCGTTAGGACCCACACTCTCGACCCCACTAAATTCGTAGATCTCTCACAGCCGATAGACGCCCACGCGCTCACCAGAGAACCCTCGACCCCGAGAGATCCCCTGACTAGACCTCGATCTCACAGTCGCAAACGCACCAGGTCCCGCAGTCGCCGACACACCAGGTCCCGCAGTCGCCGCCGTACCAGGTCCCGCAGCCGCCGCCGCACCAGGTCCCGCAGTCGCCGCCGCACCAGGTCCCGCAGCCGCCGGCGCTCTCGCAGCCACCGCAGGGGGAGACACTACTATTACTCTCCATCGAGATCTAGGTCTCCATCCCCACGGCACCGAAGACGGCACCGACGATCACCATCCCATGATCGCCATTACCACAGCTACCAAGAGTCTCCGCGCTACCGAGATCGCACACACAGACTCCAAACTGCTTCGATCGAATCGCTTCACCATGACGACCCCACGGACCTCGGCGCCGAACCGAAGCTCCCGTCACCACTAGAATCCCTACACACGGCTCCCAAGACAACACCTCAGCCCGACCTACCTCAAGGAACCGACGACGGATCCGAGGAGGAACTCTCCGACTCCGACCACTCTTCGGGTTCGGACCTACAATCCCCAGACTCCGACATAGCCAAGCCAGCAGACTTATCACCGTCTGAAAGCCCAAGATCCTACCTCGACCTGGTAGCAAACATGGCAAGCTCGCTAAATCTAAAGCTCAATACGGACGCCCCCAGAGTCTCGGACGTCGTTTTTGATCTAGTCCACGCGGATCTTCCATCCAGCTCTTCTCTCCCAATGCTCCCCGTTCTACTAGAAACACTCAAAGAAGCATGGGACAAACCGGCATCGGTACCGCCAACATCCAAGAGGGTTGAAGCGCTGTACAAGATACACGCACCTGATTCCAAGTTCCTGTTCACCCACCCGGCTCCGAACTCGATCATTGTACATTCGTCCTCGAAGTCGAAGCAGACTAGACACCCGGTACCACCAGAACGGGAGGGCAAAAAACTCGACACCATCGGAAGAAAGATTTACGCCCTCACTACAGCCACAACCAAAATCCTCAACTACATGGCATGCTTCTCCGCATACACCCACAACCTGACCACCTCCCTCGCCGCATTGGTACCATCCCTGCCCGAGGCATCCCAAAAGTCAGCCACCACGACCCTGCAGGAGATGGCCAGAGTAACCAAACAGCAAATCAACACTGCCCGTCACGCTGCACAGTGTTCCTCCAGAACCTTGGCCTCAGCCATAGCACTCCGCAGACACGCGTGGCTCAGGTCCTCCTCCCTCCAACCAGACATCAAATACAAAGTTGAAGATTTGCCCTTTGATGGCCTTGGCCTGTTTAGCTCCTCTACAGATGACATCCTCACATCTGTAGACGATGGCAGGAAGAGGGCAAGACGACTGGGAGTCTCCCAACCTCTGACCCAAACCAATCGACAAAGGAACTGGAGGTCCAACCAATACAAAGGGAACAGATCCCCACGACAACAGGAACCATGGAAGCGCAAACCACCGCAGTCCAAGCCTTCCTTTCAACACAGACGCCAAACAACCAAGAAACCTTCAACCACACCCAAACCGTCTCTCTGACCTCCCTGCCCCGAGCCGTCCAGTCTCCCTCCATCAGCCAAACCCATCAACACGACTACAACCATTCTACACTGCCTGGAGGACCATAACATCGGACGCCTGGGTCCTCGCCATCATTCAAAGAGGCTACCTAATAGAGTTTACGTCCACTCCAAAGCACCACCGGTTCCTCACCACACCCCCGTCCGCACCCCTGCAGACGGAAATCGCGTCTCTGCTGGACAAGGGCGCGATAGAACCAGTCCCACCCCAATACCATCGCACCGGCTTCTACTCCCGGTACTTCCTGGTGCCAAAAAAGGACGGAGGACTCCGACCCATTCTCGACCTCCGCAAACTCAACCTACACATAACCTACAAGAAATTCCGTATGGTCACGCTTCAGGCAATCCTCCCGCTCATCCCAGAACGAGCATGGATGGCGTCCATAGACCTCCAGGACGCCTACTTCCACATTACAATCAACCATCATCACAGAAGATTCCTCAGGTTTGCCATAGGGAAGCAGCACTTCCAGTTCTGCTCCCTTCCCTTCGGTCTCTCCACAGCACCAAGGGTCTTCACCAAGTGCATGGCAGTAGTAGCAGCCACATTACGCCAGCAACAGATATCAATCTTCCCGTACATAGACGACTGGCTGATCGTCGCCCATTCCAGGGAGCAACTACAACTGGACGTCTCGACCACCCTCTCCACCCTGGCCACCTTAGGCCTCCTAGTCAACCTCTCAAAATCCAAACTAGTCCCTACCCAAAGGATCCAATTCATAGGAGCAGACATCTCCACGCTCTCACAAACGGCTTTCCTACCTCAGGACAGGGCACTCGCCATAATGTCACTGGCCAACACTATCATCGCCCAGCGCTCCCAAACAGCGCTCACCTTCCAGAGAATGTTAGGCCTCATGGCAGCAACCACAGCAGTTCTGCGGTTTGCGAAGCTGCACATGCGTCCCCTCCAAATGTGGTTCGTAAGAACTTTCCGCCCTCACACACAACATCAATCCACACTGCTCACCCTTCCACTACACATTGTACCATCCCTCAAATGGTGGACCAAGGAACATCACCTCTACAAGGGCATGCCATTCAAGCAGACACCGCCCTCGGTGATTGTAACCACAGATGCCTCCAACTGGGGATGGGGAGCCCACTTGGAAGACCTCACGGTGCAGGGCCAGTGGACAGACTACGAACGCTCTCTCCACATAAACTGCCTGGAGCTCATCGCAGTGCACAAGGCTTTGCGGTCCTTCCTCCCATCGCTAAGGAACCAGCACGTCCAGGTCACCTCCGACAACATCGCCACAGTCTTTTACATCAACAGGCAGGGCGGCACCGCCTCCGTCAGACTCTGCAAGAGAGCCCTAGCCCTGTGGCACTGGAGCATAAGCCAGGGCATCTTCCTCACGGCCGTACACCTACCAGGGGCCGAGAACACCCAGGCAGACGCCCTGAGCCGCCACTCCACCAACAACCACGAGTGGTCTATCAACAGCCGATACATCAGACAGATATTCAGCATCTTCGGACAACCGAAGATAGATGTATTTGCTTCACCGTCAAATGCCCAATGCACCCGCTTCTACATGAGAGGTCCTCCATCCCACCTCTCCAGGGGGGATGCCTTTATACAAACTTGGAAAGGAACACTCCACTACCTCTTTCCGCCCATTCCACTTATCACCAGAGTTCTACAGAAGATTCAGGTAGACCACACAAACTGCATCCTCATAACTCCATGGTGGCCGCGCCAACCCTGGTTTACGACCTTGCTGCTCCTGTCCAACAATACCTTCATCCAGCTCCCTCAAACACGGGATCTCCTCTCTCAACAGGGCGGCAGGGTCCTTCACCACAACCCGGCATCGCTCAAATTAACAGCCTGGAGAATCAGTTTCTAGACTTCCCTCCGGAGGTCCGTCAGGTCCTAGTGAACTCCAGAAAACCATCTACTAGGAAATCCTATCTATTTAAGTGGAAACGCTTCTCACACTATGCCTCACAGCACAACTTCGACCCCAACCTCGCCACTATACCTCAGGTACTAACTTACACCTTAACGCTATCCAGAGCGGGTCTGTCGTATTCTTCCCTGAAGGTACACCTGGCAGCCATCTCTGCCTTCCACCCCCGCATCGATGGCACAACGGTATTCTCTCACCACGCGACCAGAGCTTTCCTCAAGGGCATCATTCGCCTACACCCACCAATCAAACAAGTTCTACCCACCTGGAGCCTGTCCCTAGTCCTGAGCCAACTCATGAAACCACCCTTCGAGCCCATGGCCTCCATCCCACTACACCTGCTGTCATGGAAGACGGCACTACTTACGGCCCTCACCACAGGCAAGAGGGCCAGTGACATCTGCGCATTCAGAGCAGACCCACCGTATACGATATTTCATAACAGTACGGTGGTCCTCCGACCTGACCCGACCTTCCTACCCAAGGTCGTCTCTACCTTTCACCTAGGAAGACAGTCCACTATACCAGCCTTCTTCCAGCACCCCGCGGACGCGGGACAAAGGGCACTCCACAACTTGGATGCACGGAGAGCCCTAGCCTTCTACATAGACAGAACCCGCCAAATCCGTAAAGACCCTAGACTCTTTGTCACCTACGCTACCCATAATAAGGGCAGCAGAATATCTACCCAGAGACTCTCCAAATGGATTGTTGCTGCCATCGAACTCTGTTACCAGCTGGCAAAGCAACCAATCCCTCAACATATACGAGCCCACTCAACCAGAGCCGTGGCTACCTCGTCTGCCTTCATGAAAGGCATCCCTATAGAGGACATATGCGCTGCAGCCGTCTGGTCCTCCACATCTACCTTCGCCTCGCACTACGCTCTCGACGTCCGTGCCCGGCGAGATGCCTCCTTCGGACAAGCAGTGCTACGATCGATCTTCGACTAACCACTGTGAGTACCACTATCATTACGTTACGCTCTAACCCTTCATGTTCTTACAGGTCCAGCACCCACCTCCGAAGAAATGGCTCGCTAATCACCCATATGTGTGAATGCACAGAGACCACGAAGAAGATGGACAGGTTTCTTACCTGTAACTGGTGATCTTCGAGTGGTCATCTGTGCAATCACACAGACCCACCCAGCCTTCCCCGCTGCTGGAAGCTAGTAAGCACAGTTATTTCCACCTATCCGGCGGCGGGAAGAAACTGAGTGGCTAAGCACCTCCCCCTTGTCCAGGCATGCGCAGTAGCTGTCTCCTCCCAGGACAAGTGGGAGGCGCGCCAGATCTACGATCAAGATTGCTTTGAACTCTCCGAGGTCGGGGCCAATCCTGCGGATTACCCATATGTGTGATTGCACAGATGACCACTCGAAGATCACCAGTTACAGGTAAGAAACCTGTCCTTATTGCTGGTAAACTGCTGAATTTGTATGACTTCCAGGGAATATTGTAAGGAATCTTAACAAAGGGAAGATAACAAGATGTACTAAGGTTTAATCAAAGCATTGGAGGCAATGCTTAGTGATAACCATACCGACCACCTACTGCACCACCAGAAAGCCTGCCTGCCCTGCTGGATGCTGTGTCCACCTGGGCATTGGACTTCCCCAGGCTATTAGTTCTGGGGGATTTCAATGTCCATGTTGATGACGCAGCATCTCAGCAGGCACAGGTGTCGTCCATGGAGACACTAGGACTCAGCCAATTTGTATCGGCTCCCACGCATCAGGCTGGTCACATGCTGGATTTGATCTTTGGGGCAGGTATAGTACCAGATCTGGTGGTGGCAAAGCCAGTTCCATGGTCAGATCATTATGCCCTGAAAGCCCAGTTAGACCTGAAACTTCCCTCCTGTTTAGGCAGTGAGTGGATTTATGCTCTCCCGTGGAGCCAAATGGACCCAGAGCAGTTTCAGGAGGCCCTGTGGGATCCGATGTCCCCTGGCGGGTCATTGAATGAATTAGTGGAGGACTGGTACTTTCAGTTCTCCGCTGCCATTGATATTGCTCCCCGGCGCCCTCTTCGTTGTCGCGCCAAAGCTGCCCCGTGGTATACCATGGAGCTGCTGAGGATGAAATGGCAACTTAGACAGCTAGAGCAAGTGTGGCGACATGCTCCTGATGAAGAGTCAAGAACCTCTTATAGAATGTTTATGAAGGTCTATGAAGGGGCTATGAAGTCCGCTAAGAAAGAGTTCTACGCGGCCTCCATAGAGTCTGTGAAGTCACGCCCAGCCCAACTTTTTAGAGTAATTCGGTCATTAACGGTCTTGCCATCAGGCAATCAAAATGGTAGAGAATTGGATATTGGCTCTGAGGCTTTTGTGATATATTTCGCAAATAAAATCCTGACTCTCCTGCCACGATTGAGACAGTACACGAGCTGGAAGCCCCTTGGCTGTCTTCTGGTCCTATATTGGACTGCTTCAGCAGGCTCTTACCGAGCATGTGGACCGGATCCTGGCTGCAGTAAAGCCTGCCACTTGCCCCCTGGTGAAAGACAGTCAGGATGGTATCAGGAATTCTCTGGGTGATGTTGTCAACTTGTCCCTTTCAACAGGGACCTTCCCAGAGAAATTCAAGGAGGCAGTGGTTCATCTGCTTTTGAAAAAAAACATCATTAGACCCTGGGGTTTTGGCCGACTACAGCCCAGTTTCAAATTTACCATTTCTGTGTAAGGTAGTTGAGAAAGCGGTGGCGGAGCCATTACAGGTTTTCCTGGATGAGACATCCACCTTGGACCCATTCCAGTCTGGCTTTCGCCTGGGCCATGGGACGGAGACTATCCTGTTCGCTCTCACAGATGACTTAAGACGGCATCTGGATCAAGGCGGGTCAATGCTGCTGATACTTCTTGATCTGTCAGTAGCATTTGACATGGTCGATTACGACCTTATGACCCACCGCCTTGCTGTTGCCGGAGTTCGGGGGTGGTGGTGGCCTTATAATGGTTTTCCTCCTTTCTCCGGGGATGGAGACAAAGGGTGGTGCTTGGCAAGCAGACTTCCTTGCGGCATCCACTTATATGTGGAGTGCCACATTCTCTCGCCAATATTATTTAACATCTATATGTGCTCCCTTGCCCAGATTCCTTGAGGTTTTGGGCTGGGTTGCCCACCAGTACGCTGATGACACCCAACTCTATCTGTTGATGGGTGGACAGCCAGTCACCACCTCTGACCAGTTGTTCAAGGCCTTGGGAGCCGTGGCTGGGTAGTTACAACAGAGCTGGCTAAAGCTGAATCCAGCTAAGACGGAGGTTCTGTACCTGAGTCGGGGTGGGGTGGGAATGGGCATCGAGCTCCCAGCTTTGGACGGTGCCACATTGGTGCCAGTCCAAAAGATGAGGAGTTTGGGAGTGACCTTGGATGCCTCCCTTTCCACGGAGGCCCAGATCATGAAGGTTGCCAGGTCAGTCTTTTATCTTCAGCAGATCAGGCAGCTAGCACCATATCTATCCCCCCAGGACCTGGCTACAGTGATCCATGCAATGGTCACTTCTAGACTAGACTACTGTAACTTGCTCTATGCTGGCTTACCCTTGAGACTGATCTGGAAACTGCAGCGGGTGTAGAATGTGGCGGCTCACCAGACTGCTGGCGCTCTGCAGTCTGTACTGGCTGCCCATCGAGTACCAGATCTGCTTCAAGGTTCTAGTGGTAACATTTAAAACCTTATGCGTCCTGGGACCAACATACCTGCGGGACCGTCTCTTTCTATATATGCCTAGGAGGTCGTTACGTTCGGCCTACTAACATCTGTTGGCTGTCCCCGGTCCAAGAGATGCCCGCCTTGTCTCAACTAGGGCCAGGGCTTTTTCAGTCCTGGCCCCAACCTGGTGGAATCAGCTCCCTATTGAGATCCGGGCCCTACCTGGCTTATTAGCCTTCCGTAGGGCCTGTAAAACAGAGCTGTTCCATCAGGCTTTTAGCTGAGGCTGTGGGCATCTATTTTTGATCTGGTTGGCCTCCCCGGTCAGCACTATCATCTGTGCTAGGAATTGGAATAAAAACTGCCATCCCTATGAGATATCATGATGTGAGATGGCTAGGCTAGGCAATATGTGATGTCATGGTAATCTGAGTGCTGTTTGTCTGTTTTAAAATGTTTTATTGTATTTTATTGTTTTATTATATGTTGTACTCTGCCCTATGGGGAATGGACCGAATAGAAATTTACTAAAATAAATAAATAAATAAAATAACATTTTTTCTTTGTATAACACATGACAAAATGCAGGCCTTAGCTAAACTTTGGTTTAAATTGTAATCTAGTGAAGGCTATATACAATGCAATCCAAAGCAGAGTTACACCCTTCTTAGTTCACTAAAGTCAGTGGGTTTAGAAAGGTATAACTTTGCTTATGCATTGCACTGTAAAGCTTGATTCCTGTGTATGTTTATTCTAGTGAAATTTGTGGGAATTATTCCCAGAGAAATATGAATATGGTCAGATTAAAAGATACTCTAATAAGGCACTAGCAATTAAGTTAGCTGCTGATGTTCTGGCCAAGAAAACATTAAGCGAGGGGAAGGCTTGAGAAAGAAGGGAGGAAATGTTCCAAGCTGTAGGAATAGGGAACTAAAAGATATATCTGCAAGCCATGTGGGGGGAGAAGTCTGAAGAGGAGCATGAGATCAAAAGCAAGCTGATTAGGTGCTGCACCTGGTTTATGCAAGGCTATTTACTGTTTTCTGAACAAAAATATTAACTAGCATCACTAGGAAAATGTAATGTGGCTGCTGAAAAGAAAACAAAGGTGGCTGTCATTTTTGCTTTGAGATTTTATAATTGTTTGTAAGTGCTGATTCTAACACTCAGATGTGATAGTTTAGGTCATGAAGATGGACCTCTGTGTTACGAATTTTGATGCTAGCACTCTGGAGCCTTGCTGTAATCACCCATAAATTTGCCAGCCATGTTTTTTCAGACTCTTTCTTCTTCTGTTTCCTGTCCATTCTGTCTCCAAGAACAGAGTTTTCCGTGGTTTTTGGTTGATGTTGTGTAGCTTCCTTTTTATTTCAGTGCTCTAGCCATGGCAACCTTTGAAGTCAGATGGCAAGTCTTGGAAAGAAAAGGAACTAAAGCATCAAGTAACCTTCTCATAAAGCCTGAAACCATACCAGATTAATGAACTGCAGCATTCTGTTTAACCAGCCCCTTGCTTTAGAAAGACAAAGGAAAACAAACCAAGGAACACCTTCTTTGGTGTTTTTAAGTGGAGACAATAATGCCCATCAGCTTGAAGAAACCAGTTGTGAAATTCCTCCTGAAGCAGCCATTGTTGGATCCAAATTAACTATAAATCCATAGCCAATGTCCATTTCTGAGCAAGGTCCTTGAGCAAATGGTGGTCATTTAATGCCAGGCTAGATGGTTTAAATTACCTAAACCTGTTTCAGTCTGGTTTCCAGCCTCATTGTGGAATTAAAATCTTCATCACCCTGGTAAAGGCCACCGATCAGAACTACCAAAGGAAAAGGAGCAAATCTCTGGTTCTTGTGGATTTTGCATTGGCTTTAGATACCATTGACCACCATACTCAAGCAATTCTGTTCCTAGCTAGCTGATCAGTGCCGGGAGGTGAATTTTTGAGGTCCTGTAGTTTTGTCCCCAGTGATTTTTAGTACACGAAGCTGCTTAGAGAGGTCATCCAAGGGTGTGGCATGAGATACTACCTATATTCTGATGACATTCAACTCTCTAGGTCTGTAAATGTCCTGAATGAGTGTTAGGAAATAGTAATGAACTGGATAGAGACTGATTCCTAATCCCCCATTAGCTGAACCATGGAACTCCCCAGTCTTGTTTGGATTAAATTTTAGTTTATCAATCTGGTTTGTGTGGGATTGTACTCCTTTGTGATGTTTGATCTTTGACTACAGGGGATGGCTCAGGTCTTGGTGATCTACCTGTAGCATAATTTGCCAACTTTGGATGGTGTCCCAGGTTTGATCACATTTTTTCAATACCTTGATCAGATCCAAACTTGGTTACTATTGGGAGCAGTTTTTATAGTCTGCCCTGGAGCTTCAAATGGTACAGAATGTAACAGCAAGATTACTGACAGGCATAAACAATATAGGACATATAATGTCAGTTTTAAAAGAACTGTACTGGCTGCAAGTTGGTTTCTAGGCACAATTCAAAACTAGCATTTTCAGTTCTGGGTGCCAGGTAAATACTTTCTGTTGAATAGGCTTTGCATTGATTGTTCTTTCTGTCCTGTTTTAGTTGGCATGTGCTGAAATGGATTTAGAATACTTCCTTTAAAAATGCCCTATCAAAGCTGTCCACCGTACCTTTGATGGTACTATTTTATTCTTCTGTTTAATATACTGCTTTGTGGCTATTATTGATTTATGTGGCTTTATTTTGTAATGTTTGGGGCCATATTTTATGGGAAACAAAGCTAATAAGAAAACTAAATACAATAAATAAATGGTCTCACTAAGATTATCTTTCCATTGAGCAGTTCATTCATGGCTGGCTGATTCTCTCATCTCTGATGTTGCTGTTCTTGTTCACCTATATCTATCTGGGGTAAGTGAGGACTACTGTTGCTCAGCTGTTTTAACAGTGCTTCATTCAAGGAATTCTCAGACTTTCTAATCATGATTTTCCTTAAGTTTTTGCCCCTTGACTTAGCAAAAGTATAGATAGTCACTCTTTGCATCTGGCATGAACAGTGGAGCATTTAGAAGGAAAGGGAACATACTTATGTCTTCTTGCTTTCTCTTACTCTTATAAATGATCATTATCTTCCTTGCATTAATAATTATTTATATAAAATCTAACTGTGTATTAATACTCTCACATGGAGTAACTAACCCAAGCAATGTCATGTATTTTATAAACCAGTTATTTATATGTAATCATAGATATGTCAGCTTTGCTCCATTTTCCTGACTGGTATTCAGAATTTTCTATAAAACTGTGGCTGTTTCCTCCGCAAATGTATTGAAGGGACAGAGCAATGTCTCAAAGGTAAACATGATTTACATGCAGAAAGGTCCTTAATGCACCTGTTTTTAGCAGGAGGCTAGACATTCTGAACACATAGCTGTGAAAAAACTGGTTTAAAGCAGCTTTTGCCTCTACAAAATGGGGAATAGCTTGTCTATTTAAAAGTACCTTTAACAGCCGGTGAAGAGTGAGGAGGAGTGGTCAGACATGAACTTCTTCTTCCTGCCCTTCCTCCAATTTTTCAGTGTGTCTTTGTGTTACTTTGGTACCTTCCTTCACAGATAACATAATGGTGGCTTAATTATGTCACTGATGGACACAAGGCTGTCTCTGAAAATGGTTTCCTTGTGTTGTTGTAGTCTTCCCACTTCCAACATAGTAGCCATGTTCATGTTAAAGTGAACACATGTATAACCTACATCTATATGTGTGTACACCTGTTTGTAAGGAAAAACTGGTGTGCGTATGCTTTATAAATGAAACTGGGAGTCAGTACCTGGGTAAATGTAGTCCTTAATTCACACATTCAGCTGTACTTGAATGTGTTGAATGTAACATGACTATTACTCATGTTTATAAAGAAAAATCAAGTGTAGTTTGTATGTGCATTGTGTGTAACTTGTACACACAGCTAGTATTTATACTTTGTTATGTCATATTGTGCATTTCCTTCCACAACACTGATTTCTGCTGTTTTGCTCGCTGGTGGCTATTTTTTCATGTACTTCTTGGCTAATCTTCTTTATGATTTGTATTCCATAGTGAGGTGCTAAAGACCTATAATGTGGCTATGGATTACCCTACCCTGTTCTTCATCATTTGGAATTTTGGAGCTGTGGGGATGATTTGCATCCACTGGAAGGGGCCCTTGCAGCTCCAGCAAGCCTATCTCATCATGATCAGTGCCTTGATGGCTTTGGTTTTCATTAAGTACCTGCCAGAATGGTCAGCCTGGGTCATTCTAGGAGCCATCTCTGTTTATGGTATGTCTGCAACTGAAAAACTCCAGGAGTGATTTCTCCTTATGGCTTCTCTTTAGTGAAGGCAGAGAAAGGGACTCAGAGCTAGCTTAAATGAATGTCTGCACCAGCAACACTAAACACAGTCTGTTTGCATCTGTGCATTGTTTGTACCATATCTGAGAATTACTGTTTTTGTTCCACATAAAGAGTCCATTTCAAATTGTGTTGGGAAGGAGGAGGAGGAAGTGATCACTCTTGCACCAGTGTTATCCACAATTACAGTTGCCAGCCTCAAGGTGGGACCTGGAGATCTCCTAAGATTACAACTGATCTCCAGACTATAGAGATCAGTTCCCCTGGAGAAATTGGCTACTTTTGAGGATGAACTCTGTGGTATTATATCTTGCTGAGGTCTGTCCCTTCCCTCAACCCTGCCATCCTCAGGCTTCACCCCCAAATGTCCAGGAATTTCCCAATGCAGAGTTGACAACCCTATGTACAATACCCTTCCTTAACAGGTGCCCTTGCTCTGCTTCCTGCCTTCTTCCAAGAAAACCAAGTAAGAACATAAGAGAAATCATGTAGGATCAGGATAGTGGTCCATCCAATCTAACACTGTGTCACATGGTGGCCAAAACCCATGTGCCAAGTACGTCTTTTAAAAGGTGCATGCATTTTTCGTAATGGTGCAAGTTGTCTATTTCTTCCCTTACAGTTGGCATGTCTTGGGGGGCAGGGAGCTGAATTTGCAGCAGGGTGAAAATATAAAAACTGACATTCTCTTTCTCTCCCTCTTAAAAAAAAAAGAAATGAAAATCTGTTGCCTGAGTGAGTTGTTTTGTTCTACCTAATTATATGTCTGGCTTTAAATCTTTTACTTGCGTAGCTGCCTATCTGATCAATGAGAGATAGCTTATCAAAGTAGGCAAGAAGTCCTGCATTACAGGGAATTTAATAAAATGTGTTACATATTTGAAACGCTCTGGGAAGGACAACCTGTTAGAAGATGGTACACAAAAAATGCAAAATGCCATAATTGATCACCTTTTTTTTTTTCTCCCTAGACTTAATGGCTGTTCTATGTCCAAAAGGGCCACTTAGGATGTTAGTGGAAACAGCACAAGAGAGGAATGAGCCAATATTTCCTGCACTTATTTATTCTTGTGAGTAAAACAGGAAGTTCCTCTGCATGATTGTGTCCTATCCCCACAGCCTAATATAAGAACTAGTGGTACATTATCAGCCTGATATAAAAGTACAAAATCAGAAAAACACAAGGATATCAAAATGGTACACTTTTCCTGACAAAAGTATTCTCACAGCTGCACATGCAAACGCAAAATGTGGGATTTGGCTCAGAATTCAGGTTTAAATAATATATATTAAATCTCTAGAGCAGGGTCTCCCACACCTTGAATACATCTTATCCCCTCCCTTGGCTAACAGAATAAACAATGCCAATAAACCCCAAATATGCCCGTGAATGCTCTTGATGTAGAATTGGTGTTACCTTGCTGAGAGTCTTGCATATTAAGTATGTATTATATCCAGCCCAGTTCAGGATATGTACTAGTCTAGCTGAGCATGAAACTGGTCTTCAGTATGTTTCAAAAAGATAAAGGAGACCACAATAATTTCCCCCAAGATCTAGCATCTTTTCAAAGGGAGCTGTGCATTTAGTGCTGGAATTTCTGCAAAGTCCCTTGGGAAGAAGAAACTACAGAGGAAAATAGTTTCTTCATCTTTGAGGTTATATGAGGCCTTCTCCTGCTTCTAGTCAGGAGGTCCTCTGAAAAAGAAGGCCTGGCTGTCCTGTGCAACAACATACCAGACACATCTGCACTGGTCTTGCTCTCTGTTCCCTGCATATGAATGAGAAGCCAGTGCAGATAGGGTTCTAGGGATTTGGGGAGTGTGTGGAATCAAATCCACTCTGACCACATTTCCTCCTTGAGGTGCTGTGGGTAGGAAGGAGATGTGTTATATATAATGAAAAATGCAGCTTTGGTATATCAAAATTATGGAGGCTTTGTCTTAGAGAACTTTGATAACTGATGGATTGGACAGATATTCTGATGACTTTTTTCTGTTATGTAAAATGTAAATCACAGCCCTTCAGTGTGCATAGGTATTTGTGGTGGTCATTTTTTCCTACTGTTTACAAAGCAAAGGAAAAAAAAGATAGTAAGACTGTTTTGATGATGCTATTTAGAAAATTTGAACAGTTCTTGCGTCCTATTTGTTCAAGTCACTGATTGGAGTCATTTCTCCTCTACAGCTGCTATGATGTGGATGGTAGGCATGGCAAAACAAGATCTGGCACATAGAGGAACTGCTCAGCAAACATGGGATCCAGGTAACCTGTGTGTCTTTAGAAAAGAAATATTGTGCCTTGAAAGTGTTCTGAAGTGCAAGGCATTCTGCAGCAGTCCTCTTGCTGGATGTGCAAGACAACTCCATGTCCCACCTGGTTCTATACTGGGGCTGCTTGTAGAACAACAAACAGAGAGAGTTCTTTCCTCTTTCTTCCTAGCTGTCTTCCCACTGAAAAGTCACTCACTATTTATTTGCTTAATTTATAGTCCACCTTTTTTACTGAGACTCAAGACAGTTTACAGCTAAAAACCAATGCACTAAGATGAGTATCAGACATATAGCCCACAAAATTGGAAGTACCGCACTAAAATCACAACATAATAGACAGTATAATCCTAAAATACTGTTATTCCTGGAAACAGCTTTGGGGTATCTGTATGTCGATGCACGTAGAGACCAAGAGGGTGATTCTTAGCGACGCAAGAATGAAGGCTGTACACAGTAGCTGTAAAACCACTATATACATTTATTTACAACACCACTCACTCTCCTGACTGACAATATGCTCCGCTGCACTCCAACTCCTTTAACCCACAATCACCACTGTTACTCTGTACATTTATACATGGGACAGCCAATCAGCAACTTGCTGTGCCATGCTGACTCTGCTGGCTGATGTAATTCCTCTGGCAGCCAGCCACCTGCTGTCATGTAGATCATCTAAGCCTTCAGATCTACTTTCTGTTCTGCAGCACATGCTATAAGCTGTCTCTTTACACATAATAGTGACACCCCTCCTCAGGTTATAGCTGTGCTGTCATCCATACATTACAACATGGCATATACATATTGATCACTTTACCATCAATACATTGGTTACATACATTCCCATATATCCATTAATTACAGTTCAGTATTTTGTTCTCCTGAACACTTGTGTTAACGCACACACATTTTGCTCTGCTTGCCAATTAACCTGCAAGCATACCCTTATCAGTTGGCACTTTGCCCAGACTGACCATATCTCCTCAGTTGGCTCTCTGCCCAGACTGAGCACTTGCCTTATCTTTTTGCTGGCTTGTTTCCCAGACCTGTTGGAAACACTACTGTATCTTGTCTGTTATAAGCGTGTATATTCTTTTCCATACACATTTTTACTTACACATTTTTATATTTTTAACAATCACAGTTTGGAAATGTTCACGCTTTAGCTTTAGCTTTACAATCATAGTTTAGTTACATAGTTTATCATACATTTTCAAACAGTAAGTTTGTTTTATTTTACAGCATTGTCTTTACATTCCAGCACTTTATTCATTTGCACATTGCACCATTATAATTCAGTTATTGCTTACAGCCTCTCCTTCCAGGCTTTGCTCATGTGTCTCCTTGCTCTCCAAGAGGCATCTCATTCAACAGTTCCAGCACACTGGGATACGTTTTAGGATGGTCATCATATACATAAGTATATCCTCCTTCTTCCCTAGTGAAGGAAGTATCCACGTGTACCTCTGGTGCACTCTCACAGCCCTTTGGCTTTCCATCTGGCAAACTGTTTCCCTTGCCCAGATAGTTCACATCAGTATCAAAACCATATCTTTTTGGCGGCACACCCTTATTTTCTCTTGCAGAGACTCTGACCGGCTCCCTTTTTACAGCCTCAGAAGTCTCTTGCTCTTTACTGCTGCCTGCTGAACTGCTCATACTGTCTTCCTCCTGCTTCAGTGAGCTTTCCGGCTTTTGCCCCTCCTCACTTTCTAGAGACAGTCGCAGCTTATTTTCTCTAGGCATTTCATTGGCATGAATCTTTGACCAGTTTTCATCCTCGCAAAACGAGGCAGACCTACTCAGCCTTATCAAGTCATTATTGTCCACAAACCTCCAGGACTTCATGCCATTTTGGTACCCAACAAACACCAGCTTTTTGGCTTTGGGATCTCCCTTTCTCCTCTTAACCAGAGGGATGTTCACCCAAGCCTTTGAACCAAATATCCTTAGGTGATCCAGGGATGGCTTTCTCCCATACAACAAGACCCTGTAGGGTATATCGTTTATAGCTTCTGTCCACAACCGGTTGGAAATATAACAGGACGCCTTTAAGGCTTCACCCCAGTATGCCTGCTTTAGACCACTATCTTCTAACAAAACATGGCAAATCCCTTGGAGTACTCCCGCTCTCCATTCCACAATCCCGTTTTCCCACGGAGAGGAAACATTAGCAACCCTGTGCTCTATGCCCTCTTGCCTCAAATAGTTGGCAAACTCTTTGTTCAGGAACTCACCCCCCTGGTCAGTCTGGATTGAGGCAATCTTGGCATTTAACTGTTTTTGCACTCTCCTAGCCCAGTACTTGAAGGTGGCACAGACATCACTCTTGTGCTTAATAGCATACACCCACGCAAACCTGCTGTGGTCATCGACTAGAATCAACCCAAACCTATTTTTAGAAACACTGGGTGCATACGGCCCCACCAGGTCGGCATGTATTAATTGGAGCGGTCTCTCAGACACTCGTTCACTCCATTTGGTCGATGGAACTGCCCTTGATTTGGCTGCTTTACAAACATTGCAATCTAGAAAGGCATTGCATTTATCAACCTTCACTCCCTCTAATATTTCCAGAGTTTTATTTATTGTATGGTAGCTGGCGTGGCCCAGCCTTCTATGCAGCCTGTGAATGCACCTGTTGTGTGGCTGTCTATTCCACACAGTCTGTGCTTTCCCCACATTTTGCATAAGCTCATACACATTGGCTTTTAGAGTGCCTTTAGCCAGCTGTTTACCCTGCTTCAAAATTGCACAGCCCTGCTTTTCAAATATTACGGTAAACCCAGCTCTTGCCAGAACAGAGACACTTAACAAGTTAGTTTCTAGCTCTGGCACGCACAATACATTCTCAAACCTGTGATTAAGTCCAGGAAAATAGACCGTGCCTTGTCAAAGCACGCTAGCTTGTCTCCCATCAGCTAAGCTGACAGTTTTTTGCTCAGCTGGCTTGCAGTCGTGCAGCTCCTCTTGCTGGCAGCAGAATATCTGAGTAGCCCCAGAATCTACAACCCAGGGCAGACTCTGCAGTCCCGGACCAGTTCTTACCAGAGTCACCTGGGGAGTCCTTGAAGACTGCTGCCGGCTCTTTCTCTGCTGCTGCTGAGGACAAAATCTCTTCAAATGTCCGAGTTGATTACACAGATAACAACGCCTCCTCTGCACCTGCAAGGCTTTTTCTCCCTCGGCTTGCCAGCTGGAACCAGCCCCAACAGACCTCTGCTTATCTTCTCCCTTGGCTCGAGTCTGCTCTCTCTTGCTTTCCAGCTGCCTTTGCTCTTCAGCCAGGAGTTTGCCGGTCACATAAGGCAAAGTTAGCTTGTCAGCATCCTGCCCTTCAAATGCTAACACCAGCATGTCATATCTCTCGTCCAGAGAGCTCAATATGATGTACACCTTATCTTCCTCAGCCACGGCCTTCCCTCTTGCTTCTAGGTCTTGGAAACAATTAGACATACCGTCGAGGTGGTCCCTCATCGACTCCCCGGCCAGCATACGTTTCCTGTAGAGCCTCCTCCATAGGGATATCAGCGAGCCTGCTGACTTCTGTACATACACAGCCTTGAGAGCTTCCCAAGCCTCCTTTGCTGTCTGGTGCCCCGGACATGCACCAGCTGGTCATCTGCAACACTTAGAATGATTGTGGCTAGAGCTTTTTGATCCTGAACGGCCTCTGCCGCCGTGGGATTAGCTGGAGGAGCTGACACACAGTCCCAAAGCCCCTCTTTCTTCAGGAAATGTTCTAACCTCAGCAACCAGGTGTTGTAGTTGGTAGTGGTGAGCTTCTCCACCAGCACAGTAGCTCCTGCTGTAGCCATCCTGCTCAGACTCCTTTCAGCCACTGCTGGTCTCACCTCCTAGGCAGCCTCTGGAGCAAGTCAGCGCCCTTTCTTTACCACCTCTCTCTCAGGTATTCTAGGCGCAGCGGAAGCGTGCTGGGCCCATAACCCTGTCGATGTGCGTAGAGACCAAGAGGGTGATTCTTAGCGACGCAAGAATGAAGGCTGTACACAGTAGCTGTAAAACCACTATATACATTTATTTACAACACCACTCACTCTTCTGACTGACAATATGCTCTGCTGCACTCCAACTCCTTTAACCCGCAATCACCACTGTTACTCTGTACATTTATACATGGGACAGCCAATCAGCAACTTGCTGTGTCATGCTGACTCTGCTGGCTGATGTAATTCCTTTGGCAGCCAGCCACCTGCTGTCATGTAGATCATCTAAGCCTTCAGATCTACTTTCTGTTCTGCAGCACATGCTATAAGCTGTCTCTTTACACATAATAGTGACACTGTACCCATTAGCAACACTGCTCATAATTTTTTTCTTTATATGATACATGTAGGGAAAAATATTCTGAAGATTCTACCAAAGGCTGTTTTGATAGAAGGTGAAGGCTTCAGATAAACTTTTCTTGGGAAGGAATCACACCTTTGACTCATAGTGGAGAGGTGGGGAATTGTAGGCACATGTGGGGTTAAGGAAGGACAGAGCGAGAGTTATTGCATCAGCTGTATACTGGACAAAGCTCAAGGAAGGTGGATTAGTACTGATGCATGACTCCCCTACAGAGAGAAGAGATGAGGGTTTGAGGAAGATTTCCTCCTCTGAAGAAGACACTCATTTTTAAAGCAGTAAATTAAGATGCAAATACTGTATGACCTTGAGTGGCTTTTGTCTTCCTCTTACCACCACCACCACACCCCAATCCCACATGACCTGTTTGTGTGGGGAAATCAGCTGATGTGCGAGAGAGCCATGATAGTTCTTCATACACCGAGCCTGAAATTCCAGAGATGAGAAATTCAACGACAAACCATCCAGTTACTTCTTCCTTGGAAGAAACAGAGGAGGAGGAAAGTAAGTGAAGCCTTTAGTGTCCTTTTGCAAGCTGGTGTACTATTTTAAAAGTCTAGTCTAAAACAGATACTCTTCTTAATCCCTTTATTCTCTGATGTCCTGAAAGGACTGAGTTCTAAAGTTCATGCCACTTTGCAATGATCCTCTTGTTGGGTACATGGTGTTTACTGGTCCTAAGGTCCATGGAATCGAATGGTGGTTGTGCAAGATAGACTAAACTCTGCTGTTCATCTTTCACTCTTTCCTTAGAAGCCATCAACCCTGATCCTGACTGATTCAAGTTGTGTACTTAAGTGTCAGTGTTAAAGCGCAGCTCTGTGCCTTTCGTATGGCATGACTCAACTTTGTATTCATTGTCTCTTCCAAAATGTTTATTGGCTTCTGGTTTGCTTTTTGCCTCCATTCCATTCCATCCTTAGCCAGATATGCAAACACAGGATATTTGATTCCCTCCACCTCAAGATTCCTGAAATTCCGTTTGCACTTCTCCTGAGCAATGTCCCTTTTTGTGTACTCACACAGACTTTGAGGTGTCTTCCCTTCCATCTTCTACTTGCATCTATAACAGTATTTGTGACCTGGAGGACTGCCTCTCCAGTAATGAGGTTGCATACCAGCTTAGAGTGTCCTGCTCACTGTGCCCTCTGTTTGGCCAGGGCTGTCATCTATGGCATGTACTTGTGCTTTTTCAGTGGCAGCTTCAATGATGTGGAATGGGGTGCTGGGAGAAGTATGGAAGGATCTCTTGTTACATGGAATTAATCATTTTTTAAAAATTAATCATAAGGCCTATAAAACTATTGACGTGCAAGGTTTGATCTGTCGTGGTTATTGAGGGCTTTAATCTGACCCCTCAGCTCCTGTTTTTCATATTGTTGGTATATTGAAGGGAGGGGCTATGGTTAAGTGGTAGAGAATCAGCTTGACATGTGGAAGATCCCAGATTCAGTCCCCTGGTATCACTAGTTGAAAGGACCAGGTAGTAGATGATGCAAAAGATGTTTGTTTGTGATCCTGGAGAGCTATTGCCAGTCAGAATAGAGAGTATTGACCTTGACAGGCCAAGAGTCTAATTCAGTACATGGCTGCTTCTTGTGTTCATTGACTTCCCACTTCTATTGGCTATAAGCTATCTTGAACTTGAGGCAAGGCAGAATATAGTCTTTAAACATACTGCGGCATCAGCTTTCTGAGGCCTTGAGCAGAGATTTTTCCAAGCCCCCCCTCTCCATGATCCTTCTGATGGAGATGCCAGGGACTGCCCTGTGCATGCCAGCCATATGCTTTGCTGTGGCTGGTGTCTGTTATGTGCTAAAACTATGCAGCCTGCATAAGTTGTTCGTACCTTTGTCCCCGAAGGAGTTCTGTCATGGAATTAACTATGCATTTTATAGAAGTATATATCTTGTGACCTTGAAGAGATCTTTTTACACTCTAATTACCATCAGTGCTTTATGAAGCAAGATGTTTCTAATGTAAGTGTTGCCCATTGAACTTGTAAATCACACAGGATATAATCCTGCATAAGGCTATATTCCTGGGACTTGTCATATTGGTTTGCATGGAAATTGAGTATGTTAGATTATGTACCTGGATCAATATCTCCCAAATTCTCCAAACTGAGGCACACATTTCTGGATTTTAATTAGAGACGCACTTTATTGTACCCCAGAAGATTAGTTTTCATGTATCTGAGGGAGTCAGGTGCCAGATTAAAGCCAGAGGGAGCTGTTACAGGCGTGCCCATCCTGACATGGCAGGACAATCTGCTCTCTGTGGAGGTTGATTGAAAGAAGGCAAGACTGTAGCAGTGAATCATTCAGTCACTGCAAGGTGCTTCCTCTGTGTCTGGGTGCTCTTGCTCATTTAATGTATTTATCTCCAGCTCCCACACAGTGTGAAGCTACTGTGTAGGAGCAGTATAGTCAGGTTAAATCAGTGTATTTGAATATGGGAATGGGATCAGGTTCCATAAACTTATAGGTAGCTTTGAGCAAGTCCTAGCTCTTTGCTTCAACCCCCCCTCCCTTTTTGCTTTATTTTTAGGGGTTTTGATATCCACCTTTCTCATTGAGACTCATGGTGTACCATAAATGTAGTGATTTGACAATTAATGATTTTTTTTTTAAAAAAAATAACACCCTCCCCACCCTTTGGTGGTAAGAAATGGATACCACCTACCATCAGTAGGATACTAGGGGTGAGAAGATGATGTCTATGTGGGTGGGACTGGGAAAATATCTGGACATCCTATCTGGACATTAGCTCCCCTGGCTTTGCTGCACTCTTTCAAAAAAGATCATAACAAAACAAGGTTTGGAGAGATGACAGAAAAGCCTGGGAAAGGGCTATAAGGTGCTACATGAAAGCAAGAGCAAACCCGCTTCCTATCATCTGCAAAGCCAAACCAAATAGCCAGTGTGGAAGGGACCTTAGACTATATTTTCACTTGCCTCTCCTGCCTCCGATATAAGTTTGTCCCTCCAGCACTCCTCACTGGATAACTTGTTTGTTAATCTTGCCTGTGTCATTTGGTATGAATCTTACTTGATGTCTTTTTTTTTTTTAACATGGAGGGACTGAAAAGCAACTCATGACTGGCAAGAAGCGAGGGAGAAGTGTTTTGTGTGCATGTGTTGATTTTAAACTTCAATTTTTATATCATTCAATAGGAGGTGTCAAGTTAGGCCTTGGAGACTTCATATTCTACAGCGTACTTGTGGGGAAAGCAGCGGCAACTGCTAGTGGTGACTGGAATACAACTCTGGCTTGCTTTGTAGCCATCCTCATAGTAAGGAGAATTGTAAAATCTACATGTTCATTGACATGTTGCCAGAATGGTGATATGGTTAGAGCAGCACTTGTCAGAAGCTTTTACTAGTTCTTTAAGAGTGACGGGTTGGTCTAGAACAAAATCACGTATAGAGGTGTGAAGCCTCACAACTTCATTGTAACATTACCACCAGTCCCCTTAACTAACTCGCCAGCCAGAAACCAAGGGGCTAAGTCTCTGGCCCTCCCATATCTAAAATCAAGAAATCAACCCTGCAAGGTAGAATGCTTGCAAGTTGAGTTCCAGAAAACAGTTATTCTAGTAGTTGTAGCCAGTCAGTACAGGGTTTAAGTACTTCAAATTGAAACCCCAAAACCCAAGAACACCACAAAGTATAATTAATGAGATGTATTAAAATAATATGCAGAAATATACCATGTATATGAGCAGTGAACAGGGAGGATAACATAACAAGGATAAGTATCTAATTTAAGCACATTTACCAACACTGGACCTCTAGATCCAGATGATACCTGACAAGACTGAGTCCAACAAAGTTTCAAAGTCTAAAACAGGGGCTCTAGCCAGCATGGCCCATCACAAATCAGGGTGTCTCAAGCAAAAGGCAAAACTAGAATAAAAGATCTTTCTCTTATGCTCAAAGACCCATGTTGGCAAGATTTTAGTTTACTAGTTAAATGTATAATGATTGGCTAAGTTACACCATTCAATCTGACTAGGTGATCCAACCAATCAGGTGAGTCACCATAATGAGACCATATAATCTGCAGCTGCACAGGGCTTAATCAAGCAAGCACCTTCTCCCACTCTCAGGTCCTTGGACTAACAAGATAGAGTGCATAGATGGAACTCTCTTGAGAATTCTTTGGCCTTGAAGCTGGCATTTGTGTCAGCTTCCTTACCTCACACATTGAAACTAGAAGGAGAATAGGTTTTTATACCCCCCCCCCCTTCTCTACATTATAGAGTCTCAAATCAGTTTACAATCACCTTCCCTTCCTCTCCCTACAACAGGCAGCTTGTGAGGTTGATGAGGCTGAGAGAACTGTGACTTGCCCAAGGTCACCCAGCTGGCTGTATGTGGGGGAGTGAGGAGTCAAACCTGCTTCTTCAGATTAGAGTCTGCTGCTCTTAACCACTACACTACAGTGGCTCAGCTTTACCTTGAGTTCTCAGAGAGAAGCTTCCATGATTTTTACTAGGCCTCAGCCTGAACCAATGTTCCAGAATTGACAAGTGACTGCTAGGCAAACACTGCTTTCCAGTGTGGCACCAGATGATGATTTGCCTGCTGACATCTTCCTTTTTTACTCAAAGCATCTCCTCTGCAAGTCAAAGGGCCAAAGCTGGCTTTCCTCCACATTACAGCAGGAGTTGCTTAAAAAAAAAAACCCAGAAGGCATTATCAGTGTGTTTGGAAACAGCTACCTCCATCAGAGGAGGATGCTTGGCTTGGAACTTTCCAATACTTCATGATTGGCCTCAGCACCCAGGACAGCTATTCTGTGGTAGGCTATTTTCCTTACTGCAGCCAATTTATGGTGGCACCATTTAGATCTTAAAATTCAAAAAATACCCACAGAACTAACAAGGGTGGGGATGGGGACCCCAGATTAGAGTGTGAAACACAGGACAAGGGTGACCTGAGTTCAATCTCCAGTAAGCCCTGAAATAAAAGGGAAGGGGCAGGGGAGACACATTTGCTGCTCTAAGCTCCTTGGAAGAAATGTCAGAAGCAGGTGGTCAATGGCCCATGGCTGAGCTATGATATCTCCAAAAGAGGACTGGAGGAAAGATGCAGGTAGGCAGATGGCAAACAGGGAAGGTGACAGGTTTGGAAGGCAGGCAAGGGTTGATGGACCTGGAGAAGCACCTGGAATGATGAGGCCTGGCCAAACCCCATCCTGCCCTACTCCCATGTCCTTTTGTTATTCAGCTCATTCTACTGCCACTGTTTTGAAGCAGGTATTTTTCCACTTAGCCTTGTGTTTAGAATATAATTTACTGCTCTGGGGCTGCTATGGAGAGGCTTGCAGTATTCATATTGCCTGGTTGAATTTGAGGTGTTCTCTTGTCTGACTAGTTAATGCTCTAGAACAGGTACATGGGGCCACATTGACCTTTCTCTGGGACATTTTTGTTTTTATAACAAATGTTTTGTCCTTGCCTGGGGTTCATTGTGTTCAGAAAACCAAATTGAGCAAACAGGCTGGAATTTGATGCCTTATGCATGCTGTATGTGCAATTTAGTATTTATACATTGCTTTTATCTGTAAGGAAATACTCTGCAGGAAGCCAGGCTGTGACCATTGTCCTTTTCCTTGCAGGGTTTGTGCTTAACTCTGTTATTGCTGGCTGTATTCAAGAAAGCATTACCTGCCCTTCCTATCTCCATCACTTTTGGTCTGATCTTCTACTTCTCAACAGACAACCTTGTGCGACCTTTCATGGACACACTTGCATCTCACCAGTTGTATATTTAAAAATGGAGGGGAGGAGGAAGATATGCCGAAGAGAACCTCCTCAGAAATCCTGCTGTGCAACAGAACAACCTTAAATAGATGAAATTCCTATGGGTTTTTCACTTAGTGCCATATAGTTTTCTGGGAAACTTTTAAAAGCAAATATGTGTGTCACTGAAATTTGACAGCCAAGCCTTTCAAATGCCGGTGCTGAAAGTTTTCGCTGCAGCCTGATCCTAGAGCTGTTCACTTAGAGTTTGGTCCCTCTGAATTCAGTAGGGTTTTCTCCCAGGCCAGTGTGCAGAGGCTTGCAGACCTGATCACCTTGAGAGCCATTTTGGTGTAGTGGTTAAGAATGTGAACTCTAATCTGGGAGAATCGGGTTTGATTCCCCCACTTCTCCATATGCAGCTGCTGGGTGACCTTGGGTCAGTCACAGTTCTTGCAGAGCTGTTCTCTCAAGGCATTTCTCTGACAGCTTTCTCAGCCCCACCTACCACATAGAGTGTCTGTTGTGGGGAGAGGAAGGGAAGGAGATTGTAAACTGCTCTGAGACTTCAAGTGAAGGGCAGAAGTATAAATCCAATCTCTTCTTCTTGAGGTTCTTGGGTTCTACCTGGCCTTTTAAGCTGATATCCGAGTCGAACAGGAACAGGTTTTGATGAGAGTATCTTGTAGCATGCAGACAGTATGCCCACAGAGAGCTTATCTTGGGATACAAATGGGTGATGAAAAAGTCAATGATGCTAGCAGCTGTACTGGTCCAAAATCCAAAAACAAGTCACAGGCCACATAATACCTTTATTGGGACCATGTACAACAATATAAACGTATGAGCAGGCTTTTGCTTTTGCCAGAACTCTTCCTCAGGCTAGATGTTACAAATTTTTAAAAGGAGTTGGGTGGGGAGAAAGATATTTCAGACCATGATTTTAAAGGCTTTCTTTCATAGCATTTCTGTGAGCATAGTATCAGTGATCTGAAACTTTGCCACAGAGTGCACACAATGCTCTTTCCGGAAGTTAATAATAGACTGAACTGCCATTAGTGTAAAAATGTAACAGCAAGCTTGTTTGGGAGCTTCTTGCACATTTTAGGGCAAAACTGGCTGCTTTTCTGATATACCTTACGGGAGCAATCAGATCACAGAGAAGAAGTAGAGTGTGATAGGTCTCCAGCAGGAGTAGGCAAGCCCCAGCACCCATGTCAAACACCAGCATGTCTGCCCAATTGCTTGGCACACATGTCTGGTTCTTTGGCCAAGGGATTGGCAGTGCAGCTACAGGTTGGTTCATTCCCAGTGCATGTGGCCAAGTACGTTCCTCATTCTTCTCTCTCCCCACATTTTGTTTGCTATCCCACCAACATCTTCAAGTAGACAGTCCAAAGGGGTGTGTGTGTTTGGGCCAACAAAATGGCCTACCCCTGCCATTTAGTGTATTTTTAAATTCTTCATGGAGGGCCCTGCTGAAAGAGGAAAAACTATAATTAACAGTGGATTACCCCATAGCTTCCCTTCTCCTCTGATAATGAGTCCAAAGCATGGCACACACATTGTGTCATATGATGTACTGTTTGGAATGGGTTGGTAAGAGGAGATGGATGGAAGCTGTTGGGGGTCCCTAGCAGCTGGCCACAAGTCCCCTGGAGACCTATGTCACATTTTGCTTTACATGCCTTCTTTGACAGAAGCCATCTGGAGCACTGTGCTATAAGTAACAGAACTGTGGATATACAGTTGTTTGCATTCATTTGGTCAGTGATCCACATCCCAGGTCAGAAAAACTGGGGTGTGTGTATTCACATATGCATGCATACTTATGCAAAGATTGCTCACATAAGTTGATGTATGATCTGAAAGCACTTTGGAGGGAACTGGAGGTGCAGTTTTGTGACAATTATTACTTGTGGCTTAGGGGTCAACTCAATGATACTGCATATTTTGTGGGTAGCAGTGGATAATAGGCTTAGTTCACTGAGATTATGTGTTTGGAGGAGGGTGTGACTGGCTGCTCATCCATGACAGAGAAAGGATCACTGACTGGCTGAGAGCATGAACTTTCCCCTTTTTGCTACCAGTGAGTAGGAAATGGAGGGGTGGCATCTAGCTTACTCTTGTTGAAGATGGAGGCAGTAGGCTTTTGATCTGACTTGACAAGAAATTTCTTAATTTACTATAATGTACTGACTAAGAATGGAAACATGTCTTTGAGAATATATAGTGTTTTCTTTTGTCATGCCACAAATTCCTTTTCTGATTCAACTGACAATCATGTCATTACATGCTTGTCTCTTTTGTTCAAGATTGGCTGAAGAAATGCATTTTGGTTTTGAGGGAAAACTGTGACAGGACTTGCTGCATCAGCATGTTTTCTTTCCCCCTCAGTATTTGAAACTATGATCATGCTTTTTATAGAGTGGTTGTAATATTGACAAAATGTAAACATCTGAGCACATTGCTAGTCATAGTATGAATTTGCAGTTAAAAACCAAATTAGGACCCTAAAGGTTTGAGTTTCCCTACTCTAGGAGGATGTGACGCATTCTGTCTCTTATTTTTTAGGGGGAAGATCTGCAGGGTAGGTTACTGTGCTAAAACTCAAACACAGTTGGGAGAAAACCCTCTAAAACTTAGCTTTCTACTTTTGGATTTACTCTTGTAACTCATATAAACAATTTCCTCTGCTTCATAAACAAATGCTATATGCTTCTTAGCCAAAAATTCTTAGGTTTGATTTCCCTATTTTTTGCAATATTCAAAGTTTTTTTTTTAATGCTTAGCTTAGAAATACTGTGTAAATATTTAATGTAAAACTGAACTATTTTGGAAATATTATAGTTTGTTTCAGAATGTATACAGCAGATTCAAAGCTGAATTTCTACATTAATCTAAGTGAGGAATAAGTGATGCTGCAAATATTTCAAGGCTAGAATGACTCTCAAAATGCCTCACCTCTAATTGCCAGCAAATACTTCATTTCTCATTTAGACAGCCTCCCTGGATATCTGTCATTTTAGCTCCTGTTTTGAAAAGTGGTCTGTTTCCTTAATCCTGTGAGAATTGTCTTCTCTTGTCCAATTGAAAGGACAGATGTAATAAAACAGATGCAGCAATATCAGGGAACAAATCTCTGTCCTCTCTTTAGGACCAGTCTACTGAAAAGCCTATCTGTGCAGGCTCCAATGAAATTAATTTCAGTGGGCTTGGAAAGGAAAGCTTCACTGTTGCTAGATCCCCCCCCCCCCAGCTTCTTTTATGCAGGCCTGCCTTGCCTGTTACTCCTTGGAGGTCTCCCATTCAATAATAGCCAGAGCCAACCCTGCTTCGCTTCTGAGATCTGACAAGATTGGGCTAGTCTGGGCTATCCACTTAAGCCATGGTTTTAGGGGTTTTTTTTTAAAAAAGGTATTTTAATTATGTTTAAATATGCTGGCAGTTGAGCATACTTCCACTGTTTCCCTTCCCCAGCAATCCTTTCCAATTCCAGGAAGGTTTAAACCAGTGGTCCACCTAGTCCAGCATCTTGTGTCATGCAGTGGCCAACCAGTTGTCCTGGAGAACCTGGAAGGTTCTTCCTGGGGTCATGGGGTCTGTACAATCTAACAGCCAGATGGGTAGGGCAGCATCCATTCATTTAAATTAGCTGTTTCTCAGTATTTTAGTGGTTCAAGATCAATAATGAAGTGGTTCTTAAAAGTATTCCATATTTCCTTCTTTTACAGAAGAAATACTACTGGGCCAGTCCAAAATGTTCTGATACCTGTGGTAGAAGAACCCAGATGGTACTTAATAAATGCTAGGCCACACAAAAGATTTTGTTCTTGGTACAACTCCTGCTCATTCTATTGGGGCTTGGGCAGAAGGACTTCCAGGTACAGCTTCTCATGAAGATGAAATTGCAGTTGAAATCAAGCCCAGGAATACAGCATACACATGTCACCAGTGTATACCCCTGGATTATTAGAAGGTATTTCTATGCAACTCAGTAGATCGGTTAAGTAATCTAAGACAAAAATCCATCAAACAATGCTACTGCACAGCTTTTGCTGACTTTAGATGGACTTGGTTGGGGTTCTGGAGACATTAGGAAGGAATATGTACTGCATGGGAGATCATCCCTTGTGAATTAATGAAGGAAATAAAAACAGTTATGTAGCTCTGGACATGGGGTGGGTCTAGGGGGAAAAATCAAGATTTTGAATGTAGTTTTTAACAGGTCAGTTTTCATGATGAGTGTTGTCATGTGTGTGTTGGGAGAGTGAGTCAAATATATACTGGCTGTGTACAGGAAATGCTTCTAATAAAGTATAAAATGCATCCAGTGTATGTACTGCAAGTCTAATGTGTATGATTAAAAATGATGTGGATTGTAAAAATAGAAAGTAATGGGTTTTTTTTCCTGAAATGTAAATATCTTTTGAATGGGTTGATTTGGATACCTATTGTAAAAACAATGGGAAGTTGGTTAAGTCGGATCTGTTTGGCATCAGAGAATATGCAATACACCCTAAAGAGAGACCAAATGAAGGGGGTAGAGGAGGGAGAGCAAATGGGATCCAAGTGATTGGGCTGGTTCTATCTACTGTGAATGCAGGTGAGCGGTCTGGGATCAAAATATCTACTAAACCACCTCCTCCGCTTTGTCTCCGGAAGAGCGTTACATTCTAGTGGTCGAAATCTACTGGTGAGGTCTGGCCCCGACCTGGTGAAAATCTCTGCCAGAAGTAGGGGTGCCAAGTCCAATTCAAAAAATATCTGGAGACTTTGGGGGTGGAGCCAGGAGACATTAGGGATGGAGCCAAGATCAAGGCTGTGACAAGCATAATTGAACTCCAAACGGAGTTCTGGCCATCACATTTAAAGGGACGGCACACCTTTTCAATTCCTTCCTTAGGAAATAATGAAGGGTAGTCCAATCTTTTTGAAAGTTGGGAGGTATTTTGGGGAGATGCACTAGATGCTATACTGAAAATCTGGTGCCTCTACCCCAAAAAACAGCTCCCCCAGAAACCTGCAGATCAATTCTTCATGATTTTCTATGGGAATAAATCTCCATAGGGAATAATAAGAGTTCCCAGCAGACATTTCCCTCCCCTCCCCCCGCTTTCTGATGACCCTGAAGCGGGGGGAGGGCCTCCAAACAAGGGGGTCCCCTGCCCCCACCTGGGGATTGGCAACCCTAGCCAGAAGATACCAGGGCCCTGTGGGATCTTTTACAGGGCCTGTAAAGCAGAGATGTTCCACCAGGCTTTCGCCTGAGCACAGTGAAGGTTGCCGAGCTGGCACCCCGGCTCCTCCCTAAGAGGAGAATTGCTCCCAATGCCTAGAAAATAAATTGTAGCACATTATAAAGGATGTCATTGGGTTGTAACTTTTTTTAATCAACTGGTTTTATTGATTTTATATGTATTTTTCCTGTTGTACATCGCCTAGAGCCCAGCATTTGCCAGGATGAGGCAATTCATACATTTGAAGGAGAAGAAAAAGACAACTCCTCTCAGGTAGGGGGTAGGATTGAAGCTGCACTAGATGGGCTTGGGTAAGAGAGGCCAAGGAGGAAAGTTGAATGATGAGGCAGCAGGAAGGCAGTCAGTGAAAGAAGTGCCAGCAGTATAACAAGAAAACTACAACATCACCCATCACCCTCCCTCCCCCTTGTAGATATGTAGGGGCGAACTATTTGAGGTTGGGAAGATTTTTGAGTGGTGCATTATAAAAAATAGGCAGTTTTCTACAGTTAGAATCTCAGTAACTCCATGTAATAGAAGTGTAATGGAAGGCTAAACGAATAACGAAGTTTTAGAACTTCCATCTTAATGGTGAGGAAAACGTTAGTGATGCAAAGCAGGCTTGTGCCCCAAACCTTTTAATTTGCTTTGGTTTTGTGATATGTGGAAGGTCAAGATGTATGCATTATTTTGTGTTGTTCACATCTGTAGAGCTTTTACAGTGCAGTCCTAAACAGTTTCACCCTTCTCAAACCATTGACTTCAACAGATAAACGAAAGTGTGACTGTATTTAGGACTGCACTGTTAAAGACTGTATAAGCCTTGTTCTTAGAAGGGAAGTCAGTCTGCTTCTATTTTAGAAAGGCTGAGAGTTAGTACATGCCTATGCAGGATCACAAACACTTTTGCCACTTAGATTTTGCTCAGAAAAGAATGATTATAGGCAAGAGTCGTTTTGTAGAAAAATAGGTGGTGGAGCTCATTAGCATAACTCACTAGCATATGCCACCCCTCCCACCAGCCAAAAGCAACCCAACACAAGAAAGGAGAGCCCTGGGCAAGTGAGACCTGCTTGGGCTGGCTAGAGATCCAGCCAACCCAAGCAGGCCTAGCTCACCTGGGGCTCTCCTTGGCCATCCCCCTCACACAATCAAAAGGCCAGCAATCCACTCACCACCCAAAATCACATAAATGGAGAAAGGGTGGCGTGGGCTTCTCCAGGGGTTAATGAGGGACACCGGGGGCATGGCAAAGCTCCTGGCTGCCCTCTCTCCTAATCCAGGGATTGTTATGCAGCTGCACCTACTATTCAATGGACAAGGTAGGTGGGGAGGAGGGGGAGGCATCAGAAAGGTTCATGTGAGCTCCTGCTGAATTCAAGGCCTGATTATAGGATAATGAGCTACACTCTGTGTTCTATTTTGTGTTAATTTAAACAACAAAACTGAGTCTGTGGTCTTATGTGTCCATGACTGATAAAGAATTGCTCAGCTTCTCCCTGATTGTAGCAGTTTTGGCTGATAGCTGATGAAAATGTCCTGGGAGGAGAGTTACTCTACAACACGATAGATACTGTCGAATGATCTTTTGCATTCATGTGAGACAATTGGTTCCTAGCACTGAATGTTCCCACATTATGTTAATGAAGAACATCTCAAAGCTACAGGTATAAGTAAATGTTGTTCTCATCTAAGGCATGCTGTAGACACACCTATATTTTGGAACAGGGTGCTATATTTAGCTACTGTCTCCTCCAATATTAAGTGATATGTCACAACATGATCTGCTGTCTTCATACCACTCTTACGTTTCCCCCTTTGAATAATAGTGAAGGGTGCACTGCATGAGAGTGGATTTCTGAGATCTATGGAAAATTATACTTGAATGTAGCCATAGCCCATATAATCTTGATTAGACAATGGTTTTGAGTCTGAAGGCACTCAGACCTCCCCCCCCCACCATAAACAGGTGTTAATCTCATGGGGATATTCCCTCCCACACACATATAGCATGACGGCAGCAGGACTTTCTGCTAGGCAACTATGTATCAGGAAAATGGTGCAAGGAGAGCATCAACACCCCCCCACACACACACACACACACACTGCCCCCAGGGCAGCACTGTCTCCTATTATGCTGCTCTGGCCTCCAGTTAGAAAGCATTCACTATTATTTACAAGAACAGAGGAATGAAACTTCTAGTGTCTGCCACTAGAGATTAATTAAGATTAGTAGCCATGTTAGTCTGTCTGTAGCAATAGAAAAGTGTAAGAGTCCACTCTGCCACAAATTCTGTTGGTCTTTAAGGTGCTCCCAGACTCTTTTCTACTGCCACTAGAGAGCAGTGTGCTGACATAACTTCGCCTTCAGTATCCCCTCTTTAAGCTTCAGAGTATTATGCAAACCATACTTTGTTTCATTTTTAAGGCACAATGTGCTTCACAGGAGTTAGCATTGTGACTCACATATAGTGGTTGAGATGGCAATGCACTTCACTGTGCAATGCAATTGCACACATGGGAAACAGAAGACCAAGAAATACATTGCCTTTGTAGCACCTGAATTTATCCTGTAAGTATATGAATTTGGCAAAGCTATCCTTATAGCTTTTAAAGGTATGGGACAGAAGTGACAAGCTAGTGTTCCATATCAGTGTGCTTGATGAAAACAAGACAGTGCTGTGTTTTCTATGCAATAACAAAATATTGTGTCACTTAGGAGTTATAAATTACTTGTGCCATAAAACTTCATAAAAAGAAGTTCCCTCAGTTATGTAATATTTAATCTTCAGGCAAAAAATACACAAAGTGGACTATGCATTTCATTTTGTTTTGGATTTTTTTTGCAACACATATAAGTGTAGAAAATGGGAAGTAATAGGGATTGGTTCAAAATGTACAGACTATGAGACCCCGTGGCGCAGAGTGGTAAAGCTGCAGTACTGCAGTCAAACTCTCTGCTCACAACCGAAATTCGATCCCAGCAATTTCTGGGTTCAAGTAGCCGGCTCAGGGTTGACTCAGCCTTCCATTCTTCCGAGGTCAGTAAAATGAGTACCCAGCTTGCTAGGGGGAAAGTGTAGATGACTGGGGAAGGCAATGGCAAACCATCCCGTAAAAAGTTTGCTGTGAAAACGTCATGATGTGACATCATCCCAGAGTCGGAAACAACTGGTGCTTGCATAGGGGACTACCTTTACTTTTAAGGAGCATTAATGTGTCCCTAGGTTGCTCTGTAAGGGAATCTTGGAACAGCTGTATGGACATACTTTAAGCTAAACTGGGGCAAAGGCAAATTACCCAAGGCACAGCTGCCCACCCTTCCTGAAAATCATAGTTGATAATGTCCTGTCCTCACATATTTAGCAGGAGCTGGCGGCTGCATATAGTCATTGTTTTTTATGATGCCAACAAGTATGTAGAGGTAAGTTTCCCAGCACCAGTGCAGACATTTAACGAGAAAGCGAACAGCCATGTGCCAGAAGAAGGAGGTGGGAATTGGTTACATGACTCAAACTCCAGAAATTCTGCTTCCAATCCCACCACTCTTCCCCAAGGATCCCGTAACTTGTAAGGGAAGTTGCTAACCCTCAGCGAGTTCCTCTGAGGTCATTTACTTCATAAGTGTATTATGTATCCTGTGCAGAGCTTTTTTTGAGCAGGAACTCACAGGAACACAGTTCCTGCTGGTTTGGTGTCAGGGGGTGTGGCCTAATATGCAAATTATTCCTGCTGGGCTTTTCCCACAAAAAAACCCTGAGTGAAACAATGGTGACATTAGGGTGTGTGGCCTAATATGCAGATGAGTTCTTGCTAGGCTTTTCCCCACAAAAAAGCCCTGATCCTGTGTAATTTTCAGGAGTGGAAAAGGAGCACTTTTGAGCATGCACAGAATGGCCTTCCCATACTCTTCATTAAATTCCAACCAGCCACAAACTGGAATGGGAGAGTAAATCTCTCCTGGTTAAGAAGTTAATGGCAGATTCTTAGCCCAGATTAAGGTATTCCACCTCTTCTTTTATGGAAAAAAAATAGTTCATGGTTTTTAGTCTGAAGTTTGTGTGCAGTGTTAGACTGCCCTTTCCCTCTTTCCTTCTACTCAATGTGGTGCTTATTTTATGAGTTGTTCTCCATTGATATGTAGTCTGTTTGGACACTAGTGGGGCTTTACCCTGGAGAAGATGCACAACACTTGGGTCCATTGTTGCCACAACAAATCTCTTTTGCCACTGAAGCTTTTGCATAACTCTCCAAGGGCATTCTGGTTGATTATAGTGCCCTTTTTCAGTGGAATGGGAGGATTCAAAGCCTGCCCTGTGTCAGCGAGTTGTTTATTTTCCAGTATTACAATGAGCAACAATTCATACCAGCAAAAAAGAGAACTGAGCCCAGTATGTCTAAAGATGTTGATGCCCCATACTATTTATGGCATGATATAGAAAGGGATATAAATAGACTCTGAAGTGATGGTGGTTGAAGACATTTTATATTTAGGACTCCGGTGCAGGTAAACTGACAGACAGCCACACTGGAACTTTCCTCAGACTTGGCAGCATCTGGGGGGAGAGAAGCCTTTCAGCTGAAGTGACAACATGGCAGGTTGTCTCAGGTTAAGGGCAGGTCAGCCCACAGGCAACTGGCATAATCTGCAGTGTTGTGATATTCCATGTATTCACAAGCAGAGCAAACCTGCTTATGCAATTTTGTTAGATTGGGTGTCCCTGGCTGTAGGGGCATCACCAATTTATATTCCGATTACAAGTGATGTCTAAATTCTAGTTGCTTTTATGTTGGTCTTGCTGTTATGTGTGTGACTGCTGTGATCTGTGTTGGATGTGATTATGGGTTTCTGATTATTTTATTATATGATTTAAGGCAATTTGATGTGTTTATGGTATTTCTTATTTTTATGCTGTAAGTTATCCCAAGAGCCATTAGGCTGAGGGATATACATTTTTTACCAAATAAATAAAGTCATTGACCACCTGGAGGGCCAGCTTGGCTCAGAAGACAGGCAAATCTTACATTAGTAAACAGGATAACAGCTTGTACTAGAATTCCCTACCATCTGAAACTTATGCAAAAGATCTTTGTTTCCCTAGTGTCCTAATTTTGCTTCATATAGCCCTAGGCTTGCCACCTCTGTGTTGGGAAATTTAGGGGTGGAGCCTAGAGAGGCAAGGTTTGGGGAGGGACCCATCTGAGTGAGGTATAATGCCACAGAGTTCACCTTCCACAGCAGCCATTTTCTCCAGGGGAACTGCTTTCTTTTGTCCGGAAAACAGTTTTAATTTCAGGAGATCTCCAGGCCCCATCTGGAGGTTTGCAACCCCATGTCATATAATCAGATTCTCAATGCCTGGTTCCACTATCATCTTTAAACAGAACCTACATGGTCTGAGGCAGTACACCTTTTGAATTCTAGTTGTGGGGGAATGGGGGGACCAAAATGGAGAAGTGTTGACTGGCTTGCTTGCATATAGGCTTTCCAGTGTAGGTGGCTGGTAGGGTTGCCAGGTCTGTGTGGGAAAATACCTGGAGACCTTGGGGGTGGATCCAGGAGAGGGCAGGTTTTGGGGAGGGGAGAGGTCTCAGCATGGTACAATGCCATAAAGTCCACCCTTCAAAGCAGCCATTTTCTCCAGGGGAGCTAATCTCCTCAAGCTGAAGATCAGTTGTAAAAGTGGGAGATCTCCAGGCCCCACCTGAAGGCTGGCAACCCTAGCGGCTGGTGACTGGGGGGAAACAGATGGAACTTTTTGAGTCTCATCAACCAAGGCTCTTTTCATTAAGAAGAGGCCCATGTGTGTCTGCAGAAAGCCCCAGGTTCTACAATCCATTGAAAGGTTTTCAGATAAAGGTGTTTCTCAAGCCTTTTATCTGCCTGAGCCTCAGGAGAACCACTGCCAGTCAGGGAAGATAATACTGAGGTAAATGGACCACATGTTCTTAGGTTCTGTGAAGATGTGAATCATGTGATCAGTAGTTGGATGAGTGCTTACAAAAATCATGTATGTCAACCTCCTGACCTGGAGTTAGAATGGTATAAAAATGTAATAACTTAATAAATCCAGGAGAAACAGGGACACATGGAAAGTAGTGCCCATGTAGGGTTGCCAGCCTCCAGGTGGGGCCTGGGGATCTCCTGCTCTTAGGGTTGCCAAGTCCAATTCAAGAAATATCTGGGGACTTTGGGGGTGGAGCCAGGAGACTTTGGGGGTGGGGGTAGAGCCAGGAACAAGGGTGTGACAAGCATAATTGAACTCTAAGGGAGTTCTGGCCATCACATTTAAAGGGACAGCACACCTTTTAAAATGTCTTCCTTCCATAGGAAATAATGAAGGATAGGGGCACCTTCTTTTGGGGCTCATAGAATTGGACCCCCTGGTCCAATCGTTTTGAAACTTGGGGGATATTTTGGGGGGAGGCACTAGATGCTGTACTGAAAATTTGGCACCTCTACCTCAAAAAACAGCCCGCCCCAGATACCCACAGATCAATTCTCCATTATTTTCTATGAGAATAAATCTCCACAGGGATTAACAGAGTTCCCAGCAGACATTTCCCTCCCCCTGTTTTCTGATGACCCTGAAGTGGGGGGAGGGCCTCCAAACTGGGGGATCCCCTGCCCCCACCTGGGGATTGGCAACCCTACCTGCTTTTACAACTGATCTTCAGCTGGCAGAGATTAGCTCCTTTGGAGAAGATGGCTGCTTTGCAGGGTGGACTCTATGGCACTGTACCATGCTGGGGCCCCTCTCCACCCCCCCTCTCCTGGCTCCACCCACAAAGTCTCCAGGTATTTTTCAACACAACCTGGCAACCCAATATGTGAATAGATTATAGATCCTTACCTTAAGGAAGAGATCCTTCCCCTAAATGTTGGGCAAAATCCTGTATTTAGAGCAATTGCTAATTTCTGGCCTACACTGATATATTTCTATATCTTATTTGACCTGCAATTTTGATAAACTTCATGTACTGATACAGATATTTTTGGATCACGTGCGCAAATTAGGTTTTATTATATTGAAGTATGTAATCCCTCCTGTGCAGTTAAGTAGCTGCATATTCTCAGCCTTTTATCATTCTAATTAATACAGATTTCTGTGCCAGGCTGTAGGGAAACTGTCTCACATCCTCTGATTCATGGCATATTATATTTCCTCAGGAACAATGCATGTTCCATTGCAGCAGGCATCTTTTCATTGTGTCTAATTCCTCTCCTCCAAAAAAACCCCTAGTAAGTTACAACAAATTGCCAAGTACAATATGCCTTGCAGTACCCTTTGTATATATTTTATCTCAATCGACACCATCACTTGCAGAAGAGGTATAAACTTCATCATTCCTGAATTGCCAGAAAAGTTATCAGTCCTCACAGTTTCTGAAATAAATTTGAAAATATGGTGGTATTGTATATATATCAAAGACCATGTAGACAAAACCCAGGACATTTAAAACTCACTGAGCATGTATTCAGCCAAAGTTATGCTTTTTAAAATTGAAGTAATGACCAAACATAATAGGAAACATGTTTAATTTTGGCTTTATAGCAAAAAAAAAAAATAGCTTTTGATTCCTTTTTGGTAAAAAAAAAAAAAAAAAAACCAAACAAACCAAGTTGAGGTGCAGTAGAAAAAAACCACCAGAAGATTTGAAGAAATTGTGTGTGTTGGGGAGGAACTACATGCTCCCCAGAATAAAATTGGCATTTGGAAGAATAGAAAAACATGTATTATTTACTTTCATATTCAGCATAGCTTAACTTTACTGATTTTAACTGCTGCATCCTATGCTACCTTAGCATATGTATCTTGGTTTCTGCCATCTGAGAACGGAGAAAAAGTTAAAAATCTGAAACCATTGTAGTAAACAATTTTTATAACAATACTCTCATGCATCTACAATAAGAGTAGCAGCATTTTTAATGTTGAACTTTATAACAACAAAAACAATGAACTCTTCTCTAGTAAGTTATTGCAAGACTCTATCCCATGTGATCCAGCCCATCAGTTAAGATCTGCCTCTCAAGCCCTGCTCTCTGTGTCCCCTCTTTCAGAAGTCAGGGCATTTTTTATGGTGGCACCTTGCCTTAAGAATGCCCTCCCCTTTGAGGCTTACTGCCTTTTTGACACTACATCAAAACACATCTTTCAATCCAGGCCTTTATTTAGAAGTTTTAACAGCTTTTTAAATGGTCTCTAAAACAGAAACTTATAGGTAGTTTTAATTTAATATTGTGATGTGTTTTTTTCTGCAAGCAGCCTCAAGCCAGACTCTGAAGAAGCCACATAGAAGTATCCTAAATAAATTAATAAATGCACATCATAGTGTGTTAACTGAGGACATGTCTCATTTAAATAAGAGGAGTCTAGAAAGCATGACTGCAGTATATACAGGAATAATCTCCCCTATAATATAATTCTCCAGACAGACTGGCCACAGTTCACCTACTCTCCCACTGCCTGAGCTGCCTGTCACTCAATCTCAATGGAAAGCAAACTCCACCCTCCAGCCTCAGGGTAGACAAAGATTAAGCCACTGCTTTGCAGAGAAGAAAAAGAAAGCCTTCCCTCAACTGGCTGAGAGAGGAGGGAAAGAGGCAGAGAAAGCCTCCTCTCAATTAGCTGAGAGCTCCTCCCTCTTTTTCTCTGGAAGGGAAACAACCAGAGACAGGGGGGAAATGGTGTTCTGTGGCAGCAGACCAGATACAGAGAGATAGAGAGCAGGATGGGGGGAGGAAGGGAATAGGGACAGAGAGAGAGAGAATGAAGTTGTGTGCTTAAGATCAACAGTGTTATCAGAGTGACCATGTTGGTCTGAAAGCTATAATTAAAGGCCTTTGAGGGGGAATTCATTAAGCCCAATCCAGACTAGGGATGCCAGTTCCAGGTTGGTGGGAAATTCCTGGAGATTTTGTGGTGAAATTTGAGGAGGGCAGGGTTTGGGGAGGGGAGAGGCCTCAGCTGAATATAATGCCACACAGTCCACCCTCCAAAGCAGTTATTTTCCCCAGGGGGAGAGTGATCTGTTGTCTGGAGTTCAGTTGTGATATCAGGAGATTTCAGGCTCCTCCTGGAGACTGGCTACCCTAGACCTGGCTGCTTGCTACTGTTCAGAAGCAAGCCCCTCCCCCACCATGACAGGCAGTGTGGAATAGCAGTTAGGGCTTCATAGTGGGGTCTGCCATACCCAGGTTCTTGCTGTGTAAGTTGACTGGGTGATTTTGGACCAGTCACAGACTTTCAGTCTAACCTACTTAACAGAGTTGTTCTGCAGATTAAAGGGGGGGAGGGAATGATGTCAGCTGCTTTGGTTCCCCCCCCCCCCCCGTGAAGAAAGACTGTGCTTTTCCTAGGTAGAGGATGCAGAGAGGGGGAGGTGATGGAAAGCTGAAGTCAGAGGGGCAGATAAAGGGAAGGAGATAGGGTTGCCAGCTGCAGGTTGGGAAATTTCTGGAGATTTGAAGGGTGGAGCCTGGAGAGGGTAGGGTTTGAGGAGGAGTGGGACCTCAGACAGGTACACTTCACTATACACTCCACCCTCCAAATCCAGACATTTCCTCCTGGGGAACCATTGTTCCCAATCTCCAGATGAGGGCTGTAGATCACTCAGAATTACAGCTGCTCTCCAGATGGCAGAGATCAATTCCTCTGGAGAAAATGGCTGTTTTTCAGGGTGGACTCTGTGTCATTATATCCTTCTGAGGTCACTTCCCTCCTGCTTTGGTCCACACTGTGATTTTGAACCATTCACAGACTTTCAGCATAACCTACCCCACAGGGGTGTTGTGTGGAGAGAGGAGAATGATGTAAGCTGCTTTGCTCCACACTGTGGAGAAAGACTGTCCTTTACCTAGGTAGAAGCTGCAGGGAGGGGAGAGGAAATGGAAAGCTGAATTCAGATCAGTTCCCTGACAGGAAATGGCTTCCTTGGGTGTATGAGTTAAGGGCAGGCCCAAAGCCACAGGGGGAGGGGCCTGGGGGCCCCTGGCCCCTCCACTCAACCCTCCCAACATGTATGGCCCCTCCTTTCCCCAACAGGCAAGCACTTGCATTGCCTCCCTCCCCCCTGTCGCTGTTGTGGCTGCCGCTACACCCTCTGGCCCACTCGCCCACCCCTCATCGCCGCCAGGCTCCATTCACCCCCCTGCCCCCCCCCGGCTCACTGCAACTAAAACTAAGTCCTGCTGCCAGCTTCTTTTTGCAGCCCATGCCCACACGTTTTGTTAAGAGACTCTTTTAACAAAACTTGCAGGCGCAGGCTGCAAGAAGAAGCTGGCAGCAGGACTTAGTTTTAGTCGCAGTGAGCCGGGGGGGCAGGGGGGGGTGAATGGAGCGTGGTGGGGGCGAACGGAGGGGATGGGCGAGTGGAGCATCCTGGCGGCAGCAGGGGGGGGAAACGAAGTGTGGCGACAGTGGGGGATGGGCGAGTGGAGCACCCTGGCAGTGGCGGGGGGTGAACGAAGTGCAGCAGCGGTGCGGAGCAGGCGAGCAGAGCACCCTGGTGGCAGGGGGGCAAACAAAGTGTGGCAGCGATGGGGGGGGCAGGCAAGCGGAGCACTCTGGGGGTGGTGGGGGGAATGAAGTGTGATGGCGGCAGGGAGCGGGCGAGTGGAGCACCCTGGCGGGGGGGGATGAAGTGCGGTGGTGGGGAGCAGGCAGAGCACCCTGGCAGCAGCGGAGGGGGCAGTGGGGGGCAGGAAGTGCAGTAGAAGTGGCGGCAGTGGGGGGCAGGTGAGCAGAGCGCCTTGGCGGTGGTGGGAGGGTGAACAAAGTGCGATTGCGACAGTGGGGGTGGGCAGGCGGAGTGTCCTGGGGGCGGAGGGGGTGGTGAGCAACATGGGGGAAGCCTGGCTAGGGGACTATTCACCCTAGAGCCTCTCCTGCCCCCACTTGATCTTCCCGCTGCTCTTGTGGCTGCGCAGCCCCCCCCCCCACAATTTTTTTCTTTGGGGCCCCTCCACCAGAAATTTTCTGGCTACAGGCCTGGGTAAGGGGGGTACTTACCCAGAGCCTTTTTCTAGAGCCCGTTGTATTTTTCCTCACAACAGACCTTATTCCTAGTCATACTATAATGCTGTAAATTTGATGAGAAAAAAATCTTCATATTACACATTTTTGAGTAAAACTTTGACTAGAAAAGCTATTCATTCTGTGTAAAAGACAAAACATTTCATAGGATTTTTTATGCCCCCACCCTCAAAATTTAGAGGTGGGGTGTCTTTGCTTTTTTTAAAGTTTCCCTTAATTTTGTCTGGATTTTTCTCTGAGTGTTCACATTCCTTGGCACAAGATTTAGGGCTTAGACCTGTTACAGAAAACTCTTGTTCGTCAGCAGCAGTTGATGTGTAGTCATGTCTCCCGGACTGGTCCTAGGAAGACCTACTTACATTAAGAACAGGGAAGTGGATGATACTATGGAAAGTTTGCTATGTTATCTGATGCTTTCATTTCTCCTTCCTAAAAGTTTGAAGGGTGTGACAAAACCAACTGATGTCTTTGGTCTTTGTTCCCGCCCCCCACATCTTGAAATATAACTGCATGTTTTACTTGAGATACATTTGCTAGTTCTGTCATACTTTTAAATGAAAACAACTGAGCTAGTTGAGAAACAGCAACAAAGTAGAATATAACTTTCACAAATTATAGTGGTTGTTTACTTTAGATCACCATTTAGCATGAAGTTCTCGAGATAATAATCTGAAAATACCAATAAACATAACAAAGCAGCTAGCAGAAAACAGAGCCATAATTTTAAAAATGTAATAGAATACAGTTTCCCATTAGAAAAGGCAAATAATATCAATTAAATGATAGTCACAGGAAAATTCTTGCCCTAAGTACTCTATCCTTCCTCCCTTGGTAAGATCAGCTGGAATGTCAAGGAAAAATGGCACACAGGATAGCTAAAGCCACAATAGCACAGTAAGAAACCATGCACAAAACTTTGTGGAGACAGTGGCTAGGCTCTAACATTGGGGACCAGCAGCCAGATCCAGCAACGCTTACCCATCCAGACCTCCTGCAGCATGTTTTAGCTCCTGCACAGTACTGTGGGTGTACAGGGATGTGACAGTCTCTTACTATTGCAGGGGAATTTACATGTGTTGCTATAACCCCCTCCCTTCCAAGTTGGTATTGTATGGTGGCTCAATGGTAGAGCATCTGCTTGGTAAGCAGAAGGTCCCAGGTTCAATCCCTGACATCTTCAACTAAAAATGGTCCAGGTAAGTAGGTGTGGAAAACCTCAGCTTGAGACCCTGGAGAGCCGCTGCCAGTCTGAGTAGACAATACTGACCTTGATGGACTGAGGGTCTGATTCAGTACAAGGCAGCTTCATATGTTCATATGGTATAAAAGTCAAGGCTTTGATTTGTTGGCTGTAAAATAGTGTGTTCTTGTTCACAGCTTACAGTGTCAGAAAGCTTTATATACATTTTAACTCAATAACTTTAAAAGACCTTAAGTACTATTTCACCATTGAATTATATCTTTTCTGTAAGGAAACATTCAAGGACTTCCCCTTGAGACAGTTCCACCATTCCCTTCCAGTCTTGACAGCTTCCAGTTAGACTCCCTCCTCCTGAAGTATTGACTTGAATCAGATTTGACCTGCTTACGTGCAGAGCCTCTAATCTACCCAGTCTGCTCCACTCTCATAACAGACTCTTTTTATCATGAGTCAAACACCCAACTAACAGGTCTGTTCACACCCAGAGATCGACCTCTGCTGCCAAGAGCCTGCAGTTACTCCAACATTCCACCAGCTCTCTGAAAGCTGCAGCCTTCAAGCTGACTCAGGCAGTCATATGGGAACGGTTGTTTGACAGCTAGGGGTGGACAGCCTCCTCTCTGTTACAAATGGCAAAAAAAATCACTTGGTTTGGAATTGGGTTGTGGTAGGTTCAGCAACCAATAGTGGCTGGTACTGCCCCTAGGTGGGAAAAGTTAGTTTTGAGTCCAGTAGCACCTTAGAGACCATCAGAAGTTTCAGGGTACAAGCTTTCAAGAGCCAGAGCTCCCAGCCTAAGCTTTGATTCTTGGAAGCTTGTACCCTGAAACTCTTGTTGGTCTCTAAAATGCTCAAATCTAACTGTTCTACTGCAGACTGACATGGCTACCCTCTGAAGCTGTCCCCTGCTGGCAGATCAATGCATTTCTGTTTATTTTACTATGCCTTTTACCATGCCTTAAGCAATGCAGATTGCACTCTAGCACCTGTACAGTCCTTCATCAAAGACGAACTGATGCTTCCGCTGAGGCTAGGCTAATGCTGGTGATGTGATGATGTGTTTTGCAATCCAGGAACTAAATGCAGATGTGCTACTGCTACTACTACCATCCCTGGGCAATGTCCTGCTCAGTGGGTAATCAAAATTGTTTTGTGTTGCTGTGGTCCTCTGTCCTGTGGATCTGATAAAGGAGTATCTGCCATACAGGCTTTTCTGTTCCAGCTATGTACGTCTGGGGAAATATACTTTACAGAAAGGATTGTGTTATATATGTGATTGGTAATGTGTCTGTTATATGGAGTTCTTGCTTGGCTCATTGGAGCCTGTAGGACCGAGCTTGGGAACAATGGACAGTAGGATCCAAATCCCTGCTGCCTTGCTCCAATCACGGGCCCCCTGCTGGTTTGAATGGTCCAATAGGACGCTAGAGCAGGAACCTGGAATGTATATATAGTTGGCCCAGTAGTTAGTCTTATACTGCAGCCCTATGCTATGCTGTATCTAATAAAGAGCTGATTATCACTACCACCTCACCTCTTCCATGCGTTGAACCCACTATATTATAGATTGCAATTGAATTGCCTCAGTTATTCTTTTGTCCCCTTTAGCCCAAGTCTATTTAACCCAACAATTATGGCAACAATGGTCTCTAGCACCTGAGAAGTAGGCAATCTTGATACCTTGATAAGATTTGCCCTCCTTTGTTATTGATTTATGTAGTATCTTTCTCTGGGAACAGGTGCAGCTCAGATTCAGGCTCCAAGGCCAGTGTTGTTTTTATATACAGCACAACACCCAATGGAAATAAATATTTCTAGGAAGCAGTATCAGCTCTGCTATATTAACCTTGCCTTTGCCAAACAATGCTGCCTACTTCCTGTACACTTTTCTGGCGTGTTGATGTAGATGGCTTTAGAAATTATATGGTGCAGTGTGGGGACCCTGGAAAGTCATCAAAACCATACTGGCGTATACTCAACTGAGATGAAACTGTATGGTGCAATATGCACTTGTCATTCCTAAACAGATGCATGGGGCCTTGGCAAAACAGGAAAAAAATGACACCAACTTGTATAGGGTTTCCCCCCTTTTTTGGCTGGAGCATGAAGAAAAATGGATGAACCACATTGCTTTTAGGCATCCTTGGAGGCAAATAAGAGATGAGAATAATGCAACAAGATTCATTCTTAAGTTTTCTGGGATAGATGTTAATATTCTGTCATCCTTCTTATACATAACCAGCACTTCAATCATATGAGAATCTCATATGATTCCCTGGCTAGGATTCATATGACTGAAGTTTCCTGCTATGATATCTTGCTCCTCTCATATCAGTGTGAACAATTGTGGGTACAGGGCAACTCTAGAGAGAAGTGGATAGCAGACAGGGCAAACCAACACAGATTGTGGATCATAAAGCCTTTATTAAGAACATTTCCTGGAGTCTATGATAAGTCAACCACAGAATGGTTAGAGTGAAGTCACAGGTTCTGAAATGTCCTACCTGCATGAAAATAGAACTCTAAGTGCTGGCTTGAAAGCTTAACGTTTGGGGCTGTGTAATGTTTAAACACACCACATATCACATAATCAGAAATATTTTACAGTCATGATATTAGGAAGCTACTTCATTAGATTTGTGACTTCCAAATGGATAACTGTGCAAAACTTTGGAGTTGTTTGCTGACAGGAAATTTATAATAACTAAGAACATAAGAGCCCTGCTGGATCATATGAATAGTCCCATCAAGTCCAGCATCCTGTCTCACACAGTGGCCAACTGGTTCCTCTGAATGGCCAGCAACAGGGCATAGAGGCCGAGACTTTCTCCTGATGTTGCCTCCTGGCTGGGATTCAGAGGATTAGTACCTCTGAATGTGGAGGTTCCCCTCTGTCACCATGTCTAGTAGACACTGATAGTCTTATCCTCCATAAATCTATCTAATCTCCTTTTAAAGTTGTGTGCTCCGGTGGCCATCACTACATCCTCTGGCTGTAAATTCCACATTTTAATCACTCAGTGTAAAGTAGTATTTCCTTTTGTCCATCCTGAACCTACTGCCCATCAGCTTCATTGGATGCCCTCAAGCTCTAGTATTTTGGGAGAGGGAGAAAAAGTTCTGTTTGTCAACTCTCTCCACGCCAAGCATATTCTGTCATCCTTCTACCATGTCTGCCCTCAGTTGTGTCTTTCTAAAGTAAGAAGTCCCAGACTCTTAGCTATCATAGCTATCTACAGAGGTAAATGGTCAGGGAACTGTTTTGGACTGGTTTTCTGCAAAATAGCTGGAGTCTGAAAAGATTTCTGAATGCTGTTATGGTTGTGAATATGACACTGATGGGCTTTTGTCTATATTCCATCCCAATAATATTTGTTCAATGTGTATGTTGTAGATAAACAGATTATTTAAAAATTACCATGAGTCTCTGATGTTTTCTTCTGCAAGGATCTGATCTTTACACTTTACACTACTAAAGAATGTGACAATTATGGACCAGATTTTAGAGCAGTCAGCTATGTTTTCAATGAAGCAGGTATCTTTTGAGGGATCTTTAACTAAATTGATTCAGAGCCACTGAGATGGATCATTGTAGTCAGCCATTATATTTTCAAATATCACTTTCTCTGGGCAGAATTCTTGGGACAAATACATTTACCTGAATAAGCTTGTAAAGTGTCTTGCCTTTGAATTGCTTAACTTCCCTGAAAATAAGAGCTCAAATCTTTTGGTAAACTTTGTAGCCTCTGTCATCTGGGCTACAGTTCTTCAGTGAAATTATAGGAAGATTTTTTTTAACTGGCAATTCAAACCAACCTACTAGAGTATAAAGAGAAAGAAGCTCCTCAGCCTTTAGATAAGCTATTTTAGGCTTGAGACTCATCCAACCAAAAAACAAACGTTTAGGACATACACTCAGAACGTACGTTTGTTCTTGGCACACAGCTGGCATTGCTGAGAACCACATGCCAATCTCATGCTCTGGCTTTGTCCTAACATTTTACAGTTCTAGTGTGACATGGAGACCAGGATGAATCTTCAACTTTGGTTTCTACTAATACTTCACATTTCTTAATATGAGCTTGGGGTATTTCCTGGCTCTCGGGTAGGTCATCAAACAATATCTGCTCTGGATACAGGGGACAACTCTAGTGGTTAAAAGGATGTCACAGCACTGGAAGTGTTCTGTATCAGTCTCAGCATTGAATGAATATCTTAGCATCAAAGAAAAAAAATCTACTAAACAGACAGGGTACTCTGAACACTTGTGTGTTTACTTGGCAAAAGTATTTATATTTGGCTAGTAGAACCCATCTGTATCAGTAGGTCTCTACAGCTACTTCTTCTGATGCAATTTTTTCATCTTTATGACAGAACATTATTATTAAAAAAGCCCCAGTGACAGTGAATAGATGGGGAAGGGGGGAAGGAGATAGATAATGTGACTGCTAGGCGTTTGTATGTACCTCTCTATCAGTTCTAGCAGGGTGAGCTACACAGTCCCTCCCCTTATGGTGTTTCGACAAAAGACAGATAGGGTGATACTGAGCTGTGTCTGCAGCGGGATGAAGCATCAGGGAACTCTCATGGTTCCTCTTACAGTCCAACTTGTCTATAGGAAGCCTGTCCTACCAGAGGAGAGCTATTGCCTCCTTCCATTCCCACTTGAGCTTCCAAAATCTGTTACCACCTTTCTGTTATCACATATCTCTTCTCTAACTCTAGCCCTTAGAGTGTCCTACGTTTTAAAATCTCTGCGCTCAACAATAGTGTAACATAATACAACAAGAAATATTGGTAGTACACATTGCATCGAAGAGTGGTGCAACATGAAGGATGATGCATTCCACTTGTCTCATTCTTAGTAAGCAGTTGCTACATTTGTTTCTGGGCTTGCTATGGCTTGCTGTTGTGTGCATCTAGACTGTTTATACACTCTGTGAACCAGACTTTATTGCCACAGGAAAAAACACAAGTTCCTGAGACAGGACCATTTAAAAACGTGGAGGTTAGAGGGCTATCCAGTTAATGGATTTGAACTGATTGCATGTTCCATTTGTGTTTACAACACATGCTCTACTCCACCCCATATTTGTACACAGAGTAGCATGACTCTAAGAATATGGCAGTCTGCATGGCAGGAGTAATCTTGAAACAGTTTCCATAGTTCTGCTTTAATGGAATAAGGACTTATATACTGGTTACTCATTGTCATGTACAGCCTAGACTCTACACATTTTTGCTGTGGTCTCTCACAGCATGATATACTACCATGCATTCTCCAGATAACACTGCATATGCCAGCTAAAGCTTGAACCAGCAGTCTCTTGAATGCAGAACTGTGTTCTTTGAATCTAAAACAATAAAGAGCTGCAGAGATAACTCAAAGTGTGTGATATTTTATGAAGAATAGGTATACTACTTGTTCACACGTGCTACTATCTGCAGCACGTTCCAACATCCAATGGTCTGGGGTTTTTTATGCCCAATTAAGAAAGGGTTGCTTCAAAAATGGTATAATGTCCTATACAGAACTCTTCTCTGATGAATGTGCAACCATGTATGCTGTGATTGCACCTGAGACTCTACACCTGTAAATAATTTTTTAGAATCCCTCTGGTGAATGAAAGTTGATATGTGCCTTGTTTACTTCTCTGGTGCAAAAATGATTTCTGTGTAGGAGATGTAGAGGTTTGAGCACCTCTTAGCTACGAATGAAAGCAGTGACTTCTAGAGCTGTTATAGTATGTATTGTTTGAAATCAGAAGGCAAACATGTTTGACCAGAATAGCAACCTCACATCCATCATCTTAAATAAATATCACTAAGGAACAAAAGGCTCCTGTTAGGTAGATGAGAAAGAACAACAGCGCCTGGTAAAAGTTCAGAGCTGGAAATCTTATTTTGCACAAGGTTTCAGAATAATTTCAGGTGGAAATCTTCATGTGCACTGCAAAGCACAGGAAAAGTGAAAAAGCAAAAATGACCAAGAAACATTATAGTAAAGCTTAAAAAGTCCCAGGTTTAGTTGCACCCCACAGATGTCTCCAAGCATACCTCTTTACAATCCTCCATAAAAGCAAATGGCTGCTAATCCATTCATTCCTAAGAGATTAAAGCATTGCACTGGGGCCAGGTTTTGTAGTGAGAACAAAACCTGCCCACTATTGTTGACAGTTAGGTGTGTGGCTACCACCAACAACCTGAGCAGCTCTTGCATTTGCTTTCCCAGAAAAAAAAACCCCTGCGTTTGAGAGAGAAGTCGATGCAGAATATCACCCACTTACCCTAGCCAAATGCACCTTTTGGCTTGGGATAAGAAATTGTTTCTTACTCAGGGCCCTAGAGACTGAAGTCTGGTGGAAATGTGCCATGGCCAGGCTTGGCAAAGTAGGTCAGTACTACTGCTTCTGTATGAGGCAATGGATACAAACATGGCAGGATGGAAAGTAAGGGAAACAAACAAGAAGACAGTGAGGAAAAGAATCAAAATGTTCTATCAACCACATACTTGTCAGATTGTGTTGACTGGTAGGATGTAGTCAGTTGTCATATTCAGAAATCTTGGTCCATGTAGCCTAGTAACTTCTACAGAAATTGGTAGCGGCTCTCAAAATTTTTGGAGGCATTTTCCAGCCCTCCTACCTGAGATGTCAGGAATTAAACCTGGAGCCTCGTATATGCAGAACTCTATAACTATTCCTCATGAAAAATGATCTTCAACCAATTTACAGTGATCTTATGAGGAAAAGAGATGTACTGAATGTAAAACATATCACAATTATTTACATAAACATAATTGCAACCCTTATTAGGGTTGCCAGCTCCTGGTTGGGAACTACCTGGAGATTTGAGGGCAGGATTTGAGGAGGGGAGGGACTTCAGTAAGGTATAATGCCACAGAGTCCACCTTCCAAAGTGGCCATTTTCTCCAGCTGAACTAATCTCTGTCACTTGGAGACCAGTTGTAATCCTAGGAAATTTTCAGCCACCACCTGGAGTTCAAATAGACACACTGGGAAACACAGTGTAAAGACGGAGCAAATCAGAGGGCAATAGTGGTTAATAGGTTTTAACCACTAACTGTAACAGAAAACTTACTAACACTCAAATATGTGTGTGTGTGTGTGCGTGTGTTAAATGTGTGCACCTGGAAGTCATGGCTATCTCTGGTGACTGACCCCTACTGGGAGCATGAATAAAGCCTAGTATTTCAAGGAGGTCTCCCATTCAAAGTCAGCCCTGCTTAGATCTGATGAGATTGAGCTTGCCTGGGTTATCCAGGTCAGGGCTCTCAAATTTATTATTAAAAGCTAGTATTGTGTATATTTATATAATGATGAACAATACATAAAGACAGACTGATTTTCTGATTAATAAATTCATTTGTCATAATCCTGCCCCCTTTCACTGAATTTAACAGTACAGGGAACACTGGGAATTGTAAGTGGATTTAAGATTGTAGTTTTAATTAATATTACTTTTTAAAAAAGATTGCAGAACCAAATGCCATTAAATATTTCCTACAGATGTCAGTGTATTTCCTGTACTCTTTTCCTGTTTTGAGATGTACAAACCAGGAGAAAACATTCCTACAATGCAACTGTAAATATATTTACTCAGAAAGAAGTCCCGCAGAGTTCAATGGGACCTACTTCCTAGACTGTCTAGGGGTGCTCCCCTAGGCTAACTGCTAAGATATTATTTAGCTTTACTTGCCTGTCCAAGACTCTCACAGAGATAAGAGAGTGAATAATCATACAGCACAGCTGAAAAGGGAGCATCATTGTCAAGGGTTTGGAGCACTTTCCCTATGAAGAAAGGTTGAAACGCTTGGGGCTCTTTAGCTTGGAGAAACGTCGACTGCGGGGTGACATGATAGAGGTTTACAAGATAATGCATGGGATGGAGAAAGTAGAGAAAGAAGTACTTTTCTTCCTTTCTCACAATACAAGAACTCGTGGGCATTCGATGAAATTGCTGAGCAGACAGGTTAAAACGGATAAAAGGAAGTATTTCTTCACCCAAAGGGTGATTAACATGTGGAATTCACTGCCACAGGAGGTGGTGGTGGCCACAAGCATAGCCACCTTCAAGATGGGTTTAGATAAAAATATGGAGCAGAGGTCCATCAGTGGCTATTAGCCACAGTGTGTGTGTATATATAAAATTTTTTGCCACCGTGTGACACAGAGTGTTGGACTGGATGGGCCGTTGGCCTGATCCAACATGGCCTCTCATATGTTCTTAACCTACTTTCTACATTATGATGTCATGCCTTAGATAGTTTCTAATGCCTTAGAAAGTTTTTTATTTGCACGGTTTTCCAATTCTGTAATCCTACTTATACTGTGTTGCTTACTGGAGGTCACTGCTATTAATTTGAACCAATTTTTTATATTTTGTAATCTGCCTTGAAGAAGGAAGGTGGCAAGGCACTTGAATGGGAGACCATCAAGGAAAATTGCAGAGGAAGGCAATGGCAAACCACCTCTGCATCTCACTTGCCTTGGAAGTTTCTTGCTGGGGTCATCATAAGTCGGCTGCAATTTGACAGTACTTTATGCACACACACAATCTTCTTTGGGTCTCAGCAGGAAAGATGGGCTGTAAAATAAATATGTAAATAACTTTCCTATTTCACACAAGCATCAGAGGGACCCTATAGTCTGCTTTTGAAATTGATTACTTTAACTTTTAGTTCCATTGCTTTTCATTCATTATAATCTTAAGGTCTCTTGGAAGCAGCAATGTGCTTGTGAGTAGGGTTGCCAAGTCCAATTCAAGAAATATCTGGGGACTTTGGGGGTGGAGCCAGGAGCAAGGGTGTGACAAGCATAATTGAACTCCAAAGGCAGTCTTGGCCATCACATTTCAAGGGACTGCACATCTTTTAAATGCCTTCCTTCCATAGGAAATAATGAAGGATAGGGACACTTTCTTTGGGGGCTCATAGAATTGGATCCTCTGGTCCAATCTTTTTGAAACTTAGGGAGTACTTTGGGGAGAGCCCCTGGATACTATACTGAAAATTTGGTGCCTCTACCTCAAAAAACAGGGCCCCCAGAGCCCCAGATACCCGTAGATAAATTCTCTATTATTTTCTATGGGAATAAGTCTCCATAGGGAATCATGAGTACCCAGCAGACATTTCCCTCCCCTCCCCCCGCTTTCTGAGGACCCTGAAGCGGGGGGAGGGCCTCCAAACCGGGGGATCCCCTGCCCCCACCTGGGGATTGGCAACCCTACTCATGAGGCTCTGGCTATGTGGGGCTTCTAGAACCAACACGATGTTAGCTGTAATAGCACCCAAATAAAGAACAATTTTCATTAATGTCAATGATGACAGAATCTTGTTATAGTTTTACACAATCTTATTGCCTCTTAACATGGAACATTAAAGCAATAGGCAGAGTACATAAAGTCCAATAAACAAAGAAATTAACTCACAAAGTCTATTTATAAGTTCACACTCATTAGTTCTCAAATGGAAACCATCAAGTTCATGAGAAGTCCAGTATGAAGTCCTATGTGGGGTTTCTGCCTGGGTCTTGCTGTAGTGATTTTCTAGAATCTCGTGCGAATCTACACTTACTTTCTACTGCTGTGTCTGTCAGATTTGTTCATATGTCAGATATTGCTTCATGGTTGGACAAAAGGCTTTTTAGTAAACAAGATGGGTATTTGCTGAGACCAAAACTCTAACATGATGATCCTCAAACTAGTGTGGAGTAATCCTATAAAGGTTAGTGAGACTACTCTTAGAAATTCTGATGCTGAAAGAACAAGGATTCCACAATTAGAAGTCTGCTGACAGAAAGAACAAAAGTAACAAAACTGCAGTCCAAATTCAATACAGCAGAAGGTTATGAAAAATATCCACTTAAAGCAAGACATTGGAATAATATTTTTTTCCAACTGGGAGCAAAGAAAACCTTTCAGCTACATAAAATATTGATAATTAACTGTAAAACAGAGTAATGCCGTTCTGTGGACGCAGGGATTTCTGATGACAATTCTGAATACTTAATATTTAAATGTTAGTTTTGAATAAAAGCTCTTAGCCTGTTGATATATGTAGTTAATTTGATCCATGCCACAAATAAATACATAGAGTTAGTGTGGATTTAAACAGCTTGTCAGCAGTTGATAAACATTCATCCAAATATTTCCACTAAGTCTATATAAGGCTTGTGCAATCTTGTCCTAAAAAAAGATTTCTGCAAAACTTTTTTAAAAATTATAATTTAAAATAACACTAAAGGAAAAAAAACTGGTCTATTATTTTTCAGTATTAATTCAAGAGATATAAAATGGCTGCTTTACAGAGTTAGACTAGAATCACAGAATCAGAGTTGGAAGGGACCTCCAGGGTCATCTAGTCCAGTTCCCTGCACAATGCAGAAAACCCACAAATACCTACCCCAAATTCACAGGATCTTTATTGCTGTCAGATGGCCATCTAGCCTCTGTTCAAAAACATCCAAGGGAGGAGAGCCCACCACCTCTTGACGAAGCCTGTTCCACTGAGGAACCACTCTAATGGTCAGGAAGTTCTTCCTAATGTTGAGCCAGAGCCTCTTTTAATTTTAGCCCATTGGTTCTGGTCCTACAATTTGGGGCCACAGAAAACAGTTCCACACCATCCTCTATATGACAGTCCTTCAAGTACTTGAAGATGGTGATCATATCACCTCTCAGTCGCCTCCTCTTCAGATTAAACATCCCCGGCTCCTTCAACCTTTCCTCATAGGACTTGGTCTCCAGACCCCTCACCATCTTCGTCGCCCTCCTGTGGACCCATTCCAGCTTGTCAATATCCTTCTTAAAATGTGGTGCCCAAAACTGAACACAATACTCCAGGTGAGGTCTTACCAGAGCAGAGTAAAGCAATACCATCACTTCAGGTGTTCTGAACACTATACTTCTGTTGATACAGCCCAAAATTGCATTTGCCTTTTTAGCCACCACATCACACTGTTGACTCATGTTCAGCGTATGGTCCACTAAGACCCCTAGATCCTTTTCGCACATACTACTGCTAAGACAAGTCTCCCCCATCCTACAGCCATGCATTAGATTTTTGCTACCTAAATGCAGAACTTTACATTTATCCCTGTGGAATGAAGAAATGTGACATACAGATAGTTTTAAGAATTTCTTTCTCAGTCTTACAAATCTGTACAAAACACGGAAAGAATCTACATACACAAGCAGACCAGTGCTGAGGGCTGCTGTGGCAGGGGTGGCCGGCTGCAGGTGCAACAGCAGCACCACTTGACCATGACCTAAAAGGAAACCATACAGGCTGGGGACCAGGCAAATGCCCTCACAGTGGGACTGAGGCAGGCCTACAGCCAGGATTTTCTATCCTGGGGGGCTCCTTGGGGAGCTGCTAAGGAGAAGTGGCCTAAGCACCAGCGGCTAACTCTTCCTGCCCACAGCCACCTCCCTCCTTGCAAGCAGAAAGAAAACTCAGCAAATGAGGCTGCGTGGCTACTGCCTTCCTTCCCTCTCTCCAGGCTCTCCCACCCTCTGTGGGGGGGGGGGAGGGAACGCCCCTACTGCCCCATCACTAGCTATGGCCGTAGCATGGGCCATGACCAAATTAATGTTGATTTAATTTATTTGATTTTTAGCCTGCCCTTCCTGTGAATGGGCTCAGGGTGGGGTACATCCCCAGCAACTGTGTTGTTACACCGACAAGGGGTGTGGTGGCACTGCTGTGATGACATGAGGGAATCAACCACAGGGTGGCACCTGTGACATATATATGCCCACTGCCCCATCCTACCCTTTAAAGGCACAGGCCTCTTAACAGCAGAACAGGAGCAGCAACATAGGTACAACACAGCTCCCCACACACAATCACTGAAAGTACTGCCACACCCCCAGCTCACCATGCATCATCCCAGGAAAATGAGGTTGGCCCTGGGTGATGCTCCTGGGGACTACACCTGCTGCTAGAGGAGTGGAAGAAGGGGACGACCACAACCCCATGGGGTATAGCTGGCATGTCTATGAAGAGGCCCTCAATGTGTACCTGCTGATCATCCATGCCCCCAGAGGCAGACTCCAGCTGCTCAAGGTGCCCAGCAGCCATCTGTAGAAATACTGCGAGGTTGTCCAAGCACTGTTGAACACAAGACAAAGTATTCTTCCACTTGCATCTAGTGTCCAGTTGTCACATCCTGGTGGATGCCCACTTGAATGAGAGGGTGGGGGAATGTGCTGTGCAGGCCAGGGGCCCTATGTCTGGGGCCCATACAGCAGGTCCAGGCCACAGCTCCACTAGGGACCACACTGGTCACAACTCCTGGAGCTACCCAGGACATGGAACCTCATCAGTCTCCCTTATACCTGAGGCCCCCGCACAACCTGCATTCAAGGGTCTGGAGTGTATCTGCTGTGATTCCTTGCTCATACCCAGTCACTCTGGGGAATCCCTCTAGCCCAATTGATCCTGCCTCTACTCCCTGATTCAAAGTGATAAAGATACAAAGATGCTCCCAGGGCAGGTGCCAGGCTTTTTGGCATCCTAGGCAAGGCCCCTCACCCCACTCCACTGGTCTCCATCTCTGCTGACAGCCCCCACCCCCAAATTCCTGCCCTTCCTCCCCCTCACCAGCTGCACCTTTTGTCTTATGCACCCTTTTCCCACCAAGACAGTGCAGGGAATGAGTGCAATGAATGCCAATGAGTTGTTTCCAATCTGAAGGAGAGTCATCATCCCTTCCCCAACCTGAGAACACATGCAAAAAGCCAGGCAGTGGCACCAGCCCTGGGTGCTCCCTCTTCCCCTCCTGTCTCACAAGAATTCATAAACTTTCTCCCTCCTCACCACCAGGAAGAAGAGAGGGGGGTCAAAGAGCTGCTCAAGTGTCAACCCAGTGTGATGCAGTGGTGAAAAAACTGGTCTGTGTTGGGGTTATTAGGAAAGAGATTGAGAAAGAATGGCCAATATTGTAATGCCCCTGTATAGATCATGATACAAAAAGAGAGAACACAGAAAGAAGCCTCAAGTAACAAACTAGTACACTCTACGTTCTAAGACACTAGTACTATATATTTATGTAAACAAATGAATAAACAACTTATAAACAACCATAGGAGCATACAAAAATGTTCTTAAAGGTGGAGTCCGTTACAAAAATAGTCCTTCTTAAAGTGGTTGCTGAAATGCATCCATGCAGAAAGAAGTTCTAAGCAATATATTTTACAATATTTCTACGTGATTTCTGGATAAGTCCGCGTTTCAGGAGTCAAAGCCCTTTTTCAGGCTGGCATCATAAGAAGAGGAATATCCCCTTTCCATTAACATCTTCACTTAACAAGGTCCCATGCTCTTCAATGTGGCAAAGCTCAACTAATTCAGAGTCTCAAGTATCACACACACACACACAAATTAGTTAACTGTTACTATGAGAATGATTTTTTAGACATGTAAGTTATGTAACTGTTATATATGTGAAATTATGGGTGTTAGTTCCTAGCTGGCTCATTGGAGCCATGAGGACTGAGCTTGGGGACACTGAGACAATGGGAAGCAGGATCCAAATCCATGCTTCCCTGGACCAATTGGCAGCCCCCTGTTGGTTTAAATGATCCAATGGTGTCTTAGTGCAGGAACAGAATCTGTATATAAGCTAGCACTGTTGGTCCAGTTAGCAATCATAGGTTTACCAGGGCAGTGTTGTAATCTGTAATAAAGAGCTGTGATCACTATGCTACGAGCCTCCTCATGTATCGAAACCAATATTTAAAAGTAACGTTTAATGGCATTAAGTTTCTATCAATGCTTTTCTCTTCCTTGGCTCAACAGCCACCAAGATGCTGCCGTCATATCCTGCGGTCACTGGTGGTCCTCATCCTTAGGAGAGGCTTCTCCTTCCTGGCAGAGGCCCTGCTCCCCTCCCCCTCCTTGCTAGATCCAAGGCTGCAGCAAAGAGAGGAGCGTCCCCTGCCCCGTGGCTGCCTCTCTCCCCTTGCCCTCCATGGGTGGGGGAAGAGGCACCTTCTGCTGCACACCAGGCTGGGAGGGATTGCCCTGGGCCTGGCCACCCCGGAAGGGGTGGGCTCTTCCCTGTGTGCTCCAGATCAGCTGCCAGCCAACTGTCCAAGGCCATGGGTCCCTCTTCCCCAGCGATGCTTGCCACTGTGAGTCATGTGGGGGCACCCAATGCATCACCCCCTGTGGGCTAGGTGAGGGCCTAAGGTCGCCTAGCAGGTGTGCTGGCCCTGGATGCTCCACAACACCAGTGAAAAAGATCAGAATGGGTGGGGGGGGGCAAAGAACAGCACATCCATTGGCTGGGTCAGCCCATGCCACAAGGTGGCCCATGCCCAGGCCCTGCTGCAATAGACACTTCACCTCCAACTTTGCCCATCCCTGCAGCTGCTGTGATGGAGATGGCTGCCCCATCGCTGACCTTCATTTCCTTGCAACCATGGGATGGGGGAGGGAGTGCAACTGAAAGGGGTCCTATGGAGAGGTCACCCAGTGGGAATCATGGGCTAACGTTCTCTTCCCCTGGACCAGTCTCCTTACTAGCACTAACACTTGACAGCCGAGCACCAGCATCTACACTGAGTGAGTCACCTGCAGGAAGAAAGGCAAGAGTGAGCATGTAGCATGCTGCCCCCCTCTCCAGACTTCTTGGGGTGCACTGTGACCACGAAGCCACATACTCACCAGACGGAAACTTGACACTGCAGCCACCCATCCCAACACATGCAATCACTTCATGCAGCACAGCCTGAGCAGAATAAGTAAACTTTAGTGAAGAAAATGAAACGAACATGATCCATGTATAACTGGAACTCAGATTTGAAGTTAAGAGTATTGCGCCTGGGCAGAATTCTAATCAATCTGTAAACATGTTTCCCTGTGAAAAAGAATGCCACAAGCAAGAATGACATTAATCTTTAGTGTGAGAACATTCCTGGAATATGTTGGGCACTGGGCCCAATTTGCAATTTTTCTATGAAAATAAGTTATTAATTGGTAGTGAGCAGCTCTCATAGGTGATATAATAGACATAATCAAACTCTTATCTCTGATGATGGAAAGCACTATGAAGAGACACTGAACTGATTCTCATGTAAGTACAGCTGTGAAATTTAACATATAGCAGTACCCACACCATTCACAAGATTCCATGCAAGTGCTCTTCCTGAGTGACTATTTTTTTAGCATATTGATCTCCATTCAGTAAAATCCTCTGGAATGTGACTCTTACATGCAAGTGCAAAAGGAAAAATAAATAAATATGTACTAATTTCCTTCGTACACTTTCTCAACAAAGCTTACTGAGGTTGATCTGTTTTTCTGGTCAGGCATGTATCAATATGTGAACAATGAACATTTAAAATCCTAGTCTGTAGGCTATAGGCCCAATTATATTATGCACACAGTCTTACCTGTGATGAACACTGGATTGCTAGGAGCAAATAATTTATTTTTGAAACTATTGTGCCTCATAGGGCAGAAGGAAGAAAAAATGGGATACAAACATAACAAAGAAAAATGATGTTTACAAATACTGGCCAGCATTAAAATATTACAGTATTGCTCATTGTTTTAGACCTATGGAATAGGACCTTTGAGATACCTAGTATTAAATTCCTGCTATAATTTTATATACTTTTCCTACAGATTAAGAAATCCAACACAGTACAGAGAATATTGGGTCAAAAGCATGGAGCCATCAGAGCAGCAGGGTGGAATTATGTTGGAACTTGACTATAAAAGTGCATAAAATTCAGGTGTCTTGGCCGTACTGCGTTGCATATTTGTTGATTCCTGTTGTAGGGCTAAGGAAAGCAAACTGTTAATCAGTTTGAATACCATGTTAGTAATTATAACTTAAAATCTCCTTTTCGCTTTCAAAAGGCAACAGAAGACTATTTGAAAACATAAAATCTTAAAAGCATCAATTAAAACAATTTAAACAATGACATTTCCCCCAAGTGATTTATGTCGTTTGCAAAACACAGATACGGGAAACAATTTCAAATAGCTCTCCTCAAGTTAATTGATAGACAAGGAGCTGCCTGACCTCTTGAAGAAATGTGCGTGCACACGAAACCTCATACTACATTGAATAAAACTTCGTTGGGTTTAAAGGTGCCACTGGACTCTAACTTTGTTTAATTGCACTGAAATGCCGTTTCACTGGGCATCTATATGTGCAAATGGGTACGTTCCCTTTCGTTGCCTTCCCCACACGCAGCCGATTTCCAGGAGGAGGCCTGTGTCAAACACAAAATCCAAGGATTCAACTGTATCTGAAAGGAGGGTCGAAGGCTTCTGCAATAAGGACGAGACAGCGGACGCAACAACGGCTTGAACGTGTTCCGCGGCACATGCAACTTTCCGCTTCGCCCCGCCCACCTAGCCCAAGCTCCACGTCCATTTCCACCCGCAGGCCTCCTATCAGCATACAAAGAGCACCCAGCTCCGAACGCAACATGGATGCAGGCTGTTTCGCCTGACTATTGGTCGACGGTTCCTCCGCCCTGTGTTCTCATTGGATGGAACGCGAAACACACGTGCCTAGCACGTTCTTCGCGGGCTGCCCGATCTGCTCTCGCGCTAATACCCTAGGGAGGTGGTGGCTTCACAGAAGCCAATCGGAGTCTGTTAGGGGCGGATCTTGATGCCGGACCTGAAGTCGAGGGGGCAGGCGAGTTGGTAAACAAGCGTTGCACCTCGTGGTGCCACGGGGCGGGCGTTGCGGCCGAGAGAAGGAGCAGCGTTCGGGGGTCGCCGCTGCGCGAGGCACGTTAAACGAGCGCTGCGGCCTTACGACGTGGCACGTCTGCGGAGACTTTTCATGCCTGCTGGTCGCGTTTGGCACGAGGGAGCATATGGTGTCTTGCAGTCCGCACTCAAGAGCAAGGGTGGGCGAGGCTCGCTTCAAATAAATTGACCGTGATTGCATGGTGCGTAAAAGAAGTATCATTTCCTTGGCGCAGGTCAGGTGCTTGCAAGTAGAGAAAAGAAACGTTTGGTTGTAAGGAATAGGGCCGCTTTCTGGTGCATGCGGAGCAGCGGGGGAGTATTTCTTATGCATTACCTCCCGCCTGGCTGTTTTTTCTGCAGTAGGTATGAGCAAGGAGGTGGGCCTTGGGACCTTCGTTGGGGTAATAGAGGGCAAAACGCGTCTAGGCAACTTCTCTCGCTCAGATAACGTTGGGTAATTTGGGGGCTGTTTCCTAGCCACGCTGTTATGTTCAGGGTGAAAAAGGTGGGTCTTTCCACCCTCCCGTGACTTTTTGTGTGAAGAGGGAATTTTCCTGGACGTTAATGAGTGTGAATACGAGAATCTGGGATGCGTTCTCTATTTCGGATTAATTAGTGTGGAATAGGGCTGTGATGGATTGCCTGGCAGATAGTTCTTGGGGCGCGAGCAGCAGCGGAAAGAGGAGGCGTGGTCGCCCTTCAGGCGGCTCTCTGATCGCTGCGGCATCAGCTGCCGCTGTAGCTCTCTATTCTCCATGCCTTGTATTTGGTCACGTCTGTCATTCCGTATTGCAAGCCCCCTCCTCTCCCCCCGCGGCCTGCCAATTTTTACGCTGGTGTCTTTACTCGGTAAAACGATTGAAATAGTGCTCTAACCCACCAGTAGTCCAAACGAAGTAAACCCCAAAAACTAGCCCTTTACTCCTAACTTAACTCTTTTGAACCAGTGAATAAGGAACAAAGGGGGCTCAAATCTCTAGCTGTCCGTTTGTGGGGACAAGTTCGCCTTGAAGTCTTCTTTCAAAAATACAGTTTTGGTCTTCAGAAGCCACGGCTTGGATGATTCAAAATACACAAACTAGCAAAACAGTTAACCATAAACATAATTGATTTTTTTTAATTAAAAAAACCATTTCAGAATGCTGCCTTCTCAGTTTGGGTAGTGTTATACACTCTGTGTTTTAAATACATTTTTCACCTCAGTCAGGCAATCTTGTGTAATGATTTTCATTCCCCATGTGATGAGACATGGGGCGTTCTGTTTGGTCTTCAGACCTGGCCTGAGAGCACTGGGGCAATCCTCTTTCTAGGTTGCTTGATTAGCCTTGCCCTACCAGTGACTTTTTACCACTGACCTTGTGTTCCTTGTTGCTTTGCCAAAAAGAGATACCTGGTACAGGCAAGAGAATGAATGTCTTTTGTCTGATGTGTGTTTTATGTAAGTAATGCATTTTCTTTTTAAAAAGATAACTGGCTAAACACCGTATAACAAAGCAGGAGTTAAGTTTCACCTTTAAGACCAACAAAGTTTTATTTATTATTACCTTATTCCCTCCTCTGAAGTGTGCTTTTAGCACATGAAAGCTTACGTTCTGAATAAAACTTTGTTGCTCTTAAAGGTATGACTTGACTCCTGCTTTGTTCAACTGCTTCAGACCAACACAGCTGCCCACATGGATCTAAATACTGTATAGTTCAGATCATTGCTTTGAGAGACACACAGATGGACAGAAATAAAAGGCACAGTTTTTGTAGGGGCTTTCCCCTGCACTAGCAGTGGCAAAGCAGCAGCACTTGAACATTGAGCCTTCTAAATAGCTATGTCAGTGTTCGCTTAGCACACAATCTATCTAGCTTGTTGGTTCTATTTGTTGCCTGACAGATGCAGTGCATAGTTTCTGTAAGAGGCCATTTTTTCCTTAAGGGATAATTTCTCCCCCTCCTCCCATAACTTTTTAGATATCTTTGTGATGTTGGCCATGGTTGAGCATACTAAAGGTTGGCGTTCTTTGGTATTTCCCTCTTTGTGAATTCTGGGCTTAACATGATTGAGTGTTCCATCTCACCAACATTTAAGTTTAGCAAGATTTTCTCAAATGTGTGTTGGAGTTTACCTGCTGGATTCTGCTATGACCAGCCTTCCAAAGCTTCAGCAGTAGTTACTGTATTCAAGCATTTTTACTAATCTGATGCTGGTTTTGCTTGTGGTTTTAATCTTTATGGCATATCCGTGATCTACAAGAAATATTTTTTCAACTAAAGCAAGGTTCTTTGCTTAGATATGATCCTAGCTTGTCATAGGCAACTGGGTGAGCTCCCCTTATGATGGCTTTTAACTTTCATTATGAGTACATTAAAGCAGAGTTTATATCAACAGATGCCTGAAGTGGCAGGAGAAGCTGGCTTATGTGTGTGTTAGTCAATTGTATTATTTATTTAGTTACTTCATTTATATCCTGCCTTTCTCCTCAGTGGGGACCCCACAGTGGCTTACATCAATCTCCTCTCTTGTTTTATTTTCACAACAGCCCTGGAAAGTAGGTCAGGCTGGGAGTGTGTGACTTGCCCAAGATCACGCAGCAAGCTTCCATGGCAGAGTAGGGATTCAAACCTGGATCCTAGTCCAGCACTTTAACCACTACTCCACACCAAGCTTGTAGGAATGCAGAGAATTAGCAGAGATGCTAAATGTGGTTGTAGTATATGAAGTTCTTGATGGAGCATCAAAACAATATTTTGCAATTGCTGTAGAACCAAAGGGGGCAGCTTTTTTAATGGGCAGTTGTATGCACCTGTTAAGGCGTGTTTTTAAAAATCAATATATCAAAAAGTTGTTAAAGAAAATGAGATGTCAAAGTATACAGTTAAAATCTTTTCTGTTTGCTTAAATGTGAAGAGGTCTATAGAAAGCCACTACTAATCCTGGGGCAGTGGTATAATGTGGATCTGGTGCCCCGATGCTTAGGAGAAAGACAGTTGCGTTCAGAACCAGTTAAGGTTTTCAAACTATCATCAAAAGGAGAGGTCAGATACAATGGTGTGGTCTTGAGGCTTACGTAGGCATGAATTTTGGTTCCTAAGTTTGAATTTGAAAGAAACAAAAAAAGGATATAGCTTTCTTTCAAGGTGAGGCACTATAAGAAGTTTCCTGGCTGCTTTGGTGGTAAGCTTGTATTGGTTGATATAATATGCTCCCAGTGGCCCACTGCAAGCTTGACTTGATGGCTAAACCTGATCTGTGATGATGAGTGAGATTTCTCCACTCCCCACCAAGTCACTGGACCTACCAGTCATTGTTGTGTGTTTTATATTCTGCTTCAGTTGGCTTGCTGCATCTAATTCTGCAGTTGCCAGACCCAGAGACTAGATTCATTCATATGTTAACTGGATGTGAATAAACCTTTCATATATAAAAAAGCTCTCAAGACATGAACGAGTTATAAAGGAAAGAGTTGAATTATTGGTGCAGTAACATTTGGGGGGATAGGCATTCAAATTAATAAAACATATTGTAGACAGTATTAATGTCTTCAGCTTTTTGACATGTACATGTTCAAAGCAATCCCATCTCTGAACTTAAAATCACTAAGTTGCAAGTATTAATTTATTAACCATGTCTGTTAACTCACCAATGTGTGGCAGAGGTGGACCTCTAAATATCTGTTGAGGGAAAAGTGGTGGTGGTTGAAAATGGAATGCTGGACGAGTTGGACCTTCATTAGTTCACCTTCACTGATTTAGCAAGGTGATTCTTTGATCTTTCCCCCCCAAACAAGAAATGAGAAGGATTGGAAAGAAATTTTGAGAGGCAAAGACCTGTTGATGTTGGTGATAGGAAATAGTGCGGTGGGTAGAGATTTTGTGTCCTTGATGAAGGACAAGGCTTTAAGAATGCTGCTGTAAGGGCAGAACTACCAGGCCTAAATGCCACTATATCCCTCTGTTTAGGTACATGAGAGGGAAAGGAATGACGAGGTCTTGAGTAGATCTCTTAAAAATAAGGTGGGTAAGATGTCACTTCCTCCTTTTTATAATAGTGAAATAAGAAAAATGGAGAAGAATAGTTATTACAGTCATTTCCATTTATTTTTTATCACACACATATATTTTATGCAATACATGTGTATAGAGTACAGATGCTTTTCTGTTGCATGTGCTGTAGCAGGCGAGTGCTTTGTTTGCAATATGTAAAAGACTAAAATAGACCTCCCTAAATCTTTACAGCCATAAGAATTTGTTTTGGCTTGCTCTTCTCCAAAATAGGCATCTTATGGGCAGGTGGCTATGGGATATTATTTCATACCATGTTTGACAGACTGTGTAGCTTGGTGTTTTTTTCCTACTTAACTATTTTAGATCTTGTTGTTAGGGCCTCTACAGAATGAAGATAAAGAATATGGAGCAGTATATTACTTTTCCCAGTTCCTCCTTTTTTCCCTGTTTGGGAGACTTTCAGGCATGTTCTCATAAAAATGCTTGCTTTATGACCCCAAATATCTAGTAGTTACAGTATGGATTTAATGTAAAATCATACTAAAATCTCTCTTTATATTAGGGTTTGTAGAATCTTTCGGGATCAAGTGCCGTGTTCTACTGGAGAAAGTTTTCCTTCCAGACGTTTCCTTCTCAGCTGCGGAGAACATCCTCAGTGGCGTTGCAGCCGGAGCAGGCGCTCAGACCTTCTTGGCTGCTGTGCATTGAGTCAATGCACAGCAGCCAAGAAGGTCACTCAATGCACAGCAGCCAAGAAGGTCTGAACGCCTGCTCCGGCCACAACGCCACTGAGGATGTTCTCCGCAGCTGAGAACGAAACGTCTGGAAGGAAAACTTTCTCCAGTAGAACACGGCACTTGATCCCGGAAGATTCTACAAACCCTAATGATGTTACCAGCCGTGAAAACCTGAAATCTTTGATCTCTTTATATTACTGATTATTTATATATTTCCTTCATTTATACCTCACTGGGGACCCAGAATTGTTCACTTCATTTGTCTCTCCATTTTATCTTCACAATCACCCTGTGAGGTTGGTTAAGCTAAAGGTATGTGACTGGTCTAAGGCCACCCACTAGGGGGCATGTTCAACAACACCCATGAGAGACCTCTGATTGCCCCCTCTAAACTATTCCTGGGGATCCCCTGTTCCCAAAGAGCAGCATTTTGGAGTGCTGCAGGAGGAAAGAATCAGGAGCATCTTTCATCAGCTTTGGCTAGTGAGCCAGCCTTAGCCTTTCCAGTTGGTATATAATGCTTGCAGCACATTAAAGACAAACGATTTCTAAAAAACAAACTCTTGTCTAAAAGCTTATTAAATTGGAGATGAAAACCATGTTGGAGCCCCTGGGAGGAGCTTTTTAGCCGTTGTCCCAAATTTTAGAGCCCTCTGCTTCAAGAGGTGAGAGTAGTGGCATTCCTTTAGGCCTCTGGATTAAGTTGAAGACATTCTTGAAGAAGGCCTGTAGGAATGAGCAAATTGAGTGTGGGGTTGTTGCCTTTATTGTGTCTGGGGAGGTGTTTTTTTCAAATATTAGTTTCAATGTAATTTTTTATTGTGGTCAATTTGTTTTTTTGTGTTTGAGGCACCTTAAGATCTTTTTGAATGTCAGCCTATAAGTACTGTAAAATACATATATAATTCCTTGAGGAGAAAAAAATACTCATTTTGAAATCATATGTTCCTGTTATACAGTGCAGGCCCTTCTATCTACAGAATGCTGACCGTATACAGAAAGTCCTAAGTTTAGACATATATTAAGTATCCACATTGGCTTTGACTTCTTTTGCTGGACAGCACATAACTTCAGTACCTTCTGCTGTATGTGTCACTTGTGTTTAAATCAGCTTAATTGTGTTGGAAGATATTGAGGAACTAGGTCAAGAAGTAACAGATAATCTGTGTTGCTTTGGCTTCTGATGGTTCTTCTTTCCAGCCAGATTTATGAAGGAGATGTACATCTCTGGTCAGTTTCTCAAAACATCTCTAAACTTTAAAAGTAATGAGTCAGAGTTTTTTCTCCACAAGTACTTTCCCCACAAGTACCTCCCCCTGCACTTTCAAATCAGTAAAGACTGATGGCCACACATCCAGGTGACTTATCAAAATTCACAAGTTACTGTGTAATGTAATTTTTATTGTGCAACCTTGTTACGGGTATATACTTCGAGTTTTAAATTTAGTACAGCATAGGTGTTTTTACCAGTGAACTGTCTTCAGGCTTATTGTAGGATATAGTATAAACAAATGTTCATAGTTTGTAAAAATATGTTATTACAAATTAAGCAAGTTGTGGAAACATTTGTATAACTTTTCTTATTTGTACAGAAACAATCTAACATACACACTAATTGAGAACAAAATTTTTAAAAATATTTAGGAACTAGAAATAAGACATGCTGAGAAGAAAAATACAACGGGCTCTAGAAAAAGGCGCTAGGTGAGTGCCTGCCCTTGCTGTCCTCTCACCAGTGTTCCCTCTAAGCTGAGTTAGTGTGAGCTAGCTCACAGCTTTTTAGCCTCCAGGTCACACAGTTCTGACTTAGCTCAGGAAAAATGACCCCAGAGCAAATTAATTTATGCAGTAGCTCACAAAGTAGAAGTTTTGCTCACAAGACTTCACAGCTTAGAGGGAGTATTCACTTCCAGTACCTCAAGGGGAGCTGATCTCTGCCATCAGGGGAGCAGTTGTGATTCTGAATGATCTCCATCCCTCAGCTAGAGATTGGCAACAGTGGTTGCCCAGGAGGAAATGGCTGATTTGGAGGGTGGAATCTATGGCATTCTACCTGTTTGAGGTCCCACTCCTCCTCATACCCTACCCTCTCCAGGCTCCATCCCTCATATCTCCAGGAATTTCCCAACTTGGAGTTGGCAACTGCTAAGTCACACTGGCTGTTGCTGAACAGGAGCAAGCAGCCAGGCTTAGTTAAGTCATGCCAGCCAGGTGGCATTGTCATCCAGAGGGTGCTTCCAGGCTAGGGTAGCTAACCTTCAGTGGAGCCTGAAGATCTCCTGGGATCACAATTGAACTCCAGACAACAGAGCTGTCTCCCCCAGGAGAAAATAACTGCTTTGGATGGTGGACTCTATGGCATTATATTCAGCTGAGGGAATCTTGCAGCCTTGTCAGTGCCAAAAAGTTAATTTAAAAAGTATAGACAGAAGGGAACATGCCATCATATATTTGAAATAAATGTTGAATGCTTGTCTCACTATTACCATTGTCTCACTATTACAGAGCAAAGTACTCTGTGTGTGTGCAATGCGCATGCATGCTATGGCTCAGATATAGTGCATGCTTTGTATGCAGGAAGATCCCAATTTCAGTCTTAAGTATCTCCAGTTAAAAAGGATCAGTTGTTAGGTTTATGATCTCTGCCTAACAACCCAGAGAGCCATTGTTAATTAGAATAGGCAGTACTAACTTTGGTAGACCAGTGATCTGACTTCATAAAGTCAGCATCTGTGTTAATTTTCCTGTCTGAGGAGGGGGGGGGGGCACAGTTGTTCGAGCACCAGGCTTTCTCTGCTGGAGTGCTGAGGTTTGCCTTTGTGATGGGAGCCAATTTCTTCTTCTGGCCTTATGTCAGAAAAGAGACAGAGCCTATGTGCAGACAGGAAATGAACAGTACCAAATCCTCTAGTAGTCTCTGCTGGCATGTTGTGTGAGTGTAAAATGGTGACTAGCAGATATTTTGCACAGTGCCTGTTAATCATGTGGTCTCTGTACTAAAGAGAGTTTTGGCTAGAAGCAGAATTGGGTATAATTCTGGTCAATAACAGGAAACAAAGTTTGCCCCAAAATAGCTTTTTGTGTAATCAGTAGGTTATGGGAGGTAAAGGAAGCCTTGTCCTGAAGTTTTGGGTTAAACATGTCTGAGGTGTATTCAGTTGCAGAGCATGTGCCCTGCAGGTGTCTACTGAGAGGCTGGGGTTGCTGACCTCCTGGTCAGACAAATGTGCACAAAGGGATGGAGAGAAGAGAATGTTGCCTCCTGGGATGCATACCTTAGTCAGTGAATATTCTGCAAATAAATAAAAAACCACCCTTTGCATGTCTAAGGCCTTGCAGTAAAGCATCCACATTAAGCTCCTTCATGTTTTCAGAGAATTTAGATTTTAACAAAACAAAACCCTTAAGATGCTTGTTATACCTTTGTGCAATGGCATGACGAATTTTGACAGTATAGTTGTATTATATGCACTTGGGAGCCAGATTTACTGGAGTGGGGTTGGGAGTTGGGGAGAATATTGACACTGGTTTAATATGGATGCAGTGTGAGTAGCCAGTGCACACAGGGCCGGCTCAACCCCTAGACAAATTAGGCATTTGCTTAGGGCGCCGAGGGAGGGCGCCGAGTTTCCCCCTGGCACCCCAGACAAATGCCTAATTTCCTCCCTCCCAAGGGTGTGCTCAGAGGAGTGACACCAGCCTCTACCTTATTGACTTCAGTGCCACCATTTTAGTAAAGCGTTCTCTTAAGAGAGCGCACAGTGAGGCGTCGCTCTCCCCTCCCTTCTGGTTCCAGAAGGGAGGGGGGAGAGAAGCCTTGTGCGCTCTCTTAAGAGAACACCTTACTGAGATGCTGAGGTTGAAACTGGTAAGGCAAAATCTGGAACCAATGCTCAAAGGAAATATACATGCAGTTAGTCAATTTAGGAGAACAGCTAATGCCATTTGGAGAAATTGACTAACTGCATGTATATTTCGTTTGAGCATTGGTTCCAGATTTTTGAAGTATATTGGTCAGAGGAAGCCAGATCGAAACACGTTAATTCTACCTAGGATACATGTTATCAATTATATTTCTTTTCCATAATTGAATCAACGTTTGAATCATCTTAGCGAGAAATTGTTTTGAATTAATTTTCTGGACATTTATTTGGTGCTTCAAGGATCTGTCCTGGGACTTGTTTTGTTCAACATCTTTATCAATGATTTGGATGAAGGAATAGAGGGAATGCTTATTAAACTTGCAGAAGATACTAAATTGGGAGGGGTTGCAAACACAGAAGAAGACAGAAACAGGATACAGGATGACTTTGACAGGCTGGAAAACTGGGCTAAAATCAATACAATGAATTTTAACAGGGATAAATGTAAAGTTCTGCATTTAGGTAGGAAAAGTCCAGTGCATGGTTATAGGATGGGAGAGACTTGTCTTAGCAGTAGTATGTGTGAAAAGGATCTAGGGGTCTTAGTGGATCATACGCTGAACATGAGTCAACAGTGTGATGTGGTGTCTAAAAAGGCAAATGCAATTTTGGACTGTATCAACAGAAATATAGTGTCCAGATCACGTGATGTGATGGTATCGCTTTACTGTGCTCTGGCAAGACCTCATCTGGAGTATTGTGTTCAGTTTTGGGCACCACATTTTAAGAAGGATATAGACAAGCTAGAATGGGTCCAGAGGAGGGTGATGAAGATGGTGAGGGGTCTGGAGACCAAGTCCTATGAGGAAAGGTTGAAGGAGCTGGGGATGTTTAGCCTGGAGAGGAGATGGCTGACAGGTGATATGATCACCATCTTCAAGTACTTGAAGGGCTGTCATATATAGGATGGTGTGGAATTGTTTTCCATCATCCTGGAAGGTAGGACCAGAACCAATGGGTTGAAATTAAATCAAAAGAGTTTCCTGCTCAACATTAGGAAGAACTTCCTGACCGTTAGAGCGATTCCTCAGTGGAAGAGGCTTCCTCGGGAGGTGGTGGGCTCTCCTTCCTTGGAGGTTTTTAAACAGAGGCTAGATGGCCATCTGGCAGCATTGAAGATCCTGTGAATTTAGGGGGGAGGTGTTTGTGAGTTTCCTGCATTGTGCGAGGGGTTGGACTAGATGACCCTGAGGTCTCGTCCAACTTTATGATTCTATAAGGAACAGTCTGAGTGTCAACATTACTACTACTTTTGAGTAGCGCGTCTTGGTATCTTTCCTGTAAAGGTGTCTGTTGTGACAATGTTAAATGTGTCTAAACATGCGATGTTTCAATGGTTTGTTAATACTTCATCAGAATTTTGTCAAATAATTAGTAAATTTACCTTAAGAAGTTAGTGCACATATTGTGAATATTTTTGAGAGCTTCTAAATTTTGTTGTTGTTGTTACTTTAAGAACATTATTTCAGATGGCATCAAATATTTTTTCACTTCCCCACTCTGGACTGTGCTGTAAACTTGCAGGCAGGTGAGGAGTGGGCTCAAGCAAAGATAGAGGAAAAAAGGAGAAAGGAAGAAGGCACTGGCTGTGATGGAATCATTGCTGTTTTCAACCAAAGGTCTGGCAGAACATCTCTGCCTGCAGACCCTGCAAAATTGCATTAAGACCTACAGGGCCCTGATGGCGGTTGGCAGAGATTCCACCAGGTTGGAGCCAGGGCGAAAAAAGCCCTGGCTCTAGTTGAGGATAGTTTGATATCTTTAGGGTCAGAGACCACCAGTAGATTGTTCTCAGCAGAGCATAATGCTCTTCTTGGGACATACTGGAGGAGGCAGTCTCAATGATACTCAGGTCACAGACCACTCAAGCCTTAAAGGTCAGAACCAAAACTGTGAATCTGACTTAGTATTCCACTGGGAGCTGGTGTAGGTGGCTCAGCACAGGTTGTATATGTTTGTGGTGTTTCCTCAGAACTTATGCTGCCGCATTCTGAACCGGCTGGAGCTTCTGGGTCAGTCTCAAGGGCAGGCCAGCATAGAGTGAGTTACAATAGTCTAGCCTGGAGGTGACCATTGCATGGATTAGTGGCTAAGTCAGGGGGTGACAGGAAAGAGGTCATTTGCTGGAAAAACACCAACTTGACTGTATTCATGACCTGGGCCTCCATAGTCAAGGAGGCATCCAGAGTCACACCCAAACTCCTGACCGGATGGTGCAGGTATCAGTGGCATCCCATCAAGAGTGGGAAGTCTGTTCCCCAACCTCAAAGTCTCCCCCCAGCCACAGAACCTCTGTATTTACCGGATTCAGTTTCAACATGCTTTTTGGACATTTCATTACTGAATGCTGATAGTAACATCTAGGTGCCTTGCTATGCACTGGCATTTTTCTGATTTTTTGGGACATTTGTAAAATTTATTCAGACCTGTCAATAATAAAGGGAATGGGGCTGAAGATTATGCTGCTAATATGTATTATCTGTTGCTGCTGTTTCTTCTTGCTGCCTACAAATGTTGTGATGTGTGCCCAGAAGACCTACGCTGACCATGCAGCATTGATACAGTGGGTATTGTATGCCAGTTACATGAAAGCACTCTTCAGTCTCCTATCTATAACATTGAAATTACTCCACATTAAGTGTTATCAGAGTAAGTGTTCAGCTCTGTTACCAATAGGGAGCTGAAACTGATAGAAACTAATGCAGTAATTGGCGGTCTTGTGGTAGGACAGAATTAAATCTATTAAATGATGAAACGGTTGATCTTATAATAGGGATCTTTTGTTCTTTTTACCTTTGCTGGAAATGTAACTCTTGGACTAAAGTTGAGCTTTTTTGGAAATAGCTAATACATTTTACAAGGAAAGCATCTGATAAGTGAGATCCACCCTTTGATAAGAGATCCACCCGGTAGCAAATTGTTCAGACAAAAGAGTGCTTGCATGTAGGTGTTGTTCACTGCAGGGAGTACACAAGTTAAAATGAGAAAATTGAGTTCTCAGTTGTTATTTAAAAGCTTAAAGGGAAGAGTTGAGATTGCCTGGGTTTAAAAGAAGTGGGAGGAACAATAGTTTTAAGTGCCTCTAATCCTGAACCTGAGATTCATGCAGTTGGACTTGAGTGTCTTAACTTTCTGTACTAGTGTAGTAGCCTTTTGCTGCTGTTTAGTGCTCGTTGCTGATGGCCAAAGGATACTGTTGAAATTACCAGCTTGACAGAGTCATATAGCAAAGGTCAGTAGGATTCTTTGGTCTTTCAGTGATGGTACTGCGACACCCCACCCCCACATTGCCAAAGAAGTCAAAGAGTCACTTTCAGTTTTTTTCTCAAGTGCAACTGAGCAGTAATTGATTTGTAATTATTATCATGGTAGAAGTATGAAGACTACTGCTTGGAGCCCATGGCTTATGCTGCATAGCATGCAGTTTTGTAATACTGGATCTAATTGGGTGTAAGTGTATTATTTCTAGATAGATGTCTGACTAGCATAAAAGAGGCTCCATTAATTCCAGGCATGTGGTTGATGACTACAATTGTGCATGTCCCCAAACAATGTGTGACCTAATCAGAATGATGTAAATAGAGTTGCCTGTCCAGAACATTCATAGTTTGCTGTACTGATATGTCATTGCCTAAAATGCTTGTGAAAGGATTGGAAACTCCCCGCCCCCCAATCTATGTTGCCCCAACTCTCTTAAGGAAAGAGTTGTTTGTGTAGGCTGCCTAGAACTGATTTGCTATGGACATGGATTTATCAAATTTCAGAGAGTCAGTCAAGAATTGAGGACCCCAGTTGCCCCACAGACCCTTCTCCAGAAGCACTCTGGGAACACCTAAAAACTACCGTCCTGCAGATCTCTGAAGAAGTCCTCGGGTTCTCCACAAGGAAGAACAAGGACTGGTTTGATGAGAACAATCAAGAGATCCAAGATCTACTGGCGAAAAAGAGATCTGCCTACCAAGCACATCTTGCTCAGCCCTCCTGTCCTGGGAAAAAAGCAACCTTTCGCGCTGCATGTAGCAACCTCCAGCGCAAGCTTCGAGACATTCAGAACGATTGGTGGACCAAGCTTGCAGAGAGAACCCAGCTGTGTGCAGACACTGGTGATTTAAGAGGGTTCTACGAAGCCCTGAAAGCAGTATATGGTCCATCATATCAGACTCAGAGTCCCTTGCGTAGTGCAGATGTACATGTAGTATTGTAGTAAGAACATAAGAGAAGCCATGTTAGATCAGGCCAATGGCCCATCCAGTCCAACATTCTGTGTCACACAGCGGCCAAATATATATATATATATATATATATATATATATATATATATATATATATATATATATATATATACATACATACACACACACACACACACACATACACACACACACTGTGGCTAATAGCCACTGATGGACCTCTGCTCCATATTTTTATCTAACCCCCTCTTGAAGGTGGCCATGCTTGTGGCCGCCACCACCTCCTGTGGCAGTGAATTCCACATGTTAAGCACCCTTTGGGTGAAGAAGTACTTCCTTTTATCCGTTTTAACCTGTCTGCTCAGCAATTTCATCGAATGCCCACGAGTTCTCGTATTGTGAGAAAGGGAGAAAAGTACTTCTTTCTCTACTTTCTCCATTCCATGCATTATCTTGTAAACCTCTATCATGTCACCCCGCAGTCGACGTTTCTCCAGGCTAAAGAGTCCCAAGCGTTTCAACCTTTCTTCATAGGGAAAGTGCTCCAGCCCTTTAATCATTCTAGTTGCCCTTCTCTGCACCTTCTCTAAAGCTATAATATCCTTTTTGAGGTGCGGCGACCAGAACTGCACACAGTACTCCAAATGAGACCGCACCATCGATTTATACAGGGGCATTATGATACTGGCTGATTTGTTTTCAATTCCCTTCCTAATAATTCCCAGCATGGCATTGGCCTTTTTTATTGCAAACGCACACTGCCTTGACATTTTCAGTGAATTATCTACCACGACCCCAAGATCTCTCTCTTGGTCAGTCTCTGCCAGTTCACACCCCATCAACTTGTATTTGTAGCTGGGATTCTTGGCCCCAATGTGCATTACTTTGCACTTGGCCACATTGAACCGCATCTGCCACGTTGACGCCCACTCACCCAGCCTCAACAGATCCCTTTGGAGTTCCTCACAATCCTCTCTGGTTCTCACCACCCTGAACAATTTAGTGTCATCCGCAAATTTGGCCACTTCACTGCTCACTCCCAACTCTAAATCATTTATGAACAAGTTAAAGAGCATGGGACCCAGTACCGAGCCCTGCGGCACCCCACTGCTTACCGTCCTCCACTGCGAAGACTGCCCATTTATACTCACTCTCTGCTTCCTATTACTCAGCCAGTTTTTGATCCACAAGAGGACCTGTCCGTTTACTCCATGACTCTCAAGCTTTCTAAGGAGCCTTTGATGAGGAACTTTATCAAAAGCTTTCTGGAAGTCAAGGTAAACAACATCTATCGGGTCTCCTTTGTCCACAAGTTTGTTTACCCCCTCAAAGAAATGTAACAGGTTAGTGAGGCAAGATCTTCCCTTACAGAACTCATGCTGAGTCTTCCTCAATAACCTGTGTTCATCAATGTGCCTACTCATTCTGTCCTTGATAATGGTTTCTACCAACTTTCCCGGTATTGAAGTCAGACTGACTGGCCTGTAATTTCCTGGATCTCCTCTGGAACCCTTTTTAAAGATGGGGGTGACATTTGCTACCTTCCAGTCCTCGGGAACAGAGGCAGATTTCAATGAAAGATTACAGATTTTTGTTAGAAGATCCACAAGTTCAACTTTGAGTTCTTTCAGAACTCTCGGATGTATGCCATCCGGACCCGGTGACTTATTAGTTTTTAATTTGTCTATCAGTTGTAGGACCTCCTCTTTTGTCACCTCAATCTGACTCAGGTCTTTCAACACCCCTTCCAATATTAGTGGTTCTGGGGCGGGCAAACACTTCTCATCTTCCACGGTGAAGACGGAGGCAAAAAATGCATTCAGCTTCTCAGCCATTTCCCCATCCTCCTTCAGTAATCCTTTTACCCCATGGTCATCCAAGGGCCCCACTGCTTCCCTGGCTGGTTTCCTACTTCTAATATATTTGAAGAAATTTTTATTGTTGGTCTTTATGTTTTTTGCAATATGCTCCTCATAGTCCCTTTTTGCCTGCCTGATCACAGTCTTGCATTTGATTTGCCACTGCCTGTGTTCCCTTTTATTAATCTCACTTGGACTGGTTTTCCACCGCTTAAAGGAGTCCTTTTTACCTTTTACAGCTTCCATTACTTTGTTTGTTAACCATGCTGGCCTCTTCTTATACCTGTTTGTGCCTTTCCTAACTTGTGGTATGTATTTTATCTGAGCTTCTAGGATTATAGTTTTAAATAGTCTCCAAGCTTCCCCAAGGGTTTTGACCGTATTTACCTTTCCTTTCAGTTTCCTCCTCACATGCCTCCTCATCTCAGAGAATTTACCCCTTTTAAAGTTAAATGTGGTTGTGGCGGTCTTTTTGGGCAACTCCCTATTTATACAAACGGTGAAATCAATAACATTATGGTCACTGTTCCCAAGCGGCGCAATCACTTTTACGTCTCTCACTAAGTCTTGGGCATTACTTAGGACCAGATCCAGGATCGCCCCACCTCTGGTAGGTTCTGAGACCATCTGCTCCATAGCACAGTCATTGAGAGCATCAAGAAACTCAATCTCTTTCTCTCGACCAGAACACATATTGACCCAATCAATCTGCGGGTAGTTAAAATCACCTATTACGACACAGTTTTTACGTTTAGCCGCTATCTTTAATCCTTCCATCATATTATAATCGTCCTCTCTCTTTTGATTTGGTGGGCGATAACAAACTCCCATAGTTAAATTTCCTTTTGGGCCCTCTATTTCAACCCAAAGCATTTCTAAAAGGGAATCTAATTCTCTGACCTCATTCTTACTGGACCGTATATCCTCTCTGACATACAGAGCCACCCCACCTCCAACCCTTCCCTCCCTATCCTTCCGATATAACTTATATCCAGGAATCACCGTGTCCCACTGATTCTCCTCATTCCACCAAGTTTCTGAAATTCCCACAATGTCTATGTTTTCTCCCAACACTAAACATTCCAATTCACCAATTTTACTTCGGACACTTCTAGCATTTGCATACAAACATTTATAATTTCCCAGGCAAGCTAGGCCCGCCACCTCTGTCCTGCCGCCTCGAGCCTCTGGCAGACAGTCCATACTGTTTGTCACCATCACAGTGGACAACTCTGATCCGTTACTCGGTAGAAAAAAAGAAGCCAACCCTTCATCTCTTTGAGATGAGTCCTCCCGAACCAGAGACATTCCATCTCCTAGGTATTCACTAGGTAAGAGAAATTAAGTCGAATGGGACACAGACAAATTCTGGGGATCTTTGTTTTCAGGTGGATTTGGGGAGGGCATTTTGTTTCATAGGCATGGGTGCCATATTGGGCATTGTGAAGCAGTGGGTTGGATCTCACAATCTTGTGAGTGGAAAGCACTGGTGGCTGCAGGTATTCCTATCTCTCCTTTTCCTCCCCAGCAGCTGTTCTTGGCTGTGGGAAAGTTTGTTCCCAGGGTTCCTTGGCAAGTGTGGTATAATTACCACATGGGTTTGACATCAGCAGTGCAGAAGGGAAGGTCAAAATTGCTTGGGGTGGCAGTTTTGCCTTCTCCACAGTGCAGCCTCCTTACCAGCATGACCCCAATTCCACTTGGGACTTGCAACCATGGGAATAAACTTTTCCAGGGTCGGAAATGGGGAAGGGAGAATTGAGAATATTGAGGAGCATTGCACAGACCTTTCAGAGTCCTTGTATTGGATCCAGTCCAGTGATTAAAAATTGGACAGGGGAGATATTTATGACACACACAGTTCCATGACACACACAGTTCCATGTGACTCAAGCAAGAGAGCCAAGGGAGCATTATCTCTTTGTGGGCTTTCTTGGTGAATTTTGTTAGTAACCCACCCAATCCTGAAGTTTTGAAGAGGCAACTATAGAGATGGGGAGGAAACATGATTGTGTAACTCCTTATTCTGTTCCTTCTGTATGCTTAGGCTCTGATAAACCCAAATGGGTTCATTAATTAGTCCCTAGGGAGAGCCTTTTACTTGTAATTTTATTTTCTCGATTTCTATAATCTGTTGAAACATTGAAGCAAGTTAAAATGGGGAGGAAACATGATTGTGTAACTCCTTATTCTGTTCCTTCTGTATGCTTAGGCTCTGATAAACCCAAATGGGTTCATTAATTAGTCCCTAGGGAGAGCCTTTTACTTGTAATTCTCATTCATTTCCATGCTGTGATCTAATGTGCTCTGCAGTTTATTTGTCCTTTAAGGAAACACCATTGGCTAGGATTTTATCATGTCATATAAAATGTGGCTGTTATTGTGTATGAAGGTCTTTTTTTGAGGAAACCAGTTGTTATCTGTCATGTAGAATTATTCTGTCATCTATTCTATCTGATTTAGAAGATACTATGAGAAGAGCATGTACTTAGGAAGTGGTGTTGCATCAGACCTACTTCTATTTGTTTTATGTGCATCAGTCTGTATTTCTGCTAGCACTTTTTGTCTCCAAGATCCTTTTCTGATTTGCCTCCTTATTGCCCTTCAACAACTAGGCTGTCACTCCCTCCAACCCCCGCCCCCCATCCACCAATGACTCCTTGTTTACAGTGCCTCTCTTTATATTTTTGCTTTCCAGTCCTTGAACCTGTTATCACTACTTAAGAGGCAAGGTAGGAAGCTAATCATAGTGTGGTTAATATTTTTCCTTGTTGTGAGACCTAGGAAATGAAAGAGGGTTTTTTATTATCTAGGGCTCTTGCTTCAGTTTTTGATTTTATTTTCTTGATTTCTATAATCTGTTGAAACATTGAAGCAAGTTAAGATGGGGAGGAAACATGATTGTGTAACTCCTTATTCTGTTCCTTCTATGCTTCTGTATCAGCAGAAAGCAAGTACATCCCTGGCTTTCAGCATGGTAAACTCAGTAGGCCACATCATACCATGTACTGGATGGGTGCTGTGAAGGGAAAGCCTTCTCTGCTGTATTCCTTGATCTATCCTGTAATAATTCAGTAGTCTTTGAAATTCAAGGCAGTGATAGAAGAATAGATTATCCTCTGTCCTACTGCTTAATTAAAAAAAAAAAGTTCAAGTTTGAGACTGCTCCAGGATCTGTTATTCTAATCCTATCCCTTGTCATCTGTATTCATTCAAATTGAGATAAGGGAAACAGTTTCAACATTGCGTTAGGATGTGAAGTGATAAATAGCCCAAATATGTGGGGGTGGGGAAAAGGGCAATCTGCGTTTGGAAACAAAACCTGCCATTGAGCTGAGACTGATGGGAGGTGGTAACAGTCTCCTGATAGTGTAGACAGGGCTGGTTTAAAAGCAATGCTTGATAATTTAGCCAATTGTTTTCTGCCCCCATGGAGATAAGTTTGCCAGAAGTGCTCCGTGGGTCACAGATGCCATGAAAGAGGCAGATTCATTCTGTTTGTCCTTGGTGTAGGGACAAACTTGTCTGGTGTGCAGTGCATATTGTTTTGCCCCACTGCAAGCAATTGCATAATTTGGGTGCAGTTTGTAAGGATGGGAGTGGGAGGAGGCTGTGGATGAGCCTGAGGACTGAGAAGACTTGTCTGACCAAAGGACCTTGTAAGTCCTTGAGCTCACACACTCCACCCCTCTCCCCACATACTGCATTGAGAAATGATGGTTTGATTGGTTGTCTGAATGCATGTACCTTTCTTTCTGGATTCCAGAACTGTACTTATTGATGGCTTGTTAGAAAATTCAGAATTAATCCTTTACTTCCTTGTTTTCAGAGATACAAAATTACTGGCAGTGTTCTTTCATTGGGGGAGGGGGGCAGCTTGTTGAGTTTACAGTGCAACCTCACTAACAACCTGACCTTTTCATTCTAAGCAAGCAAGTTCCACAAGTGGTTAAAAAGACTGGTGTTCTCTTCCAGTGGGAGTGGAATTGGAATGCTGCCAGCTGTGAGTTCTGCCAGTATCTGCTTTGCAGTTAAAACTAACAAAGGGGAACTGGGCCTATTTCCTCTCTGACTGTGGAGAGCTGGGTATGTTTTGAACAGTGCAGGTTTTCCACTTATTTCCTTTTGAATGTGTCAGCTTTATTTTGGAAAACTTTTATTCTTTGTCGGATCTTCTTTGTTCTCTTGTGCTGTGATTTTTTCTTTGTCTTTTTCTCTTTAGTCTTCCTTTCTTCTAATTGAGTTACAGCAGACATGCCAAACTTGTTCGTTACAAGGGCCTGATCTCACATAAAAGTTACTTTGTTGGGCTGGGCCATGTCTGCCATGAAATGAAATGCCAGGTACTGGAGATATAAACTTTATAAATGACACAGGCAAACCCAATTAATATTGTTTTTTACTCAAAATACAAACAAAAGCAGTTGATTCCTAGGAGTAAAAGCAATTGATTTACTGGGGAATCAATTTAATTTTATACAAGATTAGTTTTTTCCAAGGGATACCATACCTGTCCCCTAGCCATTTCCTTTCATTTCTTGACAGCTTTGACCACACACAATTCTCTGTGTGTACCTATGCACTCATTCCCTGCTGAGCAGCCTCTTGCCTTCCCTCTCTCACACCAGTTGCTCATGGGATGGACAAGAGCCGCTGACAGGCCAGTTCGGGATCCAACATTTCCTGTAATAAACCCACATCCCTTCAAAAAAAAGTGCTTGATTCAAGGTCCTGATCTCTCCTCCCCCCCCCCCCCCAATCCCACACACTCATGCTCTTTTCTTCCCTTCGGCTTGGACCATGCCACAGCGGTTTTGAAATATGAAATGCAACCAGATCTTGGCCCCATGAAAACGTGAAGCTGCTTTATAGTTCATCTCTCTAGTGCAGGGGTGGCCAAACTGTGGCTCAGGAGCCACATGTGGCTCTTTCACACACATCATGTGGCTCTTGAAGCCCCCACCAGAGAAGGCATTTGTCTCTTTAAATCACTTCTTCAAGCCAAGCCAGCTAGTGGCTTGGAGAATGCATTTAAAGTTAAAGTTGCTTTCTTTCCACCTCTGTCTCTCCCTCCCCACCTATTTTCCTTCCTTCCTTCTCCCCTCCCTCCCTCAGACATCTGATGTTTGTGTCTGGTGGCTCTCACTCATCTGACATTTATTCTATGTGAGCTGCCCTACTGGGTCCCATTTAACCCCCTCCCTAAAACTGCAGGAACACCTGCAAGGAAGTTTCCTCTGTGTGTTGTGCTTGGGGGCTGCATTGTGGTTGCGCCCACCCCCATGTCAAAATTCCAAGGGTGCCCACGAGCTCAAAAAGGTTGGAGTGCCCTGTTGTCTCCCTGAAGGAGGCCCAGTTAGGGTTGCCAGGTTTGGGTTGGGAAATACCAGGAGATTTGGGGGAAGGAGTCTGAGTTTGGAGAGAGGAGGAGCTTCAATGAGATATGACTCCAGAACCTTGTTCAGGGCGGGGAGGGAGCGTGTGCCCACAGAGAGGGCTCCAAGTGCCACCTCTGGCACCCATACCATAGATTCGCCACTACTGCTCTAGAGCATGTTTGTTTTGGCGGCCTGTTAATAGATCTGTAGTTCGTCTTATACTTTTCCAAGACACTGTGTGGTTGAATTAAGCTCTAAAAGTAGGGCCTTGTTATAGTTTTTAGACAGAGGAAAGAGAATGCAAGTATAGGTTGGTTTGGCATATTCCTGGAATGCTATGAGGTTTTCCCCATCTTGGCACAGTAAAAGAAGTGGCTGATTTTCATTCATCATGGTTGTGTGAAACTATATGTTCAGTAAGATGACTATATTGGGGGATTTTGTATTCTATAAAAAGTATGTCACATTCTAGTATATCTGAAATGGCTTCCAAAAGGCAATCAAAATAGAATATTACATGTATAGTAAAAAAAGTAACCAGCCAATAATATATGGACGGACCCTTTATTGGAACTAAAGATTCAGCCCTTAGCAATAAATTAGTTTGAGAGTTTTACAGTTTTTCAAATAACCAATGACATAACCATCCAGTAATAGAAATTTTATTGCCATGTAACTATCTCAGTTCCAAAAGCCATCATTCAGAACTTTCTAAACATCATCAGGGAGGGAACTGCAGCTGAGATGACTGTCTGTAGACCTTGTAAAAGTTGAACATACCTTCCAAAAAGAGGATACTTCAGACATTGCACTAATTTATGTTCCATACAAAATAACAGAGAGAAAGCATTTCCCTGCTAGATAAAATGCCATTCACACGCAGTTACCTGAAAGTATTCCCTGGATACTGCATGCATAATCTGTTGGCTTTGTTTTTCAGCATTAGACGTGGTTAGTCATGGCGGGTGATGCCATCATGGTGATGAGAGGACTGGCGAAGCTTAGTAAGGCAGTCATAGAAGCACAAGCAGGACAACTCCGGCAAGTTATCTTGGGTGGTGATGCAGTGACCATAGCCAGGAGCTTTCAGGCTACTGCTGAAGAACAGTTTAGTGCTGCCATGGGGAAGATGCAGGTAAGAACTTGCATGGTTGTGTGTGTGGGTCTTTCTTCCCACATCAGCATGGACTTATGTTTTTACCTCCATATCTTGTATGTATTTGAGAGTCAGTGTGATGTAGTAATTAAACTATAGGTCTCAACTAGGTTTATAACCCTGCTCACCATGAAATTCATTGGGTGTTGATGGGTAAATAATTAATTCTCTGTTAACCTAATCTACCTCATGGTCTTCAGATCTCCTTGCTCTACTACACCCACTGCCATATGATAATAACAATTGTTATTACCTCACAGAGTTGTTGTAGGGGAGGAATGGAAAAACCGTATATGCCAAACCAAGCAACAAAATATCTATGTGAAAAGTTTTTAAGAATTCTGACGCTCAGGAGTGGATTTCAACTAAGTTTCCCACTGATAGCCTTTACCCTCCGCCTGCTGACCACTGATCTCCGTGAAATACTGCTACTGGGGGGCCAGTGATACTTGGGAATAGCAAAAGGGGCTAATTTGTGGTCTGAATTTGATTGCACACAGCAAACCAGTTAACAAGTCCGAAGCCAACTTTTGGAATGCACACTCACGTTTACAGTCATAACCATGGCTGAGCAGTTCTTTGGCATCAGTGCTAAGTGTGACTCAGACAAACCAGGTATGAGCTTATGGTCTGAAATGTGCTTTGGACCCTGGATTCAAAGGAACATTAATTAAATTAAGCTGACTGGAAATTAAGCATTGAGAAGCCCCAAGTATCAGTGACGCAGATTAATTTAAAAATAAATCATAGGAGAGGGCAATCACTTGGAAATCCCTCCTTATTTAAAGGTCTCCCCTTCAACATTCTTCAAGGTCTCGGGGCTGATACTTTTCCTCCTTCCCCTTTAAGTTTTCTCAACATTACCTGCCTCCTGAAGCATATTCAGTCCTTATCAGCCTTTTGTGTATGATGGAAAGGGGCTTTTATTTTGGTTAACTTACAATGGCAAAATTAAGTTTGTTTCTGTGCCATATAGCAGTGGTCTCAGGGCATGGTTGGAGAGCACAGGATAATAACAACCTTACAGGAACTATCCTAGTACGTGGATGGGAGACTATCTGAGAATCCAGCATTTGCCCTCTTGAGTTCCATGGGCAATGAAAGACAGGATATAAATGAAATAGACATCACATATGGTGTTAACATGGGAGGTAGCTGTGTTTTCTACTATAATAGTATCTGCTTTTCAAATGAATGTCTTCTGCTGAAGGAGGGAAGCACCTTACAGTAAATGACTTTGTTTTCTGTTCCTTGCTGCTCCTGCCAGAATTTTACTACTTGCAGCTTTTTCAAACTAATTTTTATTACTCTTGGAAGAGAAGTGTTTCCATTGTGTACCTCAATGTTAGTGTGGTAGAATCAGCCAAGGGGTTTTTAATTTTTTTTCCATGCTGAAAATGACAGCAAGCCTGTACCCATAATAGGAAGAGCTAGAACTAGTTTTGCTTCCTCTCAGTGAAAAAAAAAATGGAAAAGTTTGCTGTAGTGACATCAGGTCCTCGCAGTGTAGAATCTAAATGCTGCTTTAATGTGAACAACTTTCCTTACTTTTTTGTTTTTTCAATGCTTTTATCCTTTGTATCTATAGAATCCCCCCCCCCCCCCAAAAAAAAGGAGTAGGAATCACAGTGGTCTCAAATAGCCACCGGGTGGGTTTTCTATTCTCTGTCAGATGTGGATCCTAATATGCTGTTCTGTCGATACAGCAGCAGTTCCTCCCTTGGATTAAATGGCATTTCCATTTGAAAATGAAGGGAAGGTGTGTTTTTGCTGATTACTCCCCTCCTGCTGCAGATGCCCAGTTGGTCTCCTCACTGACCTATAGGTGTACAATTTCAAGTGACACAGAAGGCTGCAGTGGGGTAAAGGTTGCCTTCCTCAAGTGACGTCTACTCACACTAATTAGTAGAGTCCTTGTTTTATTTAATCTTTCCCCACCATAGCAACCCTCCCCCTCAACTCAGTGAAACTCCAGGTATTGTAGTAACAGCTTGTTATGATGAACACAGTAAATATGGCTTCAGAGGGCAGCTGTGTTGATCTGCAGTAGAAGAGCTAGATTTGAGTCCAGCAGGGACTTAGGGACCAACAAGTTTTTCAAGATATAAGCATTTGAGAGTCAAAACCCCCTTTGTCAGGTAGGAGTTGGAATGGAGATATTGGAGATCTCTAGTCCAACTAGTATCTGATGGAGGGAGCTTTGTCTCTCAAAGGCTTATGCCCTGTGAATCTTGTTGGTCTCTAAGGTGCTGCTGAACTCTAATGGTGAATTTAATGTGTTTTGTACAAAACTACAGACACTTTTGCCAAACTGTCTAATTTTATAAGAGCACACACATTGGAAGGCCTTTTTATGGAGTGTGAGAGCAGCAGAGAACAATTTTTGGTCTGACTTCATTTTACTGAAAGAATCCATTGTGTTTTTATTTTCAGGAATTGGGCAAACAGCAGGAGAATTTGAAAGATCTTGATGAGGACTTCGGAAAAGACTACAGCTTCTCAGAATCAGAGCTGGGGGGGGCTGCAAGGGACTTCTCTCCTCCTCAAGACCAGCCTCAAAAGCATGGTGGCATGGAGGGCCCATCTTATGCCTATGCTTCTAGTGGACCTCTTCCAAATGTTGAGATGGGTGACTCTAGTTGTAATCCGAACCCCATCTCTGCCAAAGGGAATGCAAAGCTGTTTGGAGGGTTTAGGGACCCTGGATATCTTTTCTCTGCTACCTGTGGGCAAAGCAGGGCTTTTCATCAAGACCATTCCTCTGTTAGTGGACTAACAGCTGAAGATATAGACAAAGCCAGGCAAGCCAAAGCGGATCCACAGCACAAACCACACAAGCAGATGGTACGTAGGTTGTTCAGTAAGATTGGAGGATTAGGAGCTGCCATTTCCCCAGCTGCTTCATCCACCTTGAATGTGTTGAATGTGACAATGGTGTCTGGATAGTAGAGAGAGCAATGCTGCATTTCCCTTTGTTTTTAATTACTTCTGTCTGTAAAAACAGATTTGTAGAGCATATCCACAGCTCACCTGGTAGCATAAGAAAAGTGCTTTAGAAAAAACTTCCTCCCGAGAAAGTAACAAGAGGGCGTTGTGGACTCTGTGCTGAAGGTGCTTTGGATTTATCTGTACTGTGCTACATTCACAATTTTCATTTCATTTTATTTGATTTATATCCCGCCCTCCCCATACATTAAATAGTTTACAGCAGTTAAAACAAGAAAACGATCTATCAATGTGCTATTTTACAACCTTCCTTTGTGGTTTTTCAGGTACAATTGCCTCTGTAACCCATGTAAACATATGGGGTGGCCAGTGTGGGTGAAACTCCCTGTGCATGCACATTGTAATAATCTTTCAGGTGAAAATGCTGCCTCTGAGTTCCCAAATAAAAAACTATGTAGTCACTCCTGTCTAGTTGTTAGGCTGCCTCCCCCAACTGTCCATTTGTTTGGGAAGGCTAAAATGTCCACCCAGAAATAGAGCAGTGCTTTTTAACTTTCAACAGGTGTTCACCTTTCTTTTGCTGGCCACTTGATATTCTGCTAAATGCTTAGCATGGTTAAGGAGCTGTACTTGCGTTTGTGTCCCACAAGCTGAAATCCAGAACAGGTGCAACTTCCTACAGGTTTGTTTAAAAAGCAAGGGCTCTTTCTCCCCCAAGCCCCATCAGGATGCAGCTCTGTCTGTGGGAGTTGTGCAAGCTTCATGCTGGAAACTGAAGCTGGTAGTTTTAATCAGGGAGTGAACCATTGCAGTGGACTGCTCTTCTGAATCAAAGAAATATTCTTTAGCAAGGTGTCTTGGCATGCCTTTGTTTTAGGCATGATGTAACGATTTATATAGCTTACAGTCATACATTCATTTCTCCCCCCCCCCTTTCCTCACTGTGTACAGTATATATGACACAATGTTATCTAGATGCTGTTATTACAAATTCCCCAGTATTGTAAGCTGCCTTCAGCCATAAGGAAAGGCAGGGTATAAATGTTGTAATGAATAAATCTCCAAATATGTCTGTTGCTACCCTGCAGTGGCAAGCTGAACTGGGACTGTATAATCCAGTATGGGAAATTGACTGTATATACTTCATGTTTTTAAAAAGTTGGAAATTTGGGGGAACACTGAATATTTTCTGTTTGGAAATGAGTGCAATGCTTTTTAACACAAGATTTTACTCAAAATGTTTAGCATGTCTTACAGAAGTCTTTAATCAACAATATTAGGAATTATACCTGTGTTTATTGGCATAAGAACATAAGAGAAGCCATGTTGGATCAGGCCAATGGCCCATCCAATCCAACACTCTGTGTCACACAGTGGCCACACACACACACTGTGGCTAATAGCCACTGATGAACCTCTGCTCCATATTTTTATCCAATCCCCTCTTGAAGCTGGCTATGCTTGTAGCCGCCACCACCTCTTGTGGCAGTGAATTCCACATGTTAATCACCCTTTGGGTGAAGTACTTCCTTTTATCCGTTCTAACCCGACTGCTGAGCAATTTCATGGAATGCCCACAAGTTCTTGTATTGTGAGAAAGGGAGAAAACGACTTCTTTCTCTACTTTCCCCATCCCATGCATAATCTTGTAAACCTCTATCATGTCACCCTGCATTCGACGTTTCTCCAAGCTAAAGAGCCCCAAGCGTTTTAACCTTTCTTCATAGGGAAAGTGTTCCAAACCTTTAATCGTTCTAGTTGCCCTTTTCTGCACTTTTTCCAATGCCATAATATCCTTTTTGAGGTGCGGTGACCAGAATTGTACACAGTATTCCAAATGAGACCGCATCATTGATTTATACAGGGGCATTATGATACTGGCTGATTTGTTTTCAATTCCCTTCCTAATAATTCCCAGCATGGCGTTGGCCTTTTTTATTGCAAATGCACACTGTCTTGACATTTTCAGTGAGTTACCTACCACGACCCCAAGACCTCTCTCTTGGTCAGTCTCTGCCAGTTCACAACCCATCAACTTGTATTTGTAGCTGGGATTCTTGGCCCCAATGTGCATTACTTTGCACTTGACCACACTGAATCTCATCTTCCACATTGATGCCCACTCACCCAGCCTCAACAGATCGCTTTGGAGTGCCTCACCATCCTCTCTGGTTCTCACCACCCTGAACAATTTAGTGTCATCTGCAAACTTGGCCACTTCACTGCTTACTCCCAACTCCAAATAATTAATGAACAAGTTAAAGAGCATGGGACCCACTACTGAGCCCTGCAGCACTCCACTGCTTACTGTCCTCCGCTGTGAAGACTGCCCATTTATAATCACTCTCTGCTTCCTATTAATTAGCCAGTTTTTGATCCACAAGAGGACCTGTCTCTTTACTCCATGACTCTCGAGCTTACTAAGGAGCCTTTGATGAGGAACTTTATCAAAAGCTTTCTGGAAATCAAGGTCCCTTTTTGGGTCCCCTTTGCCCACATTGGGTCCCCTTTGCCCACATCTATTGGGTCCCCTTTGCCCACATGTTTGTTCACCCCCTCAAAGAACTGTAACAGGTTAGTGAGGCAAGATCTTCCCTTACAGAACCCATGCTGAGTCTTCCTCAATAACTTGTGTTCATCCACGTGCCTACTCATTCTGTCCTTGATAATGGTTTCTACCAACTTTCCCGGTATTGAAGTCAGACTGACTGGCCTGTAATTTCCTGGATCTCCTCTGGAACCCTTTTTAAAGATGGCAGTGACATTTGCTACCTTCCAGTCCTCAGGAACGGAGGCAGATTTCAATGAAAGATTACAGATTTTTGTCAGGAGATCCACGAGTTCAACTTTGAGTTCTTTCAGAACTCTTGGATGTATGCCATCCGGAGTTTTTAATTTGTCAATCAGTTGTAGGACCTCCTCTCTTGTCACCTCAGTCTGACTCAGGTCTTTCAACACCCCTTCCAAAATTAGTGGTTCTGGAGTGGTCAAATACTTCTCATCTTCCACAGTGAAGACGGAGGCAAAACATGCATTCAGCTTCTCAGCCATTTCCCTATCCTCCTTCATTAATCCTTTGACCCCTTGGTCATCCAAGTGCCCCACTCCCTCCCTGGATGGTTTCCTGCTTCTAATATAGTTGAAGAAATTTTTATTGTTGGTCTTTTATGTTTTTTGCAATATGCTCCTCATAGTCCCTTTTTGCCTGCTTGATCACAGTCTTGCATTTGATTTGCCACAGCCTGTGTTCCCTTTTATTAATCTCACTTGGACTAGCTTTCCACCGCTTAAAGGAGTCCTTCTTACCTTTTACAGCTTCCATTACTTTGTTTGTTAACCATGCAGGTCTTTTCTTATACCTGTTTGTGCCATTTTCTAACTTGTGGTATATATTTTATCTGCGCTTCTAGGACTGTAGTTTTAAATCGCCTCCAAGCTTCCCCAAGTGTTTTGACTATATTTACCTTTCCTTTCAGTTTCCTCTTCACATTCCTCTTCATCTCAGAGAATTTAACCTTTTTAAAGTTAAACATGGTTGTGCTGGTCTTTTGAGGCAATTCCCTATTTATACAAATGATGAAATCAATAACGTTATGGTCACTGCTCCCAAGCGGCGCAATCACTTTTACATCTCTCACCAAGTCTTGGGCATTACTTAGGACAAAATCCAGGATTGCCCCACCCCTGGTAGGTTCTGTGACCATCTGCTCCATAGCACAGTCATTGAGGGTGTCTGGAAACTCAATCTCTTTCTCTTGACCTGAACACATATTGACCCAATCAATCTGTGGGTAGAAGAAGAAGATATTGGATTTATATCCCGCCCTCCACTCCGAAGAGTCTCAGAGCGGCTCACAATCTCCTTTACCTTCCTCCCCCACAACAGACACCCTGTGAGGTGGGTGGGGCTGAGAGGGCTCTCACAGCAGCTGCCCTTTCAAGGACAACCTCTGCCAGAGCTATGGCTGACCCAAGGCCATGCTAGCAGGTGCAAGTGGAGGAGTGGGGAATCAAACCCGGTTCTCCCAGATAAGAGTCCGCACACTTAACCACTACACCAAACTGGGTAGTTAAAAATCACCTATTATGACAGTTTTTACGTTTAGCCACTATCTTTAATCTTTCCATCATATTATAATCGTCCTCGTATCTTTTGATTTGGTGGGCAATAACAAACTCCCATAGTTAAATTTTCTTTTGGGCCCTCTATTTCGACCCAAAGCATTTCTAGAAGGGAATCTAATTCTCTGACCTCAGTCTTACTGGACTGTATACCCTCTCTGACATACAGAGCCACCCCACCTCCAACCCTTCCCTCCCTATCCTTCCAATATAACATATCCAGGAATCACAGTGTCCCATTGATTCTCCTCATTCCACCAAGTTTCTGAAATTCCCACAATGGCTGTTTTTCCCCAACCCATATATATATGGGTTAATTGTGTTTAACTTTGTCCACAGTTTCTATGCTATAATGTTCATAATAATACACTGTTAGAAGAGTGTATTGTTTAGTGTTAACAAGTGTAAGTTGATACTGAGATATGCTACTGTTCCTATTGTGATTGTTTCTGTCCAAATAGTGCTTGCTTTCATTTACTACAAAATTTGTGTCTTCTAATTTCAGTTTCTGCATTGTTTCTCTCTCTTAGATAACAAAATAGACATGCTATACTCAAAAGTACAACAGGTTGAAGTAGTTTGCATGTACACACTGTTGCTAAAATACTGGTTTTATTCGTGGTTTTGCTTGTAGAAAACATGGATCTTTGTATGCTTAAATTTCATGCACGTATCTGGTAGTATTATTTTGTATTCCCAATGATATATTCATTTTATGATGTTAGAGTTATAAGTTTAAAGTTGGGAAGGGCTGTGACTTGGTAGAGCATCTGCTTAGCATGAAAAAGATCTCAAGTTCAACCCCCAGAATCTCCAGTGAAAAGGATCAGGCAGTAGCTGATGTGAAAGATCTCTGCCAGAGACCCAGGAGATCTACTGCTGCTCTCAGTAAACAATACGAACTGTGATGGCCCAATGGTGGGATTTAGTAGTTTGAAGTGTGCACAATAAATATTGCAGATATTTAAATTTTCCCCAAAGCTTGTTTTTGTTCTGGGGAAAAAACCTACCCCCCACCCACTGCTTAACAAGTTATGAAAGTTTTACATGTGTGGGAAGCTAACAATAATAAAGCTGACTTCCTTGCTGCAATGAAGAATAGGTTTCATAATGCAGGTGCAGTACTGAAAACTCCCATTTCCTGCAGTCATAGCTGTAGGTTGATGGTGAGTGGGAACCATCAGTGGTGACTGCTGAGACGCCCTAAGTGAGCACATGAATTCCTATGGAAAGAGGCCTAAGTGAGCACATAGGAAAGAGGTGGTTTTTCTCATGTTGCAGAATTTGCTTTCTTATGAGTATTAGCTGCTTCAGTTGTATGTTTTCTTTAATATTTGCAGCTCAGTGAACGTGCCCGGGAGCGGAAGGTGCCAGTTACTCGAATTGGGAGACTTGCTAACTTTGGAGGTGAGTGAATTTTTGTGGTGCATGGCAGCATGAAGATGGATAGCCCTGAAAAGACTGGAAGTTAGCCGTAGTAGTATAGCAGATCATCTTTGAACTATACCATGGCCAAAAAAAGTATCTTTATGCATACTTCACTTTCCTCCTAAATTTGTGGGGGGGGTTTTAAAGAAAAACCCAATAGCTTCAACATTTCTGGACACTTTCCATCTCTAGGTGTGCCTTTCTATCACTGTTGCACAGTTTGAATCTGATGAAATTATGTATTTTACCTCACTCCAAAAATTGCTAAAGGGACTGAATCTAGTGACGCTGTACCAATTTATGTTCTTTTCGCTTCCCTTCATGGAAGTACTAGTAGCTTGGACCATGTAGCTGAATGAAGAAATGTCTTGTTCTTTTGTGGTCTTTTGGAGCAGCCAGTTATGAAGTGTAACATGTGCTTAGTTGAAAAAGCCTCTGCTGGTTTGTGATCTTTGCTGTTTGTAGCTCATGTTGGCTCCTGTCCTTAGCATTCCTTTATTAAAGACAAGGTTCACTTCTGTGTGCCTTTTGAGCATTTCTGTTTATATAGCAACTTGGCTTGCACAAAGACAAATTACCACAGGATTGTGTGGTGTCCCTTGAAGCAAAGCTAAGTTAACACTTTCTGTAAAATGAACAATTATGTGAATGTTTCCCCCCAAAAGAATGTGTGTGAGTGTACTTCTTGAATATTTGCTGTTTGAACACATTATCCAATGGAAACCCCTGAGACTTTGTAGATGCTTGATTTGATAAGAAAAAAAGCTTTTGATTCTGAGCTGAAAGAATGCTGAGGCCTGTGATACATCTTAAAGATTAACCTTTTTTGTGGCACAAGGGTATCTTTTTTTGGGTGGGGGGGGGTTGGGGTTAGAGCCCACTGTGTCAACTACATCACCTACAGAAAGAATCCTTAAGGCATTTTCTGAATTGTAACTTTTCTTGGTACTTGTCATTGCTTATGATAAAGCTTTGCCCAAGGTTCAAAATGGTAAGTCAAAGAATAGTTCCATCACTTGTTTTGTTGGTGTCTGCCTCTGTGGAACACTGAAGGCAGTGGTATTACTGAGTTTTGGTGGGTGGTGTATTATGTCATTATTAGAGACACATATCATTTCCTCAAAATAGATACAAAAGTGTATTTTACTAACTGTGTCAGAAATGTTCCCATGTTTCTGGAGTTAGTGCACTCTTGGGCCACCAATTTATTAAGAGTGTCAAAACTCTAGTGCTCTTGTGGCTGTCCCATAATAATTGACCAGATTAACTAAAATTGAAAGCCCTTTTATTTCCCTTCCCCCAGTTGTCTGTGTTGAAATTATTGAAGCATCCTTATCTGTTCAAGACCAGAAATGCCTCCTTGTTGTGTTTAATGGAATGAGGTAAATTTGTGGATATATTTCTCAAACAGTAATCAAATGTTTTTATGATCCCGTAGCATCACCATTCCCTTCAGAACATTTGCATGTTAAATGCTAGTCTTAATAGCCAGTATCTTCTATTGAGAAGAGCTACTCCTGAGTTTATCTATTCACAGGCAGCAGCTATTTTGAAAGGGAATTTGGAACTGCTGCTGTGAAGTGAGCCAGGAATGTGCAGGACAGGAAAGGCCAGAGTGTGATGCTGGACAGGACAGACTAGCAAGTCAGTATATTGAGCCTGAAGAAGTCCTGTCCTTTGTGTGTGGAATGGGGAGAAGATAAGCAGTCAAGATATCATCTAGTTCAGATAGCACAGAAATATTAAAACATTGTCAATACTTTTTAAACTTCCCTCTCTCAGTATTTGTTTCATTACTCTGAGTAGTTACTATAAACTTTTATCAGTATCATGGTGCCTCTAGCATCTTGCAGCTAATCTTCATACTCAGTTTTTACAGATGGTGAAGTTCTGCACCCCATCCTTAACAAGCTGAAACTGGCAGTAATTTTAGGGCACAGTTCCACTGCCTGAGTGTTTCCATGCATCTATGAAATGTAATGTATTTTTGTGGGAGTATATTTAAAGTTAGTTGAACTTCACTTTGGACAGGTGATGCATATTGTCCCAGGTACAGGCTTTCAGTCTCTCGGTCACATTTCAGAAATAAGTAGCAGCCACTCCCAAATGGATTGTGGTGTTCTATGCAAGAAATTCAGTTGCAAGTTATTGCAATGTTGCAGAGATAGTATGATATCTAAGAGTGTGTGAATGCAGCCTGTGCATCTGTGTTTGGCTGTAACCATTGCTATCTTGCAAACAGTTAAATAAACTTTCACTTCCTGGAATTGCTGACTCAGGCTTTTAAATTTTTAACTTTAAAAATTGTGCAAGGGCACCTATAAACTTTGACAAACTTGATGCATTTGCGTATAGTTAAGGAGTGAGGAAGTAGCTAGACATCATTTTTGCTTCAATAAATGAACAGATAAAATGGTCAGCATTGAATTAGTGCTGTGATGCAAACTTACAAACAGGCCAGAACTTGGTTGCCATAATGACTAAGCTGGCATGGGTCAGTGGCTGGGGAAGGAGGCAGTATAGGGCTGTGTTCAGATCAGTTCTGCAAAGCCTGTCTCTTTAAATACGCACACACCAAGAAGTAAATTGAAAGCAGTGGCTCCTTGCAGCTTATGGCATGAGCTGTACCCCCCCTCCTTTGATGAATAAATATTAGCAGTGCAAAACACTTACTGATCAGAACACACCCACAGGGCACAACATCCTATTGAAGAAGAGTTCTTTCAATATGCTCAACTCTTAAGAGAGAACTTGTGTTGAAGGAGAAATGACCTTATCAGAATTGATGGATATGTAAAAATGCTCTGAAATGGTGAAGCCAAGCAGTCCCAGGAGGTTAATCTTTAAAAGGCTACCTGTGGAGGTTGTGCCTCTCTTAGTGTTGCTTGTTTGGTTTTAGGGAGACACAGTTGTATGATTATTAGGTGGAGCTTCTGTTGGTACAAGTCCAAATCTTATCAGGAGCAAAGGGGCATTTGAGAAGACTTGAGGAGAAAGAAGTGTGCTAACTTATTAAACTCTTGGTTTTGTGTAGCCTCAGTAGAATTGTAGTATGTTCTGCTGGAGGTAAGTAAATCTGTGTCTGTAGTGGTATCCTAATTGCACCATGAAGAAAATCTGTCAGCGTGGTTAGAATGATGTGAATCTCATTGTTTTCATTGACCCTGAAGTGCCTTTGTAAACTGAGGAATGCTTAGTTGCCATTCGAAAGCATAGGACAGAAAATCTGGCTGCATCTTAGAAGATACAGGCTTCTACAACTGACATGCGAAACAGGCAGCATCTAGGTTGTGTGTCAGAAGGTATAAAATCCTTATTTCATAGTTACTGATATGAGGAACTGCTTGGAGTTTGGTTGGATATTTCCAACAGACAGTATGTCATACTTTTCCTACACAAATGTTCTTTTGAGATTCTGTGTATGGATGTGAGCAACCCTCCCCCCCCCCCCCCCCATTGTTCATGTGTCTCCAGCAGTCCTAACACTGACCACTGGGAGATTGTTTGTGTTTACAGATGAATGTTTGAAATACCAACTCTGTACAAAGAGAGCTCTAAGGCTGGTTATGTAACCTTCCCACTGAATGTTCATTTCAATATATGAATATTCCACATTGGCGTATTTTGTTAATGGGTATCTTTAAAGAAAACTTTTGTATCAGCGTTTCCATGTAAGAGCTAAAGTTGCCCGTCCTCACCTGGGTGTGTTGCCTGTAATCTTGGTACATACTTCTATGTACCAAGATGGACCAAAACTGCAAAGCTTCCCCATTTGCTCCCCCATAAGCCCAGTTTTACTTGTTGTGGCCAGTCGGCATACTGTAGTATATTGTCAAGGATCTGAGAGACCTGGGTTCAAATCCCCACTCTGCTAGGGAAGCTATGCTATCTTCTGTTTTAGTGACCTTGGGCCAGTCACTTCTTCTCAGTTTAACCTGCCTCACAAGATTGTTAAGGTCAAATGGAAGGGGGAGGAATGATGTTGTAAGCCACTTTGAGTAACCATTGGGGAGCAAATGCACAGTCTTGTTCCACAGCAGATCAAGGAGGAGGATGACTACAGCATTCAGAGGAAGAATACAATAAGAGGTAGCAAGGGGCATCCCCACTTGGGATCTGGGTCTCCAGGTGAAGATCTGGATTCCCTTTCATCAAATATCTGTACTAGACCAGATCAAGTGACTAAATGCTACAGTGGAAGTGTAAACATCATGCAGTCTGTATTGCTGTTTCTACTGGCCTGTTTTTACTGGTGCTTCCTTTCCCTGTGATTGAGAGGTGTTTTGTTGGACATTAGTGCTGTCATATTAGGAGGCTCAGGCAGAGCATTCTGTTGAAAATGACAGTAGTGCTTATTTTCTTAATTGGCTATTTGCATTCAACGAAAGCAGTACTAAATGAAGTTCTGTTTTGCAGCAGCTTATTACTTCATGAAGAGTCATATCTGTAAGCACAGCACTGTTATGCTGTTATGTTATCCTTCTGACCTTTTCCCCCTCTTTTGTGTCCTTTAAAGGCTTAGCTGTTGGTCTTGGCATTGGAGCGTTAGCAGAGGTTGCAAAGAAAAGCCTTAGATCAGAAGAACGCAATGGTGAGTGTAACTGCTAATAGAGTCCAGTTGTATTCTTATTTCTTGACAAACATGTTTTAAAAGACTGATGATGATGCAGAACGTTCGAGAAAAGCAAATAACTGTAACTTGTCTATTGCCTTTATAGTAAACCAACAAAAGGCCTGATATCTGTATGTTTAGCCAAACATTAATGGCTTCATGACTGCAAGTCTTGTTTTCCAGCAATCCATTAACTCTGTTTTGGAGTTTGCCTCCTGGTTTTTTTCATTCTAGATTAAAGAAATGAGTCACGATTTGTGTTTTGCCATAAATAGATTTCTTTTTTCTTGGAGCTGGCTGATGAAGGTTATATAGAGCATATCAGAGATAGAGAGAACTATGTTACTGCAATGCTTAGGTCATTTCTGTATTCAATAGTGACTATGCTGTCTTGTCTTGTTCATAAGTATAGCCTGGAAGGCCAAGGGGTTGGCCTTTTCTTGTCTGGGTGCTCATACTACTTAGAAGCAGCTTTCACTTGTGTTGGGGCAGGGAAGGAGTAACATGTGTGTGTCTTGCTGCCAGAGGTTAAGTCATACCTTTCTTAAATATAAAGTCTCTTCCCTCATAATGTTTCCCCATTCTTTTACAACGGGTGGGGAACCTTTTTTTTTGCCAAGGGCCATTTGGATATTTCTAACATCATTCGCGAGCCATACAAAATTATCAACTTAAAAAATGGTGCTCTGCTGAGGGAGAATGATTCAGGCCAGCAAAATTAATGCAAACAATTGTTTTTCTATTTGGTCACGTGGGGAGAGCCTAATTTGGCGCACACACATGGCCCGCCGCCCTAGACAAATGCCTAGGTCCAAGCTCAGCAGGAACTCATTAGCATATTAGACCACATTCCCTAATATTAGCATATTAGGTCTCACACTCTAGTATATAAGGCTACACCATCTGGGATAATCAAGTGCAAATTGAACTGGTGGTAGCTGGCTCCCACCCGCCACCCCTCCCTCCCTCCCTTTATGCAGAAACTGCAGCTGCTCCCATCAGACTTTTAAAAGCACCCACATACCCCAGCAGCAGTCCTTCACATTGCCTACCACTCAGGCTCCACAGAGAGAGAGGAAGGAAAGGAAAGGAAAGGAAAGGGAAAGAAAAATGGGAGGAAAAAAGGGAAATGAAATGGAGGGAAGAAAGGCTAATAAAGGAAAATAAATAAATGAGGGGAAGAAAAGGAAATAAACGTAAATAAAGAAATGGGGGGAATAAAGGAAAATAAAGAAATGTGGGGAAGAAAGGGAAATAAATGGGAAGAAAAGGGAAGCAAGAGAAATAAAGGGGTGAAGAAATGGAAAGAGAAGGAAATAAAGAAATGGGGGAAGAAAAGGAAATAAAGGGGAGAACGAAGGGGAGTAAAAGGAAATAAAGAAATGGGAAGAAATGGAAAGGGAAACAAAGAAATGAGGAGGAAACTTACCTGAACTGTGACAGTGACTTTTCCAGGCCCTGCAGCAATCCTGGCTGGCTGCGCAGCACGGCTGGGCTCCATGATCCTCGCCAGCCAGCTGGGCTCCAGGGAGGCCACCACATGACTCGGCTTGGCCAAGCAATCCCCGGAGGCCAGACCAAGTGATTTTGAGGGCCATTAACAGCCCTCAGGCTGGACGTTCCCCACCCCTGTTTTACAATGTTTTTAAAAAGTGTTGCAAGAAGTAGTGAGATGCTGAGTCTGACAAAGTTTGTCTTCTAGGTGATGAATTCCTTCTGATATCTGACCATTCAGATATCTCAAAGATGTACATCATATTGTTTGTGCATCTATAACCATCTCTTCCCCCCACATCACTTCCATACATGGTGAGAATTTGAATAAGAAGTAACATAGGGGTGAGCTTTTAATACTGATGCCTGAGACTTAACTATTTGTATACCAAGGCCATAAAACTGAAAACTGGTGAGCTAGTGTAGAGTTGAACACAATAACAAGGGGCAGCCTCCCTTTGGCACCCTCTAGTGTTCAGTGTTCCCATGTAATGTGTGGGATAGGGAAAGTGGTAGAGAGTTTTTGTTGTTGGGAAATAGATTCAGGAGAGACAAAGGTGTAAATACTTTTTTTCACTCATCAAATAATTAAACTGTGGTATTCACTGCCAGTGGATGTAGTGATGACTGTGATTGTAGATTGCTGTAAAAAGGGCTTAAACAGGTTCATGAAGGAGAAGTGCATCTGTGGCTACTAACCATGGTGACTAAAAGGAGCTTCCATTTACAGTGGTAGCAGGCCTCTGAGTATTGGTGCTAAGAAGCAGCTTCAGTCTCTGTGCCCTGTTTGTTTCCCATTCAGGTCAGCATTGGCTACTGTATGAAACAATATGCTTGACTAGATGGGCCCTTGGTCTTTTTGTTTTTATGTATATGTTATGTACCATAACTGGTGAAAATAAAAATCCAGCGTCTTTTCCAGATGGTTTCATTCTGGCAGACTGTCTTAATTCTTGATGTTAGACTGGAAGCAGTAAGGGATGTGGTCTGGCACATACTTCTGATTTTGTTTTCATATGCCTGGCAACAGCTATTTGAGATCTAAGCAGAGGGCGTTCTTGGCCTTGGCATCTGAGGTCTTTTTAACTGGAGCTATAGCTCACTGTTGCTCAGAGAGATTGTATTCTTCTAAAAGATGTCATGTGTTTCCCTCCAAGAGAATAGTTATAAAAGCTCTTCTGTTAAGGTGCAGGTCACACTGGGGAGAGCTGTTAATACTCCCCTCATGGTGCAGAATTAACATGTGTGATCACTGAGATGCAGCTAAGGACCATCTGTAAACTTGGTCTTCTGTATTAACCTGACGAGACACTGGTTTCTATTCCGTCTGCAAAACTTCAGATATGCACTTGGTATAGCTTCAAAAACATGCCTACTCCATTTTTGTTAGTGTAGAATGTAAATTTAAGAACATGTGGGTACACATATTGGATGTATCTGTATATTGCTCCTCACCTGATGAAAAACTGGTGGGCTGCAGCATGGTAAGCACAAGAGTGAGACCACTTGCCCATTTGTCTTGGATCTCTTGAAGAAATTGCAGGATCTGTTTATGGGTACAAACTGGTATTGCATGGACATAGTCTGCTTTAAATGTTTCTGAATAGAGTTGACCCAGGACCCTTGAGGGCCTTTCTTTGCTGGGCTTGAACATATGAACATATGAAGCTGCCTTATACTGAATCAGACACTTGGTCCATCAAAGTCAGTATTGTCTTCTCAGACTGGCAGCGGCTCTCCAGGGTCTCAAGCTGAGGTTTTTCACACCTATTTGCCTGGACCCTTTTTTGGAGATGCCAGGGATTGAACCTGGGACCTTCTGCTTCCCAAGCAGATGCTCTACCACTAAGCCACTGTCCCTCCCCGACAGGCTTGTTCCCCTGGCTTGGGAAAGCCGTTCTAGAGAGAGGTTGTGCAACCATTTGTCTACATTTTTCTGTTTGCAAAAGGTACCTTGTATAACTGGGCACTCCTTGACCTGTGTACAAGCACAGCACAATTATTAAAAGACTTGCTGTAGCTAGCAGAGTTTGGAAATTTGGAGGTTGTAGGAGGGTGAAAAACTCTTTTTTGAGGGGAGGGAATTTGATAAAAGGAGAGGAGTAAATAATTGAAGTGTTTTGTTTTTAATTTGCCAGCTCATGGAAGGAAGAACTTGAAAACTTTCTCTTACCTTCAGGCTGAAGGTAACAGTCTTAGGAAGAAGTTTTTGTACCAGAAGTGAAAAGCTCCTGTAGAGGGAGATTCAACATGGACCAAAGCAGATTGCTAGTTTTAGAATCAAGATCTAAGTTCTGATGGTCTTTGGTCACTTCTGCAACTATTTTGCCATCTGTGACTGTGTCTTTTTATCTTATCACTTAAACTCATTGAATTTGGGCTCCCTTTTACCTCCTGTCTTTTGTCTGAGAGGAGATGAAACTGCCCATTTATCAGCATAGCATAAGCAGGTGTTGAACTCAATTTGTTACAAGGACCGGAACTGACATAAATGTCACTTTGTTGGGCTGGGCCATGCATGCTATAAAATGTAACATGAGGTACTGGAGATATAAACTTTATAAAGATTATTTCAGATGTTAAATGGCAATAGCAGCTGAATAGGAATTGGATTAGGAGTGATATGCAGGCTTGATTGGATTAGGTGTGATATACAGAGGGGTAATGGGCATGGAAATACTAGCATTGGTAATGAGACAGGAAATCTAGGTCTCAGTTCTATCCAGGAGTATGCAAAGAATAAATGAACATGTCTGACATTAGAAACCACAACATTCAGTTGCTGACCGAAGAGTAGCAGTGCTCTTGCAAAGGAATGTCAAAGGGAGATTAGAAAGAGAGACTGTCAGATTTCAACTGATAATGAAGCTCAAGACAATGTTTCCTCTGGGACTCAACTGAGAGCTAGTGTGCTGTTATCATTTGGCTTCTGAAATCAGTTCACTCTCCAAAATATAAGGACCAATGCAAGTGTTCTACTTCCTAATCAAGGTCTTTTTGAAGAAAAATAAATCCAGTTAGGAACAAAGAAATTCAGTCTTTTCAGAATAAGTCAAAACAATTTCCTCAGTGTACATTGTGCTTGTCAGAAGAATCCATCCATCTTCCCATTCACCCTCCCTCTCTCAGAAGAAGAGGTGTGTTTGCACACAAAAGCTTGTACCTGGAATAAAATATTGTTGATCTTACAGCTGCCATGGGACTCTTGTTTTTTCTTTCTTCCCCTTCCCTTCCACCCCAAAAGAGGAGAAACAGACCCGAGAAGGAAGTGGAAGTGCTTTCTCTCCCCCCACCCCATGAGAGAGAAAGAGAGAGGCCTGTCATAGTATCTCTCCTGCATGAAACAGGAAGCAGCCATGGAGCACTGTGGGGGGGGGAGGGGAGAAGGCTCGAGGCAGGAAGCAAAGAGTCACTGAGGGAGCAGGGGGAAAAGCAAGCTATGGTGCTGCAGCAGCCATCCTGGAAAAGGATGCAGGAGAAGGAAGTTGCATGGGGGACAGATTTGAGACCTGTGCAGGATGGATCTCTTGGATTTCATGGACTGCATGTTTGACATCTCTGGCATAGAGAATGCTGTTTTGTGTGTATCTGGGCAAAGGCAGCAACAGGAAAATTCTTAAGAAGAATAGCAAGCCAGGTGGGAGGGAGACATGGGCTGTGAGAACCCCCTTCCCCAGCCACCTTCTGCTTTCATGGGTTACTACTTCAGGCAGCTTTCCTCACTAAAAGGGGTTGTCATCATTAACAGGGTAGTATTGGGAATCAGGCTTCTGAAAAGTGTTGACAAGAAGATGAAGGCCAGCCTCTCATTTTATCACTGAAGAGGACAGAAAAATCAGTGGTTTTCAGTTACAAAAAAAGTTGACTTAAGCTTTGCACGAGGAAGAATTTCCTTTAACATAAACGTAGCTGTTGGTATGTCTTTTCATGATTCTCATGAAAAGTTTAGGCAAGCACTAGGGATGTTTTAAGTAGGTTTCCTGGGGTGGGGATTTGGAATGGACTACCTGATCCTTTGGGACAGACCCAGCTGTTTTCTATTCACTGAGTGCATCCTACTCTGATTATACATCTGGTCCATTGCTGAGGAATGTTCCTAATATCCTGTATTTTCCTAAAGTAAATGTTCCCTGGTACAACTGCATGTACAAAGTAAATGTTCTCTGGTACAACTGCATGTACATGAGAATATAATTATATGAATTCGCCTTAAGGTTTCCCTTGTTTACATGTTGGGTTTGTTGTGCTGAGGAAGCAAAATATTTTCTGTTGGCTCTTTTTTCCTGCCCCATTGGATTCTCCAGTTGCATGACCTATCCAACAAATTTGCAAATGGACTCACTTTTTTGATGGGCTGGGGGTTGGTCCCATCTCACTTGGGTGAACTGTTGACAAGAGCAACAGGGTTTTAGTTTGTTTTTTGCCAGTAGATAACATCTGTTTAAAATCATGGAGCAAGGGACTGATTTTTTGCAGAAGTACCTAATTGATCTTTTTGAGGTAAAATACTGGCATACATTTCAGAGGCCACTTGAGTTGTGTTCGTTAGGTGAAAAAAAAAGTACAACAGATTGTTGCTTTGCCTTTTGTGGGGCGAGTCTGTACTTGAAACTTGAAGCAGAAGTATCTGGGAAGCAAACTGTGGTCTGTGTAAGGGTTTAAACTAATCGATCGTATTCTTGTTTTGAGTATTTTTATCCTTACGCACCCAGCTCTCCCCCCAGATAGGCTGAGAAGGGATTAATTCCATATGTCTCATTCTTCTTTTGGCCGCATCCCAGAACATGCCTTGACTGAGCTGGAGCTGGGAGTGCAGCCTAATCAAAATGCTGATTATCAGTCTTGGAGGATCTGTAGTCCCCATACTCTGTATTGTAAGCCGCCCTGAGCCCGCTTCTGTGGGGTAGAGCGGGATACAAATCAAATCAAATAAATAAATAAATAAATAAATATTCAGAGTTTTAGAGTAAAAGTTGTGCACTAAGATAACAAAGAGTATAATGATCCCACATAACTGCCCTGTTCTTTTTGCCTTTGGTTACTTACTGCGCACTGATGTTCACTTGGGAAGGCAGGGACACTTACAGTGCAATCTGAAGCAGAGCTATAGTCAACTGAAGTCAGTTCTCTTAGAAGGGTGTAGCTATGATTAGGATCACACTGTTATTTTCTTGTCTTGGGGAGGGCCACTGAACTGAAGTGCACGAACCTGTAATATAGATCCAGATGTTTGAATTGTTTGTTTTGAATGTATGTTTGAATTTGTGTTCTCATGTAATGCTCTTCTACATGAAGGCATCATAGCTGAGGATTCCATGTTTTGATGCTCAAGTTACATTTATTGTTAAAGAATTTATCTTGAAACTTTTAAAGCTCAGAAGTTACAATCATAAGTCTATAATATAAAATGTATTTCCATTATGTATTGTGGATAAGGTTCACTGTCTACTGAGCAAGGAAGTAAAAATAGATGCATAGCTCACAACTGACCTTCAGAACTGTTTTAGTACTTCTAGTGACAGAGTAATAATTAGAACATGTGGGGTCCAAGGTGGGTGTCAGGACAATGTTTACAGGAATATGAAATGAAACCCAGTCTCCAGCTCCCTCTTCTGTCGAAGTAGGAGACCAGGGATTCAAGATCAATTTTAGTAAGTTTAGTAAGTATCTGTGACATATGCTGTTGTGTTTTAATTTAAAGGAACAAATAGATGTAATCTTTTGTAAGATATTGTGCAGTTCTGGAAGGCATTTGTGGCTTTGTTTAGACTTGAATTATTTTTTTCTTCATGGGACTTGTACTATAAGACTGCACAAGGAAAATTGCATATGTGAATATGCTCACTGTCAAAAGTATCTAGACTGGCATCTCAAGTTACCCAGGTTTGTGGACTACCCTAATCATTAACTTGTTTCAGTATGCTACATGCTAAGAGGTCATGTCTAAGTAGAAACAGCAGATGGAAGAGATAAATATAAGGAATTGAGGCGGGGGTGGGGAGTGAGATATTCAGGCGCGCATATTTAATACATACCTCACTTTAGGTTTGTTCAGTCCTAGTCCTATTACACTGTTTATTAGATGTCGTCTCATCCATTATGTAATCTGTTCTGAGTCTCAGTGAGAAAGGCAGACTAATAATAATAATAATAATAACAACAACAATATGATATTGGATTTATATCCTGCCCTCTATTCCAAATCTCAGCGTTTCAGAGTGGCTCACAATCTCCTTTGTTTTCCTCCCCTGTGAGGTGGGTGGGGCTGAAAGAGCTCTCACAGAAGGTGCCCTTTCCAGGACAACTCCTGCGAGAGCTATGGTTGACCCAAGGCCATTCCAGCAGCTGCAAGTGGAGGAGTGGGGAATCAAACCCAGTTCTCCCAGATAGGAGTCCGCACACTTAACCACTACACCAAACTGGTAAATAAGTTCCCACTGTAGACACCCATTTCACCCCTCATGCTGTTCCTGGGTGCCACTGACTCTTGAGGGGACCATGATATGTTACCATGGGTGGGGAGAAATTAGAAGGTTCACTTCAATGTTCACATAGCATAGAATCCAAGCCTGTGTCTCTGTAATGCCATATGAGACTTAGAATGAAAGGTTCTGAACAAACAAATGGGACACTCCTGTGATTTGCTGATCATATCTAAAAAAAAAACTGTTTTGGGCATATTCTTTGGAGCCTAGGGAAGTAGGCGCTTGGTTTGCTTTCATCACTGCTTGTGACATTTTTTAGCATACAGTCCTAAGAACACTTTTTTTTTTGAGTGAGCCCAGTTGAATAAAATGGAACTTAATTCTCAGTAGACCCGCTTTAGGATTGCTCATTTAATCTTTTATTTGCTAACGGCTTTTAACATTTGAATGGTGTAAGTCATCTTAAGATACATTGTTTGGATGGTGTGATAAGTGTTCTATAATAAGTAAATTTACTTTTTTCCCTCTTACACTTTATTTTCTGTTCATTTCTTCAGTTCACTAGCACTCTTGTATTCCTGTATTATTCTCCTTTCCCAGGGATTATTCCCCCCCCCCCCAAGCAATTAGATAAGTCCATGGACCCTTTAATCAGTCTTTAGTGGAAATAGTGATTTGGGTCCATGTTGGGGCAATATTTATTTTAAAACAATTTATTATAATTTCTAAAATTCTAATTGCTCTGGTTTGGCTAGATTGTATTGAAGACAAGCTATTATTAATATATATTTACTGGTAGAACTGTGTCATTTTGCTCTTAACAGTACTGCTCAGAGCAACATAAAGCATTTAAAAGGGGGATTTAAGAAAAAAACAAGTAAATCTAGTGTATATTTCTGATTTTATTTAACTTATCTTCTCAAAGAGCCCACCCCTCCTGCAGGGATGTGTATTATTGTGCTACATGAAATAGCTCTTTCAAATTAAATTCTCTGGACAAAAAAACTAGGCTGATGAATTTTTAATTAACCAACTGTCCTCAGGGAAGAAGGCTGTTATGGATTCCAGCCCCTTTTTGTCAGAGGCCAATGCAGAAAGAATTGTGAGGACCCTTTGCAAGGTTCGTGGAGCTGCCCTGAAGTTGGGCCAAATGTTGAGCATTCAAGGTAAGTGCAAAGAGCTTCTTTTGTTCTGTTGTTCCATTTGTCATTTGTCTCCTCATAATGTGCATGCTTGGAAGAACTAGGAAGCAGCAGCACCTGCAGTAAGACACTCCCACCAGGATCCACCTGTGGATAGGTCTGCAGTACACCTTGTTTTTAAAGGGATGTATCTAGTGCTACTAACTAGTTTCCAAGTTACCTGTTCTTTAATCAGCTAAATGTATTTACATACTGTAAAACCTTGAGGAAGGTGCATTGTCATTCTGTGAAGGTCTATGAGAAAGTATAGTTGCCTTAACCTGGAGGTAACAAATAATTTTGTAGTAACAACTTTTTCCCCTAGAAATAATGTCTTCTCATCCTATTGATCCTTTCATTGAAACTGGGGATATGGTGTAGTATTGTAGTGACATGGCAGGATTCTGCCCCCCCCCGCCCCCGCTTTAAATGTAATATAAGGTAGTAATGTAGAAGATTTGGATACGAAGGAAGTGTAACAGATTTTTGTTGATACTGATCAATTCTGGTGCTTGCTTGAGGACACGACTAAGAAGAGTTCTGATGTTGCTTTATTGTCAGAACAGATGCAGAGAGGAGGGGGTAGACCTTTAAGGACTAAATGCTACCAGATCCTTTAAAAATCTTGGTTTAGAATCTTGTCAGCCCCTCTGATTAATTAGGGACAGAGTGTTAACATGCAATGGAAACTGTTGTTGATTGATGGTAATCAGCTAGAGCCTGTAGTCCTACATGTATAACTTCTAATGAGATTAAATATGTGACATTCTAAACTGTGCATCCCTTACATCTCTCTGTCTGGTTGATTTCTTCCTGTTGCAGTGTTTTATTTGGGCTAGGAGTCATCTCAGTTTGTCTTATTTCTTCTGTTGATGTTTTGCATAGCTTTACCAATTCAGTCCAGTTGTTTGTCACATTCAGTTGTCAAAGTGCACATGGCATAAAAATAAAATAGAATCTTGACACCAGCACAGCTGTATGCGTCGATGATCCAGAAGTGACTTAATAACACAGGTGTAAGATCAGGAGTAATTGTTCCACAAGAACAGACATTCCAGTGTCTCTACTTGAGTGTTTGTGTATAACCATATTTCTTGCCAGTAATAGCACAACATTGCCAGGACTGCTGGAGGCTTTGGAGAAATAAACACAACCTAGAACTCAGACAATACCAAGAAAGATAGTGGGGAGGAATTGGTTCTGTTCCTCTAAGTTTTGCAGTCTTCATGGGGGAGAATTCATTTTTGTATTTCTATAATGAACCAGGAAGACAGGTGGCCTCAAACTGATTCCGGAGTACCTTGGTCTGTTAATCAAACGTTGATGCAACTTGCAAGCTGCCACCGGATTCCAGTTGCTTCACCCTCTGAAACTTGCTAAGTGGTTGTGGTATCTTGCTCAACTGAGCCAGCTGTGGGGAAGGAGCCTGTTAGGGAATAGATGACAACAGCTATCCCTTAATTACTGCAGATGTGGATTTCAATAACTGTTGTTGCTTGTGAAGGAAATCTTTGGGCTCCAAAAGCAAGCAGTGTTTTCTGGAAGTGCTGTTTTTCTGTCTGATGAATTCAGTTGTGTGCAGATATTTTTGGGGGGCAGCTATAGAAGATCATTCATAGGACAGCAGTGCAAGCAGGTGACTGGGTAGTTCTCCTGCAACAGTTCTGTACTCCTGCTTTGTTCTATACTCATAAGTACAACTCACACATAATGAAAAATGGGGGGGGGGATTGTCATTACAATACAAGTCATCAGGCTCCCCTTTCCCTGTCCCTCTATGCACTGTTTGGAAATTAATTCTGCATTTACAGCAAGTCATAACTTGTTATGGCCAAACCATAAACAATGGGTTGTTACCCTTCGCTCAAAAATAGAATTAGATCATTGTTTGGAATCCTAGCTCAGTGGGAAGAACAAGCTAGTTTTGATTCTGATACAACAACAAAGTTTGGGGTGCTGTGAAAGCAAAAATGATTTCTTTGTAATCCATGTGTGAAGGTAGGAGAACTGAGGAAGAAATACTCAAAGGCCAAGGATTTCCAGAGCCTCTTCCATATGACTTGTCACTATATGTAAATCATGCCACTGGATTCTTGCGTTGGCAGGATGCCTCCCAATCCTATATAATCTAAGACCCTGCTCTGATGCAGGTTATCAAAAACCTAAAGTACAGCCTTTTATTGAAAGCCTCCAAGGACAGAAATTATGCAAGCAGCCTTAGAAGTAATGAACTTTGATAGGAGTTGCCTTACAGAACTTAGATGAGAACTATAAAGCTATTGCTTCTGTCCTCTTAGGAACACTAACCTTAGGAGAATTATTGTTTGTTTTTGTCTGAGAAGTCAAACTGTCAGCTCTTCTCTGCCCCATTTCCACTTAATCTTCTTTAGTGTTGACTAAATGTGCACAGGTACTTCAGGACTTTTCTTGAAGATTCCATAACACCTTAGAAACTTTTTCCATCTTTGGGAATCCCAAACTTGTTCCTTTGCTTCTGGAAGTGGAGGTGAATAATGCACAGAATAAAGAACATCATTTGGACTCCATACCTTCTGCTGTCATGCTGTGCACTTTCAGGAATAATTGCATTTAGCAACAGAAAGCATAGTGCCTCAACTTCAACAAAATTATTTGATTCTTTTAAGCTGTTATGATATCCTGTGACCAGTGCCAGACATATTATAGAAAGTAGTTGCCCCTCTCTACTAAAAATCCAGATACATTACTCAGATTAATGCATAAATTATATCCAAACCATTATGTTCACTTGCTTTAGTTCTGGAAAAAGAATTTGACTTACCCATTATTATTGGAAGATGCTGGGCCGTAAATGTTTGGGGCCAAAAAAGAAAGTGTTTAGGGCAAGGTTGGCGAAATGAAGTAGGTGGATATGGCTTTTGAAGCTGACAGCTACTACTGAGGCCAGATGCAAGACCTTTTTGGAAGATGATGGATAAGTACTTACTTGTATTTTAAGACTCTCTTTCTCTGGTCTTGTATTTTCTTTCTGGAAGATGATGCCTTCATCAACCCTCACCTGCAGAAGATTTTTGAGCGTGTCCGCCAGAGTGCAGACTTCATGCCTTTGAAGCAAATGATGGTGAGGAGAATCTGGTTTAGATATCATTGAAAGCAGGAGGGGCTTGGGTTGGGGATTTCAGATGGGCAGACTTGGGGGAAGTGGATCCATGTAGAAATGGAAAACGCTGCAAAAAAGTTCCTTACACAAGTTTTTTTTAATTGTTTTTGGGTCCAGCTAATAGACCCAAACCCATCCCTCTAGTCTGCTTCATGATCCTTTGTTATGGTGCCCTGTATACACCGTATATCACTGTGGCTATGAAGCCTAACTGTATGCTTTAAGTATCTTGCTATATTATTCAAGTCAGCAGTCAGTTGCATTTATTTTGGCTACCCATTCCTTCTGGTATTTATAAAAAAGAAAAAAAGCCCTGTCCATATATTATAGCTATACTGAAGTGAATCTCTGTTCCACTTGTGTAGTAGAATGTGACAGTTTTCTGCATGGGAAAGTAAAACAATGTTATGTTCTTCTCATAGAAAACTTTGAACAATGACCTTGGCCCTAACTGGCGTGATAAGCTGGAGTTCTTTGAGGAGCGACCCTTTGCTGCAGCCTCAATAGGACAGGTTCATCTGGCTCGCTTGAAGAATGGCACGGAAGTTGCCATGAAAATCCAGGTGGGCTTGCAGGTTGCTGTGCACTTGGTATTTGATGGCACCCCTGTTGAATCTCAAATTAAAAAGGAAGTACCTCAATTCCTGTGAAGTGTATCAGTTATTTGTATTTAATGTAAGTAATATGGAATTGTATTGAGGATCTCTCATTATAGGAGAAATAGAGAACTAACTAGAAATTATATACGGGGTCTGTAATGACTCCAGTGTTAAAGGAAAACCCTAGTTATTTAGCTTGTACATTTTTCTGATACACAGGGTTCTGCAGAATAGAATATCAGTCCTGAAAGATTTAAACTTATAACTGCTGTATCAACATAAAGCAACTGTTGTGTTAATAGGGAGTTTCATCATCTTCAGGGTTATTTAGACTGAAGTGCATTGACTGTGTGTTTGATCTCCCCCCGGCCCCAATTTAGTTTATTTGACAGGATCCCACTGAGCCCAGTCTGTTTTAGTTAAGTTCTTAATTTGTTTGAAAAGTGTGGATGTGCTTGAAACAACACAACAGTTGACCTCATAGACTGTGGCTGAGTAAGACATGCTTTATAGAGAAGGAATGAGAAGGTTGTGAGAGAAAGAAGCAGCAGAATGAAGTGAGGCCAGAGGTGTGATGGGATTCCCTCTCCCCATGAGCTCCTCATGGATTCCTGCTTATATATTTAATAGCAGCTCAGAACTTGGAGACCTTGTTTCTTCTGTTAACCTAGAAAAGAGTACTGAGGGACCATTCATCCCGTACATGTTAATGTTTATGCAGTTTTATGATGGTCCAGGATAGTTAGATCTTGGAACATAAGAACATAAGAGAAGCCATGTTGGATCAGGCCAATGGCCCATCCAGCCCAACACTGTGTCACACAGTGGCCAATATATATATATATATATATATATATATATATATATATATATATATATATATATATATATATATATATATATATATACACACACACACACACACACTCTCTCTCTCTCTCTCTCTCTCTCTCTCTGTCTAATAGCCACTGATGGACCTCTGTTCCATATTTTTATCTAACCTCTTGAAGCTGGCTATGCTTGTAGCCACCACCATCTCCTGTGGCAGTGAATTCCACATGTTAATCACCCTTTGGGTGAAGAAGTACTTCCTTCTATCCGTTTTAACCTGACTGCTCAGCAATTTCATTGAATGCCCACAAGTTCTTGTATTGTGAGAAAGGGAGAAAAGTACTTCTTTCTGTACTTTCTCCATCCCATTCATAATCTTGTAAACCTCTATCATGTCACCCCGCAGTCGACGTTTCTGCAAGCTAAAGAGCCCCAAGTGTTTTAACCTTTCTTCATAGGGAAAGTGTTCCAAACCTTTAATCATTCTAGTTGCCCTTTTCTGCACTTTTTCCAATGCTATAATATCCTTTTTGAGGTGCGGTGACCAGAATTGTACACAGTACTCCAAATGAGACTGCACCATTGGTTTATACAGGGGCATTATGATACTGGCTGATTTGTTTTCAATTCCCTCCCTAATAAAGGCGTTGGCCTTTTTTATTGAAATCGCACACTGTCTTGACATTTTCAGTGAGTTATCTACCATGACCCCAAGATCTCTCTCTTGGTCAGTCTCTGCCAGTTCACACCCCATCAACTTGTATTTGTAGCTGGGATTCTTGGCCCCAATGTGCATTACTTTGCACTTGGCCACATTGAACCTCATCTGCCACGTTGACGCCTACTTACCCAGCCTCAACAGATCCCTTTGGAGTGCCTCACAATCCTCTCTGGTTCTCACCACTCTGAACAATTTAGTGTAATCTGCAAACTTGGCCACTTCACTGCTTACTCCCAACTCCAAATCATTTATGAACAAGTTAAAGAACATGGGACCCAGTACTGAGCCCTGCGGCATCCCACTGCTTACTGTCCTCCACTGCGAAGACTGCCCATTTATACTCACTCTCTGCTTCCTATTAATTAGCCAGTTTTTGATTCACAAGAGGACCTGTCCTTTTACTTGGAAGCTAAGCAGGACAATGGCAAACCACTTCTGAATGTTTCTTGCCTTGAAAACTCTTTGGAGTTGCCATAAGTTTGCGGCAACTTGACAGCACTTTCCACCACCAAGAATAATTTGTGGGAGGAAGTCCCCAATCTGGAAACAATGGGGCTGCTATGAGTTGTAATTTTTGGTGGTTCTGTTAGGGTAGTGAGTGCTTATCCATTCATCATATTTGAATTTCTTGCTTAGTAGATAAGCTTGGAAGTACTATATAAAGAGAGCCAGTGTGATATAGTGTGACCAGCTGATGTCTGGGAGACTGGGATTCTGCCATGAAACGCACTGGATATCATTGGGTCAGTCACACTATTTCAGCCTGACTTAGTACAGAATAAAATGTAGGTGAGAGAACCATGTAACACATGAGCCCCTTGGAAGAAAGGCCTGAAAGCTTGGGACCTTGACTAGGTTGTTAGGGGGTTCTTGTTTTCAATGCAGACCAAATTAAAAGTGCTGGAAAGTTACTATTGTTGCAGCTGTTCATGCCAGTCTGCTATCCAGGGCACAGGTGTTAATCTGTGAAAGTTGTCTCTACCCCCAACCTTAGAGGGGAAGGTGACCTGAGTTGTTGATTTCCCAGGTTGTGTTTCAAATGTATCAGCTTGGAGTTTCTGTGATGCATGTCCTGTATTTTAGACAGTCTTGGTTGACTTGGAAAATGAGTTTGTTGCTTGTCTCCTCTCCTCAAGTGATTAGATGATGACCCAAAGCGAGTCTGTGTATCCCAGATAAAATAAAAAGACATTTTGGAAAATGGGTTAGAATAGAACCTTATTTGTTTTGAAGGTCTTTTTTTTTGTGGGCCATTCTCTAGTGGAAGTTGGCACTGTTTGTTTTTGTTTACTCAAGTGTGTCACGTGCTTCAGATTGGCACTTTATTTTGGCAGATTACCGAAGGGTGCTCTATGTGGGACTGTCCTTGAATACTGTCTGGAAACTGTAGTTTGTTCAGAATGCTGTGACCAGAATGTTGACTAGAATGATCATTGGGACCATAACACTCTTGTTCCATCTACATTGGCTCCCCATTTGCTTTCAGATGACCAAAGTGGTTGGGTAGGTTCATATGAGAGTAGGCTGCCCTTCAGATACGCTGGCCCCAAACCATACAGGGCTTTAAAGGTCAATACCAGCAACACTTTAAAAATCAGTATTGTGAAATTGGGAACTTAAGGTGGCTGACCCTTTAAATGGGCAAGGAAATGCTTAGATGTTGGGTTCAGATTATTTACTGCCTGCTTGTGGCTTTTCATTCCTGCAGTATCCTGGTGTGGCCCAAAGCATCCACAGTGATGTCAGCAATCTGATGACTGTCCTTAGTATGAGCAATGTTCTCCCAGAAGGTAAAATCATTAGAAACTGTAAGAGGGGAAAGGATGGCCATGGGAGGAAAGCAGTAACACTGGCCATTTTAGAGTCTTAGTTGGGTGTGTGATTTTTCTGTGTATGTGTGCCTGCCATGCACTTTCACTTGGTCATTTGCTATCAATTTTGAAGCTGCCCTGCACTCTTCACTGTGGGGGGAGATCTGACTGGTGAGAGAACAGAATTGCCCCCATTTGGTTTCTTCATTCTGGGAGAGCCAGTGTGGTGTATTGGTTAAGAGTGGCAGACTCCTGATCTGGAGAGTTGGATTTAATTCCCCACTCCTCCACATGAAGCCTGCTTTGGCGGGGGGGGGGGGGGAACCTTGGGCAATCACAGTTATCTTGGAACTCTCTCAGCCCCTCCTACCTCACAAGGTGCCTGTTGTGAGGAGTGGAAGGGAAGGTGCTTGAAATCCGCTTTGAGACCTCTTAGGGTAAGGAAAAGCAGAGTATAAAAAACAGCTTTTCTTCTTCTTGCACACTATAGTGAGGGAGTTCTACAATTGTATTACCATTTCTGGATGGTCATCAGTGCATTATTAGTAATTTTTATTCTGGGCAGGTTTGTTACTGAAGTTGAGGATGCATGAACTTCTGAAGAACCTCAGCTCTGCCTCTTGGCTTTAGGGTGAAGGTTAAAGTGGGGACATGCATATTGGACCTCAGTTGAGCTTACTTTTTCCAGCAAGTCCTCACCTTCTTTCTCAAACTTTGTTAATATTTCACTTGGTTCTTCCTTTTACAATTTTACCTCTAGGTCTCTTCCCTGAACATTTGATTGAAGTTCTGAGCAGAGAATTGGCCCTGGAATGTGACTACAAGAGAGAAGCTGCATGTGCAAAGAAATTCAAGTATGTTTATCCTGTGCCATCTTCTCACATGTGCCCCTCATTATAATATGTAATGGTTGATGAGGCTCTGTTGGAGCACATTTACCATTGGAATTTTACCAGTGCATGTGTTCAGAATTTGGGCAAGCCATGAGTTGGTTACAACTTGATGGCATACAATTATTATTTTTAATTATTTGTTGTGGAGAATAAACAGGCCCTCCTTTACAGAAGTTCCTGACCACAAAGAGGCTCTTAACTCTGTTTACTGTCCCCCAGGGAGCTGCTTAAGGACCACCCATTCTTCTATGTCCCTACTGTGGTGGATGAACTGTGCAGTCAGCACGTCCTGACGACTGAACTGGTGTCTGGGTTTCCACTGGATCAAGCAGAAGGATTAAGCCAGGAGATCCGGAATGAGGTATTGTCTCCTGTTTCATCTTGTAGGCGGAGATAAGATATTCACAGAGCAGGTGAACAAAGAGGACTCTGTGAAATGGGCAGCGTGGGACTAAGCTAAATGTTATGAGGAACCAGTAGGCTGGAAAAACCAGCTGCTTATCTATACCCATTCTTTGATTGGTCATCTTTGAATTCACACTGGGCTTTGCGCCTGTGTACGGCTATAATTCAGAAACACTGAGAAAGCTTTTATGCATGTTCATGGTTTCACCATAGAGACATAACTTTGGACTGCAGTTTCCTTTGTAACTCTGTAGTACAGCTGAAGGAGCATTTTTGCAAGCAAGAATTGCTGAGAAGGTGTTTATATCCATCCCAGAAAGTTGGCAATTGGAATGGGAGGATCTTTTCATCATGATTTATTGTCTCAGATTTGATGCTGTTGGCAAGTGGCTTTTTCCCTGCTTCCCTGCATCATTGTAGTACATTTATGCACCATCCAGTTTTTCCCTGGTTTCTCTGTGATCTTTCTCAAATCTGCTTTGCTTCAAACTTTAGGAAAGCTGGGTGGCTGCTGTGTGGATGGAAAATGAGAACTTTCCTGGTCCTCTTAACACTTTTTTATGTTAGTGATTCCACAGTGGCCATTCTTGAGTGGGGTGAAGGGAAATTTTTTTTGTTTTAATTGGCAGTTGTTAATTGGGACTTGTTATAACAATATTCAGTGTGTGTGCCAGGCCTCTGATTTCCTATATTTTATTTTTTTTTACATCTCTATCCCTTTTTGTTGTAGAGATGGGCCTTTCCCCTTATCTGTTCAATAAAAGGGGCTAGGAACTTGTTTTAAATGAAGGATGAGAATTCAAAGCATCTGATACGGGTTGTTATAACAATTACAGTAATCAGTTTTTTAAAAAGCCGAGAAAAAGTCCCAGTAGCATGCACACATGGTACAGCAAGGCTGATTACTGTTAGGGGACTAGAACAGAGAAAATGTGAGGAAACACACCATGTGGAAGTCTTGTTGCTATTGCACTATTGGCAGCAATGGGGAAACCACACAAGCTGTCCCCCATGTAGAAAACAGTATCATTTAAGGGAAAATCAGCTGTGAGAGAGGTATATGCTGATGGATGTTAAGTGCCCCACTCACCTGTTGGTCCAATCCTTCAGGTGCTCCCTTTAGGGAGGTATCTCAGCAGACTTGTGGATGGATTTTCATATGACCTGAAATGCTGTCTAGGCCTTGGAAATGTGTCTGCTGGTAGTGTTAGTTAAGATAAGTGGCCTGCCAAATTGAAGTTGGTGATTCGATCATTAGGCAAGTAGACAGCCGGGTGGCGAAACCGCGTACTGACCATATGGTGACTTGCCTGCCTGGTGCGAAGGTAGCGGACATTACGCGTGTAGTAGATAGACTGATAGACAGTGCTGGGGAGGAGCCTGTGGTCGTGGTGCATGTTGGCACCAACGATGTGGGGAAATGCAGTCGTGAGGTCCTGGAGGAAAAATTTAGGCTGCTAGGCAGGAGACTTAAGGCCAGGACCTCCAAGGTAGCCTTCTCGGAAGTGCTACCTGTTCCACGTGCAGGGCAGGAGAGACAGGCACAAATTAGAAGTCTCAATGTGTGGATGAGACGATGGTGTAAGGAGGAAGGGTTTAAGTTTGTTAGGCACTGGGATGCTTTCTGGAACAAGCGGGAGCTGTACAAAAGAGACGGTCTCCACTTGTCCCCAGATGGAACCAGGCTGCTGGCGCTTAAAATCAAAAAGGTGGCAGAGCAGTTTTTAAACTAAATCTTGGGGGAAAGCCGACAGGAGATGAAATGTCTCTGGTTCGAGAGGACTCGTCTCAAAGAGATGAAGGGTTAGCTACTATTTTTCTACCGGGTAACGGACCGGAGTTGTCCACTGTGAAGGTGACAAACAATATGGACTGTCTGCCAGTGTCTCGAGGCGGCAGGAGGAAGGTGGCGGGCCTAGCTCGCCTGGGAAATTATAGATGTTTGTATGCAAATGCTAGAAGTGTTCAAAGTAAAATTGGTGAATTGGAATGTTTAGTGTTGGGAGAAAACATAGACATTGTGGGAATTTCAGAAACTTGGTGGAATGAGGAGAATCAGTGGGACACGGTGATTCCTGGATATAAGCTATATCGGAAGGATAGGGAGGGAAGGGTTGGAGGTGGGGTGGCTCTGTATGTCAGAGAGGATATACGGTCCAGTAAGGCTGAGATCAGAGAATTAGATTCACTTTTAGAAATGCTTTGGGTTGAAATAGAGGGCCCAAAAGGAAATTTAACTATGGGAGTTTGTTATCGCCCACCAAATCAAAAGAGAGAGGACGATTATAATATGATGGAAGGCTTAAAGATAGCGGCTAAACGTAAAAACTGTGTTGTAATAGGTGATTTTAACTACCCGCAGATTGATTGGGTCAATATGTGTTCTGGTCGAGAGAAAGAGATTGAGTTTCTTGATGCTCTCAATGACTGTGCTATGGAGCAGATGGTCTCAGAACCTACCAGGGGTGGGGCGATCCTGGATTTGGTCCTAAGTAATGCCCAAGACTTGGTGAGAGATGTAAAAGTGATTGCGCCGCTTGGGAGCAGTGACCATAATGTTATTGATTTCACCGTTTGTATAAATAGGGAGTTGTCCAAAAAGACCACCACAACCACGTTTAACTTTAAAAGGGGTAAATACACTGAGATGAGGAGGCATCTCAGTGTATTTACGGTCGAAACCCTTGGGGAAGCTTGGACGCTATTTAAAACTATAATCCTAGAAGCTCAGATAAAATACATACCACAAGTTAGGAAAGGCACAAACAGGCATAAGAAAAGGCCTGCGTGGTTAACAAACAAAGTAATGAAAGCTGTAAAAGGTAAGAAGGACTCCTTTAAGCGGTGGAAAACCAGTCCAAGTGAGATTAGTAAAAGGGAACACAGGCTGTGGCAAATCAAATGCAAGACTGTGATCAGGCAGGCAAAAAGGGACTATGAGGAGCATATTGCAAAAAACATAAAGACCAACAATAAAACTTTCTTCAAATATATTAGAAGTAGGAAACCAGCCAGGGAGGCAGTGGGGCCCTTGGATGACCATGGGGTAAAAGGATTACTGAAGGAGGATAGGGAAATGGCTGAGAAGCTAAATGAATTTTTTGCCTCCGTCTTCACTGTAGAAGACGAGAACTTTTTGCCCGCCCCAGAACCACTAATTTTGGAAGGGGTGTTGAAAGACCTGAGTCAGATTGAGGTGACAAATGAGGAGGTCCTACAACTGATAGACAAATTAAAAACTAATAAGTCACCGGGTCCGGATGGCATACATCCGAGAGTTCCGAAGGAACTCAAAGTTGAACTTGTGGATCTTCTAACAAAAATCTGTAATCTTTCATTGAAATCTGCCTCCATTCCTGAGGACTGGAAGGTAGCAAATGTCACCCCCATCTTTAAAAAAGGTTCCAGAGGAGATCCGGGAAATTACAGGCCAGTCAGTCTGACTTCAATACCGGGAAAGTTGGTAGAAACCATTATCAAGGACAGAATGAGTAGGCACATTGATGAACACGGGTTATTGAGGAAGACTCAGCATGGGTTCTGCAAGGGAAGATCTTGCCTCACTAACCTGTTGCATTTCTTTGAGGGGGTGAACAAACATGTGGACAAAGGAGACCCGATAGATGTTGTTTACCTTGACTTCCAGAAAGCTTTTGATAAAGTTCCTCATCAAAGGCTCCTTAGAAAGCTTGAGAATCATGGAGTAAAAGGACAGGTCCTCTTGTGGATCAAAAACTGGCTGAGTAATAGGAAGCAGAGAGTGAGTATAAATGGGCAGTCTTCGCAGTGGAGGACGGTAAGCAGTGGGGTGCCGCAGGGCTCGGTACTGGGTCCCATGCTCTTTAACTTGTTCATAAATGATTTAGAGTTGGGAGTGAGCAGTGAAGTGGCCAAGTTTGCGGATGACACTAAATTGTTCAGGGTGGTGAGAACCAGAGAGGATTGTGAGGAACTCCAAAGGGATCTGTTGAGGCTGGGTGAGTGGGCGTCAACGTGGCAGATGCGGTTCAATGTGGCCAAGTGCAAAGTAATGCACATTGGGGCTAAGAATCCCAGCTACAAATACAAGTTGATGGGGTGTGAACTGGCAGAGACTGATCAAGAGAGAGATCTTGGGGTCATGATAGATAACTCACTGAAAGTGTCAAGACAGTGTGCGTTTGCAATAAAAAAGGCCAATGCCATGCTGGGAATTATTAGGAAGGGAATTGAAAACAAATCAGCCAGTATCATAATGCCCCTGTATAAATCGATGGTGCGGTCTCATTTGGAGTACTGTGTGCAGTTCTGGTCGCCGCACCTCAAAAAGGATATTATAGCTTTAGAGAAGGTGCAGAAAAGGGCAACTAGAATGATTAAAGGGCTGGAGCACTTTCCCTATGAAGAAAGGTTGAAACGCTTGGGACTCTTTAGCCTGGAGAAACGTCGACTGCGGGGTGACATGATAGAGGTTTACAAGATAATGCATGGAATGGAGAAAGTAGAGAAAGAAGTACTTTTCTCCCTTTCTCACAATACAAGAACTCGTGGGCATTCGATGAAATTGCTGAGCAGACAGGTTAAGACGGATAAAAGGAAGTACTTCTTCACCCAAAGGGTGATTAACATGTGGAATTCACTGCCACAGGAGGTGGTGGCGGCCACAAGTATAGCCACCTTCAAGAGGGGTTTAGATAAAAATATGGAGCACAGGTCCATCAGTGACTATTAGCCACAGTGTATGTGTGTATATAACATTTTTTTGCCACTGTGTGACACAGAGTGTTGGACTTGATGGGCCGTTGGCCTGATCCAACATGGCTTCTCTTATGTTTTTATGTTCTTATGTTCTTATGAACCTATATTAGCCATTTGTGCTGCACAAGAAATCATTTTTGGAAGCTTTCCTGCCTGGTTGACCAAAAGCAGTTTTTTGAAACAAGTGACCAGGTATGACAAGTATGGTAGGGTGGAGGCATATACAAAAATGCCCTTGGCATGATGGATGGAAGATGGCATAGATGAAAGGCATGGCTAGTTCTATAGGAAGGTCTCTGAAAATGTGTGCTTATATAAAAGCAGATGCACTGCTTCAGACTGCCATCTTCCTTAGCTTGTGTAGTCTTGTTTCTTGCATTTATTTCAGATAGCTTCAAAGTAGATTATATGTGGTGATCAGGTAGTTTCCTATCCAGCTATTGGTCAGGCCCAGGCCTCCTTGAACCTGTACCAAAGGAACAATAGTGGGATTCTCTGTGCTCCAAAAGCCCCATTTTGTGATACTAGGTCAGCGTACTTCCTTTGTTGTTTCTACATTTCTGAAAGCCATTTCAGTGGGTGAACGTGTGACCTTGTGTGTAAGTGACCTGCTTGGCAACAAGATTGCCTTCTGATCGCTTCTCCCAAGAAGGGGGAATGTATCACTTTCTCATTGCATAAGTAACCAAATATAGGTTATGCAGCTGGGCCAGCTCTGGCAGCCAAATGTTGTTGGAAAAGTACCTCTCTGTAAACAAGAGGCATAAAAAAGGGGAAGCTTGGACAAAAGGGCATTGGAGCTGAATATAGTAAAGGCTGGAGAGTTAACAGGAGGACAGGCTATCCATGCCACGGCTGAGTTGGCAGATGGAGCTGCCTTAGTATTTTAACATAACCTGTTTGAGGCACAAACACGACTAATGCTTGTTGACATGTCACCAAGGAATAGTGCAGAGTGTACTGTCTAGACAAAGAGAACTTCTGGTGATATATCAGTGATCTGTGTGTGTTGCTGTGTCATCCAAGTAGCTGTTTTTTCTCCCCTGTAAATCACTGTGGTTAATACTGAATTTAACATATTGACAATTCAGTTAGAGGCTCACAGTGTTGATCCACAGGTCACTGTATATTTTACTATCTTAACTGTTAATCTCCTGGGTTTACCTGAATGGATAGGAGTGATTATTGAAGTTCAGGATCCAGTGATGCATGGATCCTACCTTAGTGATAAAGCTTATGGCCTTGACCAAATCTGAACTAGGTTTGGAAGGTGACAGGTGAATGCTTCTGCAAATGGAACATTTGGCTCCTAGACTTTTGATTTACTCCATGCCTCCCAAGGATTCTTTAGCAGTGTTGGCATCTTAGATTGTTTCACACTGTATACAAATCTTCCTAAGCATGCAGAAGTAGCTGATCCCAGCTCTGCATCTGTATGCTGCATGTAGTTTGAAACACTTGTTTAAACTCAGCATTTTTGGAGTACATAATAAAAATGGCTAGTGTAGGCCTGAAAACTATGCATAAAAAGGCTTTGATGCAGCTGGCGTGCCATCTAATGCTTTGAAGCCTGCGCAAGAGAAGGCTTTGCTCCCCCTCACTTCCAGTTCCAGGAAGGAGGGGGAGCGAAGCCTTCGGGCTGGCAGTGGCAGTCAAGGGACCTGATTCTTGGAATTAAAAATACTGCCCCCCCCCCCGAAGTCCTTCCCCTGGCACACCTCTAGCCACTCCCATTCTCATTATTGACTTGAAGTTGGAAGAAACCCTGTGCAAGGAATCTGTTCATCCTTGAAGGCCCATCACATATACCTGGCAGCAGGGCTTTTTTATGTAGAAAAAGCCCAGCAGGAACTCATCTGCATATTGGGTTACCTCCCCTGATGACAAGCCAGCTGGAACTGCGTTCCTGTGTGTTCCTGCCTGGCTGTTCTACATGCCTGAAGCACTGAGTGGAAGAAAGCGTGAGGTGGATACTGGCTGTTCATTATTGTGGCTTTGTGATTTAAAAAACAAACATTTTCCTCCTTCTATTGCTATACTTCCAGATCTGCGAGAACATACTGCGTTTGTGCCTGCGAGAGCTTTTTGAGTTCAGATACATGCAGACTGATCCAAACTGGTCCAACTTCTTCTATGACCCAGAACTGCACAAGGTAAGCTCTGGAAGATGCTGACTTGCTCTTTTGTACCTTTAGGCCAACTAATAAAGATTTTAGAATAAATTGACAATAAAAATAGGCAAAGGGAGTTTGAAAATGGCATCTAGGACTCTATAGAGTCTGGAGACAGTACATTTCACAGTAGCAGTATAGTTAGTGCCAGACATGACCAGTGCATGCATTTTTGTGAGCGGGTAGGAATGCTGAGCAAGCAATTTAGGATTGCCCTGATATAACTCTGATGGACATGTCAGTCTGTAAGACATGACATTGTGGCCAACCCTTAGCCTCTCTAGATATGTTTATCTTCTTTAAGGACACAATAATTGTCAGTCTTTCTACATTTCATGTTGACTTGTCTGCTCAGGCAACATGCCATATTAGCAATAGAATCTGTGTGTATTGCAAAGAATTCTGGGGTACTTTCTAGGCTTCTAGTCAGTGGTAGGTAAAGGATACTGGCCAGGTTAGGTGGGCCTCACAGTTGACATGTGTGATCTGAGTATGTTCTAGAATGTGCTCAGGTGCATTGCGGCAAATTGTGTTTCATTGCCCATCACTGCTCATCTTTTCATTGAGGAATGTGTGACTGGATTCTGAAGACCTCTGAAAAGAAAACCACTGGGCTGGAGTGGAGACATAAAATTTTTTTTGGAAACATTGAAACCATAGAAAAAAATATTCTTCCAAGGAAAACTAGAAATGTGGGGAAAACATAAAACCTGTATTGCGCATTTAACAACATAAAATGCATAATTTACAATTTAGTTAGCATATAAAATTAGATTAATTTGTATATTTATAGAATTTAAAAGTATAAATCTCTTAGTTTCTACAGGCAAAAAAAAATTATATCAGGAGGCACAAATGACCCTGGAAAGGGTGTGGCCCTCCCCCTCCCCTCAATGAAGGGAAGACGAGGGCCCTGTCCCACTGCTCTGATGGAATGGGGGAAGGGAGTGGGCTTGCTCAGATTTCTGCTCAGCTTGCACACATTTGCATTGTGCAGGATGGAAACTACTGGCCTGTGTTGTCAGCAGCTCTTTTCCCCCCTTGTGGAGGCCTCCTGCTAAGAGGTGGTGGCTTCTGCCCACTTTATGCAGGATTGCCCTGGGGTTGGGATAGCTCCAAGGCTGTTGGACTTTCTCCAGTGACCTTAGTGACTGATCTGCCTCTAAATACACTCAACACTAAAGCAAGAGAGCAGTAAACTGCTGCACCTTCGTCATCTTTGCTCATTTCAACTATGCCAAAAGAAAATTCATAGGAATTTTTTTTAGTGCTGTTCAAAATTATCCAAGTATTTCCACTTGAGAAGGATCCTGGGGGAAGAAGTCCCTCCCCTTTATTCCCCCTCCCACCAATTTTACATCTTTAGGCTGGAGTACAGAAGTAGATACTTTTTTGTTCCTCCCCGGCGCTGCAATGCGGCACTGCGCTCCATCCCCCCTGCGCTGTGCCGAGGCGTTGATGTAGCTGGCATGCCATCTAATGCTTTGAAGCCTGCGTAAGAGAAGGCTTCGCTCCCCCTCACATCTGGTTCCCATCTCATCAGATCCTAGAAGCTTAAGCAGGGTTGGCTCTGGTTAGTACTTATTCGAAGGTAGACAGTGGCAACCAACTCTTAATGTCTCCAGCCATAAAAACTCTATAGGGTCCCCATAAGTCAACTGCTAGTTGACAGCACTTTCCATCACCATCACTACAGAAATAGATATGGCTTTCATAGTGTCTTGTGGCTTCTTTTGAGGGTTGCAAATAAGGCTGAAAGGCTGCCCAGGCCTCTGCTTGAGAGCCCTTTTTAGGGATGGGCATGGACCAGAAAAATTGAGGTCCATGGAGGTTTGTGAATTTCATGAATTTCCATAGACTTTCCCAGTTTACAAACCAGTTCATGAGGTCTGTGGGGACCTGGAAGTAGGCTCCGTGGTGGTGCGATCCAGAAGTAGGCTCAGGAAGCATTTACATGCCTCCTGAGCTCACTCCCATGAACTGCTCCAGTGGGCCAAATGGTTTGTCTAAAAAAATTGTGGTTTGTGGATGATCCATTAAAACAGCGAATGCACAAGACTGGGCAAATGGTCTATGAACTGGCCCCTAGTCTGTGATGAAATTAGGTCTGTGCCAATCCCTAGACCTTTTAAATGAGCAGTAGCCTGAGACAGTTCCAAAGGGTAATCTTACATACTCCCGTGTTCTAGCAGTCAGCCATGTTGGCAACTTTGCACAGCAGGAAGGGGTGTTAGCTGCATTCATGTCCCTAATGCATTAAAATGTTGTCCAGTGAAATACTTTCGATTCATTCGGTGGCTGGTTTATAAATTCTCATTTTGTTCTCTGTGCCCCTTCTAAGACAGGTTGGTTTATTGGAAACAGCTTTTAATACAAGGAACGAATACTAAGAACTTGTTAATACTAGGAACCAAGTTCAGAAATCCTTCAGTAATTGGTCTCTTTCCAGTGGCATGGTTGTATACATTTACAGTACTATGAAGTGTAACCATTGAGATTTTCAGTCATTTCGTTGAGAGGTAGACAGGTAAAATGGTTCATGAATCAGGCCACTTGAACAGGTCAAATCTTTTGGTCTTTTTACTATATGTTTATTGTTTTCTGTACAATGATTTGTTTTGTGGAGTAGACATGTTTGTATGTCTCCTTACCCAGGTAGCACTTCTGGATTTTGGAGCAACCAGAGGTTTTGATCAGGAATTCACAGATATGTACATTGAGGTGAGAGCCCTCAGTTGTATGCTTATTTGAATTTACATTGCTGGTTCAGAAGCCAGGGACGTGTTGAAAACATGTAGCTTAACTCCTTTATGTATATTTTAACTCTTCCTTTCTCATGCAATTCTGTACTGGTTTCCCTGTTTGTTGCACACTAGGAGAGAACCTGAAGTGTTCAGTTATTGTAAAGATCATTGTTCAAACAGTGGTGCTAGACATGACACAATTATTATGAATACTGTGTCCTGTATTGAAAATGCATCAACTGCACTGCCCAGTTGCCTGGGTGGAGAAACATACATTTAGACCAACATGCTACTGCTAACATTAAAGAAAATGCTCATTAAAGACAATTGGGTTTTCCTGGTGTAACAGCTTCCCAGTTTTTAAAAGGCACTGCCACTAATGTAAGGGTAGTACATCTCCATAAATAGACGGTAGCATACCTGTTATTGTTTCCCCTGTATTCAAACAACACACGGAGCAAACAGTTTCTGACTACTTTGTGCTCAGACAAATTTGATCACAGAAGGGCTTCTAGAACCCTCTTCAGCTGCAATCTAATGCAAAATATCCGTAAGCCTTTGCTTTTTGATGTGTTGGCCATTGTCTCCGTTTTATGTTGTAACTGACAATGTGATCTATCTATGTATCATGTCTGCCCTTAAGTGACAATGGTTGAAATCTAGGGCCTTTCAAATCTGCTAGCATTCATGGGGTAGAAAGCTTGACTCAGTTATGTGACCATCTTGTTTTTGATCATGTAGAAGGTGCTAAATTGGAGGGCCTGCCACATCATCATTTCCTGCTTTTGAAATCTTTTCTTGATTTTGTTCCTACACAGTTAATCAAGTCAGCTGCTGACATGGATAGAGAGAGAGTGCTGAAGAAGTCAATCGAAATGAAATTCCTGAGTGGTTATGAAATAAAGGTAGACAGAAGACTTGAACTATTCACTCCCTGCTTATTTGCTATGTGACTAAGTTCTCTTTTTAGGATCAGTACAGAAAGAAAATATTATTAATATCCGGTTTTGAAGAGATGAGTGGGTGTACAAATCTAGTCTGCTCTCTAAAACCATAATAGAAATTGCATTTCACCCATTTCCTAAGCTTTACATCCAGCTTTCTTTAATTTTATTATGCAGATTCTTTTTTTAATGCCAATATAGCTTTCTCTGAGATTTTAAAATAACCGATCAATATTCCAATTAAAATGTTCAGCAGTTTTTGTATATTTGTAATAGACACAAAAGCTAACTCTTCGATTAGGAGTGGTGGAGCACTGACTGTAGTCATCTCTGTGTTATGGGCCATTCTGTATTCAGAAGCCTCCCTGAGTAAAATTAAGTTAATTCATTGTTCTCTCTCCAAGGAGCACAGGGCAGTACGTACAGTTATCCTATCCCTGTGTTTATCTATTCCACACCCTTGTGTGGTAGATTAGGCTGCAAGAGTTGTAACCACCCCAAGGACATCCAAGAAGCTTCATGGGAGAATGGGCCTTTGAGCCTGGGTGTCACCCACCATTCCAGCATGCTAGGTCTCAGGTCATGTCTGATCTCTCCCTCTCATACTGGTCTCACAGGTTCTCTCTTAGTGAAGGCTCAGGGGCAGATCAAAGAGGTTTGTGATTGTGAAGTGCTAGTGCTGTGCAGAATTTGAAAGGCAGTGTTATAAATGTCATTTTGTAAGTCCTCTCTATCACCATCTTGTGACTGGCTCTGACTGATTTTTAGAGTAGATGTCACAAGTTAGCTCAGTCCTGCTCTAGAGTATGCAAGGAACATAGTACAAGGTGGAAATAGTCATTGCTGTAGTGGCAAATTGTTGAGCCAGTTAAGCAGTGTTTCCTGAACAGCAACAGCCAATCAGCAACATTTAACATCACAGAGATCTGCATGGTGATGCTGGCTTTTTCACTTCCTTTTCAGAAAGGCCAGCTGATAAGTCTCACCTTTCTTGCTTTCCTTTCATTCAGGCCATGGAAGATGCCCACTTGAATGCTGTGCTCATCTTGGGAGAAGCTTTTGCATCCAGTGAACCTTTTGACTTTGGCTTGCAGAGCACAACGGAGAAGATTCATGGCTTAATCCCTGTCATGCTGAAGCACAGGCTGGTGCCTCCGCCAGAAGAGACGTACTCTCTCCACCGGAAAATGGGTGGTTCCTTTCTCATATGCTCCAAATTGAAAGCCAGAATTCCATGCAAGAACATGTTTCAGGAAGCTTACAGTAATTATTGGAGTAGGAGGGCCAGAAAGGAACAGTAACACAGAATAACTGTCACTTGTCATCTTGGTTTTTTAAAAAATGGCCAATCATCCACAGTGCAGTTTCTTCTGTCATACCTTCAGAATCTTCTTAACAGTACAACAGCCTGCCTTTGGAATGCAGAATTCCTGATTAAGAGACAATGTTCTTTTATTGGGGATATCTCCTACACTTTATACTCTTACCAGATTATCTGTGCAGCCTCTGCTTTACAGAAAATTTTAGTTTATTTAGTGTAGGGACTGTGGGAAAGCATAGGCAGCTGTGTTTCTCACCCTCATACATACCAGCTGTCTTTCTTATTCTAATACTGATAGCTGTTTTTACACAACTGGATTTTTAAGAAGAGGAGTGGAGGAAAGAACCAACAGTTGCCAATGAAATCCATTTGCAATTCCCTGAATGTTTGTGGGGGTTTTCTTTACCTTTTTTCTGCTAAGGTGAAATACCAGTGGTTTCATCTTAAAGTGTAGTCTGCCAGCATTAACTCAAGGAAAAACCCTCTTTTTATGATGTTCAGGAGTCTATAAGTGGATTCCTTCAGATGGAGCAGCGTATGATGCATACATAAGGCTATTTTATGTCTTCAGTTTTCAAAGTGGTTGTGAGGATAGTGAAGATTTTAAACAGTCTGATAAGCAAGAGGGATAGTGGAGTATTTAGAACACCTGAGGGTGAAAATCAGTTGCCTGATTCTCTGTGCTGAATGTATAAACAGAGGGAATGTGATGGAGAAATAGTGAAACAAAAACTTGAACTGTGGCATTTGTAGAAACTCAGCATTGAAGCTACACTTTTTCTGTACCTGCGTCTTTATAATGCAATTTTTGATAGGATGGAGGGATGTATCTTTTGGGGTTTTCATAGCATCATTGAAGGTGTTTCAAGATTTCATTGAAAAGCATAATACATGTTTAATAGCTGAATGCACAACTTTAAGCAGTTGGAGGCAAGCAGGGTTTTTTTTGTACAACAGTAGCAACTGTACAACTTCCAACTGATTTCCAATAAAGAAGTGCTTGTGCAGATTGCTGCTTGGCTGTGGTTTACTAATGTATTCAGTTCATCTGATTATATTTCTGAAATGATGCCTACTTCGTTTCTTTTTCTGCCTGCAAGATGATTTAACAAGTTCTTAACATAGATTTTGTCCTTTCTACACTTTGTATGAGAGTCACGCAATATGAGGCAGCTGGTAGCTTGGAGTAGCCAACACTGATTACCAACCTGTACCGTTAGATGCTCATTGACATCCATGGGTGCAAATGCTTATTATTAGATTGTGTTCTGATGGTGCTCATTTTCCTCAGGTGCGTGTATTATACTACCAATAGAAGTAATGGATTGACTAGCTAGATGCTGCTGCAGTAAATACAAAATCTCTTAGGCAGTGGTAGCATAAGAACATGTTTCCAAGGTAAGTAAAATAATGAAGTGGTTGTGAAGGCCAAGAACTGATTTTGCTGTGTCATCTCCCCCCCTCCCCCTCGGTATTCTTAAGAAACCTGCTACAATAAAATCTACACGCAGGCCTCTCATATCAATAGCACAGCTGGTCTACTTTCATCAGTATGGCACTAGAGGGGGTCAGTGACTGGAACATTATGCTAAATGCCTGTTGCAAAGAAATACCTTGAGATATTGGATTGCAGAGCCCTCTAGTTCACTACTGACTTGAATAGTAGATCTAGTTCATCATACAGAAGGACTAGTTCATAATATAGGCAGGCTTGTCATCCTTAAAACAGGGGTTCTATTTGTGTTAAAAATCTGCTTAAAGCAGGTGGCCAGCTGCTCCATCTATATTACTACACAAAGCTCCATACACAAATGCATGATAAGCTGCTACATATTCAGTTTGCTGCATTTAAGAAGTCATGCAATTTACCTTGCTTTTTCAGGTCCAAGACAGCAGGTGTATAGGAAGGTCCGGATGGCATACATCCAAGAGTTCTGAAAGAACTCAAAGTTGAACTTGTGGATCTCCTGACAAAAATATGTAATCTTTCATTGAAATCTGCCTCCGTTCCTGAGGACTGGAAGGTAGCAAATGTCACTGCCATCTTTAAAAAGGGTTCCAGAGGAGATCCAGGAAATTACAGGCCAGTCAGTCTGACTTCAATACCGGGAAAGTTGGTAGAAACCATTATCAAGGACAGAATGAGTAGGCACATTGATGAACACGGGTTATTGAGGAAGACTCAGCATGGGTTCTGTAAGGGAAGATCTTGACTCACTAACCTGTTACAGTTCTTTGAGGGGGTGAACAAACATGTGGACAAAGGGGACCCAATAGATGTTGTTTACCTTGACTTCCAGAAAGCTTTTGATAAAGTTCCTCATCAAAGGCTCCTTAGTAAGCTCGAGAGTCATGGAGTAAAAGGTCAGGTCCTCTTGTGGATCAAAAACTGGCTAATTAATAGGAAGCAGAGAGTGAGTATAAATGGGCAGTCTTCACAGTGGAGGACGGTAAGCAGTGGGGTGCCGCAGGGCTCAGTACTGGGTCCCATGCTCTTTAACTTGTTCATTAATGATCTGGAGTTTGGAGTAAGCAGTGAAGTGGCCAAGTTTGCAGATGACACTAAATTGTTCAGGGTGGTGAGAACTAGAGAGGATTGTGAGGCACTCCAAAGGGATCTGTTGAGGCTGGGTGAGTGGGCATCCACGTGGCAGATGAGGTTCAATGTGGCCAAGTGCAACGTAATGCACATTGGGACAAAGAATCCCAGCTACAAATACAAGTTGATGGGGTGTGAACTGGCAGAGACTGACCAAGAGAGAGATCTTGGGGTTGTGGTAGATAACTCACTGAAAATGTGAAGACAGTGTGCAATTGCAATAAAAAAGGCCAACGCCATGCTGGGAATTATTAGGAAGGGAATTGAAAACAAATCAGCCAGTATAATGCCCCTGTATAAATCGATGGTGCGGTCTCATTTGGAATACTGTGTGCAATTCTGGTCACCACACCTCAAAAAGGATATTATAGCATTGGAAAAAGTGCAGAAAAGGGCAACTAGAATGATTCAAGGGTTGGAACACTTTCCCTATGAAGAAAGGTTAAAACGCTTGGGGCTCTTTAGCTTGGAGAAACGTTGACTGTGGGGTGACATGATAGAGGTTTGCAAGATTATCCATGGAATGGAGAAAGTAGAGAAAGAAGTACTTTTCTCCCTTTCTCACAATACAAGAACTTGTGGGCATTCAATGAAATTGCTGAGCAGTCGGGTTAAAACGGATAAAAGGAAGTACTTTTTCACCCAAAGGGTGATTAACACCTGGAATTCACTGCCACAGGAGGTGGTGGCGGCTACAAGCATAGACAGCTTTAAGAGGGGATTGGATAAAAATATGGAGCAGAGGTCAATCAGTGGCTATTAGCCACAGTGTGTAATATACACAGTGTGTGTGTGTGTGTGTATATACACACACACATATTGGCCACTGTGTGACACAGTGTTGGACTGGATGGGCCATTGGCCTGATCCAACATGGCTTCTCTTATGTTCTGCTTACCTAAGACTGTTCAAATAGCTCCTATGGAACATCTTTTTCAGTGTTTAAGTGGCTTATAACTCATCTCACCTGAAACAATGTTAATTCCATGTTTCCCTCCAGGCTGTACTTTCATTGTTTTATTTGTTGGTATAGAACTTGATATGGAAAATTGCTGAAATCTCTATTGATGTGTTCTTCAAACCATGTGGTTGAAGCATGTATTATTCCCTGTCACCAATGGTGCAATGTGGCTGAACCTTGGGGAAAACGTTTATCTGGAAATGTTGCCTTCTACGTGCGCTAATTGGGAATGTAATTGTGTACTTATCACCTAGTGGACATATTGAGCCTTTACTTTGATATAAATTACTTCTAGTTTGACTTTTATACACTCTGATATTTAACACTGTTATTGGTGTACTGAAATTCCAAAGGATTTTGGATTTTTGGAGATCCTGGAGATTAAAGATAGTCATCTGCAGTTTATGGGAAGGATGAAATGTGTGAAGATGGTTAAGCACTAAAAGTATAAAAAGCTGACAAGGCCTTATTGAACCAAACCCTTAGACCACTATCTAGATTCTGTGCCTGGAATTGAACTGATGCAAATTTCAGAACACTATAATCTACTCTGCATTTCATATCATGTGAATAGTTCTACCATAACCAAACATAGAAATCAGGCCCAAAACAGTTCTCACTAAATTGTAAATAAGCATGAAACATGAACTTAAAAGCAAACCAGAAAAAAAGAACTATCATTTTCTCCAAAGCCATAACTTTCAGTGCTTGTTATTGAATCCATACTTAACTGTGGTTGATTATGACAAGTCTAGGGCCAAAGATGGTTCCAGGAATTCTGCCAACTCAGCTACCATCAAGGCAAATCAAAATGTATGCCATTGGGTCAAATTCTGTAAACCCGTTAAGTGTCTGGCAAGCATGGAAACGAATCATTCCCATGCAAGCCCCTGTGACTTCCTCTCTGATGTTGGGGAGATGCTACAGTATGAAGAGAGGACTGGGTCTACATGTAGATGGATGCTGTGTGCACTATTTCCTGCTGTTCTGTATGGAGAAACCCTTTTACCAGGCTTTTTGTTTTTAGCTAACAGACTTGCAGCTGCTCATTGTGAACATCACTTACCAGACAACTGATTGTAGGATTTTACCTCTGTCTGCCCCCCCTTCTACTGTGTAAGTACCAAACATTCTGTCTCCTCAGTTAACACAATTACCTTGCTTGGCAGTAACCCATGCATGCTCTGAAATGGGGCAATGGCAGAAATAGTTGAGCTCTTTTGAGGAAGGGTGGAAAAATATAATAAGGTTCTTAACGGGTTCTTTATGAGAAATAGGCTTAGAACAGATGAATGGAAGTAACTTCTTCACACAATGAGTAACTAACACATGGAATCACTGCTGCAGGAATATTCAAAAACAGATGAGATAATGACAATATGGAGCATGAAACCACCCTCATGAAGTCCCAAAGCCAAGTCCCCTACCACATCTTGTATTCTAGTAGCAGAGTCAGAATATGTTTGAAATCTGGTGACTGCAGCTGTGAACAGGCAAGACAGATTTTTCTACAAGCCTGGAATGCGTCTGAGGTTTACATAGAACTGTGAAATCTAAAACATTATAAAATAGGGCCACTTAAAATTCCAAAAATGATAAAAGGAGTGCCTGTAGCTTTAAACAATGGATTTCCTCAGTGGCTGTTGCTAGGCTGCCACAGTATTCCAGGCTTCACTTTCTGTGAGTAAAAAGGTAGGGGGAGGGGACAAAGCCCTTTCCAGCCCTATTTTGAGGGAGAACTCATTGGAGCCAGGCCTGGCTAGGATTGCGAGCTCCAGGTTGGAAAATTCCTGGAGATTTTTTTTTGGGGTGGGGTGGGGGGAGTCTGAGGAGGGCAGGCCTTGGGAAGGGGGAGGCATCAGCCAAATATAATGCCACAGAGGCTACCATCCAAAGCAGTAATTTTCTCCAGGGCGGACAGATCTCTGTTATCTGGAGCTCAATTGTAATTCTGAGATATTCCCAGGTCCCACCTGGTGGTTGGCAACTCTTGGCCTGGAAACAACCTCTAGGTGACTTGACCCAACTTGCATGGCTGAACTAGACCTGGCTGCCTGTTGCTGTTGGACAGCAGCCATCCTATGAAAATCAGTATTGAAGTGGCTAGAACTCCAGAGTAGGGTCTGAGAGACCCAGGTTCGAATTCCTATCTTGCTCAATGGGTGATTTTGGACCAGTCACATAATTTTAATCTAACCTACCTCACAGGGTGGTTGTGTGGATAAAAAGGATAAGAGAATAATGCAGGCTGCTTTGGTCCCCACTGTGGAGAACGGTTGGGTATACATGAAGTAAATAAAAATATAGTTGAAGGCAGGAGGCAGATAAAAAGTAGGTTTATGAATAGCTGAGAGAATTAAGCAGGGAGACAATATGGGGATTGCCAGAAGGAGAGAAAGAGGTTAGGATTTCCCTATAAATTTGGGGAGGGGAGCCTGGGGATGATGGGATTTGGGAAAGAGCTTCAGAGGGCTATAATGCCATAGACTCCATCCTCCAAAGCAGCCATTTCCTCCAAGGCAACTAGAATTGTCAATGACTAGGGGGGATTGGTGATCACCCAGAATTACAGCTGCTCTCCAGATAACAGATATCAGTAACCCTGGAGAAAATGACTGCTTTAGAAAGTGGACTTTATGGCACTATACTGTGCTGAGGTTGCTTCACTCCCCAAACCTCACCCTCTCACAGCTCCACCCCGAAGTCTTCAGGAATTTCCCACCCTCAGTCTGGCAACCCTAAAGGAAATTGATCTTGGTAGCTGGGAGATCTGCTGTGATTCCAGATCTCCAGTTCCCACCTGGAGAGAAGGAAACGGGGGTGAGGAAGAGAATAGTGGGAGAGGGGGAAGTGAGATGCTTCCTGCAAGTCTTTGCAGGTTCCCACTTGTAATCTATTGCCTGTATAATTTGAGCAGAGGAACACTGAAGGTACTACATCTCAACAGCTAAAAAGTCATTAGAGCAAGCTATTTCCCTATGTTGTTTTTGGGAGCTATATCTATGCAAAATTCATCCCTGGTGCAGAAGAGTAAGGGGTTGAATATATTTGCAGCACAACTGCTTCAGGAGAGCAGTTTTGAGTCCAGTGGTCCTTTAAGGCCAACAAAGTTTAACCCTGGGAGTGGTATAAGCTTTCATGTGCATGCACACTTCTTCAGATACTCAAAACCTTTTTCTATTCAGACTTGTTTATATGACCAAACTGATGTTTCACCCTCTTGACTACCACCATCTAGAAGCCTTTGGTAATAAATGATGTGCTAACCCAGGAGTGTCAAACATGAGGCCCAGGGGCCAAATAAGGCCCCCGAGCAACTGGCTGTCATCTGCTTCCTTCTCCCTCTCTCTTCCTTCCTTCTGCATAACAGCTTGCTTTGCAAGGCTTGCTCAATTGCACAGTACAGCTACTGAGCCAGGCCCCTCTTCCTTCTATTGGATGAGGCTTCTCCCCTTCCTGGTCCCCTGGGGGTGGAAGGAAAGAGCTAGAGCTTCCTATGCCCAGTTCCCTTGATCCCATGGGAGAAATACAAAGAAAGCACCTTTAAGACATGCTAATGTTTTAAGGTTAATTTTTTTTTAAAATCTGTAATGATGTTTGTGTCCTTTATAAAGTTTATATCTCTGCCACCTAATCTTAAATAGGTACACACATGGCCTGGACTGACAAGGTCTCATTTATGTCAGATCCGTCCCTCATAACAAATGAGTTCGACACCCCTGGGTTACATCATCTTGTATTTTTAAAGCTACTTTCTTCAACTGTTTCCAGATCTTTTATCTCATTTGTTTCTGCACCACTTATGTTGCCCTGGAGGGGGCCCAGCCCAGGCTAAACTTGGGTGGCATGTTGAATGTGAGTTGACTGGATGTTGTGAAAGACCATCGCCTGTGCCAATATAATGATAGGCTCTTCTGCAGAAAGAAACCATGCTTGCTGCACACCTGAGTTTATTACTACTCCATCAGTTCCCCACTCACCTCCCCTAAAGATAAATACAGAAGGTGGCAAAAAAAGACAAACCATCTTTATTTCTAATAGTTCCCTGTTTTATTGCAATACATCAAAGTAGGTTAATATTAAGTGTTACCAACATAAAATATTGGTGACTGGTCATTTATTACAGCATTGACTTAGCCACCTTAAATATTTCTGTGCAAAAGAATCTACATCATTGTTCTGGAGCAGAGAGTCTCTTACAATGTCCTCTATAACATTGAGGGCATAAACCAAAAATAAGAGTGAGAAGAGGCAAAAAGCATTATCTTTCCCCCATACGCACACTTGTCAGCTTTTATACTCTAAAAACAAACAAACAAAAAGTGATTACATCTAGGCCATGCAAAACTGTACAACAATATTACAATGAAAAAATCCCTAAAAATATCTTTTAAAAAATAAATGATATGAAACTGTCATACATAAAAAGGCAGGAATAATTGCTGTGAAATACCAACACTGGTTTTTGGTTGTGGATTGCTTCCGCATAAGCGAGACAGTTTCTTATGGTGGATGACTTTCTCTATATAAGGAAACAGACAAGATGACAAGATGTGGAACTGCCTTAATGTACACGGTCTTTAAAGTTGAAAATCTACAGTATATTGGAAATTCCCCCTCCCACTAGGCTTGGGGGTTAGAAGCCCATATTGTATCACTAGCCCAAAGATTATACTTTGGAGACATTATTAGACTCCAAGTGGCAAGCCTTATTGTGTTGGCCTGAATGGATGTCATAAGCACCTCCATGAAGTTTATCCCAAAGTCCCTAAACAGGGCATTGTTGTATGGAACCAGGGCTGTACAGAGGTAATTTCACACCTGTGGTGAAATTGTCTAAGGCTAAATAAATTCCAGTAAGCCAGATTTTGGGTTCCCAATTACTTTCTGACTGCCTAGGAAAAAGACAAAATTGAGGTGCTACTATTAGAAAAACCTGGAAAAAACCCTAATGTTTCTGCACATTCAAGGCTCTAAACTGTCATCTTGAATTCAGTCAATCACCAAACTTTTCAACATATTATAACTGAAAGTTATGTTTGAGGTGTATCTGTGATGAATCTCATGCCCAAAATAATTATTGCATTTCATGTTCATCCTATGAAGATATCCTGCTGCATTCAAATACCTGAGAGTTTAACACAAATGTCATTGTGATTTTTTTCAAAACTAAGACTGCTCTAAAAAATGCAGGCTAGGAACAAAAACAGTTAACACACAAATCAACCTCTAGAAGAAACCAGCTAATGAAAAATGGAGTGGAGAGAATAAAAAATGGATAGTACACAAGGAATGTGTCTGAAAATGAAGATTAATTATTTTGGGTAGTTTCTTTGTAAGCTAGGAAAAACACTGGTACTTTGGGCAAAATCTGTACAATCTTAAAAGATTTTTAGGGACTGAAATCTGATTTAATGGGCCTCAAGAATACGGTGCCTGAACCAGCCCCCCCCCCCCCCCCCAATTTATTCCATTAGGCACAGCATAGCCTGATACTGGGTATACAAGGAGACAATCAAATTAATCAGGATTCATTGAAAGATTATAAAAGTGCTTGGACAATTGCTATCAACATATGAATGGAAACGGAACAATACATAGCAGCAAATCCCAACTTCACCAGCAAGCCATTCTACAGATATTAAAGCATCCACATTGGGTTTAATTGGAAACAAGTGTTCATAACAAGTAAGTGACTGCATGTACCCAAGTCTATCCCAAAGTGCTGTCATCTATACAAAAGGTAGTACATTCAGCATGTAAAATGGCCCAACATGATATAAAATATAATTGTCAGGAGGGTATTTCCTTCCAATCACCTCTGTTACAGCTAGAAATTCAGGTGTTATTGTTCTTTTCCTTCCAGGAGAATGGATCAATTGTCAAGGAACTTTGGGAGGCATCCAAGACAATAACTTTGAGATGGATAATCACGCAGGCCAACTGTATAGAGTTTAAAGCCTCTCTAGTGTTTAAACAAAAATGACAGGAGGAAAGCATCAGGCTTGTCTTAACAATTGTGTGTAGTGGTGTGTAGATTTAAGAGGTGTCATAGGGAGGAAGAGGGGAGGTTACTGGGGTAAGAACACTTTTGTACTGGATGGTACAGAAGCAGTAATTGTAAATGTGTCTCTATGTCCTGCCAGTTTCTGAAAAGTCCGCTGAGCTGGCAACTAACTTAGGGTAGTTGACTGGTAGTTGAGATACAAAATATCCTTTATGACAACAAAATACATAAAATAAATTCTTAAGACTCCGACAAGCCAAAATTGACAGAATTAGGACGTCATACTTAAAAAGAAAAGTTCTGCATCCCTTTCCCCCCAACCATTTCCCCCAGTATAAAAGAGCTAAGTGGTAGCTTTGGATGTGACAATCCACCACTGCAGATAAGACGCAGAACCAACTACTAGCAGACTCAACACAGCTAGATGGTCAAAGACAATTATCTGTATCTCATGGTAGTTAATCTGCACCCTGCATGAATAGCAATGATATAATTTGTAGTGGGAACTTGTGAAAATTCCCATCCTATTAGTTACACTTTTCTTGTTTAGTTGTGCACTAGAAGGGTTTGAAATGGTTTGGTGGGACCCATGAAATATATCAAAATGTATGAAACCACTAATATAAGCTTAAAGCAAAACACCAAACTCTTTCTCTGTCCTAGCTTGGTCATGGCATATGATAGTAAGAATCCCAAGGAAAAGAAAAATCACATTCACCTAGTCCCAAAATGCAAACCACACTGAAGTAGATAGAGTGCTGCTGGGAAGTTACCTTGCTCTTGCTATCTATTTCCATGTTGTATTTGCCACTGTTTATTTAAGCAATGATCCAATAGTTTTCTCAGGCTGCTCTTCACAGAGGAATGTTCTGCCATGCCAAGCACTTCTCTGCTGGATCCAAACACCAAGTATTTTATGGCATTAATAACATTAAATATGCACTGAGTTGAGATAGGGGAATAGGAAAATGACTGCAATGAACATCTTCAGAATAGAAGTCTTCAGCCATCAAATGTTCTAGCAAACTACCAGACTAGGAACACCATCATTCACTAGATCATTGGGGCTGTATGCTGACTCTGCAAAAAACTGCCATATAGACAAAATGCCAACTTTATGCTTGTAGATTTGGGTTGTGGATTTTGCTTGTAGATTGGAGCAGTTTACCTTCCAACAGAAGGCAGACGAGAGGACAGATATTTTAAAAGTGAGGATTATGGCTTTATATCTTCTAATGACAATAAGAAATCTCAGAACAGTTGTGAGGATGGATCTTAATCCAGGGCTATGTGGTTTTACTCAGTGCCATGTTGTATATTCTAATCACACCTCCAATATGTAGATTATTTAGTATGAAAAAAAGGAACAACACAAGATGACTTAAATTAAAGGATCTTTTAAACAGGAACCCCATCTTCCACTGCATCACAATGCTGCTTTTTCTTTTATTATATACATATGTATTAACTCTTAATTATGTGTATTTAAATTCTGTATTGTAGTAAAATATGCTTCATTTTTTTAATAAGGATTTGCTGGCAACAATCAGATTGACATTCAAACAGAGTGACTGACTGAAAGCGTACGCATGTGCCCCTCTGCAGGGCTAATTTCACTCCACCACCAGAGATGAGGAGTGTTGCTGTGCTACTTTTGCGAAAATATAATGAGATACTGTGTGTGTCAAAGCAAAAATCTGATTTTTCTCTTATAGATTCTGTTTTGGTCTGTTTACACTACTGTGTTTGGTCTGGAGTGGTAGTGTAGTGTTAAACATGCCCACAATAATTAATGGAAACAGCTGTAATCCTGTGAAATAAAATAAATGCTAATACAAATGTACCAGTATCTCACGTAAACTAACCCCTCCCTTTTCCCTCTTTGTTTTGTTTGCCACTACTATTGAATGAGGGGGGGGGGGGAGGAGAGGTGAAGTTACACTGCTTGTGTGAGAGAAGGCAAATATATTCTCTTCCTTTTATTCCTCCCCCTCCTATAGTCTGATTCTGGAGGGAAGCTGGGGATGATGTCAACGAGAACAAGCGAAGAGTCATGGGGACAATAAGCTGCTGAGGTGTCAAATCTGAATGCTGAAGCAGTTCATGTGTCCCAACTCACGTGGTCAGAGCTCTCCAGGGAGAGGTTCTTATTCTTGTGAGGAGAAATGGGGCTGGGAGGGCTGCTCAGGTTGGAGCTGTTAGATGCTGTTGAATGTCTCGGAGAGTCAGAGTCCTACAGTCCAAAAAATACAAGAGAACATAGCAATCAGCAGGAACAGAAGAGCAAACTGAGGATGGGGGGTGGGAAGCAAGAGAGGAGCTACAAACTGCCAGCACTCCCTACAAACATCAAATGGCTGTATATTCTTCTGCCCTTCACTCCTTGTTTCTTGAATTAAGGAACACATTTTTTTCAGACATCACAAATACAGCAATTGTTTGGAAGTGGTAACTGTGTCCACAGAGAGCCCAATTTACATGAGACATTTGATGTGTCAATGTGTCTTTGAGGATCATTTCATAGAGACAAAATAGAAAGTGTGGTCTTTACGTTTCAGGAAGTAACTCAATTAGTATTTTCAATTCTGCCTGCGGTTCTATATGTGGTGGAAGTATCAGACAGAGCACTGTTTCCTCTCAAGCTCCATCACTGCTAGGATGCTGGAAGGCTTCTGCTTTAGCTTCCCACCAATGCCAGTCCTTAGCAAATTCTTCAACATTATACAAATTAAAATAATGAAACATTCCATTCATTTTTAGAATATGTTAGGGTCACAAAATATACTTTCCCTTGTCCTAAAACTTGGCATAATACCTCCAACTGTTTCTGTAATATTTTCATACCTTGCATTTTCTGAACATACTGGGCTCAATCAGAACAAAGGCACCATCAGGTAAAAGTTAAAACGTTGTTTAAATATCTGCAAAAATGAGATTTAGCAATGCTTATGTCTGACTGAGTTATTTTCATTAATTCTCTGGCACAATACCATTTCTCTAGCATGCACCACTGTGACTTCAAATTTATTTAAAGGAGGGGAAAAGTCCTAAGATGCTGCTCTTCATGGAATGTTCTATTTAAAGGAGACTCTCTCTCCCTCTCCATTGAATACGTTCTCCTGTGGATTTTCCCTTCCTTTTCTTATGTCATGGATTGGTATGATCCATCTATCTCTCTGTCTCACAATTACTGAAGCACAGCCGAGGGCAGAACTTGGGCTCTATGCAGATTTATTTATTTCTTGCCCACCGTACTCACCTCTCGCTCATAGTCTCTCACTGGTGCATCACTACCCTGATCCAAACCACCAGAGGACAAGGAGCCATCTGAAGGGGATGCCATTGGCTGACGCTTTGCTCCATAACTACCTCCTGAGAATTCCCTCCGCAAAGCACTGCCATTTTGTGCAGATGATCCTATAAACATACATAGGAATTTAGCCACATAGCACGTATAAAGGAACTGAGTTGCATTCTGCTATTTTCTCTAAACTATCATTTGCTGCTCTGCTGCTCTGTCCCCGTATCATTGCTACTCATCTATTAAGCTCTCTCTTGTCCATTGCCATTTCTCTTGTTCTCTCAGATGTCAAGCCTTCTGGGTTGGGACTGTTGTGTTGCAAACAGCATTAAATATACATTCAATAGTACTTTATGTTTAGCACTAGTAATTCAGTAGTGGTTTTGCAGTATTTTTTCCAAGTCAATCTGAGATTTGCATTTTTGTTTCTCTTTCTGAATTCTGACTAATTCCTTCCTAATAAGAACTCAATGCAAACAAACCAAAGGGAATTGTAGTACGTAGATCAGTGTGGGTGAGGTATCCAAACAGTTTCCAGGGGTAGGGGTGGCAGCGCTGAACTTCAGCTGTGATAACCTTGTTCTAAGACTCTTTAGACCAGGAGTGTCGAACTCATTTGTTATGAGGGTTGGATCTGACATAAATAAGACCGTATTGGTTGACCATGTCGGATTGGGCTGGGCCATGCATATATCTATTTAAGATTAGGTAGCAGAGATATAAACTTTATAAAGGACACAGACAGACACAATTATATACATATATCTATTTTAAAAAACATAAAACATGCTTCAAATGTTAGGACTTATTGATCTTAAAGGTGCTTTCTTTGTATTTCACCCTTGGGATCCAGGGAACTGGGCGAAGAAAACTCTGGCTCTTTCTTTCCTAACCCCAGGGGACTGTGGCGACTGGGGGGGGGGGGTGAGCCTCAGCCAATAGAAGGAAGAGAGGCTTGGGTCAGTAGCTCTGCTGTGTGATTGAGAGAGCCTGGAAAAACAAGCTCTGCCTTCCTCTCCAAGGGAGGAACATCAGCCAATGGAGAAAACAGAGGTTTTGCTCTGTAGCTCCTGTGCAATTGAGCAAGCCTGGCAGAGCAAGCTGTGATGCAGAAGGAAGCAAGAGAGAGGGATAAGGAAGCAGATGACAGCCAGTTGCTCAGGGGCCTGATAGGAGCCCTCTGGGGGCCTGATTCAGCCCCTGGACCACATGTTTTATACCCCTGCTTTAGACCTACTATATAAACCAAACTGTATCCTTCAGGGATGGCTGTGATAATAAAGACAGAACTTTCTGCAAATTTGAGAAAACACCCAGTTTTGCAGAAAAAAATTGAATAAAACCCCAAAATTTGGGAGGCTATCCCCCCTCCCCAAATAATATCAGCATTCATAACTTCAAGAAATCAGTAGGACAACCATGTTTAAATTCTAATTCTGCCATGGAAGCTCAGTGGCTCACTATGGGTGAGTTACACATTCTCAGCCTAACCTAAATCACAGGGCAGTTACGAAGATAAAACCGAGAAGACAAGAATGCTGTAAGCTTCTTTGGATCCCTATTGTGGAGAAAGTAGGGGTAAATAAATAAGTATAGGTGTAGGTGGGGTGTAGTTTTAAAAGTACATTCGTTGGTGGGTGGGAAGGAGAGAAGGAAACAATGAAAGCTGACAATATGGGTGTTGCCAGAAGAAGGAAAATAGTGTGGGTGGATACAGCAGAAAGTAAGATGCTCCCTGAAAGTCCTTGCGGATTTCCCACAGTGAGACTGTGTCCAGCCTGGCTGTTGGGCTGGTACTGTGCAACTGGGATTGACTTTGCTTGGGGAAAGGCTGCCCAGGAGTGAAAGCCAAAGGTGGCTGGGGCAGATAAAGATAGGTTGACTGGTGGGTGAGGAGAGAAGAAAAGAAAAAGGGTAGAAGCTGTAAGGACTTTTGAGGGAATGGCCTCCGCATGTCCTTGTAGGTCCTCCACTTGTACATTTCTATTTGGAAACCATCTCAAAAGTAAATGGAAAAGGTGGTGTAAATGTATATTAAATCGTTATGGAGAAACAGGCTTTTTAGGTTGCTAAAACCGTTCTTATCTCTGCACACAAACTTGGCTAACCTCAAAACAATCTGCAATATTTTGCTGCAGGACTTCAGCTGTAAATACCATTAATAAACGTGCTTTTATTTCAGTCTCCAGTATATATGTTCCTAATGCTATCAGTATATATGTTCCTAATGCTAGGGAGAGCCAGTTTGGTGTAGTGGTTAAGTGTGAGGACTCTTATCTGGGAGAACCGGGTTTGATTCTCCACTCCTCCACTTGCACCTGCTGGAATGGCCTTGGGTCAGCCATAGCTCTGGCAGAGGTTGTCCTTGAAAGGGCAGCTGCTGTGAGAGCCCTCTCCAGCCCCACCTACCTCACAGGGTGTCTGTTGTGGGGGAGGAAGGTAAAGGAGATTGTGAGCCGCTCTGAGACTCTTCGGAGTGGAGGGCGGGATATAAATCCAATATCATCATCATCATATCATCATCATATCTTATTCTAGCAGACCAACATATCTACAAATACAGATATCACAGTTTTACAATGTCAATGAAATCTGCCTAAGATTAAGCTTGTTTACTTGCTGCCAGGCCACTGCTAGCGCTCATGGAACGTCCAGGTTCAGTCCGAGATTTTGTAATTGATGGGATACTGACAGAGCCACTAAACATAGTCCGACTTTCCTGAGGTCGAAGGTTCTGTAACAGAGACATACATGGAGAGAAACAGGAAAGAGGTTTACATGTGCAAATGCATGTACAATAGAACCAAGACTAATGTATAAAATTAAAACCCAAACAAATTCTAGGTATCTAGGTATTCTATAAAGAAGCACAGTAAACTGAACTGCAGGATGTATCATTTGTACAACTTGTCCAGAGGTATTTCACAAACTGGGGCTTTCATTAGTCACTGAATAAAGTTGTACGCATGACACATTCCAATTGGTTCATCTTTGGTAACTGTGACATTAAACTCCATTGGGCTAGCTATTAGATCCAAGCGGACAGCCGTGTTGGTGTGAAGCAGCTGAACAAAGCAGGAGTCAAGTTTCACCTTTAAGACCAATCAATTTTTATTTAGAATGTAAGCTTTCGTGTGCTCTTAAGCACACTTCATCAGATGAGGAATCCAGCACAGTGAGCAAAGCCATACATAGCTGAGCAGAGCCATACATAGCTGGTAGGCAGTGGCCCAGAATGCAACATGGTACAGAGTTAAGAACCAATGACAGTGAAGTAAAATTATCTGGTAGGCAGTGGTTTAGAATGTAAAATGGTACAATGACAGAATAGTAAAATTAACAAATTGAGCAAACATTTGATCTGAGTAGCATGAGCATGTGAAAGCAACAAAACAGGAGTATGTCAAAATGTGAGATTGACTGTCAATGACAATGGGAGATGGGTTCAATATATGTAATGGGATAAGCAACCAAAGTCCCTGCTTGAGTGTGTCAATATAGCTACATCGGATAGTGATGTTCTTGTCCACCTAATTTACTTTTTAACATGTAAACATAATTCTAGTTTGCCACAGGAAAAAGGAATAAAATAAAATATAGTGAAGATAGGTAAACCATACGTAATGAGATATACAGCCAATATCCCTATTTTGAATATGTCAATACAAATAATTATACTGATATTACTCTCAATGACTGTGCTATGGAGCAGATGGTTACAGAACCTACCAGGGGTGGGACGATCCTGGATTTGGTCCTAAGTAATGCCCAAGACTTGGTGAGAGATGTAAAAGTGATCGCACCGCTTGGAAGCAGTGACCATAACGTTATTGATTTCACCATTTGTATAAATAAGGAGTTGCCCCAAAAGACCAGCACAACCACGTTTAACTTTAAAAGGGGTAAATTCTCTGAGATGAGGAGGCATGTGAAGAGGAAACTGAAAGGAAAGGTAAATACAGTCAAAACCCTAGGGGAAGCTTGGAGGCTATCTAAAACTACAATCTTAGAAGCTCAGATAAAATATATACCACAAGTTAGGAAAGGCACAAACAGGTATAAGAGAAGGCCTGCATGGTTAACAAACAAAGTAATGGAAGCTGTAAAAGGTAAGAAGGACTCCTTTAAGCGGTGGAAAGCTAGTCCAAGTGAGATTAATAAAAGGGAACACAGGCTGTGGCAAATCAAATGCAAGACTGTGATAAGGCAGGCAAAAAGGGACTATGAGGAGCATATTGCAAAAAACATAAAGACCAAAAACAAAAATTTCTTCAAATATATTAGAAGCAGGAAACCATCCAGGGAGGCAGTGGGGCCCTTGGATGACCAAGAGGTCAAAGGATTACTGAAAGAGGATAGGGAAATGGCTGAGAAGCTGAATGCATTTTTTGCCTTCGTCTTCACTGTGGAAGACGAGAAATGTTTGCCTGCTCCAGAACCACTAATTTTGGAAGAAGTGTTGAAAGACCTGAGTCAGATTGAGGTGACAAGAGAGGAGGTCCTACAACTGATTGACAAATTAAAAACTAATAAGTCACCAGGTTCGGATGGCATACATTCAAGAGTTCTGAAAGAACTCAAAGTTGAACTTGTGGATCTCCTGACAAAAATCTGTAATCTTTCATTGAAATCTGCCTCCGTTCCTGAGGACTGCAAGGTAGCAAATGTCACCCCCATCTTTAAAAAGGGTTCCAGAGGAGATCCGGGAAATTATAGGCCAGTCAGTCTGACTTCGATACCGGGAAAGTTGGTAGAAACCATTATCAAGGACAGAATGAGTAGGCACACTGATGAACATGAGTTATTGAGGAAGACTCAGCATGGGTTCTGTAAGGGAAGATCTTGCCTCACTAACCTGTTACAGTTCTTTGAGGAGGTGAACAAACATGTGGACAAAGGGGACCCAATAGATGTTGTTTACCTTGACTTCCAGAAAGCTTTTGATAAAGTTCCTCATCAAAGGCTTCTTAGTAAGCTCGAGAGTCATGGAGTAAAAGGACAGGTCCTCTTGTGGATCAAAAACGGGCTAATTAATAGGAAGCAAAGAGTGAGTATAAATGGGCAGTCTTCACAGTGGAAGATGGTAAGCAGTGGGGTGCCGCAGGGCTCAGTACTGGGTCCCATGCTCTTTAACTTGTTCATTAATGATCTGGAATTGGGAGTAAGCAATGAAGCGGCCAAGTTTACAGATGACACTAAATTGTTCAGGGTGGTGAGAACTAGAGAGGATTGTGAGGCACTCCAAAGGGATCCGTTGAGGCTGGGTGAGTGGCAGATGAGGTTCAATGTGGCCGAGTGCAAAGTAATGCACATTGGGGCCAAGAATCCCAGCTACAAATACAAGTTGATGGGGTGTGAACTGTCAGAGACTGACCAAGAGAGAGATCTTGGGATCGTGGTAGATAACTCACTGAAAATGTCAAGACAGTGTGCGATTGCAATAAAAAAGGCCAACGCCATGCGGGGAATTATTAGGAAGGGAATTGAAAACAAATCAGCCAGTATCATAATGCCCCTGTATAAATCAATGGTGCAGTCTCATTTGGAATACTGTGTGCAATTCTGGTCACCACACCTCAAAAAGGATATTATAGCATTGGAAAAAGTCCAGAAAAGGGCAACTAGAATCATTAAAGGGCTGGAACACTTTCCCTATGAAGGAAGGTTAAAATGCTTGGGGCTCTTTAGCTTGGAGAAACTGTGGGGTGACATGATAGAGGTTTACAAGATAATGCATGGGATGGAAAAAGTATTTATTTATTTATTTATTCATTCATTCATTCGGGATTTATATCCCGCCCTTCCCACAAGTGGCTCAGGGCGGCTAGAGAAAGCAGAGAAAGAAGTACTTTTCCCCCTTTCTCACAATACAAGAACTCGTGGGCATTCAATGAAATTGTTTAACAGTCAGGTTAAAACGGATAAAAGGAAGTACTTCTTCACCCAAAGAGTGATTAACATGTAGAATTCACTGCCACAGGAGTTGGTGGCAGCTACAAGCATAGACAGCTTCAAGAGAGGGTTAGATAAAAATATGGAGCAGAGGTCCATCAGTGGCTATTAGCCACAGTTTGTGTATGTATATATGTGTATATATGTGTGTGTGTGTATATATATGTGTGTTTGTGTATGTATATATATATGTGTGTGTGTGTGTGTGTGTGTGTATATATATATATATATAAAAATTTTTGGCCACTGTGTGACACAGAGTGGATGGGCCATTGGCCTGATCCAACATGGCTTCTCTTATGTTCTTATGCTTCTACTATTGTTAGTGCATTGCATAAATAGAAAAACAAAGATTAGTTCACATTTGGCTTGTAATTTTAAGAATTCTTTCCTGCATCTCATTGGAGCAGTGTGTTTGCCATCCAGAACACTGTGTTTACCTTTATGGTCATGCTTTTCAGTGAGAGAGACAGAAATCAGTTAACTATCCTCTTCTGATGGCACTGATAATTAATCATAAATTGAATTTCTATTTTGAGAATGACAGCGTTGAATATTGTATTATATCAATCACCACAAATATTTCAACTGAATGTCCAGTCAACAGCTTTTTGATATCCAGCAAATAGTAGTTAGTTTGATATGCACTATAACAGGGGTGGCCAACAGTAGCTCTCCAGATGATTTTTGCCTGCAACACCCATCAGCCCCAGTCACTGGCCATGCTGACTGGGGCTGATGGGAGTTGTAAGCAAAAAACATCTGGAGAGCTACTGTTGGCCACCCCTGCACTATAACAAAATGCATTCACAGAAGTTACACCAACTGCAATAGCTACAGAAAACAAAAGAAAATGGAATGAAAACAGCATACTGGTTAGAGCACATGGAATTCCAGCCTAAAATAAATACACAGTGCCTTTACATCAGTATAGTGAGCTCTCAGTATTCTCTCTTTTCTGCAACTGAATGGAAATACCAAGCCAACTTTTTACAGCAGGAGGGAGGAGGGTGCTGATTTTATTCAATATTCAAGAAATACCCAGATGCTTCCTTGGAAAGCATTCTGCTAAGAACAAGATCCCAGTGAGAGGATGAAGGAGTGGGGGAACCAGTTCCCATAGTTCCTATAATACCCATGTAAAAAATCTACAGTATGTAATCTGTGATAGATGATGGTATAGCCTCTACCAGCAAGGCACCTATGCAGGGAAACATGCCTTCATACTCAGAGAGTAGAGATACTTGGAATACTGGTTTGCAACCCCCATGACACACCCCACCAAGCAGAACTGTGAGCATTTTGCTGAAAGTAGCTTATTTTGTTTATAATCCATATGTGAAATATCAAATAGTTGTAAACAATGACGAAACAATGAATGAGGCAACTGATAATACAGGATATATGAGAATGACGCATTCATTTTTATTAGCCAGTAGACTAAATCCATCTATGTCCTATATGTTTTACCATTTTTTAAAAAAGGCCAAACTGCTTCATTGTTCCTTTTTCTAAAAATAACATTAAATACATAATTACTGGAAAACCTGGCAGCTGAGAACAGGAAGATATTTTAACAATAACAAAAAGCACACCATGCATAAAAAAATAATGACAGTTTAAACCAGTGATTATAAAATGACAAATGGAAGCACAGCTGAATTTTTGTGGTATCTCATTTAAAATATGTTTTTTTACATACGAAAGAGTTCAACACCTAATCTGCAGCCAAAGAATATATATATTTTTTAAAAAAACCACAGCTAAATCTTTGCCAGTGAATAGAAGAAATGCCTCTCTTCTGAAAAGAAAAGAACTCTAAGAGCTGACTGCAATGTAGTGGAAATGCCACAGCAGGAAAAACAAACCTCATGGTTTACTTAACAACCAGCAAGTTTACAGATGCTTCCCTGGAAAACACAAATTCTTCTACAGGAAAACCAGTATGGCCTACTCCTTTAATTTGCAGCAGAAATAATATACATTCACTGAAACTGCCAGGATTAGTTGAAATACCTGAAATGCCTGACTGGAGTAATTCAACAGACACTTCCTCACTGTGAAACAGTAATGCTTTTAAATGAAGATTTGACAGAGATCCTAGTTAAATCATCCTTAGAAACCTGTAACATTAAATGAACCCACCATTTTTCCTATGCAATCCTTCAAGCTGGAAATTCCTTCTCCTAACAAGTAAAGTGTTTCCCAATCTCTTCTCAAAATGCATCTTTTTGTGAGCCTTAACACATAAAGTACCATTCCTTAGGCAGGTGCAGCTGCTTTTGTACATGGACATGCTATTACTCTCCCTTCCATCTACAGTGTTCCCAAAGTTGAAGCTTAGATGTATGCCCTTTAGGGTAGGGACCTTTCTTCTTATGCTACTTTGTGAAACATCACATACACTGATACTACTAATACTACCTGAGATTTAGTTGTTTTACACCGAACCTTTGGTGGAAAGGCTAGCCTGGGGGTTGGAGGTTCAGCCAATGGCTTGGTCTGAACACTGCTTCTTTAAGGCACAGGTGAATGTGGCACTGACAGTTCACAGGAACCGGGCTGGAGTGGGTGGATGTAAAATTGTCTGCACAGACTTGTGAATCCTTTTGGATTCTGTAATGCTCTGAGGGAATTTAGAATCCCAAATGACAGAGAGATAGTTTGGTGTAATGATTAAAAGCAGTGAACTCTATTCTGGACAACCAGGTTTGATCTCCCACGTCTCTGCAGTTGCTGGGTGACCTTGGGTCAGTCACAGTTCTCTCAGAGCTGTTCTCTCAAGAGCAGCTCTCTCAGCCTCACCTAGCTCCCCTGTTCTGGGGAGGGAGAAAAGGAGATTGTAAGCTGCTCTCAGACTGAGTGAAGTGAGGGGTATAAATCCAAACTTCCTTTTTTCCAGGCCACAATACCAAATGAAACTCTAGAAGAAGATTCTGACAGGATCGCCCCTCGCCATCTTTTATGGACCTCAAGGTGGAATCCAGCCCCTTGGTTTACCATGAAGCTGGGTGACCTGGAGAGGACCTGTAGACATCTAGAGTGGTGTTCGTGGAAAACCAGAGTAAATCTGACTAAGTGTGCTATAGAGCTCATTAGATCTATAAGGCAGTGGTGACGGCAACAAAGAAATCTTACATCTTTGCTACCACTGCAACAGCTAATTTGTCACCAACACAGCTGTTTAAGGTATTTCAGCACTTATTGGTTCCCAAGCCTTAGCCTTTCAGTTCTCTGGAACAGGTGATCAGTTGTTATGTTTTTGCCAAGTTTTTTTCTGATAAAACCTCCCAGATTTTTTCCAGTTTAATTGTAGTTGTAATAGTTCAAACAGAAAAAGTATTAGTACTTTATCTGATCCTTTTATGGATCTTTTACCCAATTACTGTGATGGATGTAAATAGGATTTTGGAATCTGTGAAAATTACCACCTGTGCTCTAGATCCTTGTCCATCGTGGTTACTGAAATCATGCAAGGATCGCATTAATGAGTCATTCATCCCCATCATAAATACATCACTGACTTAGGGTTGCCTTTCCTTGGCCACTCAAAAATCATCAGTACAGACCTGGAGAGGACCTGTATTATTTGGCCAATTATTGCCCAGCCTCTAATCTGCCCTTCCTGCACAAAATGATGGAGAGAGCAGTTGTGAAACAATTCTAGGTATTCCTGGATAACTCAACTGCTCTGGACCCTTTTCAGTCTGATTTCAAGGTTGGGCTATAAGACAGACACAACACTGGTTGCTTTACTTGATGATCTCTGTTTGAATATAGACAAGAGCCATGCTTTCCTGTGGCTTTCACTTGATTTATCGGTAGTATTTGATACCATGGGCTTGCTGAGACATTGGAAGGTATCTAAGGATGTGCTTTTGAGTGCTTTAAGTTGTTCATTATTAATAGCACTCAGAGCTGCTGTTGGAGCAACCATTTTGCATTCACTCCACTGGGTTCAATTTCAGGGCTCACTCCAAGATACTTGTTGCCACATACAAAGTCCTTCATGGCCTTGGACCCACTTATCTGGAGGATTGTCTCTCATGCTCTGCTCTACCTTCTTCTCTCATCTAAGCACAATCTTCTGCAGATGACACCATGCAAATGAGTAAAATGACTGCTGCCCATGCATTCTACCCAGGCCCATAGCCATGGGGGGGTGGGATTTGGGGGCAATGTCCCCCAAGAATGAGCACCACCCCATAGAAAAAAATTCTAATAAAATATTTTTATTCATTTTTTAAAAAAATTAAATGAAATGTGTGTGGGGATTCCAAAATTACCTCAGGCACAGTCAGGAAAGCTTCAGTTTCATTTTCTTTTGTCCAGGCAACCTGCCCCAGCCCCCTCCGGTTTGTAAAAATGCAAAATAAAATAAAGTTTCAAAATGCAAAAAAGAGAGTTGGAGATTACCCCCTTCCTTGACTCAAGGAGACGAGGAAGCAAGCAGAGTCATGAGCTGCTGTTATGTCAGCAGCTTCCAGCTCTTTTATTTCTCTCTCTCTCTCTCTCTCTTTCCCCTGGCTCCCCTGCCCCACAGGATTTCCAATGCCCTACCACCAAAAATTATTCGGTACACCCCTGGTTGTGGCTCCCACCTTATGGAATCATCTGTCTGAGGTGGCACACTTGTACAATTCCACTGATTATGTAAAACAGAATTGTTCAGGAGGACATTTTTATAAAGAGAACAGAGCTGGCCAAAGTATAATGGTTCATTAGGGTACACCTTTATAAGAGAAGTCGGACTGTAACCTACTCCTGTATGTTTAACTATTTGCTTTATCCTGCTGTTGCTGCATTGCAGTCTTCTTTTAAAATTCCATTTTTTTCATCATTTATGGTCTATCATGTTTGATAGCTTTTCCTTTTGGATTGTTTTTCTAACTTTGTAATCCTTAGTACTCTCACAGTTTACTGGATGCCTTATGCTGTTTGATTATATTGTTTATATTGTGCGATCTGCATAGAGATCTCCCTGTTGCACAGAAGAGGTTTTAATAAGTGAATTTAAACATGACTACCTCTTGGAGTTCTGATAGCCTCATTCTTAAGCATGAATGTGAAAAAAATGTAACAGTGGAAGATAAAGTATACAAGTGATTCCTTTGAAGGAACTTGCTGAAAAAGATTTGCGGGAGAGATAGGGCTCTTTTTTTGCCTTATCTGCTTCCCCATTCCCATTTCCTATCTTACAGGTGAGGAAGTCTAATAGCACTCAGGATATGGTACCAGGTTGCTTCAAGAGTACCCTCACCACAGTATGAATACAATGAATACAGTAGGCTGGTCTTAGTTGTTTGGTGGCTCTTTGGCTTCACTGAGACTTGAAGGATACACCAGCCTCCATAGACTCTCCTTGCCCAGCAGGTCCACTGACCCAGGTCATGAAGGAGACAGGCATCATCACATCCTGACACTTCTTGGGATACAGCACCAAATCCCTTTAAAGTCCCCTCATTTGATTAATACTTTGAGCTGGAATATTCTCCAGCAGGATAAGGGAGGCATATTTGCACAAGTTTTGTCCATCTTTGGAACTATAAATAAATAATAAAAGAGAATGTACATAACACTATTTGGAGGCAAATGACTAGCTGCAAAGCTTAAATCTCTCCCAATATTAGCTAGCCAAAAAAGAACACCACACAGTATTAGTAGCAGGAACACCTGGCTGAGCAGTTCATACCCTTAGATTCATAACTGGTGTACGAGGGATAGAGCGTAGAGGTGGGGGATATGCAGGGTTTACGGAATCATGGGAGAGGAAATTTTCAGCAGAATTAACAGTCATGTGATAGATGTGCTCAAAGTTGCTCGGAGAAGAGATGAGACAGGATTGATGATGAGGGGATGGACAAGGGGACCTAGGCTATCAGAGACAACAGAGACAGAAGACAGAAAGAGACAGAGACAGAGAGAGAAAAAGCAAGTGAGGGATGGTAATCATGACACAAAGAATACAAATTATGGAGCAAGTGGCCACCAAAAACGAGGACTGTAAATCAGTGCCTAATTAATTTCCACAGGTCTTATTGTACACATAGCAGGCTACTGGCAAATTTGTCCTGACAACAACCCATTCATTATTATTTTGAAGAGAATGATTCGAGGCACACATTTGCTCCTGTCTCTTCAGACCTGTCTTCTGAGGAAATTGAAGAACTGCAAGCACCACATCTGATTCTTTTTTTCTTTCCTTCCTTGTTACACCTCTGTCAAACTGTCCTGTCATTCCACTTTTTCTCTGGATCAGAACTACAAATAAAACTGACCTGCTTATAGTCTGATAAAAGAAAAAAGTTGCCAGACAAAAAAGATCTGATATGATGGGCAGATAGGACTGGTTTTGTTTGTATACACCTTCAATTACAGTGGCTTGTTTTAGGGAATCAGGCTTGTTCATCCTACAGTGTCCCAAGGTGCGTATATCCAACAGGCAGTGAGTCAAAGCTCTCAAAACTGGACTTGAATCTAGTTGTTCTACTGTCAAATTCAACTCACTTTTGGAAGATACATATTGTATCTGCTATAAATCTGAGCACCTGTGCGATCTCTTATAGATTTCAACAAGGAATATATAGAAGTATGAGAACACATAGTAGGAAATTCCAATACAATGGCACACAAATAATGGCATGTGACTTGCCAAAAAACGTAAATTTTAAAATTTAACTCCAGGTACTGAAAAAATAACACTAAGTTTCCTAAATAAGGACTGCAAATTTTGGCCCATTACATTTTGTATTTAAATATTGCAGTTTTAGTGCAGTTACTATTAGTTTCAATTTGATTTTGTTAATGAGACCTTTACAATTGAAGCTTAACTCTTTAACAATCCACAAAAATACTGTATAGGTGGTACTTCACACCAGTTAAACTTGTGCATATCAACCCAGTTCTATCTCCTGCATGTTGGAAGCAATGTGGATAACGGGGCTCTTTCTTATACAATTGGTGGACTTGTGAAAAAGTGAAGATATTTTGGAAGGAAATACTATCTCAAATTAAAATAACTGGTTATACTATACCTGGGGATCCAACACTTGTTTTGTTAAATCTATGGGGGGAAAGTTCAATTCCTGGGGATACTAGAGACCTCATCTTGACTTATTAATAGTGGCAAAGAATGTATTAGCTATAAATTGGAGGTCTCCTAATATTCCAGCATTGCACCAGTGACATTTAAATACCTGGGAATATTTTATGATGGACACAATTACAGAGTGAGTGGAGAGATTTGAGGGTAATCTGTCATCACATAATGTGATGAATAAATGGTCAGCCTGGATACATATTTTTTTCTGGTGAATTAAAAGCCTCACAAACATCTTGGACCGAAGATTTGCTTTTGTTTCATTGAGTAGTTAGCTTGCTGCAATTTGTTGTTGTAATAAGAATCCATAATAATAACATATCTTGTATGTTGGTTTGAAAATGATATGACAGACTGTAACTGTAATTTATTTGGTTGTCTAAAATATAATAAAAGAATTTAAAAATGAAAAAAAACCCTGCAGTTTTAATATGCTTTTGCATTCCAATAGAAGTTTCATTAATCTAACATACATGTATTTTAAACTTCATGGAATTAAAAAAAATTACATTAATTCAACATGTAGTATGATAAACCCTTATTAATTCAACGTGCAGTCTGATAAATGCTTACTCTTTGTATCTTACCCCATCTAGTGGTAAAAGACAAGGTGGTTAAATGCTGTTCCTTTTTTAATGCAAGATATGCTTTCATAACTGCCTTAGGAAAAAAACTCCCATATCATTTGTAATGAGGAAGCAGATGGAATATATCCAACACGAACATTTTATAAAAAACTAAACTGACAAATAAAGAGTTGTTTACCTCTTGCTAAGATGGATCCCCATTTTTCCCCTCTAGAGGCAACAGTGCCACCTGCTTTGATGACTGCAAGGGAGCCTCATCAGTAGGCATTTCACAATAAATCTACTGCAAGATTACATTTATATGATTCAGCAGAAGAGGCATTTTTTCCAATGTAATGGAGACTGTAGTAATACAATGGATGTAGGTGAAAATAAATTCTAAGATACCTCCCTTCTGATCCTTTGCATTAAGCAACAAGCAAAAACGGTCTAATTCTGCAGAGCACAGAGAAAAGACTAAGTTTGCCAGACTCCAGGTGCGGCCTGGAGTTCTCCTGGAATTACAACTGATCTCCAGACAACAGAGATCTGTTCCCCTGGAGAAAATTGCTGATTTGAAGAGTAGACTGTATGGCATTATACCCTGCAAAGGTTCCCAAATACCATCCACCCCAGACTCCATCCGCAACTCTCCAGGAATTGCCCAAATCAGAATTGGCAACTGTAGGAATTTATTAATAAATGCATTTCCTAGGAATTTCCCATTCATTGCACTGTAAGCAAAAGCAGCATTCAAGGCTTATAGCCCTGAATACAACTTCAGGGTTGCTTTGTTTTGGTAGAATTCGCAGAAAAGTTGCTCAACAACTTATTCTTTTCAGGACACCATCATTTGAAGATTAACAAATAATATCCTGAAAGTACAGCCACTTACAGTTTTCTTTCTGTAATCCAGGGGTGGGAAACCTTTGTCCCGAGGGCCGTATATGGCCCTTGAGGTCACTTGGTGTGGCCCTCAGGGATTGCTGGGCCGAACCGAACCATGTGGCAGCCTCTCTGGGGCCTGGCTGACCAGCGAGGATCGTGGGGCCCAGCCACGCTGTGCAGCAGCCTCCCCAGGGCCAGGCAGGGATCACAGGGCCCAGATGTACTGTGCGGCAGCCTCCCTGGGGCCTGGCTGGCCAGCCAGAATTGCTGCAGGGCCTGGAAAAGTTACTGTCACAGTTCAGTTTGCACTTGAATATCCCAGATGGTGTGGCTAATATGCTAATGAGTGTGTGACCTAATATGCTAATATTAGGGGATGTGGTCTAATATGCTACTGAGTTCATGCTGGGCATTTTCTATAAAAAAGCCCTGGACCTATGCATTTGCCTAGGGTGGCAGGCTGTGTGTGTGTGTGTGTGCGTACCAGATTAGGCTCTCCACATGACTTCAAATAGAAAAACAATTATTTGCATTAATTTTGCTGGCCTGAATCATTCCCCCTCGGTGGAGCACTGTTTTTTAAGTTGATAATTTTTTATGGCCCGCGAATGACGTTATAAATATCCATATGACCCTTGGCAGAAAAAAGGTTCCCCGCCCCTGCTGTAATCCATCCCCCCCTAAACTTTTTTTGACTTCTGAAGTGCTTTTTATCCCAGTCTATATAATGTATACAACGTACTGGGGTACAAAAACACTCCATACTTAAAACAACAACAACAACAAAAGTGAACACTGATTCAGAATAAAGATTTTAAAGCTCTGACTTGGGCCGCGGTCACACTCACCATTAAATCCATCCCTAACCCGTCATTATTTTACAATGAATTTCCTGATCAGACATCCCTCCATCCTTCGGTTCTAAGCAGCGTTGGTCCCATCGCTGGTTGATCAGAGGTCTCAACCGGACCTCGTTTTTTGAGATGGCATTCCACACTCGCGCAAGCGCAGTACGTGGGATATTGTGCTTGGCTTTTTTTTTTTTAAAGGTGCCAGAAAAGGTGGGCGATTGCCTCCCCCCCCATTTAAACACCCAGAAAGGAAGGGGAAGCCCAGGAGCTCTCTTTGCTGTCTCTCCATCTGGTGGGGAGACAGCAAAGGTGGGTGATCTTCTTCCCCTGGCAGGGAGACAGCAAAGGTGGGCGATCTGCCTCCCCCTCCCATTTAGGAAAGGTCCCCTGTGCAAGCACCAGTCGTTTTCGACTCTGGGGTGACGCTGCTTTCATGGCAACTCTCTTTGCTGTCTCTCTGCCTGGTGGGGAGATGGCAAAGGTGGGTCATCTTCCTCCCCTGGCAGGGAGACAGTAAAGGTGGGCGATCTGCCTCCCCCCCCGCCATTTAGGAAAGGTCCCCTGTGCAAGCACCAGTTGTTTTCGACTCTGGGGTGACGCTGCTTTCACGGGAACTCTCTTTGCTGTCTCTCTGCCTGGCGGGGAAACGGCAAAGGTGGGTCATCTTCCTCCCCTGGCAGGGAGACAGCAGAAGTGGGCGATCTGCTTCCCCCCGCCCCCCATTTAGGAAAGGTCCCCTGTGCAAGCACCAGTCATTTTCGACTCTGGGGTGACGCTGCTTTCACAAAGTTTTCATGGCAGACCTTTTATGAGGTGGTTTGCCATTGCCTTCCACAGTCATCTATACTGCCCCCCCCCAGCAAGCTGGGTACATATTTTACCGACCTCGGAAGGTTGGAAGGCTGAGTCAACAATTGCTGGTGCAATGATATCATTTGGAGTGGGCTCTCGCAGGGAAGCAGATGTGCACTTGCGACGAGTTAGCTACAATGGAGCGTTCAAACATAGAAAGTACGCGCAGGAGTCATCGGAAGCATTCTTATTCCAGATTTAATGTACTATCAAAAAAGTCCGCGTCTCAGTCGTGGCAGTTTGGGACACGAACGAGCCAACGACCACTGCCAGATGCTGATGTTTGGACAACCGCATAAAATCTGACATGCATCTGGCTTTCATCCATGCCTATCTCGTCAGTTTATGTGCGTCTGACCTCGGCCCTGCTGGGACTCTCTGCCAAATGACCTCCAGGACCTGTGGGACTTGTTACATTTCTGCAGGGCCTGCAAGGCGGAGATGTTCTACCAGGCTTATGGCTGAAGACAGCAACGTTTCATCAGTTATGCCTTTCACTCCGCCCCCCACACCAACACCGTTAATGGGGATTCTGTGATATGGTTTGGTTTTCAGTATTTTAGTAGATGTGGATTTTAAAATGTTTTGTTGAATTATGGTACACTGCCTTGAGCCCATTATCGCAGGGATTGTGGTATAGAAATTGATAATGATAATAATAATAATATGAAAACAGCCCCCAAGGTAGCTTAAGATCATATACACCCAGCACAGAAGGTATGGCATCTTTCTCATGTCAAAAGTCCAATTCTGACAGCTTACAGTTTTTAACACTTTACAATTTTTAAAAATTCATGATAATATTTCTTATACTATTTCATATGCAGCCATGATATATTTATATATGTTGATGAAACTGATATAATTTTTCCCCTATCAAATAAACTTTAATGAACCTGGCCTTCCAAGAACACTTATAATGATGTGAATATATTCTCACAAATGAGAGAATAGGGTTTTTTCAGCCCTTGCTTGATTAGAATGATGTCTGATCTGCACATTACTTTCCGACACAATAAAATCAGCACAATATGACTTTAATACATGGCTATTTACATATATACTTCTGAGCTCAAATAAGAATCAAGTTGAAAGTTAGTATGACAGGACAAACTCTTAACTAGACTCCAGAATAATTTATGATGCCATCATGCTAGAAGAAAGATGCGCATACAGCAGAATGCTATAGCTTAAATGAGAACACAATAAACTGTTTCCTAGCATCTGTGGAAGTCCTCAGGGGGTGTGGCCTAATATGCAAATGAGTTCATGCTGGACTTTTTCTACAGAAAGCCCTGTGTGAAACAATGGTGACATCAGGGGGTGTGGCCTAATATGCGAATGAGTTCATGCTGGGCTTTTTCTACAAAAAAAGCCCTGGCTACAAGAAAACATGGGGGATTTGTTCTGGAACAGATCTGTTCAGAAAGAAAGAAAAGAACTGGTGGTGGAGTCCAAACAGCTAGTAAAATACAAATGGGAATTAAGAATTCCATCCAGACAACTATTTAGGTGACTCAAGAATTCTGTGCTCATTAGGCAACCTGAAAACAATGTCTGGGGTAGTAATTCAAGAAGCACTGCATATAGAACTGTGTGGTGAACATGTGGAGTAATTTCCTTAATAGTTAGAAATATCAGTTGATGGTTTTTGTATAATCATTTATGCAATGTAAGTAATCATTTACATTTAATTGCACAGTCTGCATGAAATGCAAACTTGGGAATGCAGAAGGTTCTAGTTAACATGACACAACACTAGTCAGAACAGACATTGCTAGATGGGCCAGTGGTCTATAAGCAGTATTAAAGGTAGCTTCATATGTTTGTATGATTTGCATCTCTTATACAAATGTGTCAATAACAATTCTAATGACCCTGACTGTGAAGGTCAGCTTACATCTGGCTGCAACTGCCACTGTTTTCTTCAAATGTTCATTTTATATTCTTTATATATCACACACAACTGCTTAGGAACACTCTTGCACATGCTTACCATTGGCAGGTCTTTGAGAATCTGTATACCGTCTCCTGGGCCCATGTGTGCTATGTGGTTAAAGTTGGTTGGATTAGAAATTAATTTATTTCTCATTTCTGGATCTCGGAGCATCTCCCTGCAAGAAAAGATATTCAGGTCAGATATCTAGTTCATAAGGATAGTTCTTTAAAGATGAAATATACTTTTCATTAAAAATATAAATCTACAGGCCAAATATCTGGCCAGGTTTCAAGGGAGGGAAACTTTCAACTTCTGATGTTGATTCTATGCCAGATCTCAGCCTGATGAAAGGGGAAAGGGTCAGGAAGAACGGATGTTTGTTTTTAAAGGCTTAGCAGTCCATGCCCATAAAAGTCCAAATGGTTACTGAGACTCAGAGTGCACTACGAGAGGGAGTTGACACAACATTCAAGAAAAGGTGCAGAAGTGGACTGCTCAGTGATGATCTGGCACTGCAAAGACGGAAGCAGAGATGAAGGACAGAAGAAAAAAGAAGAATTAGAAGAGTATTACAGGACCTTTCACAGTTCACTGTCACAATAATTTTAAGAGTTTGTATTGAAAGGCACTAATGTGCTGTAGGTTACAAAGTAAATTTTTGTAAGAGATTTGAGCATCTTAGAGAAAAGGTAGGCATAAAACTGTGGTGCTCTAGTCCGGCAACCAGTGAAATGTTTGGTGCTGTTTTGAGAGCTGAACATGAAGCAAAGGAGATCTAGCTACATCAGTGAAAAGGTTGATGACGTTAGTGTTTCCCCACAGTTATTTACAAACATTTAAGGTGGAGAGAACACATGGCCAGAAACTTCAAAACATAGACCAACACCTTTGAAATATTTTCATAAAATTATGATTCTTTATGAATATTTTCATATGCCCTAAAGAACTACCATTCAAGTGGAGTTTTCACTTTATGAAAGCTGCACAAGGTTCATCAATTAAATAATTATTAGCATCAGAAGAGGGGAGTACACAACAGAGAGTGGAATAGAAATTACCCAAAATGTAAATGTCAGAATTAGACTCTGAAAGTAATACATATGCGTAATTAGCAATGTAATCCTCTTTTGTAAAACTTTTATTATCAGTCTTTAAATATATACAGTATATGTACACACATACACACACAAATGTACATATATACAGTACATGGAGGCATGCAGTCCAAAAATACAATAACTGTTCACACAAATATTTAATTTTAAAAGGACTTAAATAGTCAAACTGATATTTATACAAGTTATATATAAAGGATAAGTGCAAGGGAGGAGAGACAAAAATCTGAACATATTGTCCAGAAATCAACTTTTCCTTACAAATGAAAAACTACATTGACAGTAGACAAACAGGTCTTCAGGGCCTACAGGCGTGCACAGAAGATAAGTACAGGTTGAATACCGACCTCCTCTGTTGCATTCTCTCCTCCTCAGGCACTCTGAATGAGTAACGCCTCTTATTGTTGATATTTCGAACCATTTGCTTCCGGCTGTTATCTGAAGTCTCAGGAACTACCAGTTCATCACCCTCTAGGAACATAAAAACACCAAGCAGGTTACCCAGTGCAATGTGTATAAATATATCCTTCCCTTCAGAGGGAATTTTTGCTGGGACCAAGCCTATGGCTACCATCCTTTGCTTTCTTCTTTGGAAAATTGTGGGAAGCCACTTGTGGGAAGGGCGGGATATAAATCTTAAATAAATAAATAAATAAAAAAATGTGAGCTATGGCACACAGCATGGAAAGGTGTGTAACAGATTCCCAAAGCTTTTTTTATAGCAAGAAAAGCAGTTTCAGGTAGATGGGATAATTAGCAGTGATGTGAAAAGGAACAGGCATGTTAACCCTTTTCCAGCTGCTTTTTTTAGCTCCAGATCACACAGTCTATCATGGATTTCCTCTGTGCATAGTTCAAAACGGTATGGAAATCCGGTGGCAGGGGATATGAAATAGAGAAACAAAAGGTTAAGGAAAGAGTTAAGCTTCCGTCCTCTATCTCTGCTCCACTCAAAATCACTTTACTTGGATACAAAAAAAGTTGTTTGCATGGTGTTAGACATATTTGTACATATGTAATCCCCTATATTACTCATTTCTATTGTGCATATGATCTGCACACGTATATGGTAGAGGATGCAAAATGGATGGATTACCGAGAGAATTTTGATAACATGAAATATAATAAAAAGGCAATCTGAGCCAAGATACTAAGCTTGCAGACAGGAGCAGGAAAAACCCACTATAGCAGGTACTGGTTATTTCTCTCCCCCCCCCCCCCCCAGTTAGTTTGTGCATCATAATGCCTGCTGGAACTCTTGAAACTGATTTTTGAGACTGCCTTCTTAGAGCCAGTGAGACTTCATATCTGCACTATGAAGCACTCATGCAAATAATTGAATTTCAGGACTAAAAGGTAGAACAAATAAAAGTGTGCTCATGAAATGCTGAGCACCCTGATGTTGTGCCAGCAGCTTTCAAATTTTGGAAGAACTATCAGTCACTTACCATGTTTGGTAAACATAAACCTACCAGGTGCATTCTCAGGATTATGCTGCTCTCATATTACTTACTGCTGATAATAAATGTTGCTTATATTGATGTAAGATGAACTTTATAGAATGTACAGTGATATAGCAGAGAAAATACAGAAAAGAACACTTTCAATTCTCATCTAATAGAACTGAATTGTGCTTAGGAAAATCTAGTAGATAATAGGTTTAACTTTCAAAAAGATTCTGTTGCGTGGGACTCAATGATTTGTCAGCAGAAGATGTTGGCAGATGTGGGACTTTGCCATGTTCCCATTCACCCAGCAATCCCTTCCAATCCCAGGAAAGTCGATTCCCAGGGCCACATTGCATTAGTAGTCTAATAAATGTGTTGGAAGGACGCATCAACTCTTTGTTATTTTTTCCCGAGGCAGTCTCCAATTTGGAGAAAAAATCAAAACAATAAAATAGACACAAAGCATTATGCAGCAGCATATACCTATCAGCAATAAAACAAGCTGCAGAAAAATAGCCAATAGCAGCAGGATCAATAATAAACGACAGGCCCAGCTAGGAAAATACTCACTAAAATACTTGGGTTAAAAAAGAAAAGAGAGAAAAAAATCTTTGTCTGGCACCAAAAGCTTTGTACCAGTCAAAGAGCTGCAATGAGGGTATTCCAAAATCAAGATTCTGGAACAGAAAAGGCTTAGACTTTTATGACCACCCATATTACTTCAGAAGGTGGGGGCACAAAAATCAGAGTCCTCGTAGATAATCTTAAATGGTAGGTGGTTGAAGTGCATTGATTCCTGCCTGTTTAGAACTTCAAAGGTAGTCTGAATTAAATCTCTAGGAATTTCCCAACCTGACAAACCTACTCTAAAGAAAGCACGGTTGTGTGTACTACTGAGAAGATGTAAGCCTCCATCTCCAACAACAGAGCCAAGCAAGCTGCTCTTTTCAAGTGAATGCAACCCCATACACAGCGTTACCAACTCAGCAGTGATGCCATAGAGTTTACTCATTTTATATGTTTATTATTATCAATTTATATGTCCATTGTTATCAATTACTGAGTTTCAAAAAGATTGTGATGTTTTGACTTTTTGCTTTGTGATTTTATTAAATTTTGCTTACTTGTTTTCCTATTCTATTGTTAGAAGAGTAGGTTTTTATACCCTGCTTTTCTCTACTGTAAGGAGTCCCAAAGAGGCTTACATTTCCCATTTCCTTCCTCTCCACCTAACAGGCACCCTGTGAGTTTGGTGGGGCTGAAAGAACTGTGACTGGCCCAAAGTCACCCAGCAGGATGCATGTGGAGGAGCAGGGAATCAAACCCAGTTCTTCAGAGTAGAACCCGTTACTCTTAACCACTACACCAAATTGTTTTTAATCTAATGTTTTAATTTAAATGTTTTATTGTTGTCTTATTATGAATTTGTGAGCCGCCCTGAACCTGCTCCAGCGGGGAGGGCAGGATATAAAACAAATAAACCTAAACCTATGCTGGTTCTCAGCATCTCTTTGCTGAGAAGTGGTCTACATGTAGTGAAACAATAATTTTAAAATTATACATTTTATTTGTTGGGATAAAAGCAAAACCAAAACATTTTATAACAAGTGTTAACAAATCCATATGACTAAATAGATTTCAACGTCAGCTATGCTGAAGTACTAAATTAGAGGTGTACAGAAAAAAATTGGCATTTTTCAGATAAAATATCAGTATTTCCCAATATTCCTCAATCCCAATAGTGGTATGATACTGAGATTGGGGGAAATAATTGGGAAAGCCAAATTTATTTGGCATTTAAAACTACCTTTCTTTCACTCCCTTGAGTCACGCTGCCTCAGCAGCACACCTTCACCTACAGAGTTGCGCTGCCTCAGCCTTTTAAAAATGCCTTCCCTTCACTACACTTCTGCAAGTGAAGAGAATGCCTTCTCCAAGTTGCACCATCACAGTGATGGTGGCACAACTTGGCAAAATAGTTGGCCTGAATCAGAACCAAATAATATCAGCTTTTATTTGGGCCAGCTATATTGATAGCCTACCGTATTTTTCGGACCATAAGACACACTTTTCTCCCCCAAAAAAGTGGGGGGGAAAGTGTGTGCGTCTTATGGTCTGAAGGTACGTATCTTCGGGGGGCGAGGGGGTGATCCACTGCCTCTTCCTCCGATCCGGCGCTTCCCCCCGCGCCTGCTTGCCTGGCTCCATCTTCTTCAGCAAGTGCTGGGATCGCTTCACGTGGCCCCAGCGCTTCGCAAGTGCCGGCTGCGGAGGGAGCAGCGTGCTTCCTCCTTGCCTGGCTTCAGCTGTGATGTTTAAAGCAAGCGCTGGGATCGGAGGGGGGAGGGAGCAATCCCAGCGCTTGCTTTAAACATCACAGCTGAAGGCAGGCACACAGGCAAGGAGAAAGCACGCTGCCCTCTCCAGAGCCGGGGGCGGGTGCTTCCGACTTGCCTGTGTTCCTGCCTTCAGCTGTGATGTTTAAATCAAGTGCTGGGATCGGAGGGGGGAGGGAGCGATCCCAGCGCTTGCTTTAAACATCACAGCTGAAGGCAGGCACACAGGCAAGGAGAAAGCACGCTGCCCTCTCCACAGCCGGCGCTCACAAAGCGCTGCGTTTGTGGAGGGGGCGGGTGCTTCCTACTTGCCTGTGTTCCTGCCTTCAGCTGTGATGTTTAAAACAAGCGCTGGGATCGGAGGGGAGAAGGAGCGATCCCAGCGCTTTGTGATGCGACTTTGTGATGCGACGTTGCCCCAGAGTCAGAAATTACTGGTGCTTGCACAGGGGACTACCTTTACCTTTTTAATCTGCATCTGGCTGAATAAATACCAAAAAAGCCCCAAATAGGGTATTTTTCAAGTACTTATTTGGTTCAATTTAGACTGAATGCATACCCCTATACTAGATACTATGGATGGCTGAAGCTGAAATGAGTTCAGTGTGCTTTTCTTCACTCCTCTTCCCCATGTACTCTAGCTCCTCTGCCAGCTAAGGCATGCACCACAACTACATTCCTAATTTTATGCTTGATCTTGAGAACTAGAGGCTTGATTAAATTAAAGATACAATTCTTACCAGACTAATGTAAGGACCCATGGATTGGATTCAGCCCACCCACAATTTATTGTGCTGAACCACTGGAGATGCAGTTAAAAATGACGCATAACATCAGAAGTTTGTATCACATCAGCATAATATATACACTGGTGTCACTCTTACCTGCCATCTTATTTTTGAAATATATTAACCGAACTGTTTCTAATCCAAGGAGGTTTAGCGATCCATCTGTGTTTAAGGGGCGTACCTGAAATCATACAAGTAATGTGTCTTTTAGTAAAACAAAGTATTTATCATATTAAAAGAGTGCAAGTTCTTAATAATGCAGAACTATTGATACCAAGAGTCCTCCAGTGAATGTGAAAATGAATCTTTAATGAATGGAACAGAGCTCTTTACAAACCCCGCCCTCCCACAAAAAGAAACAATATTGGTTGAGAGGGAAGTTTCTGGTCATGAGAACTTCAGAGGGGGGAGGGGTTGTTGCACAGCATGCAGAAGGAGCATTCTTTGAGAGGCTACATATGATAGCACAGTCTCATAATATGAAACACTGAAGGAAAGTTAAAGAGTATACTTTGTTTGAAATCTGTCATAAGGAACATATGTTTTTAATCTAGGAAAGATTCAGCATAAAGTTTCAAGGAACTTCCAGTTTCCATTACACTCTCATGGTGGAAAACGAACATTTGCTAGCAGAACATTTTACAAGGGTTCATTATAAAAGGTAAAGATTAAAGCAGTGTATTAAAATAAGGACAGTTGCAGGCTGTGCATGAAATAGCCAAATGATAGGATGGCTGCAATTTTAAATATCTATTTCCTTCTAGTTATGTGACATGCAATATGAGTCTATAAAAATGTGTTTACATCAGTTAGCAATAAAAACCAAACAGATTCTCCAGTGGTGACTCAGTTCTTTGAAAAGTAGAAACACCAGCTACAATCTGTTGTCATGCTGATTATGCATATACATAACTATCAATTTCTTAGCCAAACAGTTGAATTTTCATTCTTTAAGATTTATTTAAAAATGTATATCCTTTCCACAAAGCCTAAGGCAGCTTACAAAATATAGAAATATACAAGTCCACCAAAGAGTTAAAACAGACAATTACCTTCTTAAGGGGGATAGTCTGAATCCACTCCATGGAGTTCACATCAAATATATCAACTGCATTCTCACTATATACTGAGAGGTATGGGGCATTATAACCTAGGAAGAGGTACAAGTACAGATCTTGGTAACATAAGTTTAATATTAATAAGATTTTACTGACGAGAAGATGGCCACTTCATGATATACAGCCACTGTAGATAACTGCAAGGACATTTTCTGGGTTGCATCCAAAAGTACCCTAATGTTTATGGAAGGAGTCCTTCCATGAATGGAAGAACACCTTTAGATCCATTGTATATAATCAAACTTGAGACTATTTTTATACATTTTAACTTCTTCAGCAACTCAGCCCCTACTTCATCTCCAAATTGGAGAAACTGTACAGCTTAGGCACAAACGGAGAACAGCAACCCAAAGCTAGTAAATGCATAAAATCCACTTTAGAACATGATTTGGAGGATTATTTGAAGTAACATTGTGTATCATTTACGTATACCCATTAAAAAGCTGTATCAGTCACTAATCCCATGCAACTTCTTAATGATCTATGTAAGCACCATTGAGTTGTTCATGATTATAAAAATGCTATGGATGTTCTACAAGCTATTAGTAGGAATTCAGCTGTATTGAATTAACACACTAGTTAGAACTTACAGGCAGAAGAAGGAGTTGCGGGCCACATTAGTTCCTGTTGCCTAGATCTTCGGCCTTGGCAGTCCACATAAACCCCCACGCTGCTAAAACACAGCAAGTATTCTTTATTTGAGATCTCAACTGCACAGATGGCATCCGATGGCTGTTGTGCAATGAATGACAATGTATGATCATCTGGGTGAAGTAAACTATGCGGGTTTCCTTCTCCATGCAAAGGGTATTTTAAGAATCCTGACTGGTAGCCCACACAGAGTCGCTCACTAAAGACTGCCATCCACTGGACATTCCCAGCCACTTGGATCTCTTTAATTTTTTTGTGACGTGTCTTGCTGTGATTTAGTTCATAGCAGAGGACTTGTCTTTTCATTGCCACACACAAGCAAGTAAGGGCTCCATGGCGCACTTGTCCTGAAACGATAGTCTGACAGCCCTTCGTCTCTGCCAGTTTATAAAAATCAGTCTCTCGTCCATCCAGGGCAGTCATAGGGAATAGCCGTACATGACGGTTTCGTCCTGAGATCACTGCTATAAGCTGTTCATTCGGAATGAGCTCAATCTGATGAACTTTTTTATTGTCACCAACACGAATTATCTCTGCAAAAATGGGGAGAAAAAAAACAATCTCAGGTGAGTATAACTTATACACTGATGTTGAACAACATTTTGAAAAGAAACTATTAACGTGCCAATAAACTGTTGTTTTATCTTGAAACCTAGAGAATGGCCTTGATCCAAACCTTGATTTTTGCCAGAGGAATTGCTCTTTCACTGGCAGAAGGGGAATTTTTAAAATTGATTCCACCCTCCCATTTCAGATGCCATCATTGCTGGCACTCTCCTGGAGGATTTCCCTGACCTTAGGTAATGGTGGCGGACTGCAGTGGGAGAGGAGAAGTAGAAAGAGTCTGTACTACTCCAATTGCATAACTTCAGATCCTTTCCTTTGTACCCTTTGAAGCTCATTGATTCACAAATCTTGAGCAGCAGCAGACCGGCCTTCCTTCCTTCCGCAAGGGCTGCTTCAGATCCAAGTCATTGTCTCAAAGCTCCTGTACCAGCAACTGTTTGCTTTTTGCTAGCAGTCACCACTACTGAAACAAAGAACTTCTTTTCCCTTTCCTGTTCATACACAATAGGGTTGCCAGGTCTTACCTGGCTGCCAGTGGGGGATCACATTCCTCTTCCTGGGAGTCTTTGGCACATGTGCAAAGCATGTGCCCTGCAATTACATCACTCGGAAGTGATGTCATTGCATCAGGCACATTGTGCAGGGGACACTCTATCATTTGGAGGGAAACTCTGTTGTCACCAAGTAAGCACCTTCAAAATAGGAACTATGTCATTTCCTATAATGTTTTTTTTCAGGTGAAAAACAGTGAAAGGTGTTAAATGAACTTGAAGTTTTACATATCTACAACTATTACAGACAGCAAAAACACACATTCTTTGTATATAAATGGCACGTTCAGCTACATAAACATTTATCCTGTCCTAAGAAGTACATACTGTGCCCTACTGCTATAGTCTTGACTTTCTAGAAACAGGCTTTTATTCCTGTTAGCTGCATTGAATGAAAGCACACACAGGCCAGCAAGCTTGGTTACAATCTGCCAGTGCAATACAAAACAGACTGAATTTCTTTTTCGGTAAATGAAAAAAATACAGAACAGCTTGACTTTTCAGCTGATCAGAGGAGGAAGCACAGCTAGCATCTATTAAAATAAACTAGAATCTTAAACCAGTACAAGAGGAGATAATTTAATAAAATGTTCCACTTATTTGAACTGCCCACACTTCAAACATAAACCATGTTCTCTTACCATCCTTGGTGACATGTACAACAAATAATCCTTCTTCATTTCCCAGAGCTATTCTTTCGTGATCTGTAATAGTTAAAATAGTTCCTAATCAAACATATGCTGAATAAGGGAAACAGCCATTTAGCAAAAACAGACTAATGATTTCAGTGATTGGAAGAAAACAGAATTTTCCATTCACATCAAATTGTCTGTTAAGAGATAAAAATTGTAACTTTCTTACTTTTTTCTGTTTGCTCTTACTCTTCTTCAGCCCAGCTCTTTAGAGCATTTAGCTGAAGTACCGATTTGGCAATGAAGAAATTTGTTTTATAAAGAAGAGTACATATAGCTCTTTCCCACCAGATCTTTCCTTAAAATTCTTTATTTTATTGTAAAACTCCAGGGCAATAGTTTTAGTCATAATAATGCATCTGAATATTAACTGTACAAGGCCAAAATACTGTGACTTACAGTTCATTATATTGCTAATGCTTTGAGTGAACAGACTCAAAGGCAATTATCAATGAAGATATCAAACTTAGCCAAATCTTGCTAAATCACTGATGCAAACTAGTAATGAAACACAATAGTTAAGAGAACAAGATAATGAAAGAAATGCTAGAATCCAAACAAGTATATTAAGTATTTATTTTAAGAGCAATTGTTTACCTATGATTGCTGCTGCCTGTGTTGTTTTAATGAGGGGCAAAGTGCTATCATAGGCCTCTTTAGGAACATAAACTGAACGATCTTTAAGCTTGTTCTTCTTTAAAATCCTGTGTAACTCATTCAGGACTCCTACCCACTTGCTCTTTTCATTCTCACTATCAGCCAGGATCAGGATTGAACACTTGTTACTGGATGCTGATAGCTGGGAAGCTGTCACCTGGAAAAAAACAGGTGTTTGTGTAGGATGGAAAAATAGCTGCCTTTGCATTTATTTATTTATTTATTTTTGTATATAGTTTGAGCCATGCCTGTGTTCAACAGACTGAAAAACTCAACACACACAATACATTCCACAGCTTACTGGTACAGAAAAGGAATATCAGGAAAAAATATTTATATTTCTCAGCTTAAAAGAGTTCATACATGCTGTTGTGACTTTGCTACCAGAAGTATAACATAGATCATAACAACTTTGATTTAGGAAATGAACTTTTTTATAGCACAATACCAATGAAAAACATGATTATCAGAGCACAATACCAATGAAAAACATAATTATTATTAACAGCATTGGGAATATGCTTATCTTTGCCTCAGCCCCAAACCCATCCTTACACATGCCAGGCTATACAAAATGTAACTCAGTTACATTCAACATGTTTTTCTTTTTCAGCATGGAGAAATTAGAACACAGAAAGACATGCAAACAAACAAGGGCCTCACAATGTCTTGCAAGGGGAGGAATCTCATTTTTCCTCTTTCCCTTTCCTGAAAACTTCCACAGCCTCTCCCCCTTTCCTGATTCCTTCTCTTCTTAACACCCACCAACCAACATACCTTACCTTTATCTGTCCCTGTCTGCAGTTTTCTCCTCTTCTCCCTGCCAGCCTCATCCAGGAAAACTCTGCGAGGTTCCAGCTGCTGGGCTAAGCCCAGTTGAATGGTAGGGAACTCATAAGGACTTACAGAGAGCATCTTATATTTTCTGCTCCTTGATTTTATTGTTACAACAACCCTGTACAGCAGGTTATAGGCTGAGAACTTATAACTGGACCAAGAGTACCAAGTGAGTTTCCATGGCAAAGTGGGAATTTGAAGCTGGGCCTCCTAGATCCTAGTTGGAAAATGTAACCAGAACAACATCATAGCTGGACCAAGGTGAGTAGAGAAAGTCGTGCAGTAGCAGGTCACCTAGGGGTTGCTGCCAGGACTGGCCCCAAAGAGTCCTCTCTCAAAGGTCAGAACAGCCCTGGAAAAAGCCTGCTCTGCTCCAACCTTTTACTGACAGAAACCAAAGGTGGAAGGAAGGTACTATTGTGGCTGCCTAATAATTGCCACTAATTACATTCATTTTTAAAGCTCCAGTGTTTTGTTTTTTTTACTATTTCAGATTTTTCTGCAACCTTGAGGCTTTTTTGCCTGATGATACCCACACACATATAACAAAACAATAATAATTAATCTATAGTAATAATTCTCTTATTGCCATGGCCTAACCGACGAAGGCTATTCGCTAATATTTTGAGAAAAACGATTGGCCTATCACGTATCAGTTAGTATCTCTGGCATCCCATTGGTTGACTTCCCTGCCCCGTCTACTCAGGCCCAGGAATGTTGAACAAACTGCCAGAAGCAGTCTTACCTCAGAGACAGTCATATCTCTTAGCTCTTCTCGGTCAACCAGCTTCAGAAAAGGCTGCAGAGCTCCTGAGGCCTCACAAAAGGCCCTATCAACAGCCCACACAGATGGCCTCCCAGCACACACAGCCTCAGAAGGCCACTGCAATAGCCAGGGAGCCTGGCACAGCCTCAGAGGGCACGGCTGTCCCACCTTTACTGTCTTTCACTCCCTCCTCTCCTCAGCCTCACCCAAAGATGGTTGCCTGAGAAGGAGATAGGGAAGCCTTCACAAGGTTGTTCAGATCAAAGGGGGGGAGAGAAATTAGGATAATGATGTCAGCTGCTTTGGCCCCCCCCCCACCACACACACACTGTGAAGAAAGACTGTCCTTTTCCTTAGAGGCTGCAGGGTTGCTAACTCCATGTTAGGAAATTCTAGATAGCAGAGGTCAGTTCCCCTTGAGAAAGGAGGGGAGTGAATGCCTTCACTTGAGTGTGTGGGAAGACAGCCAGGCTGGGGGGGTGGGGCACTCGCCCAGAGGCCTTTAGTGGTACCCTTCCAGGGTGGAAGGAAATTCCTAAGGGTTCACTACAAGCCTCTGAGGGAAAGGCCTTTCCTCCTGGGGAACCATTGTTGCCAGTCTCCAGGAGAGGGCTGGAGATCACTCAGAATTACAACCGCTATCCAAATAGATGGCAGAGATCAGCTCCCCTTGAGATGGGGGGCAGAGTGAATGCGTTCACTTGGGTGGGTGGGAATACAGCCAGGCGGTGGGGAGGGGGGCACTCACCCAGGGGCCTTTAGTGGTACCTTTCCAAATTGGTGGGAAATTCCTGCAAATTCTGTGGTGGAATTTGAGGACATATGAGTTAGGGCTTCCGAGTGGGATCTGCCAGACCCAGGTTCTTGCTGTGGAAGCTGACTGAGTGATTTTGGACCAGGCATAGACTTCCAGCCTAACCTGTCTCACAGGGTTGTTGTTCAGATCACATGGGAGGAGAGGAGAATGATGCAAACTGTTTTGTCTCCCCCACTCCTCCATGAAGAAAGACGGTCATTTTCCTATGTAGAAGCTTCAGGGAGGGGAAGGCAATGGAAAGTTGAAGTCAGAGGACAGATAAAGGAAAGGAGATAGGGTTGCCAACTCCAGGTTAGGGGTGGGGCCTGAAGAGAGTGGGGTTTGAGAAGGGATAAGACCTCAGACAGGTACAATGCCATTTCCTTCTGGGGAGCCACTGGAGATCACTCAGATTTACAGCTGTTCTCTAGATGGCAGACATTAGCTTCCTTGAGGCGTGTGTGTGTGTGTGGGGGGGGGGGGTCAATGCCTTCACTTGGGTGGGTGGGAAGACAGCAAGGGTGGGCACTCGCCCAGAGCCTCCTTCTAGAACCTGTTGTATTTTTCTTCACAACAGGCCTTACTCCTAGTAATTAATAAAGCAAATGGGGTGGGGAAGAGAAAAGCTAAGGAAAAAGTACACTTGAAAGGCATCAGCTTCCTCCAAAACATTCCCAGAAGAATTAGTTCTCTAGTAGCCAACTGTACCAGGCCCACTAACCAAGACTGTATTAAAGCAGGATTAGTTGGTTTCCAGTAGTAAAGTATCAGGTTTTTGTCTGTCAAGAAATCCAAGAAACCCAAGCCTCCTGAGCATCAGAAAAGCATTCATATTTGCATTTATGCTGGTTGGATTTGAACAGTCTTTCCAACCACTTGGCAATGGTGTGGATAGCTATAAAGTACTGTTGCAATTTTTGATATGGAAATGCTGAAAAACAAGTGTTTTTACACTTCCTGTGTGCAGTGCTGAATAAATATGGCTAAGGTTATGCTTTTAATCTATTTCAATCAGCATCTTATTTTCTTACAAGAGGTTTCAGTTCAGTGTGAACAACTTGGAGAAAGAATTAAAAGTAATTTAAAATGTCATTAAAAGAAGTATACTTTCCAAGACCTGGTAAACCAAAACAGAGTGTAAGTAACGCCCGCAGCTTCAGAAGAATATGAAGGCAGCCACAAGCTTTAAAGCTTGCAACAGCAGAAGAAAATGGAATAAATCATGATATGGACATCATTCTACATTATTCTTTTGAAATCCAAACAGAATTAATAAATTGAGTCGAGTCAAATGTTCACAATTTTCAATTTGCACATTAACCAACTAAGGAAACTATAGGAAAATAAATTCCCTGCCCCCTAGTTTTTATCCACATGTTGACTACAGCTCAGAAAGAACCATACAACTTCTATTCACTACTAACAGCTACACCAACAGTTTCATGGACTTTAGGTGAAGGTTTACAGAAAGTATCACAAAGGGACTCTGCCCTAAGCTCAATGGAATAAAGAAACTTCCCTAAACTTTGTCAAACAATCTCAAGGAACCAAACAGTCACCTTGATTCCAGGTCTTGGGAACAAAAGAGCTCTGCTGGATCAGACCAATGGTCTGCCTAGTCCAGTATCCTGTCTCACACAGTGCCCTTCAGTTCCTCTGAATGGCTAACAATAGGGCATAGAGGCTAAGGCCTTCCCCTGATGTTGCCTCCTGGCTCTGGGATTCAGAGGCTTAGTGGCTCTGAATGTGGAGTTTTCCCTCAGTTATCATGGCTAGCGGCCACTGATAGACTTATTCTATTTATCTATTTATTATTTATCAGTAATAAATAAAAGCCTTATTCTCCACGACTCTATCTAATTCCCTTCTAAAGTTGTTTATTCCTGTGGGCACCTCCATGAACTTCACTTATTGGTCTAGCTCTGGGACTGGATGGTTTCCCAGAGCAGTAACAGTCAATCTTTGGTGGCTTTTGCACTTTTTCTTCTAGTGTCCTGCACATGATAATAAAAAGAGACATTTCAAGTGGGTACAAAGAAGTACAATTTTAAAAAGAGCTATCTTTAGAACAAGAGTGAAACTGAAAAGCAAATGAAAAAGGTACATTTGGTTCATTCCTATTTTTAAGCAATGGTTTCAACCCTAATATACACTACCTACTCTAAAGATACAGGGAATATCTTTTCGATTTGCGTGGATGACATCAGAAGCCAAGACTGAACAAACGGAGAATTCTTCATCTCTGTGAAAAAAACAAAATTTATCAGAGAATAGAAATTTATTTGATTTTTGAAAACTTACAATGCTCATATTATAGAGTAAATCAGTAATAAATAAAAGCCCAACCTTGATGGCAAATCTGAGAAATTTCATTGGTTGGATGCTCATATTATAATGTAAAACCATCTTCTATATATATGAGAGACATAATCTTGGTATGTATCTTTGTATAAATGAATGTCTTTTAGCTTATTGGTGTTCCCTTCCTCTTAGAAAATGTGTTCATTTTTGAATAATTAACGTATGTTGAATTTGGGAATAAACAGTAATGGCAGAAGAAAGTTTTGATAATTAAGGAAATAACTGTGTTTAAAAGAAATCAATGAGCCTGAAGACTGGAACTGATCTGTATTGACATAATCACAATTTGAAGGTATTGTTAATGTTATGTATGAGCTGCCTGGAAACTGTTGAAGGGGGGGTGTTTATATATAGATACTTTGTTCAGTTCTTTTTTCCTCTTTTTATTTCTGCATCCTTTAAAATAAAATAAAAATCTTTTAAAAAATAACTGGATGCCTTATTACAAAAAAAATCAATAAAATATTTAGGCATCAATATAACAGGATAAAATAAAAATCTATACAAAGATAATTATCAGTTCAGTTTATTAGATTTAAAAGCCCATAGACCATGCACCATAAAAGTTAACTTAAAATTTTAAAAGGTTTTAAACATTTAAGAAGACAGTATAACAAAAATATGCCACATCTATTATACAATTGTGACACAAATTGCTCAGCAAAAAATTAACTATGGCTTTCCAAATCATGGTCGAGATCTTTGGTAACCCTAACTCTAACCATATCACTGAGGAAGCGATAGATGGCGGCAGAGATAAAATTTTATGGAAAAAAGTTCTTTCCAAGAGGTCTATCACACTTATGAACCATATTGGGGAGCCATACAAAATACGAGGCAAAATTAAGGCTCAATATGCTTTCAAAAAAGCTGGAACATATTGGGCTCCTTGGGTATAATTTTTTTGTGCCAATAATGTTTGTTATTTCTTGTTGCTGTTCTTTTTTTTGTTCTAGCTGTTTACACTGGTTATTACAATAGTTCTCTTTTCCCCTTTGTGTTGGTATCTAGAACACTGCATTTTAGACTTCTAATTTCTATTAGTCACCTTTTACTTTTGCTTCTTGTCCATCTTAAGCAAGACATGGACTTTCTCTCTCTCTCTCTCTGTCAAGTATGCTATTTCTAAGTACTGGTTTTATATGTACCTAAGAAACAGGCCAGAGTTAAAGCAGAGCATCACCTTTGTCTTTCCTCCTTTCTTCTTCTCCCCCCTTTGAATGTATAATAAATCCATCTGGACTCAGGATGTTTTAGAGTAACCTTGTATTAACGGTGTAGAATGCCTCTCCCCCTGATTCACACAGCCATGCCTTATCAGCTCACAGAGAATGTGTGAGAAATGGAGATGTTGTCATTAGCTAACATTCCTTAGCCATAAAAGAGATACTAGTGAGTAGCCTTTGAACTCTCAACTCAATTTACATCTGTAAGTTATTCTTTTGAAGTTATCTGTGACCATGCCTTTTGAAGTTTGCCTGTAAGATACTATCCAATACTATGTATGCCATTACTTCCAAGGAATCCGTCCTTGGAGCAAGCTATGGAGTTTTACAATAAAGCAAGTTTTTGATTAAAGAACAAACGCTTGATTATTGCAAAATATCAATGCTTGACACTCACTCTCTCTCAAAAACATTTGCTGTCTTTGGTATAGAAACAATGGCGCTCTTTACAACAACAACAAAAAACAAACACAAGATGTTTCTTACCTCATATCAAGAACCTGACTCACTACTACACTGGGCTGGGATGTTTTTCCTTCTGCAATATCATAAAGGAAGAGCTTGAAGTCACAGACAACAGCCAATGCCCTCTGCCACCCTTTCTTCACTCCAGCTGGTTTAGGAACCTGTACCAAAATTGATTTCACTGATATTAAAATGTAAAATATTTCAATTTATGCCACTAGTTTCATTTGTCTTTGGAGATGCAAAGTTTGATCTTAACTAGTTCAAGAGAATAATTATATTAAAAACCAAACTGATTTAACTGCCTTGTCACTGGTGTTGCTATAATCTGACAGGCATCCTGCAAGTGGACACCTTAAGAAGCAGGCTGTCTCAAGAACACAGATGGTATGCTGAAATACATCCAGAACACGTGGTAAGGGTCCTAGGCTGTAAAGGGCTTTAAAAAAATAATAGCCAGCACTTTAAATTGGGTCAGGAGGCACTGGAGTTATAAGTTCCAAGTGGCTGATCTCTGACAGACAGGGCTGACACATCCCGGTAGGCCAATTAGGCAGCTGCCTATGGGTGCCACCTGGCCACAGGGGCAGCAGGTGCCCCTTTCCCCTCCCACCACACACTTGCCTGCCTTGCAGTCCAGCCTGGCCAGGAGTGATGCAAATGGCAGGGGTGGCAAGAGAGGGGAGAGTGTAGGCGCCCCACAGGAGAGGAGTTAAGAGAGCGGGGAAAGGCAGGGAGTGAGCAAGTGACTGGGGTGGGCAGAGCTAGCAGCCAGAGGCTGGCCTCTCTTCCTCCCCATCCCCTTCTGCAGCAGTGGGCTGGTGGTGGAGCCTGCTGTTGGATGCCACCGCTGCCCTCCACCTTTCTTCTGCCTGCATTTCTACACCACAAGGCACAAGAACAAGACTAGACTGCCCCCCCCCCCCCGGCATCTGTTGACAACCCTAAAGGATCTTCCAGCCTTCCTTGCTTGCTTCTGTCAGCCTGTGTCAAATCACATTGCAGAAAGTCAGGAGCTTCCCCTTTAAGAAAGCGGACTTGGCTTGAGAGGTGGGCTGGGCTGGCCTGGCCTGAAAGTTCCCTGAGCTGATGGCTATCTTGCTAGAGGAAGTCAGGCAGAGCCATGAGATCTGCACCCAAAGCAGGAGGAGGTGCTGGCTAAGGTTGGGGATCCCAATTGCATCACAGTTGCTGACTCCCAGGGATGCTTTTTCAAGTCTGTCGCTATGCAGATCCTCTTTCAAAAAGGGAGCGTGAGAATCCAAACTATAGAAATCCAGTTGATTTCATGAGGGGGAGAGGAGTAGGATGTTGGTGCCAATGCTGCATAACCATGCAAGTGATTATGTGTTAAAAGTACTCGAGCTGCTTTGACACTCAGGTGCTGAGAATTCCAGGTGCCTGGTTGGCACATAACAACATTAAAAAGTGTTGTTCTCCATAAAATTAGTCAGTGTAGTGCAGCAGCAGCACAAAGCAATATTGAAAACATTCTTAGCAGTCAGCACCCTCAGAATGCCGTGAAAAAATAGAACCCTTGTCTGCTCACAATATAAACTGTGAAAAGAGGAAGCCAACCATAAAGTTGGTCCTGCAAAAAATAAAATCCGTATCTTGCCACCCTTCACCATGCTAAAAGAAATAAGGAACCAGACCACTTCAGTGATCAGAGTGACAGACAGAGAAGTTCAGTTTGCATTCCCTTTCCCCACAAGGAACATCTCCATGGCAGGCAGCAATTCAGCAGTTTCCTCCCCTGCATGAAGATGCAGTGATGTGAAAGGAGATCGGTTGTACCTTAAAGGCTAATAAAATTTATCGACCCATAATCTGTGTTTTACTTTTTTGAAGATTCAAACAGGGACTTGATGAGGAAAACCCCCCACCAAATCTCTCTCCAACACCTCCATTCTCTACGTGATGGTACATCTCCCCCCCACCCCATGAAATATTGGTGACAGGACCAGGAAAGAAAGAAAATAATAATAATTCCTTCCAACTCAGATTAAATGATTTCCATCTTGTAACTTGCTGTTGGTGTGAATTCAAACAGAAATGGTCAATGAGGCAGGCGGCAGCCAGATGAAAGGCGGATTGTCCGCAGAAGAGGCCAATCAGTGTGCATGCTGAAGCTTTCTTGTGACACTGCTGCCTCGCTCACTCCCCCTCCCACCTCTCCCCCCACCCACACAATGTTGCTGCTGCTCCCCACTTGCTCCTCCCTCCCTTCCTGACCCCCCTTCTGAGTCCCACTGTTTGTTGCTGCTGCATTGGACCTAAGCAACTGGAGCAGCTTCATCTTCTGGTAATCCCCCCTCCCCTTTCCTCCACCTTCCCCCGCCCTTCTCCACCAAAAAAGGGGGGAGAGTGTGAGCAGGATGGGACAAGATAGAGCAAGTGATTGTTCTTGGCTTCCCTCCCTTGCTGTGCTGTTGCCACTGCACTCACCCAGCAGAGGGCAGGTACAGATGGGGGGGGGGGGCAGCGGGACCCTGCTTGCCTATGGCACAAAAAACCCTGGTGCCACCCTGCTGACAGTGTCGTGCTGCAATATTTTGTGCCAAATGATTAGGGAATTTGTGACACTTAACTTGTATGGATTTATAGTGCTGACTTGCACTATTTATGAACTTTACAATATTTACTGTAAAATGGTCTCTTTTGTTGCTGCCATTTACATCCTCAGAAAAGCAATAAAAAATGAACCAATGGAACTATGTTTCACTTTAATTTATCCAGCTGAATAAGAAGATACTACTGTCAGTCTAAGAAACTGAATTTCCATTACTTACTCGGACATGCCCTTCATAAGCAGTTCCTATGCCTTTCTGAGGGTCAATCCCTAAAGGACCCTTTGTCTGTTCAGGAGGGATAGGACATACTGCTGGTGCCTTATCTGCACAGGTCACATGGCATGAAAATCCACATACTGGGGGAAAAACAAAATTTATACTTCAAACATTTCCTTTCTTCAGAACAGTAACAAATGAAATTCACAAATGATGTCCCATTGTAAACTTTGTTGTTCATTAATGGAAACTTGATTTCTTTTAAAAAAAATAATAAAAAAATTCAAGTATATACAAACATAGCTTCAAAACAATGCTAAAAATAACAAGCATACATATATATAAATATGCAGTATAAACATAAAGTTAAAACTTTAGACACTATACATCAGCATTTACCCAAACTCTGGTAACTGTATCCACAGGATAATAATAACATAGGGTGTCCTAGTCCTTTAACTTTCGTAGAGTTTTAAATGCATCTTTCCAAGGTAATTATAAATTCTAGATAATTAGTTCACAAGTATAGATAAAGTTTTCATGTTTTCAAAAAGATTTCACCTTGCTGTTCTAAATGATCTAAAATAGGATTCTAAACAGTTTCAAACCCTGATTTCTTAATGGCAGCCATGTTAAGACTACTTCACTCACTAGGAATAAGGCTCGTTGTGGAGAAAAATACAACAGGCTCTAGAAAGAGGCTCTGGGTGACTGCCCCCACACCCTTCCTGTTTTCCCACCCACCCACACAAGTGAAGGCATTCACTCCCCTCCACCCTTGGTGTCTTCCCACCCCCTCCAACTACCCCCCCACCTCTTCCTCTCAACTATCCCCACACCCTTGGCACTCCACTACTCCTCTCACCTGTGACATTCACTCACCCTCACCCTTGCTGTCTTTCCACTCACCCACCAGCCCTTGGCCTTCACTCATCCTGCCACTTGCTATCTTTCCACCCAGCTGAAACAGATGCTAGCTTCCCACCTGCTCCCCATGGGTGTGTGTGTCCCCATGTCTGCGATGGCTCAAAGCCCTGAAAGAGGTCCAGAATGGAGATAAGGAAGAATAATTATGGAGGGGGTGGTGTGGGTGTGTGAGACAATGGTCACACAGATGCTGAAGCTCAGAATTCCTTTTGTTTGCAGAGCACTATTGCTGCCTTTTCCTGACGGGAATGCTAGCCTGTGTTGCTATTTCCAATTAGACCTTTATCAAAGGGGCATACTTCCCATATCACCTTTTAATAGAACATTCACATAAGCACTAGTCATGGAGAATCACTTTCTGTGAGCATTCCCGTCAGAGGCAAACCTGTGATTCCCACCTTATTACTTGTTGAAATTTTGGAAATCCTTGAAGCTTCACTTTGCAACTTTGAAGAACAATACAGATTTTAAAGAACAAAGTGGAAGAATCTACAGCAAAGCTTTCTGCAGCACTAGCACTTTAAATCCTCTCGCTGTGGAGGGCGGATCGTTCGAAGCACTGGAAGTCTGAATAGAGACATTTTCTGCACATTGAAATGGATTTATTGTTGAGCTTCGGGGATTTCATTATATTGCATTCTGAAGATTTATGAATATTTATGAATTTGAAGATTTTGACTGTTCTACAAATAATGTATATGAAGGTTTTTTGCATACTGATACTATATTGAATTTCATTGGTGTTTCGTTATTTTTCTGCAGTTATTCCAGTGTTTCTTAACCTCCAGGTGGAGCCTGAAGATCTCCTGGTATCACAACTGAACTCCAGACAACAGATTTCACTCTCCCTGGGGAAAATAACTGCTTTGGAGGGGTGGAAGGAAAATAACTGAGGGTGGGGAAAATAACTGCTTTGGAGGATGGACTCTATGACATAATATCCAGCTGAGGCCTCTCTCCCTTTACTGACAGAACCAGGCTTGGTTGCCTAGCAACCACTGCCTAGCAGCTTCCCCAGTGGCACAATCCTTGTCAGTCCTGGGGCAAGCCGGAGGGGATTGAGTGACTGGAAAGAGGCGGCCGCCATGGCCTCTGAGAAAATGCTCCTGGTGGGGCCAGGCCTTGCTGCCTAGTTGCATTACCACCTTTGTTCTCTGTTTCTTTGCTGTCTCCCTGCTGCTGCCTACTTTATTTTCTGAATGCCACAGAGAGTGGGTAGGCAACAGCGGGCGGGAGAGAGAAGTGGAATCTACCAATGGAATGCAATAAAACTTGAGCGGCTGTTGACAGACCAATGGCTGATGAAGTGCATACCACAGCAAATGGGATAGCTGGAAAGTGCTTGAGCTTTTATATATATTTAGTTGATTACATTAGGATTACATTTTGGTACCAAGAATTATGTGCTTTAAACATCTACAGAAAAGATTCACGACTGTTTACTTGTGATATAGAAAAATTGGCTCTAAAATTTTCAATATGAGAAAAGATGGTTTTATATTTGTCAGTCTTACCTTCACAAGTACATCCCTGTCTTATTAAGCCAACCATCAAAGATGTGCACTGATTACATTTTGTAGGGGTATTAAAGGATTTCACTACAAACTGATGGGCCTTAGGCTGTGAAACAAAAAGATACAGGTTAGGTGCAGGTATTTTACTAACCAAAATGATAAATACAAATGGCAGATGTTAGATTAAAAGTCTCATTTAGCTACAAGTTTATACACAAAACCCTGGCTGCTGTCACATCTTAAAATATTTCAGTTATTATTGATTCCTTATCCTGTGATCTAAATAGTAAACTAATTATTTAAATGAATCTGATCTAATGATTTAAAATTAACCTGGAGTAACTGCAAAAGATTGCCTGCAAAACATTTTGAAAATTCTGATTTGTACACTAGTCATCTTGCCTGTGTACAAATTCTGATCTGTACACAGTCATCTTGCCTCAGTGGCTGTGTCCAAGATAACACCAGCTGTGAAATCTAACTTCTTGAGCAGTGGCATCCATTTGAACAAACATAATTTTGTTTTTTTTCCCACCAGAGATATTATATGAGAAAGAATTCCAATTACATCTGTTGTTATTCCAATGATTCATAATTAGGTTTAGACACATTTGGTTAGAAAACTGCTTAATCTCTTTACTTTAGAGGCGCATTTGTCCAAGAATATTTGAGATTTTTAAGAGGATGCCTTACTACTGTTAACTTACAAAATGCAAAAAAAAAGTTCAGAAATCTACTGTGAGGCATGTATTTCTACATTACTGGGGCAGGCACGTGTTAAATGCTTTTGACATGTCACACCTAGTTTCTGTCTTGTCTAGCTTCTGTCATGTCTAGTTTGCTCTTAGTAGCACTGGCATCCATATCCTAATGATGAAATGCAAGAGGCATTAGCTCATGACACTTTTAGAGGACAGATGCTACTGTGGTTCTGGAACACTTTCCAGACAGAATTTTTGATGTACCTTTGGAACAGAGAGTCCTGAACCAATATATGGTGACCTTGTGGTTGGTGTGTGAACAGGACGCAAAGGATGATCTGAAACCTAAACAGAGATATAGTGAAAATTAGTTAGAGCGTCAAACAGGTATCATCAAAAGCCATCTCAGAAACAAATTGCTCCAAAATAACATAAAGCGAAAATCTTACTGAAAGAACTAAAAGAGTGTTCACTTTGGATAATGCATGCCCAGCATCTTACTATCGAACAAAATATTTAAGCATCTTTACTTTTAAACAATTTTATTAATAACATGTGCTTCTTTCTAATCACCCCTCCCCGTTACTTGACTCCTGCCAGTGTTATTTACTCAAAATACTAACATTAAAAGGTACCCTTAATTACTGAGAACGAAAATTAATATTCTTCTTTCTTCTAAAGTTTAATCATTATCAAAAATTGTCCAAAGTCCTTTTACTTTCCACTCGTCTTCTACATAACTTCTAAATTTTTTCCACTCCCTTTTAAAATCTTCTAAATCATAGTCTCTTAAAGTTCTTGTTAATTTGTCCATCTCAAGTCATGTCATAACTTTTACAATCCAATCCCATTTTTCTGGTATATTTTCTTGCTTCCATAACTGCACATATAGTGTCCTAGCAGCTGAAAGCAAGTACCAAATTATAGTTCTATCTTCTTTTGGAAATTTTTCCATTTGTAATACCAACAGAAAAGTCTCTGCAGCTTTCTTGATTTCACATCCCAAGATCCTAGAAATTTATTTAAGCATCTTTAAATGTTCTTTTGCTATCTTTAACACTGACTTAATTAGCAGATATGTATTTAACACAAACATGTGTTCTACTGGATATGCCCCAAATGCATAGCATTTGGAAAGCTCAATTCAAGTGAATCTTATACCTTGTGGATACAATAGAATTAATTTTGCTTTTGATATTTGTCCTCCAAGGAACCTGTTCTCTACACTTCCTTTGATGTTTGTAGCAAAAATAATTATTTAGTATTTCTATTATTCAAGCTGTGTATAATATGAGCAGATGTAATATTCTGCATCCATGAAATGACTTCAAGGACTATTATATCTGTGGATGCACAGCGGTAAAAATGGTTGATTGGACTGTATCATCTGTGATCCATCCAGCTTGATGGACGAATATATTTGTTCACATAATGCATAACTGACTTGTGAAACTCGCAGCCATAGGATGGAGTGATGATCACTAATACTGCTAGTTTTAAGAAGGGATCAGACTAATTCATGGAAGAATTCAGTGGTTATTAACCATGATAGCTAAATGAAGCCTTTATGTTCAGATGCAATATACCCAGGGCTTTCTTTGTAACAGGATCTCTTTTATAAATTAGGCCACACCCCTCTTATGTAGCCAATCCTTCAAGAGCTTACGGGGCTCTTATTACAGAGTCTACTGTAAACTCTCAGAGGATTGGCTACATCAGGGGTGTGTGGCCTAATATGCAAAGAAGTTCCTGCTACAAAGAAGAAGAATGAAGAATTGCAGATTTATACCCCGCCCTTCTCTCTGAATTAGAGACTCAGAGCGGCTTACAATCTCCTATATCTTCTCCCCCCACAACATACACCCTGTGAGATGGGTGGGGCTGAGAGGGCTCTCATAGCAGCTGCCTTTTCAAGGACAACCTCTGCCAGAGCAATAGATAACCCAAGGCCATTTCAGCAGGTGCAAGTGGAGGAGTGGGGAATCAAACCTGGTTCTCCAGATAAGAGTCCACACACTTAACCACTACACCAAACAAAGCCCTGCGTATACCTCTGAATTGGGGTTGTCAGGTCTGACTCAAGAAATATCTTGGGGTGAAGTCAGGAGCAAGGTGTGACAAGCACGACTGAGCTCTGAAGCGAGTTGTGGCCATCACATTTAAAGGGACTGCACATTGTTTAAATGCTTCTCCTCCATTTGGAAATAATGAAGGATAGTAGCACCTTCTTTTGGACCCCCTCATCCAATCTTTTTGAAATTTGGAGGGTGTTTTGAGGAGATGCACCAGACACTAAAAAAACACAGGCACCCCCAGCCTCTGGCACTCATGGATCGATTCTCCATTATACCCTATGGGAATCAGTCTCCATAGGGTATACTGGAGGGCCCAGCAGACATTTCCTTCCCCCTCCCCACTTTCTGATGTCCCTGAAGTGGGGGGAGGGCCTCCAAACCGGGGGATCTCCTGCCCCCACCTGGGAATTGACAACCCTACTCTGAATACCAGTTGCTGAGTGGCAACAACAGGGGAAGCTTTTGTCTCCCTCTGTCCACTACTTGTGGGCCTTCCAGAACATCTGACAGCCACTGCGGCAAACAGATTTTGGATTAGATGGACCATTTGTCTGATTTAACAGGACTCTTTTTATGTTCTTATGATCTGCTCAAATGTAAAAGGTCTCTTTTTGAATTGCAGCCTAATTGTAGCATCTGCCTTGTAGGTTTGTACAGGAATGATGGAACAGATTGATATGGAAGCTAAAAGAAGTGCAAAAGAAAAACACACAGAGGACATGTTATAAAGATGTTTTTGCAAGGCTTAGCATCACAGAAAAAACAGAAGCAGCAGCAAATAGAGGAAAAGCAAATGAAGCAATGCTCCATCCCAGCTGCAACTGGTAATGCCTGAAAAGAAGCAGCAGCAGCAGCAGCAGTTCACCTGACCTGAACTAGCCAGATCCATATTTGATCTACCACTGCTTTTATACTCAAGACATGTTCACATGTTATATGGTACTGAATGTACATTCAAGAGAGAGTGAGATCTAATCTCTGCTTCTTGATGGGTGTACTATATATGTGTTGCATTCTTATTTTACATTTTTAGGTGCATACCTAAGAGAAATGCATATTTGAAAACAACTGCATGAAACAGAGCCATTGTCACAGACCCAAACCAATCCTATGTGTAAATTCAGAGATATTCCCAGATTCAGTCTTCTGTAGCAGTGGGTGAAACAGCATTATCTACCTCATACTAGTAGTCTTATATCACATTTGAAAACATAGAATGGTGCTTTATTCTTAATGGATCTCGTACAAAAAGTTGCCTAAAAGGCACACTATTTCAAATTTGTACCTATCTGGCACTACAGAACAATTAATTCTTAAGTAGATGTTCTCATAGTTAATAGTACCTCAATTGGTTCAATGTCACTAGCTGTGGAAGGGGACCTAGATCTTGAATGAAGGTGACACTTGATATCTTCATCCCGTGAAGGCGTATTAGATAAGGTAAAATTTTCAACAGAATCAATCTAAAAAAATAACCAAAGGAAAGAAACGGAAAAAAAATGAAAAGAAAAAGTTTAAGAAGCCACTTTTGATAATCTGCCTTTTGGGGGGGGGGGCAGGGGGGGGGGAGTGGACACAGAAATACAGATAGCGATTTATACCAGGCTTAAATAAAGGTAACAGCAAATAATAATCTGGCACCCAAATACAAAGCATTTGAGTTGGTTATCTGCTAGAAACAAGTATATCCTATTGGTTTCTACTACAGGGATCAGTAAAATCCAACCTAAGCTTATAGTTGTTGGTAATTAGGATAGGCAGTGAATAATATAAAATCAAGCATGTGATTATGTTTACATATGACTGGGGCTTCACTAATTATGCTAATTACTATAATTACACTAATTATAAAAGGCTTAAATGATTATTTTACAAATTCTTTTACAAATAGTGATGGAAAGGAGGAGATATTTTAAAGATGCTTCTTAAGTTACAGAGCTAAACCAAAATTCTGCAAATAAATACAATAGATATAGATACTAATATCTGTGAGCTCTTTCTGTTGCAGAAGGGACATCTTCCACTTTCCAGGTCATCTGTAGCTGCAATTGAGGCTTGGGGGACCCTCGACATCCTCATAGGATGCAGTATGGAAAAGCTGCATCTTGAGTGGCAAAACTATAAAAATTGAGCACCCTCTAAACAGCATGGGCACTCAGAATTGAACCCTATTATTGTTATTATGGTATGCCATGATGATTAATGAATGTATCTTGTACAAAAACGTTCTCAATAATTATGTCCATACTACATAGACTACAGCTTTTTAAAAGAGTATGTTTTTTTCCTGACCAGACTCACTTTCCCCACAACCAGCTGGCAGCTGTGGGGAACTCAACTGCAGCTTGAGAAAACAGCATGGGGGGCAGGCAGAAGTTCTTCCTACCCACACAATATGAAATGGATCCTGTGGAATGTGAGGCAATATGTTTGATCGCTCTAGATAATCAAGTTTGAATGTCTTCTTGGTGCTCCGCCAGGGCCGACCCCAGCGGGGCCTTTCCAAGGACCTCACTAAACCATTCGACTAGTAGTAGCGACGGGTGGTGTGTACAAAGGTCAGGGACTTAATCAACATGGGCTTGTAACCTGCACTTACTGGGAATTCCTAGTTCATGGGGAATAATTGCAATCCCCGATCCCTATCACGAATGGGGTTCAACAGGTTACCTGCACCTGTTGGTGTAGGGTAGACACACGTTGAGCCAGTCAGTGTAGCAAACGTGCAGCCCCGGACATCTAAGGGCATCACAGACTTGTTATTGCTCAATCTTGGGTGGCTGAACACCACTTGTCCTTCTAAGAAGCTGGACGGGGGCAATATGTTACCCACAGTGGCCATCTGGCTGAGAGGAAAGCAAGTCTGGCCAGGAGAAATCCAAAGTGACTAGTTAACATATCATATAGTTCAGGCCTTAGTCATATATGGTTTAGCATATAATGGCCTGTAGTTGTCAAACAATATGAAAAAGCTATCTTCTTAGATTATCCTAACCTATTGAGCTAAATTCTTTTTGGCAGCAGAATTCTAATAAATCATTTTGTAAAAACATTATTGTTGTTGTTACTGTATTGAAATGTTTTGAAAAGTGGCATTCATGGACAAAATTCTGTTAATACTAATAATAAAGATGATGTTTAAAACACTATAGTGAAACTTCTTGTGTTATGCAAAGTATTTTTCTTGCCTGTTTTAAATTATCTTTAGTTAGTTAAAGAAGTTTGCTAAATCTCTTAGTTAAGTTACAACTTGCACAGTGACTGTTTTTTCACTCTCTCAATAAGAGACACGGAGAACATTAATTCACACAGAGATGAAATTACACTTTCCTATCAAAGTCATTTACTCTTTTTCGAAAAGACTCAGTTGCCATTTTGATAAGTCAAAGATCTTTAAATTATATACAATGTAATTCATTTCTATTATATAAATGTGCTGGAGATGGATTTGTTGTCTCTGAGATCACAAACATCACATTAGGAGACAGGGCACATTCAGGTCACCTTCTACGATATGTATATACATTTGCCATTTAAATAAATTCATAGTAGAGAACAGGTGTACGCAAATTTTTCTTGTCAATCAAACATGGTGTTTGGTTTCTTCTTTTTAGATGCGTAGATGAGGCAAAGTAGCAAATGAGACAAAAATGTTCAGTTCCTATAAAAGGTAAAGCTTTGTGATGAATCTGACAGCTATGAAATAATCAAATGCTAGATTATCAATACACCTGTTTGCTACATAAACTGTTCCAAGCACTGCAGCCATCATGAGCAGAAATTCTTCTCTATGCTCAGATTTATAAGAAACAAATTCATGCCCTCCAAGTATCAGAAATTATATTCCTTTTCTTAATAATGTAAGGATAGGGTTAGATCCAAAGTTTCTGTTTTGCTAATGAAACTTTGTTACAGTGGAAAAGGCATGTTCTGCTGGAAGAAGGCTCCACCATTAACAGAGCAGATCCAACTCATAGCTTACAATAAAAGGACACATATTTAAAATCATCATTTCTTGCTAATGATTATTGGACACGTAGAGGAGACACTGTAGCACCTTTCTTATCTTTTGGCTATCATGTCTGATGCCTCTGAGGAGGTTGGCCACATACACTGTAGACAAAATGCCACATCATATGCATATATTTGTGATAGCATTGCAGGGAGCAGATATAATGTTAAGGGTGTGTAAGTATATAAATTTATTATTTTTAAAAAAACTGCCTTCTAGTCCTTTCCTTATAGTAGTAAGTATATTTTTAATATCTATGAAACTGTAGGCCCAGGTAAGCAAAAAGCAACAATATGTAATCAGGTTTCTTATGGATACGTGCTTTGTGAAGGTTCATAGGCCTATACATCCAGGAGCCCTGCATAGGCTGTCCCAGTCCTTGAATCCAGAAGACAAACAACAGACAGCACAGATTGTTACCTTGCTTGCAGACACTCCCCGTCATAACTGTATTGAAAATGGATTTATTTTCAGTTGGGGAGAAAAAAAAACCTTCCAGGAACCCCTTCCAGGAACAAACACTTGTTTGTTCAGTGGGATATTGAAATTTGAAAGCACCACTACACTCACCCAGTTAGTCTTCAGTGCTTTTCTTTGATCCATCAAGAGCAACTTATGATCAGAAATGTATTTCCATGAAAAAAGATCTACTCACAGTGCAAAAGGTTGCTGTGTGGGAAAATCTGGTGTATGTACTTGCAGTATCCTGTAATAAGCATGCACTTGCACATCAACTAGTCATGTCTTAGCTTCAAGAACTTGCTGCTCTTGTTACCTGCCACCACTCCGAGTGGCAACAGAAGAATTTTTTTTTTAAACCCTCATCTGTGCCACAACATCACTTTTGGGGAAAACTTGAAAGTGACATTGGGTAGCTCTAAGACTCATTAGAAAGCTATGGTTTTACAAAGTCTGGTAACACTAAGTGATAATTACCTATTTTGGGTTGTAAAAAGTGACTACATCCTGGGACATCCTGCAGGAGATCAATTACATTTTTCCAAGTATCTCTACATTAATAATTTCCTGTGAATGGAAAACTAACACAACAGGCAAAGAGCTACATTAAGAGCTTTCTCCCTTTTCTGTTTTACTTACACAATCAGCTTTTAAATGAAAAAAAAAAAACCTTCAAATGGGTCTCTGCCTACCTACACCCTGAAGTGGTACAGTCCATTCTACTAGGGGCTTTTTTTGATCAGGAACGCACAGGAACACAGTTCCAGTTGGCTTGGTGTCAGGGTGTGTGGCCTAATATGCAAATGAGTTCCTGCAGGGGGTTTTCTACAAAAAAAGCCCTGATTCTACTACCTGATTCTGCTGCATGGGCAGACCAGGCCTCAAACAAAACAGATGCCTTGCATGCAGAAAGTTCCAATTCAATAACCATAGAATCTCCAGTTAAATTAATCCATGGTTGTAGGGAATGAGATTGCTCTATCTGTCTAATACTGTTCGTATGGTTATCACCTTAAGCAGAAGTAAGACCCAAAAATTATTTTAAAAGACCATACTCAGTATTATTTCTTTTATATGAGTGGGATTGCTGCAGAAACCACAGAGAGCTGCTGGACTCTGTATAAAATAGCTTCATACATTTAGAGCTGTGACAGAGTAATGGAAAGTGTAATTTAAATGGATTTATTTACAGATTTAAGATTGCAAGTTTAGATCCAGTTGTTATATATACTGTAAGTAATTAAATTTGTTCACTCCAACTAAAACTTTCCTTTGACTGCTATAGTTACCAGAGATTCCTGTGGGAAACATGAGAATATTTTAATTCTGTGAATAATCAAGTGCTGCAATCTGATTAATTCTAACAGCTTCAAGTTGTATAGTGCCAACTTCTTGTTTCTGTGACAGTCTAGAATCAGGAGTGCAACATTAAAGACAACATATCACACACATTCTCAAAGCCTTCCATTTTTAAATGCAAGAAAAAATACAGGAGGAGCACAGCAGCAGTAGCACAAGACAAGCAGCAAGGTAAATATGCAAGCCATAAAGAGCATCAACAAAAATACTCTACATTAAACAAATGCATGTGCATTATCAGCAAAACTATAAGGTCACACACAGCAACACATCCTCTTACACGTCTGCCTTTGTGAGCTGGAATACAGGAAGGAGAGCGCTTTAACAGAGAAAGGAGGAGACTGTTAACACACTAACAAACAAAAAGACACACAATTCACTTCAGATCCATATTTCTGTTGCTTGCCATGCACAGTAAAACTCATACTTCTTCTAATTGTAAAGACAGAGTTGCACTTAAACACTGGCAAATGTAGGTAAACAACGATCATTTCCAAAATTTGTACAGTGAAAAATTCCATTGCTATGAACTCAAGCCTATTTTAGACTAAGCCTGCCTGATGAGCACTAGAAATATTTTTATATTTATAAATTTTTATATTTATTTTATATTTACTCCATCAGGGAGTAAAGATGGTCTGCTTAAAATGCCAAGTACAAGTGTTATCAAGCCTTTCAGCTCAGAATGGGACAGGGCTGCTGAGAGCCATCTTGGGCCCCTGGACCAAGATTCTACTTGGGCCCTCCAAACCATGTATTTTATTTTGTAATTTTATATTTGTACACACATACATATGTGTACCAACATAGGACACATTTCTTACATCTGATGAAGTGGGTTATAGTTCACAAAAACTTTGTTATCACAATAAATCTTTAGTAAGCAAATAAGTAAGAAATCTACAAGTTTACCCTTATATTTTTACCTAGCACAAAAACTGGGGCAAATTGATTATGTAGTGGTGCTGGATGAAAAGCACTGGGATCAGTAGGACTCGTTTTGTTGACATACTTTCTGAAAAGTTTATTTGTCCTATAATCTGAGGCTTACTGTCTACAGTAGGAATGTAGCATTTACAAAGGGATGATAATTAAATGACCCACCAATACAGCACCACTGCCTCAACAGTGTTTGCAATGTAATTACATCTAATTCAGGGGGAAAGAATTCTAACTCTTACATTTTGGTGTAGTGGTTAAGTGCACAGACTCTTATCTGGAAGAACCGGATTTGATTCCTTACTTCTCCACTTACAGCTGCTGAAATGGCTTTGGGTCAGCCATAACTATCACAGAGCTGTCCTTGAAAGGGCAGCTTCTGGGAGAGCTCTCTCAGCCCCACCTAGCTCACAGGGTGTCTGTTGTGGGGGAAGAAGATAAAGGAGATTGTAAATTGCTCTGAGACTCTGATTCAAAGAGAAGGGCGGGGTATAACTTCTTCTAACTTCAGTTCCGTATGTGCAACTGCTACACTGGATTAACATTCCAGTCAGATGCATGTAAAGGGGAGGAAGCATCTTTTTACTATTTTTTAGATCATGGGAGAAATATTAAACTCAATTTCTGTTCATAATATTAAAAAGTGTTTCCTGTTATGCTGTTATTAAGTAGGTTCTAAGTTGCCAACCAGAGATGAGCAGAAGTTGAGACCAAGACCGACAAATAAAACGGGTGGGACTAGAAGGGGAGGAGAGTGAAATGAAGGCATATCATAAAAGGAAGAGAGCAAAATGGAGGAGGAAAGTATGGAAATGGGAAAGAGAAATTAAGAAAAAAGGAACATTTTTATCTTCTATAACACACTCACAGGTAAAATCTGGCTAAGCAGACAAAACTAGGGAGCTGGGTGGAAGGAACGGAAGAGGGAAACAGTCTGCTGGAAACAACACTTCGTTAGGAGGCTGCAGACTGGCAATCACTGTAGCAGCCATCAGCTGTGTTGAGTGGTCTTGCCTTGTTCCAGTCCTGCCATGGTTGATGGGCTTAGCAGGATTAGTGAGGCCTCATAGTAAATTTTGCAGAAAGAAAATGGGAGCAGAAAGCAGAGCTCCTGCTCAAAGTAGCTGTTTTATTGCAAAGGAACTTTAAGAACAGAATGGAAAGGGAAATTGCTGAATTACAAGTTATTACAACACTCAGAACACACACACACCCTGGATTCAACAGGAAGACTGGTTTACATTACATATGCTAATCTCATTACATATGCTAAACTCATTCAGTCCTTACATATATATTCCCATCAAGAAGGGCTATATATCATCTGTATTTTAGTCTTATTCTTTTTTGGAATAGTATATTTGAATAGTGATTGCAATGCAATGCGATATAGTGGAATGTATTCCTTGGCCCCTAAGAAAAGGATGGTGTTAACTAACTCAATGCTTGAGAGGAGACAAATGGAGCATAACAACTAAGACTATTTTACACATCTGCCTCCTATTTAGACATATATTTATTGCTTCACTGTTCATTCCTCAATTAAATCCAAACAAATGGTGATACTATGAACTTAGTTTGTTATTGCTGTTTGGCCTTTGCATATGTCAAAACATCTTCATTAAGTGGTATGCTAATTTGCTGTTCACCTATGCAGAGGCATCTGTACTGTCAACCCCCATTCCAATGTGTCTTGCGGAAGTGTGCATGCACATGAAAGCTCATCCATTGAACAAAACTTTGTCCCAATGATGCCACTGGACTAAAAATCTGTTCTACTGCTTTGGGCCAACACAGCTGCTCACCTGGATTAGAGCTACTGCTGTGCTCTGCCTTCCATGCTCCTAGTGGCTGCACTGCAGAACTGCATTAGAAGTAAGATTCATTCTGACTACAGCGTGATGTTGGCCTTCCATCTGACTTTGGGCTGGAGGATTTTTTCTCCCTAGCGCCACCCCCCAATGGCCCTGACATGGGACAAACTATTCAGAAGAGGCTTACACAATTTGTGTCCTACCAAGCTGAATGCATTCCTCTAGCCATGCTAGCTTGCTAGATGTTTCACAGTCTTTTTTTTACTTTGTTTTGAAATTCTAGGCTGAAAAACCAAAAGCTGTTTTGCTTAATGATGATTCTTTATAAGTATTTTAAAATGCCAGATGTTGTAGGGAGCTATATGGGGCTAGCAGGCCTGATTAAGAATATGAATTGATTCATATTCTTTGGTTCCATAGAGAAAGTTCATCAGGGCAAGGCTATCTATGCTAATGCATAGGAGTTAATAAACATTAGCATCAAAGTCTCACAAAACACATGAGCAGAGAAATCATATCAAGAATACGAGGAGTACAGTAGAAAAAGACTTACCAGTAACATTCTTTCAGTGCCATCTTAAGCTGGGTCATCACCTTCTAAGCCCTTTCAATGGATTTAAGCAGGGTCATCATTTTCAATGGACTTAGAAGAGTATAACACTAATTAGGATGGCACTGTTATACACATGTTTCTGTACATTGACTCCAACAGATTTTTCCAAGACACATTTGTAGATTCTAGGTCTATTCTACACTACCCTTTCTTAAGGTGTGCCAAATAGTGTGCAAAGGACAAAAGATGATAGGGAGCTGGTAAGGCCTCAGTTCTTCCCAACCTTCCTTATATTTTCTGTTGTGCTTGAATAGGAAGTAAGGATGGATGAGACTTGAGCACACATAAAGTTGCAGGACTACAGCTACTGACAAAAAACCTGAAGTTTTCATCTTGTTCTATTATGCTATGTGTCAGACCCAGAATCAAGGAAAAGACAATTGAAGTTCAAGAACTTTATTCCAGCTTCATGGGCATACACACGTGTCATCGGAACTGACCTCTCTGTCAGTCCCTCCAACTTATAAACCTTTGCCCTGACCATTATAATTCAAGCCAAAGCACCCCAAGCAAAAGCGGGAGTTTGTGTGGGGTTTTTGCTAAGCTCTCATCACCGCAGGTGCCCACTATCAGTTCATGGTTCGCATCTCCTCCAGCTCTTTGACCTTGGTTACACAGCAACTAGCCAATTCCCAGACATGCCATCCTCCCTCCAGATAAGCAGCAAGTTACAGTTATATCAAAGGCATAACAAGCACAGCATAGCATTGAAGCACAGTATAGCATTGTACAATTGAATGCATATGACAAGAGGAACAAAATGGAGTGACTCTTGACATTCTGCCCCCCCCAAGACCCCCTTCCCCCGGGCTTAGTAGGATGTTTGTTGTAAAAGTTTTTAATTAAAGCTTTACAGTTGGTATCTTTGGAACTGACCCATTTGGCTTGACTTAATGGAAAGTGAGTCCATTTGATGAGACAAAACAGTTCACCATGTTTGATCTTGACATTTTGGATTTCCTGCACATCACGATGAATCTGACCACGAATCAGAGTTGGGGTGGTGGTGGTTTCGTCTGAGGGTGCCAAAGCGAGGGTCCAGGGTCCTTCTTCAAGTAGCTGGCGTGGAAACAAGGGTGGACATGTTTAAGATTTTTTGGCAGTTCCAGTTCAACAATTACCTTATTTATAATCCTTTCAACTGGGAAAGGTCCCAAGTATTTCATCCCCAATGTTTCACAGTTTTGTGCATTAGGCAAGTGCTTGGTCGAAATGTACACCTTGTCTCCTACTGCTAAGTCCCAAAGTTCAGAGTGTTTTTTATCATATTGGGCCTTGTAGGTTTCTTGCGCCCTCTGTAGTTGTTTACTAATAACCGCCCAACCTCCTGCTATCCCTTGCCACCATTCGGTAAAGTCTGCAGGGGCTGACGGGGGAAGGGGGGGCAAGTTCAGGGAACAGTTTGTTTTCATATCCATACACCGCTTAGAAGGGGTTCACTTTGGTGGCGCTATGCACACTGTTGTTGTAAGCATACTCTGCAAAGGGCAGCAGAGTCACCCAGTTGTCCTGTTGGAAGGACGTATAGCAACGTAAGAACTGTTCAAGCACCGCATTGGTGCGTTCCGTCCATCCGTCCGTCTGTGGGTCGTAGGCGGAGCTGAGCCCTTGCTCCATTCCCGCTAGTTCACAGAGGTGCGACCAAAATTTGGCAACGAATTGTGGGCCACGGTCGGAGACCACCTTAGCAGGGAAAGTGTGCAGCCAAAAGATGTGCTGGATAAACAACTGAGCCAGCTGCTTGGCCGTGGGGAGTTGCTTACAAGGCATGAAGTGAGCCTGCTTAGAAAAAGTATCCACCACCACCCAGATCACTGTCTTCCCCACCGAGGGAGGCAAGTCAGTTATGAAGTCCATGGATATGCATTCCCAGGGGTGCGAGGCGGGGGGAAGAGGTTGTAAGTGCCCCGGGGGTAACCCTCCCTTCTTTTTCGCCATGATACAGGTGGCCCTGTTGTATATTCTCCCACATCCTCACGCAGACCTGGCCACCAGAATTGTCTTTGAATCAAATGCACTGTCTTTACAAACCCAAAATGTCCCCCCAGTTTGGAGTCATGCGCCCTCTGGATCACTCATTTACATAAAGAGGGGGGCACGTAGAGTTTCTCTCCTCAGCGCCAAAACCCATCCTCTGCCTTTGTTAATTGTAAATCCTCCTCTGCGGGACTGTCGAGGAAAGTTTGTTTCAGTTCGGTTAGGAACCCGTCAGGGGGCTCCCTTTCCTTCTGGCTTTGCTGGGGCATTCGCTGGCGATGTGATTTCCACCCCCGGACTTGAAGCACAACTTTGCTTTGGCTCTCCGGTTGCGCTCCTCATGCGAAAATTGTTCAGGGGCGCACTTGGGTAGATTGGGTCGGGGTGTCTTCTCCTGAGCTTCTTTTGGGGGGCCTCCTTGTTGCTTCTTATGGAGGGCAATCATCTTGCTGCGATCCTCTATTTTGCAAGCTAGCTGGGTCCACCGAACCAGATCTTGCGATTCCCCCCAGCTTCAGGGCCTCTCCATATATGTGAGAGTTGAGGCCCCTTTTGAATTGCTTGATCCTGGCCCCGTCGTCCCATCGCTGGACCTTAGAATTCAGTGCCCTGAACTCACTGAGGTACTCTCGGACCGATCCAGTGCCCTGCTTCAGGTCTTGTAGGGCTGCTATCGCATTAGTCTCCTGTAGAGGGTCTTCCAAGTGGCGTCGTAGAGCCCTCAGGAGGTCCATGGCTGAGTTCAGTGCAGGGGATCGCCTCTCGAATAGGGTGACATACCACTGGACCGCTGGGCCCCGGAGACAGCTGCCAATGTACACTACTTGTGACTGTTCTGTTGGGAAGTTACGGGCCCAGACGCTGAGGTGCCCTCGTACCATCACAATGAAGTAGGCTAGTTCCGATGGGTCCCTGGCAAATCTCACTTCACTTACTCAGGGGTCCCCTGGCACCGCCACTGGCTTCTCTGGCTTAGGTTGAGGTTGGGGCGCCCAGTGGCCACCCGCGGGTTGTTCGTCTCCCGCAGGGGCTCCCCCCAGCGAGAATCAAAGGTCTTTCCCCCCCACTAGGGGCTGGTTGCAGGGGGGGTGCAGCTGCGATCCACTTCCCCATTGCTCACACTTGTTGGGCGAGGTTCTGCATCTCTTGGATCATGAAGGTGTGTATGGCTTGCATTTCCTCCTGGAGTTGGGTGCTTTGAATGGCTAAAGCTTCTTGCATCCACTCCGCAGTCGTGTCTCCAGGCCCACCAGTCTGGGAGTCCTCTCCTCGGCTTTCGTCGCCCTGGAACCCCCAAGGGTGGGAGGAGTGTTGCCGCCCCAAAAGTCGGGGGTGCTGTTGGGGGTCCTCTCTCAGATCTCCAATATTCTCCTGGAAATCCATGGAGCCCCAGTCTTTTCTCCACACTGTCATGGTGACCGGGGTGACCCACAGCCCTTTGGGCTTGAGTTCTTCCTCACTGTCCATTTTAGTAATCCCCATAGCCTTGTCCTGTTCACCAGTCATCGTGAGTCTGGGGTAAGGCTAGGTCAGGGTGATAGGGAGTTCCGACAAAATGTCAGACCCAGAATCAAGGAAAAAATGATTGAAGTTCAAGATCTTTATTCCAGCTTCATGGACATACACATGCATTGTTGGAACTGACCTCTCTGTCAGTCCCTCCAACTTATATACCTTTGCCCTGACCGTTATAATTCAAGCCAAAGCACCCCAAGCAAAAGCGGGGGTTTTGTGCAGGGTTTTTGCTAAGCTCTCATCACCACAGGTGCCCACTATCAGTTCGTGGTTCACATCTCCTCCAGCTCTTTGACCTTGGTTACATAGCAACTAGCCAATTCCCAGACATGCCATCCTCCCTTCAGATAAGCAGCAAGTTACAGTTATATCAAAGGCATAGCAAGCACAGCATAGAATTGTACAATTGAATGCATATGACAAGAGGAACAAAATGGAGTGACTCTTGACACTATGATTCAGTCCTTAAGAATCATCAGTGGAGTTGATGTGCATAACAAAGAGGAAAAAAATGGGACAGTTCACATGCTCTGAGTCTAAAATTTCAATATAGAGAAGGCATATGCACCACAATTGCATTTGGGTCCTGGTATTTTGTCCCAATTAAACAACGAGTCTGCACAACTGCGAAAGCCTGTTTGTATTCTATTAGCTGTCTTCCATACTTTATGTGACAGGTCAAATCCTGTGGGCCTTTCATTGGTGTTTATCATGGATATTGGGTGGAACTGATTCATGTTTGCAACCATTCATTCCTTAAATTGAAATTTTGCGATTGTAGGATTTGTGCAGATCTTATTGCTGTGTGTTCGGATTTTAGACTGGATAGGCTTGCGTCAGCCATGTCTTTGTGCATGAGCAACCCTCTGTTTTCAGTTATTTTTCTGCTGATGGTTCTCATTGTAGTAATGAATTGGTGAATTGGACACCAAGCCACACTGAAGCACCATATTCTGTAGTATTTTTGATGCCACATTCTTAAGATGATGTTTATAGATCAAAGTCCCGTCCAGGATGATGCCGAGGTACTCCCTCCATGAGCAGCTAACACTCCTTCTGTTTCTCGATTCTAAATGGTTGCACTGGGGCATTCCCATAGCAGTGGCAATTCCCTCTCACAAGGATATCCTTTGGAGGATGCAGCATGGCATATTCAGAAAGCTGCTTCTCGCTTTCTCCGTAACCACCACTCCATAAGAGTTGAGAATCCATGGCTGAATTGCTGCCCCTCATCTGGGAGTCTGCATCCTCCCCCTCTATGATGGTCATATAGGTGATCTCATCTGGGCACATAGGCCTTTGTGGGGGCTGGCATTGGCTTATTATTTCCCCTTTCCAAATTGGGCAAGATGCACGGCACTAGTAAAACCCACTGGCAAGGACACTGCAGCAGCCACATGGACAGCAGCTGCGTCGCTGTGCAGTAAGGGCCAGGACTGCAAAATAGGGGCTGCTCCCCTGAGTTAAACAGCAGGTGGCAGCTTGTGCACAGCATCCACCTACTCTACACCCACGATCAGCCAATGCTGACATGATCAAGGGTATCTCTGAGGCCTTGTTTTGCCTCACAGAGTGGGTGGAGAAACTGCTCTCTTCTGCAGCCTCCAGTCTGACACAGCTTCCAAGTAAGCCTGTGCAGAGGCCAGCAGCACCAAACCTACACAACGTGCTAGGAGTCAACGATGGGCAAATGCAGCAGTTCCAAGGATGAGGAAAGGATGAATTGTGCCTCATCTAGAAGGAAACATATCAAGCAGTGCAAAACAAAAAAGTCAGCAAAGGGATGAGATGTATCCAAGTAGGAAAGAGCCTTGAGTGAATCCTCCTCCGATAAGGAGTCTGCACATTCTTCCAGAGTTACTGGGTAAAAACCACCCATGTGCCCAGTTTGCTTGCTTGGGCTATCAGGAGAAGGGAAGAAGCAGGACTAGCCCTGGGGACTTTTGGGGGTTCCAAACAAAACATTGGCCCTACTTCAGCCTCAGTGAAGGATCCCCCTGGCATCCAATTAGTAAAGTGAGGAAGCATATCCTGGATGGATACTGTGTAGATGCCTTTTCTTTACTGAAGCAGAAGGTTGAGGAGGGCAAACATAGGCCCAGACAGAAAGTGGGATAATAAGAGGGAGGCAGAATATACATTCCATAACTGGTTGACAGGGTACACTGGTTCATGGTCTATCCAGACCATGGCTGGCACTTGTTCAACAATCTGGGGATTGTTTTGAGGGTCCAAGCACTGGCAGGAAACACTGTGGTCATAGATTATGATGAAGCATTCTGCAAATGTGCCTCACACAGCCCAGTTGTCAGATGAGACCTAATTAGTGATAAACTTTGGTTCCTAATCCTGGGGCCTTGTATCAGGTGCAAGCCTGAGCTTGAAAGGGGGGCTCAAGCGGGACTTAGTCTGGTCGATACACTGGGAATACAAGTAGGGTAAATGCCAGTGTGCTCACTGTAAAAATTTTACACGATTGTGGGGACTTCCGGGGGAGGAAAATGGCGAGCTGAGCAGTCTCTCATAACGGGAGCAGGCTGGAACTTCTGTTTGGGGTAGTGGAAGGCAAATTAATGTCTACTGCCTACTTTTCTCAGTTAGAGAAAAGTCCAAGACATGCACGGAAAACTTTGAGATTTACCTTGGCTTAAAGGGAGCCCCGGAGGGGGACTTCTTTGAGGCTTTGAGGGGTCTCAGGGGAAGTTGCATATCATCGTCTGCAGAAGTGCCCAGAGTCATTTATTTGACATAAGCTCGTCAGGATCCTAACCTTCTTGGACATTGCTAAACATCTAAAGCTTTGAAAGACCAGTGGAAACTTGGATAATCGGAAGAAAAGGTACAGAAGATTATTTTTTTCATTCCGGAGCTATTTATAGCTTAAAGGGACAAAATTAAAAGGTGGGAAAAGAAAGTATAGAAAGCTTGAAAGAAGAGGGAAGGAAGAGGCGAAATTTGGATTTTATAAATATAAAGGACAGTGTTAAAACTGCTAAAAAGTGAGAAGGAATTTATTGTTTTGTCTACTTGCGGTTTGGAAATAAAAGCAACATTGTCACACTGGAACAGACCTGCAGCACATCTGAGCAAGACAGGAAGTACGTCAAGTATCATGAGATCTCCTTGTGAGTTGGTGGCAACAAAAACAGGAAGCAGTAGAAAGAAAACCTACTCTAGGAATATATAACATTGAGAAACATCGGCGGCCATTGCTGGGAGGCTAAATTAAAAACATTGTTTTTAAAAGAATTTGGGACATTAAAAATTGTTGGAATCAACTGAAAAGAGGGTAAGAAGATAAGTACTATTGATCATATCCTCGGAATTTTTTAAAAGGAAAAAGAAATTATAAGAAATAATAAAAAGTTGCGGCCGCCATTTTGGAAAATTTAAAGACTTTAAAAATAAATATCTGGACCTTGGGGGCTCAGAGGACGGCGAAATTGGGCTTGCCATAAAGGGCAAGTCCTAATCTATTGAACCTGATAGTCAAATTGAAAATTGGTGAGGTCAAAAATTTAGTTATTTTTTGAAGGGTTTAAAAGTTTTAAAAATTCATATCTTGGCCTAGGAAGCTCCGAGGAAGATGAAATAAAGTTTATTATAAAAAGTAAGCCCAAATCTCTTGAATCTGATAGCTAAATATGAGATTTGTGAGATTAACATTTTTGGTGGGGGTTTTTTAATGCTGAAGCCAAGCAGACCTGAACAAGGGCTCTTTCAATTGAAAAAAATGCAGGAACAATTGGATGCAATGGAAGACAGAATGATGAGAGGGGTCAGGAAGATGATAGATGAATCGAAAGAAGAAATTATTGCAGAGATTAAAAAAGATATGGAAGATCTCAGAAAGGAAACTGGGGAAACAGTTAAGAAAGTGCAGGAAGTAGAAGGAAAAATGAAAGTATATGATTCCACCTTGTTGAAAATTCAAGAAAAAGTGACAATTTATGACTGCAAATTGATGGAAACTCAGATACATCTGAGAGGAGTACCTGAAGTGGAGGATGGTGATCTGAAAGGATATATAATAAGAATAATTGCAGAATTCCTAGAAGATGATCCTGATGAGACCAAAAATATGTATGACTATATGTACAGAGTGAATTCATTTTTTGTCAAGAAAAATAATTTACCAAGAGATGTTGTTATAAAATATATGACAAAGGAAATGGCGGGAAGGATCGTGAATAAACATTTTGAAAAGGCATTGATAGTGGGAGGCAGTAAAGTGAGAATCATGAAGGAGCTGCCAAGGCAAGTGATAAATGATAGCAGAACATACAAAAAGTTGACAGAAAAATTGAGAGACAATGGCATGAGGTTTAGATGGATAATACCTGAAGGTTTGAGCTTTGAACTCCAGGGGAAAAGAGTCACAATTACAAATGCTCAGGAGTTGCGTAGATTTTTTGAAGAAAATAAAGAATTTGCACCATGATGGATTACAAATTATTGTCTTGGAATGTTAATGGACTAAATTCACCACAAAAAAGAAGGGCAACATTTCATTGGATTAAGAAACAAAATTGTAATATAATTTGTTTGCAAGAAGTACACATTAAACAAAAGGATTATAAATTTTTATGGAACAAACAATTGGGAGCAGAGTTTTTTTCACTAGCTGAACAGAAGAAAAGGGGAGTGTTTTTATATATTAAACAAGAATTGGAGCCAAAATTAGTATTTAAAGATAAGGATGGAAGATTTGTAGCAGCGGAGATAATATTAAATGGGGAAAAAAATGTTGTTATTGGGACTGTATGCACCTAATGGTGCAAAGGATGCCTTTTTTAAAGACATTACACAACAGTTGGATGAGCTGACTTATGACCAAGTATTGTTAATGGGAGACTTTAATGGAACAGTTAAGAACTCATTGGATAGATCTGGAGGGGGGAAAAATGATGGGAAAGAAGGGAAATTGCCAAAGTCTTTCTTTGAATTGGCTAAACAAGAAAATTTAGAAGATATATGGAGGAAATTTAATCCAGAAGTACAGGATTACACTTTTTTTTCAGCAAGACATAAAACTTTTTCTAGAATTGACATGCTGTGGGGAACTAAAGACTTAAGTCTTATAACAAGGAAGATAGAGATTTTACCTAAAATTGGGGCCGACCATAACCCAATAATGTGGATTACAAAATTGTCCAAGAAATTGAGACGATGGAGATTGAATGAAGATTTGCTACAGAATAAAGAAACAGTGACATTCCTAGAAAAGGAAACTAAAGTTTTTTTCCAAGTGAATGATAAAGAAATTGATTTTCAGATGGTCTGGGATGCTTATAAAGCAGTAATGAGAGGGGTGTTGATTACTTTGAATAATAAAGACAAAAGAAAAAAAGAAAAACAATTGTTGGACATTCAAAATGAAATAAAGAAAAAAGAAGGGGAGCTGAGAAAAAGACCAGGGAAAAAGAAAATTCTAAGGGAAATTTCAATATTACAAACTCAATTGAGACATTTATTAAATAAAGAAGTGGAATAGAATTTGAAAAGACTTCAGCAGAAATCATTTGAAGGGGCAAATAAAACCGGAAAGTATTTGGCTTGGCAATTGAAGAAAAAGAGAGAAAATAAAATTATTAATAGAATTGTGATAGATGGAAGAGAAGTGGTTACTCAAGAGGGAATAAAAAGAGAATTTTTTAAGTACTATGCCAAACTGTTTAAAGCTGTTAAAGTAAAGAAAGAGAAGACGGATGAATATTTACAAAAGTCAAAAACAGAGCCCCTAACTGAAAATATGTGAAAAGTTTTGAATGATCCAATTGAAAAGATAGAAATCGAAGCAGCAATCAACGCAATGAAAAATGGGAAAGCTCCTGGGCCAGATGGATATATAGCTAAATATTTTAAAACTTTTAAGGACGAATTAATCCCAAAATTGCAGAAGTTGATGAATATAATAAGAATAAAAGGGAATGTACCAAATACATGGAAAGAAGCTGTTATTTCCTTGATACCTAAAGAAGATAGAGATGCTACGAATGTAAAAAATTACAGACCAATTTCGTTATCAAATAATGACTATAAAATATTTACAAGAATCTTGGCAGAACAACTTAAACAATATTTGATAAACGTTATAAAGGAAGATCAAGCAGGGTTTCTTCCCAAAAGACAAATAAGAGACAATATTAGGACTGTTGTAAATATTGTAGAATATTATGAAAAACATCCAGAAAAAGAAGTAGCATTATTCTTTGCAGATGCAGAGAAAGCATTTGACAATTTAAGTTGGGACTTTATGTTTGCGGTAATGGAAAAGATGGAGCTGGGAGCAAGTTTTATAAGAATGATAAAAGCAATATACTCTGAACAAAGGGCAAGGCTGTGTGTTAATGCAGACCTTACAGAAGAAATGAAAATTAGCAAAGGTACTAGACAAGGTTGTCCGCTTTCACCAATAGGACATCCGGTAGTACCATACCAAACCTTTAATGGCATAATAGATTCAGATAAAAATACACAGAATATAAAAATTTAAACATTGGAGATAAAATCAAAATAAAACCGAGCTTACAGATGCGTTCAAACATGGTCAGAATTAAATTTAAGGATGTCAGCCAGAAATTTTGCCACAGCCTCACTAACCACCCCCTCAGTATCACTCAATAAATAATAACAGGGTGGCAGAATAGACAAATCTGGAGAAAAAGAAAGCTTGCCAAATAAATCTTTACGGAGGTTATGGTATAAAGAACAATCAAGCAATATATGCTGGATTGAGTCAGGGGTATTTGCTCCACAGGAGCAAAGTCTGTCGGCTAAAGGGACTCACTGATATCTCCCTTGTAAAACTTTGGAGGGAAACGCGTTTAGTCTAGCCAACATAAATGCCCTGCGATGACTTGGAGTGGTTAGGTCTGATAGATAATTGGGCATTTTGCCACAAAAAGCATAAAGACCTAAGGAAGCTGGAGAGCAAATAAAAGGGTCAGTTGGCCGTAATTTCATTTCCTCCAATTCCCACAGTCTCCGTTTAATACATCTGAAGATATATGACTCATCAGCGGTAGAAAAATCATCTACCTCTAACCCCAATTGATTGAGTTTAGACAGAAGCACTGCTGTCCAGGATGAAATATATGGGTCTCTTTTCATACAATCAAGAAGGCTGTTGGAATCTGTTCTAAAATGAATTTTGAGCCAGAATTTAAACACTGCAATCCAGGCTTTTGTCTCCACCAAAGACTGACCCACTTCAGAGCAGAGAGCAAAGTAGGACACACATTTTGGCAAACCAAGAATTTGTCTAAAGAATGAGGATTGAATGCCCTCCACTTTCCTGGTAAAAGCTGAGATCCAAATAGGGATACCATAGAGGATTTGGGCAAGCGTTTTGGTTTTGAACACTTTAATAGCTGCTGGAACTAATTGGTTGCCCCTTGCAAAGAAAAACTGTTTAATTTGAGCAGCTGAACATTTAGCCAAGTTGACGGTGTTGTTACGATGTGAAACCCAGCTTAACTTGTGGTTAAAAGTGATCCCCAAGTATTTAAAATTTTTTGTTTGCTCGATTGTTGAATTGCCAATAAACCATCTCTGTGGGCGCCAGCAGTTTGAAAAGACAACTATTTTAGATTTGGTGTAATTGATAGTAAGTGAATTACAATTACAGTAGTCATAAAAGGCATTCAAATACCTTTGCAGGCCCACTCTTGTACAAGAGAGGATGGTAGTGTCATCGGCATAAAGTAATAAGGGGACCGCTCGGCCTGCAAGTTTAGGCGGATGACCGTTGACAGGGTTCAGCACGCAACCTTGTTTAACCCCCTTTAACACTGGGATTTTACTAGTCAAGTCACCGCTAGAAGAAAATTTCACTTGGCAAAAGGTATTAGAATGAAGTTTCCTCAAGAGAAACAGCAGACGAGGGTCCATTCCCAGGTGACCTAGCTTGATTCATAGTTGGGCTCTATCTATTGAATCAAAAGCACCCTTCAAATCGATGAAGGCAGCGTATAATTTTTTCGACCCGGTATGCATATATTTTTCAGCAAGGAAGGCCAGAGTGCAGCAGTGATCCATAGCAGATTTGCCTTTGGAGAAACCAATCTGTTCAGGACCTATGATGTTGCCTAGGCGCATCCAGTCAGTTAATCAGAGTTCTAAATGTTTTGCATACAGTTTGCCCACTATAGGTAATAAACTAATGGGGCGGAAATTTTCTGGTAACTCCAACCCCCCCCCTTTTTGTATATTGGAATAATTATAGAGTCAAGCCAAGAGTCAGGGATGGAGCCATGCAGATCGATAAAAGAGAACAATTTTGCAAGGGGCAAGAGCCACCAATCGGCAAACTTTGTGAATACCTCAGCGGAAAGGCCATCAGGGCCAGGTGCTTTACCCGCTTTTAAATCCTTCAATAACTCACTGATTTCCTCTAGAGTTACTGGAGGCCAGACCGGCATATCAGTAACTGAGAGGTTTGCTAAGATAGGAGGGGATACACATGGAGCAGCAAAAATGTTAGAGAAGTAATCAACCCATGTTTGCTCAGAGATATTTGGGTCAGTAACAGAATTGTTTTCACCATTGTTGTTTATAATGACTCTTGAAATTTTATTGATGCAGATTTAAGAAGAAAAAGATATTGAAGGCCTACAGATAAAAGGATGTACTTACAAATATAGAGCATTTGCTGATGATATAATGTTTATAAATGAAAACCCCATACAAGTTACACCTTTGTTGTTAACAAAAATACAAGAGTTTGGGGAGTTGGCGGGACTTTCTATAAATAGAGAAAAATCTAAAATTCTGTGTAAGAATATGCAGATGAATAGACAACAAGAATTACAAAGACTAACGGGCTGTGAAGTTACCTCCAAGGTAAAGTACCTAGGGGTGGAGATAACAATGAAAAACATTGATCTGTTTAAAAATAATTATGAGAAGTTATGGCATAAAATGGATGAAGATATGCTAAAATGGAACAAGCTTAAATTGTCATTGCTGGGCAGAATAGCTGCAATAAAAATGAATATTCTACCAAGGATAATGTATTTTTTTCAAACTATTCCTATTGTGAAAGATGCCAAACAATTTGATAAATGGCGTAGGAAAATTTCAGAATTTGTGTGGGCTGGGAAGAAGCCAAGGATTAAAATGAAAATTCTGTCAGATGCAAAAGAGAGAGGCGGATTCAAACTACCAGATCTAAAATTGTATCATGAAGCAGTTTGTTTAGTATGGATGAAAGAATGGATAACATTGTTAAACAAAAAACTTTTAGTGTTGGAAGGTCACGGAAATAAATTTGGCTGGCATGCATATTTGTATTATGGAAAAAAGAGGATGGATGGTCTTTTCTCTCACCATTATATAAGAAGCAACCTATTAAATACATGGATAAAATATAAGAAATATGGTGATGAGAGAAGACCTTTATGGATAGTGCCAGCTGAAGTGATAAAGATAACGGCTAAAACAGGCGAAGAAAAGTGGCTGTCATATAATCAATTATTAAAAATACAAAGTGGGAAAATAATAAGACCTCCATCCTCCGGGAATTCCTGCTTGAGCAGGATATGGACCTGGCATGCATGACCGAGACCTGGGTTCGCGATGGAGAGACCGTAGCTCTCTCCCAGATGGCGCCCCCGGGATACTCGGTCTTTCACCAGTCGCGGACTAGCGGGCGGGGGGGAGGGGTGGCCCTGTTCATTCGAGAGGCTTACTCCTTCCGGGCCCTCCCGGCTCCGGAGATCAAGGGCATTGAGTGTGCCGGCCTGGCGTGGGATGTTGGGGAGGGGTTGGCGATCTGGCTGGTGTACCGACCGCCTAACGCACCGGCCAGCGCCTTACTATCACTGATGGAGGCCGCAGCAGGATGGGCATTGGAGCACCCGAGGCTTCTGATCCTGGGTGACTTCAATGTTCATGCCGATGACGTGACCTCCAATCAGGCGATGGACCTAGTGTCTTCCATGGCGACACTAGGACTCTCCCAAATAGTTACGACACCCACTCACCAGGCCGGTCACATGTTAGACTTGATCTTCGCGTCAGGAGTTTTAGTGAACGATCTTGCTTCTATAGCAGTGCCATGGTCGGATCACTATGCCCTCAAGGCTCGTGTGGACGTCCCACCCCAACCCCGTTTGGGCGGCGAGCTTATTTTAGCTCGCCCGCGGAGCCTGATGGACCCGGAACGGTTCCTGACGGCCCTGCGGGATCCCTGGCCCCCTGGCGATTCCCTCGATGACCTGGTGGAGTCTTGGAATAATAGGCTCACCGGGGCCATCGATGAGATCGCGCCTAGGCGTCCTCTGCGCCCTCGTTCAAGGCCGACACCCTGGTATAACCAGGGGTTGCGGCAGTTGAAACGAGGACTCAGACGACTAGAGAGGCAATGGCGGCGTACCCGAGATGAAGCGACTCGAACATCTTATAGAGAGGTTATGAAGTCCTATGAGGTGGCAGTCAAGGCCGCAAAGAAAACTTACTTTGCGGCAGAGATTGCGTCCGCAATTTCGCGCCCGGCACAACTATTCAATACAATTCGGACTCTTACAACGCTGCCACAGGGCAGACCAAATTTTAATGAATTGGAAATTGGCTGTGAGGCTTTTGCGAATTTTTTTGCGGATAAAATCGCATCGCTCCGTTCCGACTTCCCTGCCACATTAGATACAGTTAGCGAACCTGAGGCTCCGTGCCTGTCTTCGGAGTGTGTCCTGGACGGTTTCGGCGCGCTCAGCCTGGAAGAAGTTGACAGGATCCTCCTATCTGCACGCCCAACAACTTGTAAATTGGACCCATGCCCCTCCTGGCTTATTAAGACCTGCCAGAGGGAGCTAAGATATCCTATACGGGATATCATAAATAGATCCCTATTGGAGGGACATTTTCCATCGGCGCTCAAAGAGGCGGTGGTCCGTCCCCTCCTGAAGAAAACAACGTTAGATCCGACCGAATTGGCACACTACCGGCCGGTATCGAATTTGCCCTTTTTGGGCAAACTTATAGAGAGGGCAGCGGCGTTGCAGCTACAGAGCTTCCTGGATGATGCTTCCGTCCTCGACCCCTACCAGTCTGGTTTTCGCCCGGGCCACGGGACGGAGGCGGTGCTGGTCGCCCTGGTGGATGACCTTCGGCGACATCTGGATCAAGGCGGCTCGGCGGTGCTGATGTTGTTGGACCTATCGGCAGCGTTCGATATGGTCGACCATCGGCTCCTGGCGTGCCGCCTTGCCGACGCAGGGATTCAGGGGTTGGCCTTGCAATGGCTTTCCTCTTTCCTTGACGGTCGGGGACAAAGGGTGGCGATTGGGGAGGAACTGTCCCGGAGACACACGCTTGAGTGCGGGGTGCCTCAAGGGGCGGTGCTTTCCCCGATGTTATTTAACATCTATATGCGCCCCCTTGCCCAGATGGCCCGAGGGTATGGGCTGGGTTGCCATCAGTATGCTGATGACACCCAGCTCTATCTGCTTATGGACGGCCGGCCCGCCTGCGCCCCAGAAAATCTGGACCGGGCGTTACAGGCAGTGGCTAGGTGGCTTAGGCTGAGTGGGCTGAAGCTGAACCCGGCGAAGACAGAGGTCCTTTGCTTAGGTCGCTGCGGCCCGGGAAGGGAACTCCCCCTGCCAGTTTTTGACGGCGCTCCATTAACAGCGTCGGGCAGGGTTAAGAGCCTGGGGGTGCTGTTGGAGCCTTCATTGACGATGGAGGCTCAGATAGCAGCCACTGCCAAGTCCGCTTTTTTTCATCTTAGGCGGGCGAGGCAGTTGGCCCCCTTCCTGGAACGTGACGACCTGGCAACAGTGATTCATGCTACGGTCACCTCGAGGCTGGACTACTGTAATGCCCTCTACATGGGGCTACCCCTGTGCCGAACCCGGAAACTGCAGTTGGTGCAGAACGCTGCTGCCCGGCTGTTATTAGGGCTCCCAAGATGGGAGCACATTCGACCGGGGCTCCAGGGTCTGCACTGGCTGCCAGTAATATTCCGAGTCCGGTACAAGGTGTTGGTTATGACCTTTAAAGCCCTATATGGCCTAGGACCTGCCTACCTTAGGGACCGTCTCTTCCCACACGTTCCCCAGAGAGTACTACGTTCAGGTTCACAAAACCTGTTGGTAGTCCCCGGGCCAAAGGAGGCCCGCCTAAAATCCACCAGGGATCGGGCCTACTCAATAACGGCACCTTATTGGTGGAACCAGCTGCCGGAAGAGGTGCGGGCCCTGCGGGATCTAGGGCAATTCCGCAGGGCCTGTAAGACAGTCCTCTTCCGGCAGGCCTATGATATTAACTGACAATGCAAAATATCCTGGATGAAAAAATGTATCTATAGGCCGCCGGTTTTTACTCTATCTTGTTTTTACTAAATTATGGTTTAATGGTATTTTAATTGTTTAAACTGAAATTGTTTTAATTATTGTGTTGTAAGCCGCCCTGAGACACCTAGGTGAGAAGGGCGGGGTATAAATCTTAATATAAATAAATAAATAAATAAGAACTGAAAACTGCTGAGGAATTGAGTCATAAATATGATTGGTTTCAAATGCAACAAATAAAAAGCTTGGTGGAGAATGATATCAAAACTGAAGGAATAAGGAAAGAACAAACAGAAATGGAAAAAGTTCTGCTTGGAGACAATGAGAAACTAATTTCAAAAGTATACAAATTACTTTTACAATGGTCTACAGAAGATGAAGTAGTGAAATCTCAAATGATAAAATGGGCAATTAATGTAAAAAAAGAAATAAAGATGGAATCTTGGGAATATTTGTGGAAGAACTCTATGAAACTCGCAACATGTCAAAGTATTAGGGAAAACTGTTTTAAGATGATGTATAGATGGTATATGACTCCTAAAAAATTAGCAAAGATGAATAACAAGATGCCAGACAGGTGTTGGAAATGTAAAAAGCATGAAGGTTCTTTCTACCATATGTGGTGGACTTGTGAAAGAGCTAAAATGTTTTGGCAGATGATTCAGCAAGAGATGTCTAATATCTTGGGATATGAGTTTAACAAAGTTGCAGAGACTTTTCTGTTGGGATTACAAATGGAAACATTTCCAAAAGAAGATAGAACTTTAATCTGGTACTTGCTCTCAGCTGCTAGGACATTGTATGCGCAGTTGTGGAAGCAAGAAAAAATACCAGAGAAATGATATTGGATTATAAAAGTCATGTCATGGAGTGAAATGGACAAATTAACGAGAATATTAAGAGACTATGATTTAGAAGTTTTTAAGATGGAGTGGAAGAAGTTCAGAAGATATATAGAAAAAGAGTGGAAAATAAGAGGACACTGGACAATCTTTGATAATGATTAAGTTTTTTAAAACAAGAATATAACTTTTGGTTTTTTAATAGTTAAGGGTACCTTTAATATTTGGTTTTCTTTAAGTAAATAACACTGGCGGGGGTCAAGTAACGGGGGGGAGGGGTGGGGGAAAAAGTAAGATAAGGGGTAGGTAAATCTTTCCTTTTTAAAGTTGTAAAATATAGATATAGATTTGCTACCATATGTTACCAATAAATTGTTTTAAATCAGAAAATGTTATACGATTGTGACCCATGCTCTCCTGGCCTTTTGGCCATAACCCCAGCTTTTTTGGAGTGGCTGACCCTTTATTATAGCTGATGGTAAAAAAAGATAAGGTCAATATCTTCCCCCTCACTGGCCCCTCCAAATAGTCTTCTCAGCCCTGTCAATGCAGACTTGGGGCTTACTCACACCTCCTTTGCCCCTTATGCTACCATTACCTCAACCACCTGCTTCAGCCAGGGCTTTAGGATTTCATTCACAGATCTGTGGTTCCCATGGTTTCAAGTAACTTAAAATTGGCCCATGATATGACTGAGGCTGTTGCAGCTAAGGTCACCAAAGAATGCAGTGCTGGGCAGGATGAGTGTCCCTTTGATTCCCCCAATCCCTAATCTTATTGAGTGTCCTTGTTGGGGTGGTCCATTCATGAAGCCATGCCACACAAACACGGTTCTGTGCAATACACCTCTTTCAATCCTGCCATTAGCCTAGTTCAGTCCTGCAATCCCAAGGCCCTTATCGCCAAAAGTGATACATAATCAGCCTTCCAATAACTTCCAGTAATCCTGGGGACTTTTGCCTACTGCGCTTTAATTTAGATTACTAGTGGTATGTGGACAAGGCCACATTCACGAACTATTATGTGGTTTGCATGACCTTTGAGACTCTGAGCATGTTTCTAGAAACATCTGTCAAGGACTGGACACAGTTTCCTCCCTATGTCATGCACCATCTAAATCAGTGGAGTCAAAATCATTTGTTATGAGGGCCGGATCTGACATAAATGAGACGTCAGGCCAGGCCATGTGTGTCATAAAATGTAATGCCAAGTAGTAGATATGTGAACTTTATAAAAGACACAGGCAAACACGATTAAACATTTTTAAAAGAAAAAAACTTAAAACATGCTTGAAAGATTAGCACTCTTGCAATATTTTATTTAACAGTTTCTGAAAACTGTCACCTCTTGCTCTGAATTATTGCATCAAAATCTGGAGACAATGTCTGTGCTGTAGCCATCTTAAGTAGACTGTTCAGGTGTTCTTCAGATATGTATCTGTAAGTTGCAAACCTACTTTTGATTTATTGATATTCATTCCAGAAATCTCATGGTCAATGCTTTGAGCCTAAGACCCAGGGGAAAACATGAAATGGCTGGGCATTGCTAGCTTTTGTACATAAATTGCTTTGTGTGCTGGTCAGCCAATGGAGAAAATAGAGGCTTTGTTCTGAAGCTCCTATACAATTCAGCAAGCCTGACAAAGCAAGCTGTGATGCAGAAGGAAGCAAGAGAGAAGGAAGCAGATGACAGTGAGTTGCTTGCAGGCTTGACAGGAGCCCTCTGGGGGCCTGATCTGGCCCTAGGCTCACACATTTGACACCCATGATCCTGATGACTTTTTTCTGGTTCCGCAATGAGCCTTCCCTGCACCTCCCACTTGGCTGCCTTTCAGACCCTAGCAGCTGAGCTGGGGGTACTGTTGGCTCAAGACAACAATGAGGGCCACAACTAACATACCTGGAGATCCTACTGGACTCAGTCTGTGGCTTCTCGTACCTACCAGATGACAAGCTGGATTCCTTGTGGACCCTTATCGCCCCCCAAAAAACACATGTTGAGGGAGCTGCAGTTACTCCTTGGACATCTTAATGTTGCCTGCAGGGTGGTGGTGCCTGGTCAGAACCACTGTCTCACACCACCAGGTTGCTAAGGGTCACCCAGCGCATGAAGGCTGATCACCAAGTTTGGCTCATATTTCTTTCAGATTTCAATGGGGTGTCCATTTGACAGTCACCCTCAGACAAGGGTGGGACTCTGAGATGTACATAGATGCTGCTGGCAGTTTTGGGTTCACAATCTATGCTTATGTATTTGGTCCTGGCCTTCCCACTGGACTGGGACTGGCATTCTAAGGGGACTCAGTTTCCTCGAGTTCTTTCCAATTTTGATAGTGGTCATTATTATGATAGGACCCTTTCAGGAACGAATGGATGCTCTTCCAGTGCGACAACTGGGTCATGGTTAGCATCAGCGCTTCGTTGTAGCAGGAATTCCTTTGAATATTAGGCCACACACCCCTGATGTAGCAAATCCTCCAAGAGCTTACAGGGCTCTTCTTACAGGGCCTACTGTAAGCTCTTGGAGGACTGGCTACATCAGGGGTGTGTGGCTTAATATGCAAAGGAGTTCGTTTTACAAAAAAAGCCCTGGTTAGCGTCATTAACCATCAAACTTCATGCTCTGAGTTGCTCATGCAGTTGATACACATATTTGTGTTTTTCTGCCACTCTACTAATCTCCTTTTCATCCTGGTATGTTGCAGGCATGGTTAACAACATCACAAATGCCTTATCTCACTTTCAGGAAGAGTGATTCCGGGTGCTTCCTCTTGACACAAACCATCACCCAGACCCCTTCACAGAGCTGCTGTGAACATTTGGGCAATGTGTTATCAAGCAGGAAGTATTTGAGAGCCTTTTGGTGTAGTGGTTAAGTGTGTGGACTCTTATCTGGGAGAACCGGGTTTGATTCCCCACTCCTCCACTTGCAGCTGCTGGAATGGCCTTGGGTCAGCCATAGCTCTGGCAGAGGTTGTCCTTGAAAGGGCGGCTGCTGTGAGAGCCCTCTCCAGCCCCACCCACCTCACAGGGTGTTTGTTGTGGGGGAGGAAGGTAAAGGAGATTGTGAGCCACTCTGAGACTCTTCGGAGTGGAGGGCGGGATATAAATCCAATATCTTCTTCTTCTTCCTTTGGTGTCAGGAATGAAGGCTGTCTTGGGGGTGACATCCTATTTATGGAATGCCCTCCCTTAACATATCTGGACAACAACAGCATTATTGGTTAGCCACACATTCAAAACCATTGTATGTATACAAACATGGTTGATTTTTTTACTGTTCTGTTACTATATTGATTTGCTGTTTTTTTTCTCCTATTTATTTATTTATTTATTTATTTATTTATATTAAGATTTATACCCCGCCCTTCTCACCTAAGTGTCTCAGGGCGGCTTACAACATGATAAATTAGACAACTTCAGATTGAAACATTTAAAATACAATTAAACTATAGGTTAATAAAAAGCAGGATAAAATAGGATAATTAAAACCGGCGGCCTATAAATACATTTTGTTCCATCCAGGATGTTTTCATTGTCAGTTAATGTCATAGGCCTGCCGGAAGAGGACTGTCATTTATGATGGTAGTTTAATTGATTTTTGGGGGTAATTTGGATTATATTTTTATTGTAAATTGCTTTGGAAACTATAAATATTTAATACAATAATATTTTTCTTGCATTTAAGAAGAACCTATTTCTGTCTCTCTCTCTTTAAAAAAGCAATTTTTAAATTTCAGGGGCTACTAGCTCTTGAGCTGGAAGCAGAAAACTGAAGGAAGTATATAACAAAAACTCCATGGCACCTAGAAATTTCAGTGTGAGCCCTAGGATTCTTGGCTGCCATACAGTCTAGCTGGCTGGCCATCCTCATTCCTTCCCATTGTAACTGGAGGAGAAACTCTGATAGCTTTGGAAAACTCTGCTCCATCCTGACTGTTAGAGGCATAGTGGAGCTTTTTGAAGGTAGCCGAGTCTCTTCTCCAATTACAGTTAGGGAGGGGTGTAGTTGACAGCTGTTGGAAGAAGCAGCAGTCAAGCTAAACACAGCCTCCTTGTCTCTTAGGTAGGCTGTGGCAGCACGGAATGGAGTGGGACCCTCTTTCCACCAATGCCACCCATGCAGAGCCCGGGGTCACTCCTAAGACCTAGTTAACATATATTAATTAGTAACTGATGGTTAGTAACTAATGGCTGGCATGCCTCTGGTTCTAGCTAAAACAAGGAAATATTTTTTTCTTTTCTAAGATAACCCCTCCCTAACCTTTCTATTACTTGATAGTCAGTCTTCTCTGTCTGTGCACATGTAACATCTGTTCACTAAAACAGTGGACCACTAATATTTGCTTTCCTGGTACAATGAAATATAAAGCTGTTTTATTTTTCTCTCTGTTGTCCTTACTTCACTGACTCATTGGGCCATTATTCAAATGAGCACCAAAAGTTAAACTCAACTGTCTGTTGTGTTAACAGTAGTATTCAACATGCCTGGGGCTGTATTTCAGGGTTCATATTTGGATGAAATCAGAATTAATATTTAAAGAGTGTTACTTCTCTTGAGCTTGCGGATTCAGGCAACAGATCTCAAGTACCTTACTCCTCATTGCCATAGAAGTTTGCAAGCAGGTGGAATTGTTACCTTGGTCTCAGCTTCTTAGTACTATAGCTTTTAAGCACAGCAAGATCAGGTGATCTGAGAAGCTCATAACACCCTACCTGGTTTTTATATAACTATTTATAGTCTCCCCTCCTTGATATTGCAGCACAAGCCTTGTATCCTTCCAGCTTTGCATGGCACATTACAATCTATCAAATATTCAATCTGTTGTCAATTTTATACTTAGTATATTCTCCCTCCCTCAATTTCCCCAAGGAGCTCAGAGCTGCTGGTTGACCTTGGCACACAACAAGAGCTCCAAATCAAAAGTTGCTTGTTACAGTCAAGCCTCCAGAGAATGAGCTTTGCTTCTGAACAGCCTGTTGCCACCAGGCAGAAAATTAGTTTGGAACATAACCACATTTCCCAAAGTAACCTTGAACCAAACAAAACACCCTTGAGATGTACCGAAGACAGATATCCAATCAAAAACTTCAGCTGACTTTCAAACAAATTAGGAAGGCAAATCCTTTTTATTTAGCTCCTTATTTGGGTTAATTCACAGGTGACACAACCACATTCACTAGTTTACAATATATAATCACACCATCACTTAATATACATTTGATAAAGGGCTTTTATCAGGATATGAGTATACATGACACCCTCTTTATGTCACCATTCTCAATGGATTTTCATTAGTGGTAGTATGGGTTTTTTTAGTTACATTTAATAACTTTTAAAGACGACTGGAATCTGTAGATTATCACCAGGACATGTAAAAAAATAATGTTATGAAGAGAGAGTGCTATGTATAGTCTGAAGTTCCTAATTAATCTACTACGAAATAACATAAAAATAATGCAGTCAGTTTGCAAAGGATATGTTAGCTATATATTAACAACTACTACAATATTTTGCCAATGCCCAATAAAAAAAATTAAAAAATGGCTGGCATAATAATCATGTGCAGTGACATCTGGAAGCCAAAACTGTTCTAAGTGTCACTGAGCAGAGACAAGAAATCTGCTGAAAGCAAAACAAAATAAAAATACACACACACTCTAAACAAAAAAGAGTAATTCAGCAACAGATTTTAATGATCCAACTTTTGAACCATCTTTTTAACTGTAAAAAATATTAGAGTGATTGTGAAGCATCTCAGTAAACAAGCCATGTAATGTGCCTCAGCACTTAAAACAGTAAAACAAAAGAAAATTCAATTAATGACAGATAATATAAACTTAATAGGAGCAGAGAAATGTTCCACAGCCTTGCATGCTTATGATGGTACAAGCATGTTAAAGTGACTGCATTACTATCACAATTTACTGAACTAATTCACAATTCACTTTTCAATAAGCAGTTTCCTAGTTTTGAGGTGAAAGACTTACATCATCCATAAAATCAATCAATGAGGATGAAGAAGAAGAAAGGGAATCCTATTTTAACAAACACAGCAGTAAAGGAACAGAAATAGATACATGAAACCTTCTGCTTTAAGAAAATACTATTGTTGATAAATAAAGATGTCAAAGGACTGGCAAATATTTAGTAGAATATTACTGCTGATTATTACTTTTTATCATATCATAAGTTTAGGTCAGAATAGTGCTTTTTCCTCCTGTTTCACTTTCATTTCCCTCCCCCTCCAACATACACAAAAATATAAGGGAATTAAAAGTTAATTAGACAAGTATCACTTTGTCATTAAACCATCTATATTGTATAGTGCTTTAGGCACTGAAGCCTTGGACACTATTTGGCTGAACTGGTGTGAACCAGGCCCATAGCTAACCAAGGGCCCATGGGGCCTGGCTCCCTGACAATTTTGGGGAGCCCCTCACCACCCCCCTCCATCCCAGGGCTGCCCTTCTCCCTCTCCATCCTGCATGATTTAAATCACAGAGAAGGGGCGCCCAGGAGCAGCCACTGCCCCTCCCATGGCATTTAAAGGGCCCACAAATCAGCTGATCAGTGGGCTCTAAATCATGCAGGAGGGGCAGCAGGAGGCGTCACCAGCCTCCGCACAATTTAAAGGTCTCCTTCCCCACAGCCCCTAGCTATGGGGCTGAACCATGGACATTCCAACTGGTAAAAAAAACCCTGCAACAGTGCTTGAAAAACTTTAAATACTTTAGGTCAACATGCTGTGTGGGGGAGAGAAAAGATATGCAGATCTGGTCAAAGAGAGGCTGGACAAATGGAGTAAAGAACACCTGTAGAACAATAAGTGGCTTCGACATGGGGCTGAATAAAAACATCCCCTTTTGCAAGCACAATGTCATTTGTACTAAAGCAGTATCTGCAGATTCATCCATCAGACCAGCACAGCACATCCCAAGACATTCCCAATGAGGAAATGGAGCATGTTCAAGAAAAGCTTTTTGGGTGAGAGCAGACTGCAGCAAGAAGAGTAAAGTGAAACTAGCTGTTCCATGGGTCCACTAAGGCAAAGTCTTACATAAAATCAACAACTGGACAGGCTGTACCTTATTGACAACATGAAGGTCTCAGAGCTGGAGAGCACAGGAGAGCTAAATCAACTGCTTCGATTATATTATGTAATTGTGTTACTGGTGTAAACCAGACTGGCCAATGGTAGCTCTCCAGATGTTTTTTGCCTACAACTCTCATCAGCCCCAGCCACTGGCCATGCTGGCTGGGGTTGATGGGAGTTGTAGGCAAAAACATCTGGAGAGCTACCGTTGGCCACCCCTGGTGTAGACAATCCTAAAGACATGAAGAGTAAGAAGGAATGAGAGGGAGTGGAAGCTGAATGTCTCATACTGATTTGACTAACAAGACAAACTAATGAGATGTTTACTAAACAGTGGGGATTTGTATGAAAAGGTGGCTGTAGACTGTTGCTGAGTTAGTGAGCAAGTGCCAAGTCAAACATCCTTTCTCAGACAGCTCTACTTCAACATCTTTTCCCTTTGGTCCACCAACCTCCCCCTGCTCTCCATCTCTTGGGACTGTCACCTCAGTTTACTATCTCATTTTATTCTCACTTCAGCATTTTGCTTCTTTACTTCAGGTGTATTTCTTTGGGCCATATTAGAAAGATAACTACTAACAGGTTTAAACAGATACAGAAACACAGCTTAGAGAGTAAGGAACATAAAAAAATTTTTTTTGGTTTGCTCCACACCAAGGAGAACATGTTCCTATTTGTCAAGCCAAGCAATTGTTCTCATTTATGTATCTGAACAACTGATATGCTTGTGGTTGTTCACCTCTGTATGCCCACTCTTGTCTGTTTACTCCCATCATTTGTTGCCCCTCGCTTGCATGCAAGATGTCTTGTTTGGTAGGCATACAAAAAGGTCTAACTAAGGCAGGAACTCCCTTAAATTGGGCAACACAATTAGGGACCTACAAGGACTCCCTGAAAGGGATATCATTTCCCCATTTCTCCCTCTTCTTAGCTTTCACATGCTAAAATAGTTCAGAAGAAAAATATGAACTCCTGAGATGAGATCAACAGACCCACAGAGTATATGTTACCTAATACTAATTTTAACTTATTTTTTTGTAACAAATCCTGTTGAATATTTGGTTGATAACAGTGCAAGCTGAAAGCAATTTTTAAGTAAGATTTGGTTCTAATCAGTTTACACAACAGAGAGTTTGCTTTATTTAAATAAATAATATTTTTAATGTTGTTAGCCACCTTGAGTCTGCATAGAATAGGCAGGATATAAATATAACGTAAATAAATAAATAAAATAATAAGAAAATCAGCAGGTCATGATATTTTTCTATCTGTTTTGATTCTCTATCAGAATCTATTATGGATATCTTATTTTAAGGATATCTTTAATCAGTAAAGTGACAAATAGTAGAAGGAAATAAATAATTTTAAGTTTAACCCTTGCTACAGGTTTGAAGAAAACCATTAGTTCAGAAAGGGTTTGGAATTACAAGGCTCCTGTATATAAATTTATGGAAATAATGCAATAAAAGCAACTACAAAAGGAAGATATAAATATTTATAATATCTTCCATTTTATACTGGTCATGAAACTTTCAATTGCAAGGAAAAGAGAGAAAATAAATAGCTCAACATTTCTTATGACTTAATCTACAATATTTGTAATATATCAGTGGCAAATTCGATAGAACTTTGTAATAATTATAGCTAGCCAGATATGCACACAATAGATGTTAATACACACATGCAATTAGCTGTGTACTTACTTCAAATTGATCCAGAGCAGAGGTAGGAGCATTCAAAAATGCCAAGAAAGAATTCTGTGAGTCTTGGTGCTTTACGCCTAGAAAACAGCAGCAAGCATTTTAAGCTACAGAACATGGACTACTGAGTCCCCACTTCTGCCATCACTCCAAAACCTAAGGACTTCCTCCTCAACTCAGTAAAAGAAGACAAGAGTTGTTTAAAAAGAGCACCCCAGCATCTAGGAGCACCCCAGACATTTCTTCTGTCTTTCAGCCAAGGGCTTCTAAAGCACCACACACTAATATAGAAAAGGACCATCCAAAGCTTGAGAAAGCCAAATTAAATTTCCAAGCAGCCCAGTCTCCTTAAACTTTGATTGCCAGTGCCAGAGAATGAGAATAAGACCTATCTATGAAAACACAGAAGAATCTCTAGCTCAGAAAGAAAAAAAAAACCCTGCTTAAAATACAATGCTTCCCCAGCAATTCAATATTTATGTCTTGTTCTGATTGGGGAGGTCTATGGAACTTTCTCCTGTCAAGCATGCAATTTTCAACAGAACCAGTCCTTGAGTTGAAACAAAGTATGGTTTATTGATAATCCATGTGGCTCCATTGAGATAGGTATTGGAACTGATACAAAGTAACAGTAGAATGCATACTTAAAGATGGCACATCAAAGGTTCTCTAAACATTGCTACAAATTCTAAACAAGCCTGCATTCAAGTGTGAAAGTTTACACAGTAACTTCCTTATATCCCCTGTGGTTATTCCTCCCGGGTCCAGGACTAGTCTGGGAAACTGTCCCTGGAGGCCTTATCTTCAAAGAGCAAATCCCTGCATCTGTTAGTGAAAGTGAAAGAGGCACGAAAGATCTGTCTCTACTTTTCTACTTTGATGTGCCCAGGTTTAATTTAGAGTTAGTAACATCTCTATAATATATTGGTTTTTATTCAGACAATAAAAGAGATTAAACAATGCTTGACACTCCTAGGGATAGATAGGATTGGGGTAGAAAGAGGTGCTAGTTTATGAGAGTGACAGAAATGAGGCTTCACCTTAGTCTTAAGTCAGTGAACTACATGTCACACAAAATCTGTCTTGACAGAATAGATCTGTCACCAGGAAGAACTCCTGCTGCACTCCTAGATACTCCCACCCGGCAAATGATCCTGGGAAATGGGAACCCCAAGGAACTGTATGAGGGTAGAATTTGAAGTTTGCTGCAAATGGAAGTAATCAACAAAAACTGCCTTCCCTTCTGTCACAGAAAATTTCTGTTAGATCCAACTCAGTCTAGATGCTGGACAGAACTATTGATGTGAAAAATGGACATGGAGGATACCTAATTATGATAACTGTTTGTCAGTGATTATCACTACAAAAAAGCCCACTTTAATACTCAAATAAGAGTGATGCTATGCATAGTGGCTAAATAGGAACCAGAATGACATCTGGCACCAAATCCAGATTCCAAGAAACGCAGTGATCAGTGGAGGAGAAAAAATGAGTTTAAACGTAATAATCTCCCAATTAAAAGTACATGAAGACTTTCTGGGTTTTGGCAAGAGATGACGTTTGACAAAGCTTCGGTCCCATATTTTTTAAATGATCAGATTGAAGACTTTTATCTGGTACGTCATGCATGAAGTCTACAACATGAAGTGTCCTTGTTTTAGCTGGATAGATGTGGCATGGTTCACATCACAAAATAAATTTCCTCCAGTTAGCAGTTGCAGTGCCTTTTAAAGGACTATCACTTGGTTGCTGGAAAAGAAAGGCTCAGTTTCTGAGAGTAGCCTAAAGCTTTGTATGCTTCACATTCAGCCACCAGAATCATTCAGGATGTACCAGACAGCTTCAGTGAGACATTGCCAGTGGTGTATTTAGAGACCTGTATCTTTTGAGAGTGCAGTTTTCACCACATTGATTATAGAAGAAGAGAACACATTCACCTTAATTTTAGCTAAAGAAAAAAATTAATCCTGAGAATGAGTCTATTGATTCTGGGAGACTTAGCATGTTTCTGTAATTTTTTAAAGAGTATTTAAGAGTACAGTACTTGCTCAAAACTAGGACTGAGAGAAAAACAAACTCCTGTTTGAAGGCATATATACTCGTGGCTAATTACTGAGGAAGAAAAGGTTTTACTTGAAGTTATAGTAACAAAGCTTAGGGCCCTGATAATCTTATTCAACATTCTATAAAAAGGAACACCCTTATCTATTAAGTAAGCCACATTGGGAAAGCTTACCTCACTCCATGGTCTGACATGAGAGTAACTGGAGTAAATGCCAGATAGAAACTTATTTTGTTTGGGTTCTAGCTGGGAAAAGACAGTGGGCAGGTTCTTCTTTCTTCTTTTGGTGATGCAGAAGACAAAGGAAAACTTAAAGTAATTCCCTAACCCTGAATCCATCTTGGACTCTGCATCATAGAAAATTTACCTTCAGAAAATATCTAATCTCTGAGAGAAAGAATCAGGGAGCAGTATAGTAGGAGGTTCCAGACCCTGTCTCTGGCCAAATCAGCATAGAAACTAACAGGATTGCTCCATATGACTCCATCCTCCAGAATCCTGCCTACTAATAAATGACATGCTTTCTTCCATTATAGCTGACTCATTAGTAGGATGGTCAGATTGACACTTAATCAAGCCTCCTCAAATTAGACCATAGATACAATGGCATGAATGGAGGAAACAGCCATCTGAAAAAGGCAATATATTTTCTGATGCTGCAAGAAGCTCTGTTTCTCTAGCAACTGTATATATGAAAGGTACCATGGGTCAGAGTCAACCCAGGGGAGCCTGCAGAGCTCCTTGAAACAGCTGCCCCCTTCACATAAGGATAATAATGTTTCAGAAATAACACTTCATTTTTAAATAAAGCTACAACCTTTTTTATACATGCCCAGGAAAAGTGGTAACCAAAAAAAAATATTATAAAAGTCTTTTTGGTAGCAGTTCCACTTCAAAACACCTTAGTGCAATGTTAAAGCAGCAGGGCGAATAAACTATTTGTATTCTACTGGTTGAAACAATGAAATTAAGGTGTGTATCTCATCTTATATGATCAACAGTGTTCCTTCTTGTATTAACATGACATCCTGGGAGCAGAATTTATGTAAAGCTACAGAACAAATGGTAGAGCAGATTTCATACGTGTCAGAAGAGTTATGACATATCTGTTATCAACGTGCACAATGGATATACGTCCCACTGCGACAGGTTTCACCCATTTTCATTTCAGTGCTGGGCTAACCATTACATTAAGCATCCAACAAGTAGAGCTCAAGACATCTTTGGCAGCAGCTGAAGTGTAATTATCTGAATTGCCACTATACCAAGAACAGATACCTTTTTCTCGAAAGGTAAAGTAAGCCATTGTCACAACCAACTTACGGTGACCCCAATCATAAGGTTTTTAATGCAGGTAATGGTAAGGACTGAAATAAAAGAAGCTTCAGCAGCAGGACAAGTGTATGCATTCTATTAGTACCTAATATTTATGGGAACAGAAGAACAGAATCTGTTTATTTACTTCATTTATACCACACCTGTTCCCCAAATGGAGTCCTAAAGAGGCTTACATTGCTCCAATTTCCTTTATTTTATTCTTATAACAACCCAGTGAGGTAGGTTAGGCAAAGCTGTGTGTGACGGGCCCAAGGTCACCCAGCAAGCTTCAATGGCACATTGGGTTTCCAAGATCCTCACCACTGCACTACACTGTGGCCGTTTTCGCACTAGCGTTTACTCCGGCGTAGCACCCCATTTACCTCCGGATCTTTTCCTGGTTTTCGCACCTGTTGCTCCGGCGCTGCGTCTTGCTCCGGTGCTGCAGGGGTTTCACGCCGGAGTATCTAGATCCATCTCCTTCCAGAGTTTTTGAAAACCTCCGGATCCACACCGGATCCACTATGCGGAGTTTGCTGTGGGAAATCCATCCACGCCGGATCGACTGCTTTGTGGGCGTCACCCTCTCCCTTTCCGTCCTCCCACCCCATCCACCCCCTTGGCCAATCATCAGCCGTTCGCGGCGCTTCCCAAAAGTGCCCGCAGGGCCATTTTTTTTTAAAACTTCATCTTTCTTGCGTAATAGCGATATTTCGAAATTAACAAATAGAAAAAAAAAACCCTCCTGGAATAGCCTCAATTGCCACTTCAATTGGTTTCGTTAGAATTTTTTTTTATTATTATTGACTTTAGTTGCGTTATTTCGCTGTTGCGTTATCTCGCAACTACATTATACATTGTTGGGGGGGGGGGAATCTAGTGCCGGCGCGGGCCAAAGCGTTCATGTGTGTGTGTTTTAAAAAGGCAATGCCTCCCTCAGCTGTGCCACCAGGATTTCTGGACCTGCACAAAATCGCCATGTATAAAATGGGAAGTTGGAGTCCTGAATTCTTCTCCCTGGCTACATTCCGCTCGGTTAGAAAATAGACGCGAGCTCGCTCTTCACACGCGCCACAGAAGGGGAAGGAGAGAGTGGGGCGGGGGGGGGAGCTCTGGCAGCAGGAATCAGGTCCCCGTTGCAAGCGCCAGCCGGGGAGGGGAAAGAGCGCGGAGGAAATCCCAGCTTCGCCACCCGGGAGGGAGCGAGGCTGGAAAAGGAAGAAGCTGCCACACACACACACAAACCCCTCGATTTCTCTCTCTTCGTTATTGCGATATTTCGCAACTTCAGAATTTGGGGGGGGGAATCTAGTGCTAGGATTCTCCACTGTGAATGCTTCTGTTAATACATAAAGGGCTGTGGAGGATACTACAGCTGCAGCCAATCCATAAGCAGCAGCAGCACACGTGATGCGGTTTGTCCACGAAAAGAAGGGGAGGGAACAGCTGTGACTGCTCGATGTTACGTTATTACGTCCTTACGCAACCAGACTTGCGCTTAAAAAAAAAATGATTGACAGGGCATCGAACTCAAGTCGATGCCAGTGGGAAAACGATTTGAGCCGGGGCTTCATGGAAAGCGACTCCGCAAATGAGTCCATGTGCGAAAACGAGGAAAATGAGCCGGACATAATTGCGCCGTGGAATAAGGGGAGCAAACGCTAAGTGCGAAAACGACCTGTGTGTCAGAGAAGAATGCCCCCAAAACAAAAGCATGCACCCCACCCTTTTAATCTAAGACTGTTCAAAATGAGATGCGTATTTCCTCTGTTAAAACAGGTACAGCTACTAGCATGCACAACTGCTTTCCAACTGGACCCTTTATTACAGGGGAAGGCATAACCTGCATAGATACAAAAACTAGTATAGCTAGGGTTAAATCAAGCTCAGACTACTGTTGCTTCTTCACAAGATAAAAGAAGTGGATATGTAGCTTCAGGGCTTTCAGTACAGATGCATTAGTAAATCAATTATCTTTAAACAATCTTCAAGAACAGCTCTAGGCAGACTGATGTCAATATCTATACATTTTATCTTCTCAACTGTTACCCAGAGGATTGTTTCAAGCCTCAATTTTTTCCACTGCTCTGTGTTACTGAACAACATTCCCCACATGTACAAGATGGATCATCTAATCTCAACAGCACTCTTCTTGGAAAACAATTTCCATGTAAAGTGACTCAGTCTGATACAGTTATATAAAAAGAATGTAGCTGAATCCCATTCATAATAAACAGGTTTTAATCTTTAGTTTACTTATACAGATCTGGGTGCAACATGCACAAATAAAATTCAGAATCCAGATTCAATACATAAAAACTAAAAATACACTTATATGTGATTTTGGCTTCAATCTTATGAATTATTTCTGAAACATTATACTTCAATCAATCCTAACAAACCTAAAGGGGTTTACTTTTGAGTAGGTATGCTTAGATTTGTGCTGTTTGTACAAGAATGCCATAAAAATTAGAATTGTTCATCTTAACTTCATCTTTATAATGGCTTTAATAAATAAAAATAAATAAAATAAAGGATTGCAGCTTTTGTCTTTCAACCCAATTCTTTGGGGTAAAGATTTCTGAAGTTGGTACGTGTTCTAGTGCAGTTTCTGTTACTCTGCTTAAAGAGATCCAATTTCCCCCAAATATTCCCCCAAGGGTAGTTATTTATAGGCTTTTGTCTGCTTTTTAAATTTGAACTGAGTAAAAAATTATCCTATGCAACTAGAGAGGTTGGTTGTCCACTTCACTGATACTGAATGAAGAAATGCTATAGTTAAGGGGGTATCTCCCTGTTAGTGAAGTTATCATACAGTAACATAGTTCCACATCATGATAATTTATCAAAAGCACTACTTAATACATATTTAAAAAAGCAAAACAAGAAAAGAAAAATGTAAAACACATCACCCATGAAGGCATAACAAGAATTCATCACTACTCCAGGTAATTCACCTCATACACTGACCATGTAAACTCACCATAGTCTATTATTAAATAATTTTTCAGAACAATACCAATGAAGAAAAGAGAGTGATAGTATAGGAAGTTGCCCTCAACAGGACAATTTCAATTTACTATTCTAAAATTTACATTTTAACTCTGCAAACCAGGGCCGGATCTGGGGGGGTGGGCAGAGGGGAGTGCTTGCCCCAGGTGCTGAAAGAGGGGGGGCACCAAATTGGGTATGGAGTCCATTGTATTCTATGGGACGATAACACAGAATGGCCCATAAGGGGGTGCCATTTTTTGATTTTGCCCCCCCTCAAAAAACATATAGATCCGGTCCTGCTGCAAACTGAAAGATTATAGCTGAAATAAACAATTAGTCACTTTGGGGGAGGCCCACAAACTCCATATTATTATTTTGAAGTTTACAATTATTAAACATGACAAGACCACCATTTTAACCATGCATTACATCTGGAGTTTGAGAGGTAATTCATCATTACGGTCAGTTAATATGCATCTGGAAAAAAAACAAACCCAACTAGTATCTTTATGGAATATTACAGTGATCACAGCTAAGCGCTATATGGAAGATTCAAAACAAATACAACAGGATTAGAATAAACACCTCATGTTTCAAGTGTACTGAGAAAATCCAAGATAAATGTGCTTCTGTCTTTCTAACAGCTTTGGGTACATCTTATCATACAAGAGCTATGTTGACACTTTAAGAGCCAGAAATTTCAGAATCCAGATTCTTATAACATGCTGTAAGATGACATTCTTACTTGATAAGATATACCCATCACTGCGGGGGAGATTATGGCTTTGTTTATTTGGATACCAATTTCCATACCCTTTTCTGATCTCAGTTCTTCTGTCTCTTTTTTCAGTCTCTCTATTTCTGCCAACAGCTCAGAGTTCTTCTTGTCAGATTCCTGTAGCTTACTTCAAAACAAAGAAGGATAAAACACAATTAATAAGGGCCATATTATTTGGACATGTCTTCTTGAACATTATTTGCTGCACTGTTCAATTAAGACAACAGCCTACTGATGAAAAAGCATGAAATAAAATTTGGAGATTATTTTATACGGATTCTGTGCAATCATTACAACAACAGCAATAATGTGGCTTACATCATTCTTCTCACTTTCATTTTATCTCTACAACATCCCTGTGAGGTAAGTTAAATCAATTGTATGAGTGACTTGGCCCAAGGTCACCCAGCGAATTTCAAAGGCAGAGTAAGGATTTGAATCAGGATTTCCCATATCACAGTGGAACACTCCGCCCAGTACATCACAGTGGCTTATGAAAGCATGAAGCATGGCTCTTGCTTTTAGTCAAAGTTGCCACAAACAACTGTACCATTACAAGCAGGGTTTGACAAACAATATATTTTAGCATCTACAAAAAGGACCGATCTGTGCTAGCTGTTTTCACTATTACAGACACAGTTGATTCACTCATTGATTCCAAAGAATCCAGATGATATTCCTCCCAAAGAACTGCATTTTGGTGTTGTCTCTGTTTAAGAGCTCACTTATAATGATTTATTCAGCTTCTCTATCCTTTAAGGTGTCACCTGGTTTAGTGCTATCAAACCTAGTACAGAAGAGCTTTTGCAAAACTAGTACAGGAGAGCCAGTTTGGTGTAGTGGTTAAGTGTGCAGACTCTTATCTGGGAGAACCGGGTTTGATTCCCCACTCCTCCACTTGCACCTGCTGGCATGGCCTTGGGTCAGCCATAGCTTTGACAGAGGTTGTCCTTGAAAGGGCAGCTGCTGTGAGAGCCCTCTCCAGCCCCACCCACCTCACAGGGTGTCTGTTGTGGGGGAGGAAGGTAAAGGAGATTGTGAGCCGCTCTGAGACTCTTCGGAGTGGAGGGCGGGATATAAATCCAATATCTTCTTCTATCTTCTTCTTCACTTCCTTCCCATTTCACCACTAGTCTGATGTGCCACCCCAAATTGGAGGAGAATGTTTTGTTTATTTCACCAATATCCATGTCTTTTTTTTCAAGATGTTAACATATTAATTTTTGTACCAGTGATGATGCAAATAATACCACTTCAAAGAAGAAGAAAAATCTTAAATCCCGCTCCCATACCAAGGAATGTTATGTGGGTCCCCTGGTTTTTGTTCATAATCAGCTTTCTTTCCAGCGTCAGATACTAACATACCAGACTCTGCTGCCCCACCCTCTGTTGAATTGCTCTCTCCCACTTCTTTGTTTGTCCCCCCCCCCTTTTAAATTAGCAACTTTTTTTTGGTTACAATGTGTGGACTACAGATTGCATAACATCCACACCTATGGCTTAGAACAATTATAACATCAGCAAAGTCCCTTTTCCCCTTGCTCATCTAACTTATTCTAAAGTGTTTGCATGTATTATGTATTAAAATAAATCAACTTTACCATTCTGTTGCAATATTACAAGCTTTAACTTTATTCATTTCCTCCTGAATTGTTTGTTTGGCTCGTATTTCTGCATCCAAGGCTGACTGTAGTTCCAGCCTCGCAGACATATCTAGTTTTGCAAAACGGCGCATCTTCCAGGGCATATCCTAAAAAAACAAAACCAGGAAAAAAAATTCAGTTGAGTCATTTATTTGTTGCATGCTAGTCTCTCTTAGGGAGTTTTAATAACTATCCAAATAAATTATCCTTTTTGATTTTAAGTAATCAAACAAACACTGCAGTCCTATAGTTTTACAGCCATTAGTAACTTAGTGAAATAGATTACATAGGTTAAACAAAAGATTTATCAAAAGATGAGTAAATCCTTCAAGGAGTGCATTTTGATGATGATAAAACTGTTGGCAATTAATAGAAAAACTGTCTCAACAAATGCAAATAGAGCTACTAAAGCAAATATTTTTATATGAACCAGTATTTCAGATAGATTAAATAACTTTATAACCAATAGCAACAAAGTGGGCCATTTCTAAAAATGGCACTCTGAGACATACTTAAAACACTGAATCAGAGCCACACATTTTTGCATACCATTAGGTTATACAGCCATGATGACGAAGCCACATGTATAGAGCTTGGAGGCAGAACAATGTGTTGGATATAGTTCCATACACTTTCTGGGACCAACATATCAACAGGACCACCTCTTCCACTATGTCCCTGGAAGAACACTATGCTCTGCTGGTCAAAATCTACTGGTGATCCCTGGCCCTAAAGAGGTCCGGCTGTCCTCAACGAGGGCCAGGACTTTCTCTGTCCTGGCCCCGACCTGGTGGAACTCTCTGCTGGAAGACACCAGGGCCCTGCGGGAGCTTTTACAATTCTGCAGGGTCCAGGACCTGTAAAAGCAGAGATGTTCCACCAGGCTTTTGCTTGAGGACAGCAACAGTTGACGGGCTGGCACCCTTCTTCAGTTAAGGGCGGGACTGTTCCCAACGCCTAGAAAGCAGAATTACAGCACATTATAAAGTATGTTCATTGGGTTGCAACAGTTTTAAATTACTGGTTTTATTGATTTTATGTGTATTTCTTGTACATCGCCTAGAGCCCAGCATTCGCTGGGATGAGGCAATTCACAAATTTAATAAATAATAATAAGCCTTTTAACAGACAGTTTTCTCTTACCAAATGTAGCTACTGGGGTTGCAATTTCAAGGGAAAGACTGGCTTAAGAAGAGAGGGGCTGTAGCCAAAATGGGAGGGATATTCATATGTTTTCTGTAGATTCAACGTGATTCAAATCTGAGGTTTATCCAGGTACTGCTCCTCAGTTTCATTTGTAAAGCTGAAAGCATGTTGGCTGTCTTACAAACAGGCACATACATACAAGGAGAATGGATGTGCGTTTCCTGTAACATGTGAAGGAGGTTTCTATCTTCTGGTGTTGCTGGCAAAAGTATGTTGGCAAATATCAGTGTGGTGTAGTAGAGATTTGGACTAGGATCTAGGAGACTCTGGTTCGAATCTCCACTTTGTCATTGAAGCTTGGTGGGTTACCTTAGGCAAGTCACATATTCTCAGGCTAACCTACCTCACAAGGTTGTTGTGAGGGTAAAGTGAGGGACAGGAGAAGGATGTAAACCACTCTGGGTTTCCCTAGGGGAGAAAGTGGAGGTACAACCAAACAAACAGATAATAAATGGCAGTTTTCTGCAGCAATACACCATACAGGAAAGTTTTAATAGCCTCTCTTCTCTCCTCATGCTGGTATCCCACTTGACTCTATAACTCCAGCGGCTGCATTTGATAAAATAAAGAAAGTCTACTAAAAGGAGCACTAAGCTACACATAGTTTGTTCCAGCCTCAGGTGACAAATATATGTAACTTAGTGTTCCTAACCAAATATTGATGTAATAACCATGTTACAATCCTGTAATGTCTAGTTTGTTGATATTGCACTGGAGTAAGGGATGATATAACATGCCCATAACATTTATTTGACAGCACAACAAATTTTAGAACCAAAGACTTTAGGATGCCGCAAATCAATTCCTTACTGTTGCTCTTGCACCTAAACTGGAGTTCCTCAGGGCCTCTAGTTCTTCAGTCATTTTGGAGGCTAAAGCTTGCAGATAGCCTCGAGCATCCTTTTCATCACTCACCCTAGCCAAGCAATGGGAAAAAAGAGGTAAGAATTTAGTAAAAACAGAGGGGGAGGGAGTTCTGTTTAATCATTAAGTTAAGTTTTGTGAAAAGCTTAATAAATTTATGACTCATTACTGACATCAGGCTAGTTTTAGATATGAGGACATAATTCTACCCTACACCAGTCATTCATTTTCTTAAGAACGGCTGAACTAAACCCATAACCTGCCCTACTCTAGGAGTCAGTGGTTATAATCACCACTGCGCTTGCATAGCTACCATTCATTTAAATGGGGGCTATCCTTTGGGGAAGACTGTATCTACTAAAAATAAAGTAACACTATATTTTTATCTTATTTAATGAGACCTGAGTTGTTTAAAATTAGGTGAGTGCATATTATTCATGAAACATAATTTCTATAAATAAATATTTTCAATAGTTATTATCACAAAAAGAAATATCAGAACAGTAATTTCTTTTATAAAAAAGTATGTATCTTAGAGTTTCTGAAATATGTTCATTGGCCATAAATGCTGAATGCATGGGCATGATCATTTATAGACTATCAGTGTTGCACTGTGTCATATGTGTCCTGACAATAGCACTCTGTGGACATCTGTATCAACCTAGCAAGAGTGCTACATTAAGCTAACAAAATCAGGAACTCGAAGTGTTTAGGACTGTAGCCAAGACCATATGCATGCTGTTTTACACATGAAATTGCAGAAATAAATGCAACTGTATGTCTCCCAAATGACAGGATAAATTTCTTTTTCCTATATGGAGATGGTCTCTGTGTAAGAAAAAGGTTGTATGTCAGGCAACCCCTTACAACAGGGATCTCCAACTTGATGCTCATGACTGTGAGCACACCCAGATGTCATATATCTACTGGTGGGTGGAAGCACTACAACTATTCAATATGACATCACCAAATCCCACTATATGACATCACTAGAACTCACCTGGGATATCATCAAGCTCCTTCCATTGAGTCTCAGGGTTTCAGATTACAACAATCTTGGTAATCCTAGACTCAGCCAAACTCCTTATGCCTCCTCACCATAAAATTCAGGTTAGAGACCTGAATCCACAGGCAGCATGATTATGTTCCTTTAGTGCTGATGTCTATATTGCTTCACCAACGTTGGAGTTCAGGGGATTGCCTTACAGTGGATCTCCTCCTTTCTCCGTGGTCAGGTACAAATGATGGCACAGTGAGCAGATCCCTTGTGACATCCACTTGAATGTGGTATGCCACAGGGGGCAATTCTCTCACCAATGATGTTTAACATCTATATGCACCCCTTTGCCCAGTTAGCCTGAGGTTTTGGGCTGAGTTGTCACCAATATGCAGATGTCACCCAGCTCTATTTGTTGAAGGATGGCTGCCCAGACTCCACCCTGGATCATCTGGCTGAGGCATTGGGAGCCATGACTGGGTGGCTACTGCAGAGCCAGGTGATGCTAAATCCAGCAAAGATGGAGGTCCTGTACCTTAGCTGAGGTGGAGTAGAACTGGGTGTCTGGCTCCCAGCCCTGGACAGTGCACGACTTACACCTGCCCAGAAGGTGAAGATCCTGGGAGTGACACCGGATGCCTCACTCTCTATGGAGGCCCAGGTCACTGTGGTTGCCAGATCTGCCTTTTACCATCTCCAGCAGATCAGGCAGCTAGGACCCTATCTCTCCCCACAGGACTTAGCTAAGGTGACCCATGCATGGTCACTTCCAGGTTGGATTACTGTAACTCTCTCTACATAGGCTTGCCCTTGGGGCTAATCCAGAAACTCCAGCTGTTGCAAAATGCAGCATATGGCCAGTGCTTTGCTAATTGCACTGGCTACCTATTGAGTACTGGATTCACTTCAAGGTTTTGGTACTGACATTTAAAGCCCTGAGAGGCCTGGGACTGACATATCTGAGGGACCGCCTTTCCCCATATTTTCCCCAAAGGACTTTATACTCAATCACCATCTGCTGGTTGTCCCCAGCCCAAAGGACATCCACCTTGCCTTGACCAGAGCCAGGGTATTATCTGCCCTGGCTCTGGTCTGGTGGACCATGCTCCCATTAGAGATCAGGGCCCTACCTTACCTACTACCTTTTCATAGGGCCTGTAAAACGGAGCTGTTCCACCAGGCCTTTGAGTGAGGCAACGAATGTCCATACTACATTGAATCTGGCTCCCTTGCCACAGTATTCCAACTTCTCTTGGGCCTATTGATATATCATCATTTCCAGCTCCATCTGTATTATGGTCTGAAATGTCTACCATCTGAAATGGAGTATTTTAATTTGTTTTAATTGTTTCAATTTGCTGTTAACTGCCTATTGTTTTTTTGTTACCTGTTCAAACTTGTTATACTCTGCCCTGAGCCCGTCTGCGGGATAGGACGGAATAGAAATTAACAAAAAATTGAATGAATGAATGATGTATTTATGAGGCATATCATGTCCTGAACTTGGACATATCATTTTTCTTTTTCTAGTTATCAGGGCACTGGACTATATATGCATAAATCTTAAAAAATTTCTTTCAATTGCAGAAACTTTCTTTCACTTTAATTTAATTAATTAATTAGTAATTTTAGTAACACTCTCACTCACTGAATCATTCAGTGAGGCATCAGCTTCTTTAAATATATAGTTTTATTTGTTTTACTTTTTTCCCCTACATGACAAAGCTTATTGCAAAGGAACTGACAAGAAGCTCTATCTTGCTCTGATTTTTAATCTTTACTTCTGCAAAAATCAGTCCTTCAGACTTTGAATAGTTCATATTTATGAAACAAGCTATACTGCTTGGAACACATCCAGCGTTTCAGAGCCTAAGATGCACTGACTAAGCATTCATATTCAAAATCCAAAGCTTTGTCTAAATATGGACAATGAAGCTGCACTGGATGTGAAAAACACTATTTAACTAGGCTTCCTACGTTTATCTGCTTTTAATTTAAAAAATCAGTTATATAGCTGGTCTAAAAAGAGATAAAATGGACACAAACAACTTAACTCTGAAGACTGCTATAAGACATTAAAATTAAACAGTTTAAGAAACTGGTGAAAATGTTTAGGTACAGGTTGTTTTCAGAAATATTACAAAAATTACAAGTGGTAAAGTAAGTTACTCCAAAGCCTTTCTTTCCCACAAACAGTTTTCATCTTTCTCTCAGACCATTTTAAACACAGTACTTGAAATAGGTCAGTTTTATAGAAGTATTATCAGAAACAGCAATGGAAAGAAATCTGCATTTTGCTCTGACTAGTTTGGTTTTATTTTCCCAGTAGAAGACTTGTAGTGCAATCTGAAGTAGTTATACCCTTCTAAATTCACTGTAGTCAATAAGCTCTACCATGTGTTAAGCTAATGAAGATAATGAAAATTCATTCTCATGGCTCCTACCAGTACTTCATTCTTGCAAAGACATGATTTGTACCTGATGATACATTTATATTTCTAAAGAAGTTTCAGATACTTGAAAACAGAACATCAAAGAATATGAAAAATGGAAAGCACCTTGTTGCATGAGGCTCAGTGATAGCTAAGATTACAGATGATACTCACCATTGGATGATCTCAGTAATCTGGGCCTCCCAGTGTGCTACAGATTCTTTTTTGTCAGCAAGATCTCTCATCTCTTCTTCTAACTGCCTGTTATTCATACTAAGTCTTTCATACATAGCTGTAAGCTGAATATAAATTAAAGATGTAGTTAATCTTCGCAGATACAAGTCATTACCCTGATAATCTGAAGCAACTAGGAATGAAAAAAATAAATACCAGAAAAGGAGGGAAGAAAACAATGTCAGGAGAATTGCAATGGACAATGCAGTGGCAATGAGGTGGTATGAGGAAATAATGAGAAAAAAGAGTCAGCAATTGGAAAGTGAAGTGGTGGCAGTGGTAAAGGGAGGGGGAGGAGTTGTGAAGAAGAAATGTGGACCAACGTGAAAGACGTGGTGTGGAAAATGCACTTTCAACTCTAAGCCATCTCTAACAGCTGTCTTGACCTTATCAACTCTCCTCCTGGGAGGCTGGGAGGACAAGAAGCAGGGATTTCTTGTCCTTGAAAGTCCCTCCCCTCTTACTGACCTTCAAAGAACTATATGGTTTGGAACCAACATAACTGAAGGACCACCTACTCTGTTATGAACCCATTTTACCATTATGGTAATCTCCAAAGGCCCTGGACAGGGCCTTCCCACTTGTGACACCAAAACTCTGGAACTCTGTCCCCAAGGAAATTCATCTGTTCCCTGCTATTGTTGTCTTTGGCCAGCTGGTAAAGACTTTTTTGTTTCATTTGGCATTTCTTCAGTGATCCTCCTCCCTGACCAAATGTTTTAATTGTTATTGTATCTTTGTACGTATTTTAGCTCTGTTTTTAATTGGTTTAATGATGTGTTTTAGTGGGAGAACTGGTTCTAAAATGTGATTTTATAATGTATGTTGTAATCTGTTCCCCTCTGCTTCTTGATATGCTCAAACTGCCAACTTTCTATAAGCTTTGCTCATTAAGTTAGCTGTACCCATACCTTATCAAGCTCACTGGAAAGCTTTTTGTTCTCCTCTGTCAGCAGGATCTTCTCCCGTTCATATTTCTGTTTGAACTCCGTTTCAAATTCCTCTCTTTCACTTTGGCTAAGGCATAAGGTAGAAAATACAATCAACTGACATTGTTGTGATAGTCCCGTAGCAAATTGTTCTAATTTATAAACACCTTACACTTAATCTCTTACAAGCTGTTAAAATAAAGAATAGTGGTGACAGTTAAGCCTACCTCTCTGAAATCAGAGTGACTTAAGCACATAGTTGAAAACCCACTAATTTAGAACTCTTAAATAACACATCAGAAGTCCTGTTGATGCCACCCAATCTCTTAAAGCTATGAGACAGTTTTCATGATTCCCAAACATTCACTGTTAAGGATAAATTTTCTAACTCAGTATGCTTACTCATTTAACTCTGTGCAGTTTTGAAAGTCAGCCAGGATAAAGAAAGAGTTGCCATATATGGTGCCTGAAACTGCAAAACCTTCATGCATGAAGATTCCCATTAACTTTACAAAATGGGCCTAACTATAATAAAATCTAGTACTTGAAACATCCATGCAGCAACTCAGATACAAGATGATATCTGCTTAAACCTGGGCCATGCAAATTCTACAAACATAAGACCAACAACTTGAAAAAAGCCACCACAAGTAAAAGGCAGATTGTTTTTCCAAGGAGATTTATACATCCTATCCTACCAGCACATTCTAACAAAATATATCGCTGTGTCCTGGAAAGAAACAAACAGAAAGTAGAAGCTAGAACATACACTTCCTTAAAATCTTAGGAACCAGTCTCCAAACAGAACAGCAAGAGCATTCATGTCTCTGCTTTGTTCTAAGCATAAACCATAGAGTAGAAACCTGTGGTAACCCACAACAGGACACATGGATTTGACATGCAATTATTGTTTTAAACTTGGGAATAGAAAATCTGAATGAGTTTTACACAAAAAACCCTATGTAACTGATTAAAAATGTTAATAAAATTAAGTTTTAGCAGTAAAAAAAAATGAATCGTCATCATCTAAAATCTGATGGGAGGACCCACATTTGGAGTTAGATTAAAATATAATTTTTTTAACAGATGAATTTTAAATATCTGTCCTGCCACTCTTCAAATTAAGCCTTCAAGGCAGCTCACAAGAAATAAAGCAATTACAAAAAATAAGAATACATATTCTCTTTAAAATAATAGAAAGTTTATATTAGAACAGAATAGACAGTATTGCCATAAACACATCACCCTATAAATGCTCAAGTTAATAAAAGTTCATATCTGAAAGACAGTAAAATCAGTAACAAAAGCCACATTCACAAATGGGATGCCTTGAGAAAAAAGGCCCCATTCTCCAATTACCAGCCACCTAACTTTGGGGTGGCTGGAACAGGACCTCAAAGGAAGATCTGAGGGAAAATTCATGAGAGAAAATGGTCTTCTATAGGCCTTTTTGCCCGCATACATGTTTTATAGTGAGGATAAGAAATAATGTAAACTAAAAGTTATATTGATTCAGTAGATAGAAAACACAAAATATTAAGAGTAAATAAATAAGCAAATGAAACAAAGTCTGCCCCCTCCTGTGTCATAGGTTAAACTTTACTGCACAGTAGTAGAGGTGATTATTGAACAGACAAAGATGACATTGGTTAGTAAATCACATTAAAAATAGATCATAGACATGTGTAATAGATTGTGAGGAGAAATTTTGTGGGATGAGATATATTTTACAAAATGTAACCATTTTTCTCTGAACATTTATAACTTTTGGGAAATATGCCCTACTGTTATAGATGGTCTGCGATCTTTTCCATGATGAAGTGTTCCCAGATTTTGTAAGCCAAACTGTATAGTGGGGGCCAGGGAAGCTTTCCAATAAGAAGCAGTAGATGTTTTTGCTGCTACCAGAAGGTTGATTATTAATTCACATCTGGTGTATAGATCTTTTTGAAAAACTGGAAGTCAGTGAATATCTTTGAACACTGGTGAGGTATGTCCCAATCAGCAAGTACTGTTAACAAGATAGCTGCTGCATTCTGAACCAGCTAAAGTTTTCAAATAATTTTCAAAGCCAGTTTCATGTATAATGCTTTGCAGTAATCTAACCTGGATATTAAAAGCGAAGCTGTGCAAGTCGGTGATCAGACAGGCAAAAAGAGGACTACGAGGAACATATTGCAAAAAACATAAGGACCAATAATCTTTGAATGCGTTAGAAGCAGAAAGCCAGCCACAGAGACACTGGGGATCTTGGATGATCAAGGGGTAACAGGATTACTAAAGGATCACAGGGATATGACAGAAAAGGCAACTAAAATGATTAAGGGGGTGAAATGGCTTCCCTATGAAGAAAGGTTAAAGAGGTTAGGGTTCTTTAGCTTGGAGAAATTATGACTGAGGGGTGAGATGATAGAGGTTTACAAAATTATGCATGGGAAAGAGAAATAGAGAAGAAGTATTTTTCCCCCTCACGATACAAGAACTTGTAGGCACTCAATGAAATCAATGAACAGGAGGCTTAAAAGGAAGTACTTCTTCATCCCTTGAGTAATTAACACGTGGAATTCACTGCCACAGGAAGTGCTGGTGGTTGCAAGCACAGCCAGCTTCAGGAAGGGATTAGATTTTTTTTCGCAGGAGGGGTGGGGTATAAATAAATGGAAATAAATAAAACAATTTATTAAATAATTTTCTAATAACACATCAATATCACAAGAGAGGATTAGATAAACATATGGATCAGAGGTCCATCAGTGACTGAGCTACAACGTATATTTGGAACACTATGTCTGGGACAGTGATGCTCTGTATTCTTGGTGCTTGGAGGACAACAGTGGAAGGGTTTCTGGAATCTGGCCCTGCTGGTGGACCTCCTGATGGCACCTGGGATACAGAGTGTTGGACTGGATGGGCTGTTGGCCTGATCCAACACGGCTTCTCATGTTCTTATACTGAGGATAGTGGAACAAGACTTGGAGAGATGAACTCACTTAGGCCAGCTGGGTAAAGTCTGCAATTCCTGGTAGAATCAGGTGCCTGCAAGACAACATCCTTGGTAGCTTGGGATGTCATCCCAAAGAACATGAGAAATTAATCAAGCATACCAACATTTGCAATGTGCACCAGCCTTACTTAGATATTGCTGGTCAGTAATTTGAAGTGCAGAATTTTGTGGCAGGATTGCTGTCACATAGTTAAGGTGCTGATCATTGCTGTGCCACAGATTTAAAAAAAGACGCTGATAAATTAAGACAGGTTGCAGCATGGGCAAAAAAAGGCAATATTTATCTGGTGATCAAAAGGATTGTTTAATGAAACAAAGTAAACCGGATGAGTTCTTTGATGCTTTTCTGATCTCTAACAAATTTGATGCCTTAAAGTTTAAGGCTTAAACCATGATCAGGACTGCCCAAAGTGATCTCCAGACTTGAGCCACACTTCTCCCTTTGATCCAACTAATCATGGTATTGCTAATCCTGAGGCTTGCTCTCTTGATTTACTACAGATTTTAACTTCACAAACTTTTCTGATTGCTGAAAACCTGCAAAAGATCTATAACACTATAGGGTACAGATGTCCTCAGGCAAGGTGTTCCACTAGATAGGGCAAGGGCTGAAAAGGCCCTGGCCCAAGTCAAGAACAGCCAGATCCCTCTCAGGCTGCGGGCCACCAGGAGGCTCTTATTCCCAGAGTGTAATGCTATTCCAGGGGCATTCTGAGAAAGGCAGTCCTGAAGATATGTGGGTCCCTGACCACTAAGGGCCGTGAAGGTCAGAACCAGAACTGGATCCGGTGCTCCACTGGAAGCCAGTGCAGCTCATGCAGCACAGGCTGTATGTGTGCTATCTTGGGGGGGGGGGGATGCCCCTGTTAGGACCCATGAAGTCACATTCTGGACCAGTTGGAGCTTCTGGAAATGTGCATGGGGAGGCCTGCGTTCAGCAAACTACAGTAATCTATCCTGGAAGTGACCGTCACATGGATTACTGCGGCTAGGTCAGGGCAAGATAGGTAGGGAGACAGCTGCCTAACCTGGCATAGTTGGAGAAATGTCAGCTTGGGAACCTTTGCAACCTGGGCCTCTACAGACAAGGTGGCATCCAGTATTGTGCCCAAGCTCTTGTCAGTCAGATCCAGTGATAAGGACTGGGGAGATGAGAACGCAATCTCTGCTAGCACTTCTCTCCCAGGAGGTAGCAGCTGACTACAGATGAAGGCTGCCAGGTGTCCCATGCAGGCTGGCTGCTAAGTCACATGCTTTGTGGCAGAACTAGGCCTCTGATGTGTGGAAGAAACTGCCAAAGAACACCCCCACATGGGCCAAAACATTGCCGCTGTGTATGGGGGTATGAACATGGCTGTGGTGCTGGCCATCAACAGACCCCAGGAGAGGATCATCTGCACCCCCCACATGAAATGCTGATCCCTGAATATCACTTAAGATGACTGGAAGCAGATAACAAGATCACTGGTTTCAGATCCTGATAATGTAGTTGAATTCATGGTTGAGAAATTCTTAACTAGAGATAAGGACAAGGATGAACTGTACAAACTAACATGTGACTCCAAATCTCACAATTGTATTCAAGACCCACCAATTGGTCTACAGTCTCCATGCCAACCTCCAGTAACCATACCCAGGATGGAACTTTGCAAACAACAACAACGAACAACGTAACTATTCTGCAAGAAAATCTACAATCTGTTCCTCACAGCTGGAAGCAACGCTGCTAGGCTGCAGGAACTCAATTTGCCTCCCTGGAGAGTAAGGCAGGACTTTTGCGGCCCATTTGGGTGCGCTTTGGAGGGGACGGGGCTTGGCCATAGTAACGGCTGGACCCTCTGCCCCCTAGTTTCAGTACCTCTTTGAAGCTCGGCTCAGTGGGAGTGTTTGCTAGTGCTCCAAGCCGTTCCTGGGGGTTTAGCTTGGGAAGGGCTGAGGAAGCTTTTTCCTTCGCTCCTCCTCGGGCCCCATCGGTTGAGCTTATCAGCGATCGGATCGCTGATAGGCCGAGATAGGTGCAGCCCGGAGGAGGCAGCTGTGGAGCCAGGGCCAACAGCATCAGCGCGGAGCTTGGCGCTCGCTTCCTCTTCAATCAACACAAAAAAGCGCTAACACAGCCAGTTTTAACCTAACCCCCCCCCTTCAGACCAGTTTTATTCAGCCTCCACCCCCCCCCGGTTTGATTAAACTTGTGCTGGGTGGGAGCAGGTTTGTTTTCCCTATCCATTCTTTTGTTGGGTGAGGGTTTGTTCTTCAGCCTACCTTAGGCTGGTTGGGGCTCCCCGGGGAAGAGGCGGCCATATTTGGTCCACCTTTTTGTATGCTAGGTGGCAGCCATATTGCTTCCCCTTCTTCTTCTTTGGGACAGCCATTTTAGGGGATTGTTGGAGGGAGGCCATTTTGTGGGGGATTTAGTGCAGGACAGCTTGACATAAGGGGGAAATATCAGATTCCTGGGGCTGTTCTTCTATAGTGAGTGGCTGCCTTTTGTTCGGTGCGGCTTACAAGGGCCATTTTGGTGGAGTTCTGTGTAGTCTTATTTGCCCTTGATATTGGTAAGATGTCTGGTAGGAAAGGGACGGGAAAATACAAGGGTAAGCATCCTGCTCCAAAGGCCCCGCCAAAACAGCCACCGCTGCCTTTATCCTCTTCAGATGAGGAGGGTGAAGATGAAGTTAATGCAGCTGTTATGCAAAGGCTGATGGTGCTGGAGCAAGCGTCTGGTATTCCTCCTTTGCATGGTGTAGGATCTGGAAAGGTTTCTAAGATGGCACTTCAGGCGGATAGTTTAACTAGGTTGTCTATTTTGGAGGGCAGGTCTGCCGGAAATGTTGCAGGAGGAGCCATGAGTCTTGGCGGTTCCGATGGGGGATCAGTTCCATCTCTGGGGGCTGCTGGATCTGTATCGGTGCTGATGCCTATTGGACCTATGGGTAAGGCTGGGGATACCCCACTGTCATATACCGGGCTTGTTTGGCCTTAGGGTCCTGCTGCCCCTACTGCACCTGGCATAGCTGCTGGGAGTTCTGGTGTATCTCACTCCCCAGGTGTGGGTCCTCAGACAAATTGGGCTTGGCCACAGGGTAAGTTTGGCCCCTATGGTAATTGGCCAGCTGCTGGGCAGCAGGGGTTTGCAGGTTCCTTTTCAGGAGGATGAGGCTTTCCTTCTCCCTATGGGGCGGTTCCTTTTGCTGCCCTATCTTTTGGAGACGTAGCATTACCTTTAGGTGATCATTTGTTGCCTGCAACAAAAGATAAGATCCTAAAGGGAGAGTATGTTGATATCTTCTACCTACTGTTCTGTGAGTTGGAGTAAAAAGATAAAGAGGATTTGGATGACAAAAAAAGAGACAAGTTGAAGAAGCGCAAGGTGGACTGGACTTGGGCCAATTGGCTGCCGGGGTTTTTTATATATGCTGGTGTGATTGCACGTGCCCAGCCTTGGCGTGCAGCTGCGCTTATCCAGTATATACATATCATTTATAAGGGGTACACGATGTTTAGTGGGTCTGCCTGGATTCAATATGATGAAGAATTCAAGGTGAGGGCAGCTTTGTACCCTTCCCTTCACTGGGATCACATTCACCAGCAGCTGTGGCTCCAAGTAATGTCCTGTGTGTCCAAATTTGGGTGACTGCTCGGATAGCAGCCAGGTCAGCAGGAAGTTTATTTAGTGGCCAGGTCAGCAGGAACTTCTTCATCTTCATCATCCTCTTCCCGCAGTTCTGCGGGGCAGGCGGTTCAAGCCCGCCTGCTTTGCTGGGAGTTTGGCTCTCAAGGAGTGTGTAGTAGAAAAGCTTGTCAGTTCAGGCATGAATGCCGCATGTGTGGCGGCTCTCACTCCTTTAGTAACTGCCCCAAAGCCCGACCACGTAAGAGTCAAAAGAAACAGGGCGGAGGTGGAAGTAATTACCAGGCTGGAAAAGGGGCCCAGTCCGATAAAAGTGGGATCTCTTGAGCACTGGCTGTTCAGGTATTCACGAAGGGTTGATAGTGCTAACTTGTTAAAAGGTTTCAAGTTCAGTTTTTTAATTCTTTTTCAGAGTTCCCGGGTCGCATTTTGGTCTGGGAATCTTAGTTCTGTTAAAGGTTTGGAGCATGTAGTCAAGGATAAGATTGACAAGGAGTTGGCGGAGGGCAGGATTTTGGGCCCATTTTCTAATCCCCCTGTGCCTAACCTTAGGGTTTCCTTTGGGGGTGGTGCCGAAAAAGACACCTGGTGAATTTCCTTTGATTCACCATCTCTCCTTCCCCAAAGGAAGGTCAGTTAATGATGCGATTCCTGAGCATTTATGCTCTGTTAGGTATACCAGCTTTGATCAGGCTGTGGGTGTGGTACAATGCCGCGGCAAGGGGGCAGAGTTGGCCAAATGCGATATTAAATCTGCGTTTCACCTTCTTCCTGTCCATCCGGCTGATATTGAGCTTTTAGGATTTTCCTTTGCAGGGCAATTTTACATGGACAGAGCGTTGCCAATGGGCTTCTCTGTCTCATGTGCAGCTTTTGAGTGTTTCAGAACATAGCAAAGGGACCATGTTGGAGCTAGGCACGTGCTCTGAGCTTGAGTTGTGTCCAGTTTCTGCTTTGGCTGCCTATCTGGCATTGCAGGGGAACAATGAGGGGTTTTTGTTTTGTCCACTGGCAGCCCACTGGCAAAGCATCAGTTTTGGGCTGTGACTTCTCAGGCTTTAACTAAGCTGGGGTTGTCTGGGGTGCGGTTTGGTACCCTCTCCTTTAGAATTGGGGCAGCCTCTACAGCCGCTGCCCTGGAATATCCTTCTTCCTCTATTCAGCGTCTGGGCCATTGGCAGTCATAAATCTTATGTTTGCCCTCTGCTCAGTTCTTAGCTTCATTTGTTTGTAGTTGAAATGTTATGGTTCTTTTTTCTAGTTTGACTTTTTTTTTTTTAGATGCTGTTGTTCCTGGCCAGAGGAGCCGAGTTCTCATCTGTGGACACGGCTATGTGTTTTGGACCGCACATCAGGCTCGAAGAACATCGGTCGGCTCTCAGCTGGGACTCAGCCAATATGTTACTATCAAATAGTGGGGGCGCGGGGGTCTTCAATGGCCCGGCCTGTTGCCATTATGGGAATGCGGGCCCTCCTCCTCAGATTTTAATCATTCACCTGGGAGGGAATGATCTCGGGCTGGTAAAAGGCAAGGGTCTTGTAGGCCCAAGAGGATTTTGGGTACATTAGGGAGAGATGGCCTGGGACTATTATAATTTGGTCAGCCATGATTCCCCGCCTTGTTTGGCGTAGTGCTTGGGACCCTGCAGGTATAGAGAGGGCCCGTTATAAAGCTAACAAAGCAATTAGGAAGGCATTGGATGGAGGGTTGGGTCACTTTTTGCCCCACCCAGATATTTCTACGGAATTTCCTGACCTCTACAGAAGGGATGGGGTGCATCTCTCAGAAAAAGGTAACATGCTTTTCTTCAGAGATCTCTGGCAAGGGCTGTGGGACTTGGCTTTAGTAGTGGCAGGATTTTACTGGGTTTATGGTACTATGCGGCTAGGGGAAGACCAGAAAGCATCCCCCTTTTGGGGAATTAGGGGTCTGGTAGGATCAACCTTTGGGTTTCCATGACCTGGGGTGGGTGAATGCAGACCGTCCTGGAGGCTCGACTAGAGGGTGCCTTCCATTGAGAGGTGCATCTGGTGGTTGGGCCCTTTGGGGTGTGCTTCCTTGCTGGGCCGGCCTGGTGAGAGCTGTGCCACACAGCTCCGGCTGGGGGCTGGGTCTCTCGCCCACTAATGGCAGGGGAGCGGTCTGTTGAGACCCCTGGCCCTGACCAGGTTGCAGTTCTAGTTGCCCTTGCCATTTTCATTATTATATTTAATAAAGCGGCCCTTACGTATGCCAATACCTTGTGTCCAACTCTTCATTCCGACTTGAGGGGCAATCTGTTCCTCGCAGCTGGCAGCAATGCTGCTAGGCTGCAGGAACTCAATTTGCCTCCCTGGAGAGTAAGGGAGAACTTTTGCGGCCCGTTTGGGCATGCTTTGGAGGGGGCGGGGCTTGGCCGTAGAAATGGCCAGACCCTCCGCCCCCTAGTTTCAGTACCTCTTTGGAGCTCGGCCCTTCCGCCCGTCCTGTTTGTTATGTAGGCAAGTGCTGGTCGCCTCATAGTTGGGGGGCCGGGTAGGAATTTTTTACTCCCCAGCTGATTGGCTATTTGCTGGGTTGTTTTTTCGCCTACCCTGCATACAAGATCAGAGGATTGTGGATTTGGCTATGGGGAGGTGCCGTTAAATAGATTGGTCACTTTAGTTTGTCAGGTTTTTACTGGATTTATGGTACTATGCGGCTAGGGGAGGACCGGAAAGCATCCCCCTTTTGGGGAGTTAGGGGTCTGGCAGGATCAACCTTTGGGTTTCCGTGACCCGGAGTGGGTGAATGCAGACCGTTCTGGAGGCTCGACTAGAGGGTGCCTTCCATTGCGATGTGCGTCTGGTGGCTGGGCCCTATGGGGCGTGTGCCTCTTTGTTGGGTCGGCCTGGCGGGAGCTGAAATACAGCATAGCAATATGTATGTTTTACCAGTCATCATCTGAAGCTTAATCCTTCATTTTATTAGTGTGGTATATTAATCAATGCTGTTTAAACTCTCTATAATCCAACACTACCCTATCTCTCTCCTAAACCAACAGATTACATGCAGATGATGAACAATTAGCTGAAAAGCCTCCCCTTCCCAATTGCAACATTAAGTGTCAAGCGCTGGATAACAGGTAAAGGCAGTCCGCTGTGCAGGCACCAGTCATTTCCAACTCTGAGGCGATGTTGCATCACAACATTTTCATGGCAGACTTTTTACAGGGTGTTTTGCCATTGCCTTCCCCAGTCATCTACACTCCCCCCCCCCCCAGCAAGCTGGATACTCATTTTACTGACCTCAGAAGGATGGAAGGCTGAGTCAACTTTGAGCCAGCTACCTGAATCCAGCTTCCACCGGGATATAACTCAGGTCGTGAGCAGAGAACTTGGCCTGCAGTACTGCTCCCCCCTCCCCACCTTCCTTCCTTCTTTCCTTCCTTCCTTCCTTCCCTCCCTCCTTCCCTTTAATTAAGAATGTGGCTTCATTTTCTATCCATTTAGTACTTTTTCTCCTGCTAGAACTGGTTGTTTCATTCCACTTGTCTAAAATTAAGCCCTAATTTACATTTGTTATAAATGATCATACAATGGGTAAAGATTCAATGTGAGGTTTTATATTAACCACTTTGGTGATAGCTTGAGAATGTTAATGTGTTCAATTGGTGATGGCTCTCCTGAAAGAAAAGGGGTGAAGAATGGTATACAGGAGAAAACCAGAGGGGAAAACTGATAGCCATAGTACTGTTTCAGAACCAAAAGAGCACTTAACCACAGCAAAGACAAAATGCAGCAAAAGGAAAGCAAAATGTAGCGAAACCCCCTTACCCTGAACACTTCTCACCTACCCATATATTTTAATTTAACAGTGAACCTATGTTCATATATCAGGCTGGTGTTCTGTTTTGGAGGAGAGAGAGACTTTTTAAATTTTTGGAAGAATGGCCTTCAAAATAATTTGTCTCACACAGCCAAGAGAGGCTGCACAAAACCAATCAGTAGCCTCTTTACATTTCTCTGCCTTTAAACAGGAACTAATATTCTGCTAGCTCTCCTTTGAAATATCAGTACACGTCAGCATACATTATATCATGTAAAACAACATTTTAATTTGAATTTTAAGCTGAACAGGAAAAAGTTTTAACCAGGGGTGGCCAAACTTACTTAACATAACAGCCACTGTCCCATCCAGACGTGGCCAGGACTTGGCAAGCTGCCCTCCCCCCCTCTAAAGCAGTGAAGGGGCCTGCAACCGATGCCACGCCAAATGCCCCACTCCCAATCCCCAGGTCCGATGCTCACCTTAATCGGGGGGGAGCTGAGGGGGACCCCTGCCTGCCCAGCCGCCGAAGGAAGAACCCTGCCACCCAGGGCCCACCGCCCAAGGTCCGGGTCAGGCGATGCCCCGCTTGCGGGTAAGAAGATGACACACCACACTGAAGGCCGAGCCGCAGGGAAGCAGCGCGCCACTGCCGAGCACAAGCTGCCTGGAGGAGGGGCGGGGGCTGCTTCCTGAACTGCAGCAGTCCCTGCTGCTGCATCAAGTGCTAGTAGGCAGCCACAGGGGAGCCCTTCCACGGTCTGGAGCCAGCTGACAGCATCTGGGCAGCCTCACCCCGGTGTCTGCGATTAAGAAGGGGTCGGGGCCAAGGAGGGAGGGGAGGTGGCAGAAATGGGCGGGGTCAGTTGGGGAACTAAAAAGAGGGCCAGGAAGGAGGTCGAGGAGGAGACAGGTGAATGAGACAGAGAGGCTGCCAAGCACAGAGAGAGACAAAGGGAGCCTCCATCATCGAGCGGGGGGAAGAAAAATCAAAAAGGTGAAGCAACCCGACCCCCTCCCCTTCTGAGACCTCTGGCCAAGCAAAGAGGCCACTAGGGGCATGAGAGGGGCGACGGCGACACCAGGGCTACCTTAGGGTATCAAGGGGGAGCTTGACAGTCACACAGAATGAACGTCAAATGTTTGAGAGCCACAAGACATGAATATCAGATGGTTGAGAGAGGAAGGAAGGAAGGAAGGAAGGAAGGAAGGAAGGAAGGAAGGAAGGAAGGAAGGAAGGAAGGAAGGAAGGAAGGAAGGAAGGAAGGAAGGAAGGAAGGAAGGAAGGAAGATGGGGAGGGGGAAGGGAAGGAGAGGTGGAAAGAAAACAATTTTAACTTTCAATGCATTCTCAAAGTTGCTGGCTAGCTTGGCTTGGAGACGTGATTTAAAGAGATAATTAGTGGGTAGGAGTTAGTTAATGTTATTAGTTAGGCTTTTAGGAACAGGATAGACAAGATTAGCGGTTTATTCTTTTGTCAAGTTGAAGCGTATTGGGTATTGACTGGTGGTCTAGTACTGTGGTTGCCACTCAGTGTTACATCTTGACTGGTCTGAGGTTCCTACGGAGACCATTGGTATGAGATGACTGAGTTGGGGATGCCGGTGCTCCTGGGAAGGGGAAAGTACAGTGGTGGGAACAGGCGTTCATATAAGGGAAGGAGGCCAAGATGCCAGAATACTCGACCCCCTCCCAGCCTGTGTCCCATCCCAATGGTTGCAAGCAGTGGGGCCAAGTTAAAACATCTGCCTCCGACATTGGTGTTGTGCAACACCAGGTCCATTAATAATAAAACCTCTGTCCTGCGAGATTTCTTGCTAGAACAGAATATGGATCCGGCTTGCATGACTGAGACCTGGGTGTGAGATGGGAGACAGCGATGTTCATCCGGGAGGCTTACTCCTTCCGGGCACTCCTGGCCCCAAGGATCACCGGTGTTGAATGTACTGGTCTGGTGGTTGAGGCGCAAGAGAGTTTGGCTATTTGCCTGGTGTACTGACTGCCCGCTGCACCGGTCAACGCCCTGCCGGCCCTTGTGGAGACCATAGTAGGCTGGGTGTTGGAGCACCCTAGACTTTTGGTCTTGGGTGACTTCAATGTCCATGCCGATGATGTGGGCTCCACATTGGTGTCGGATCTAGTGTCATCCATGGCGGCGCTGGGACTCTTTCAATATGTAACAACTCCCACCCACTGGGCTGGTCACATTCTGGATTTGATCTTTGCAGCGGGAATGACAGTGGACCACATTACTGCTGATGCAGTGCCATGGTCAGACCACTATGCCCTGAAGGCCCGTTTGAATATTCTGCTCCAACCCTGTTTGGGCGGTGGGTGTATTTTAGCCCGCCCGTGGAGCCAAATGGACCCTATGCGGTTCCAGATGGCTCTTTGGGATCCTTGGCCCCATGGAGATTCTCTAGATGAGCTTGTGGAGACCTGGCATAACAGGCTCATCACGGCCATTGATGAGATCACTCCCAGGAGCCCTCTGCGCCCCCATACGAAGCTGGCGCCCTGGTATGCCGGGACTACGGCAGATGAAATGGAGGGTCAGACGGCTAGAGAGGCAGTGGCAGCGGGCGCGCGACGAAGTGACAAGAACAGCTTATAGGTTATATATGAGAATCTATGAGGTGGCAGTCAAGGCCGTTAAGAAAATATATCTTTCAACCATGATTGCAACCATGATCTGCAAACTCGCGCCCAGCACAATTATTTAGGACGATTTGGTCTTTAACTACCCTACCATAGGGTATTCCAAATGCTAGAGAATTGGATATCGGCTGTGAGGGATTTGTGAGTTTTTTCGCAGATAAAGTCTTGTCATTCCGCTGTGACCTCCCTGCCACTTTGGAAACAGTAAATGGACTCGAGGCTCCGTGCACATCTTCTAGTCAAGTTTTGGATTCTTTCACTCCACTCAGCCTGGAGGAAGTTGACAGAATTCTCTCCACCATGTGCCTAACCACCTGTAGGTTGAACCCATGCCCCTCTTGGCTAATAAAAGCCAGCTGAGAGGAGCTATGGGTTCCCCTAAGGGAAATTGTCAACAGGTCCCTTCTTGAAGGAACCTTCCCTCAATCTCTTAAAGAGACTGTGGTTTGCCACCTCCTAAAAAAGCCATCTTTAGACCTGGATGAATTGGCTGACCTTGAAGTGGCTCTCCTCCTTTCTCCAGGGTCAGGGACAGAGGGTGGCACTAGGAGATGAACTATCCTGATGACACCCACTTATTTGTGGTGTGCTGCAGGGAGCGGTTCTTTCTCCAATGTTATTCAACATCTACATGCGCCCCCTCGCCCAGATTGCCCAGAGGTATGGGCTGGGTTGTCACCAGTATGCAGATGACACCCAGCTCTATCTGCTGATGGGCGGCCAGTCTGGCTCCACCCTAGAAGATCTGTCTACAGAATTGCAAGCTGTAGCAGGGTGGCTCAGGCTGAGTGGATTGAAATTAAATCCGACGAAGACGGAGGTCCTGTATCTGAGTCGCCGTGGTTCGGGGCCAGAAGTCTGTTTACCGACCTTCGATGGAGCGCAGCTCACGCTGGCGCCCAAGGTTAAAAGCCTAGGGGTGCTCTTGGATTCTTCTTTAACAATGGAGGCCCAAGTAGCTGCCACTGCCAGGTCAGCCTTTTACCATCTATGGATGGCAAGGTAGTTGGTCCCCTTTCTCGAACGCGATGACTTGGCAACAGTGATCCATGCTATAGTCACCTAGAGACTGGATTACTGTAATGCTCTCTACATGGGGCTGCGCTTGTCCCAAATCCGGCAACTCCAGCTAGTGCAGAATGCTGCAGCCAGGATGTTAATGGGAGTTCCTTTACGGGAACACATTCAGCCTGTGCTGAAAGTGCTGCACTGGCTATCGATAATGTACTGGATTTGCCTCAAGGTGCTGGTTATTACCTTTAAAGCCCTATATGGCCAGGATCCTGCATACCTTAGGGACTGCCTTTCCCTGTACATGCCCCAGCGAGCACTTCGGTTTGGATCTCAAAACCTGTTGACAGTTCCCAGCATCAGAGAAGGAAAGTTCAAAAAAACAGGTTGCTTACCTGTAACTTATGATCTTCGAGTGGTCATCTGTGCAGTCACACACATGGGGTTTTCCCGCTGGAACGAACCCGACCTCGGAGAATTCAAAGCTAGCCTTAGGCGTTATTTTTGGCGCGCACTTCCTCCCGCTCTGGGGAGCAGGCATCCACTGCGCATGCCTGGAGCGAGGGGAAGGCGCTCCACCCACCAGTTTCTTTCTAGCTGCTGTTATGTGCAATATAGTCTATGAGATGTGAAATCGCAGAAACAGCAGCGGGGACGGATGGGTGGGCGTGTGTGACTGCACAGATGACCACTCGAAGATCATAAGTTACAGGTAAGCAACCTGTTTATCTTCTTCGTGGTCTCTGTGCAGTCCCACACATGGGTGACTGATCAGCTAACCTGCACGGAGGTGGGTGCTGTTTCTGAAGGAGAAATTTCAGAGGTTAGATCATATATAACAGAGCGGTAAGGTACTCCCGCTTACCTTGTGAGAGCATGGCGGCTCAGTTGAAGATGGAGCGGAGTACGGCTTGCCCGAAGGAAGAGTCTCGCCTTGCATGAATGTCCATGGCATAATGCGTGGCGAAAGTGGACGACGAAGACCATACTGCTGCTGCACAGATGTCTTCAATGGGTATGCCCCTCGCAAAGGCGGAGGATGTGGCTAGTGCCCTAGTAGAGTGTCCCTTTAGGGGCCTTGGAACTGGCTGTTTAGCTAACCTGTAACAAAGTGATATAGCCTCAACCAGCCATTTAGACAGTCTCTGTACAGAGAGTTTCTGCCCCTTCTTGTGGGTTCCGTAGGAAATGAACAATGTCAGGTCCTTGCGAAATGCAGCAGTCCTGTCCAAGTAGAAGGCAAGGGCTCGACGCACGTCGAGGTTATGGAGAGACTTCTGCCCCGGATCCGAGGGGTGTTGAAAGAAAGATGGCAGTGTTGTTACACTTTGAAGGTGGAAGGGTGACACCACTTTGGGTAAGAAATTTGGGTCCGGTCTCAGAACCACTCTGTCATGATGGAAGACAGTGTATGGCGGATCTGATCGAAAGGCGCAGATGTCACTAGCCCTTTTAGCTGAGGTGAGTGCCACTAGCAGGGCTGTTTTCCACGATAACAGGTGCAAAGGGATAGACGCCATCGGTTCGAAAGGGGGCTTCATCAATTGACTAAGTACTAGAGACAAACTCCATGCAGGGTAAAGTTGCCTTGTCGGAGGTTTAAGGTGAAGGATTCCCTTCAAGAAGGATTTTGTAACAGGGTGTGCGAACACTGTACGGCCCTCTATGCTGTGGTGGAAAGCAGAGATGGCTGCTAGATGTACTTTAAGTGAGGAGTAAGTAAGACCAGATTCCGAGAGAGAGGTGGTGCAAGTGAGGATCTGTGAGATAGAGGAGGACGCAGGGTGGAAATTATTACGCGTTGCATATTGGGTAAAACGTTTCCATTTAGCAGCGTAGGATTTCCTAGTAGAGGGTTTCCTGGCGTTTAGAAGGATATGTCTGACGTCGTCAGGAAAACCTAGAAACTGATCCTCCAAGCTGTTAACTTGAGGACTGACGGGTTGTGGTGCAGGACCCTGCCCTTCTGTTGTGACAGGAGATCCCGTACCTGCGGGAAGCAGTGGTAGGTATTGTCCGATAGGAGAAGCAGAGTGGTGAACCACGCCTGGCGTGGCCACCAAGGTGTGACCAGTATACAGTTCGTGTGGTCCAACTGCAACTTCTGAATCGTCCTTGTTATGAGCGGAATCGGTGGGAAAAGGAAATGCAGTGGGCCGTTCCACATTTGTAGGAACGCATCCCCTGGTGACAGGGAGGAGGGAGGGCCTCTCATGTAGAAAACGTCGCATTGGGCGTTGTCCGGGGACGCAAAGACATCTATGGCTGGGGCACCAAACATAGTGAAGACAGGGAGGAGGTACTTCCTCTTGATTGACCATTCGTGATCGTTTACTGTCATCCTGCTCAGAGTATCTGCCTGAGTATTCTGTACCCCTGGTAAGTGCACTGCAGTCAGATGGATTTTGTGAGCGATACTCCAGTGCCACAATCGTAGAGCCATCTTGCAGAGACGGGAGGATGCAGTCCCTCCTTGTCGATTGATATAGAACACAGTCGCCACATTGTCCGATGTTATTTGTATGTGGCGACCGTGCAGGGAGGGCAGGAAGGATTTCAGTGCCCTGTGAACAGCAAGAAGTTCGAGACAGTTGATATGCAGGAGCTTTTCGTTCGCTGTCCACTGGCCCTGGACCATCAGAGAGTCGAGGTGGGCTCCCCACCCCCATCTCGACGCATCTGTAGTGACAACAGTCGAGGGTGATTGTTTCAGGAAGGGCATTCCTTGTAGGAGGTTGTGCTGACTTGTCCACCACCGCAGGGACGGTAGAATGCGGTTGGGAACTGAAAGTAACGTCCGTTGTGACTGTTTCTGTGGGTAAAAAGTTCTGACAAACCATAGCTGTAGAGGCCGCATATGAAGCCGGGCATGTAAGAGAACCGCGGTTGTTGCTGCCATCAGACCTAGCATGCGCTGGAACAGGAAGGCTGTTTGCGTCGGGTGCGAGATTATCGTGTTGGCCAGGGTTTGGATATTCGCAACTCTGTCTATAGGTAAGTAGGCCTTGTGGTCTGTGGTGGATAGATATGCCCCGATGAATTGTATTGTCTGCGAGGGAGAGAGTTGAGACTTTTGATGATTGACCTGCAATCCTAGAGTAGCGAGGAGGTGAAGGGTTATTTGAATGTGATCTCTGAGCTGTTTTTCGGAGCTTCCCACCATCAACCAATCGTCTTTATAGGGGTAGAGAGTTATGCCCCGTTGACGGAGGAACACTGCTACCACCGCCATACACTTTGTGAAGACCCTTGGAGCGGTTGAAAGGCCGAAAGGCAGTGCCCGGAATTGGTAGTGGGCATTCCCTATGGCGAATCTCAGGAATCTTCTGTGGCAGCCGTTGATGGTAATATGGAAGTACGCGTCCTGGAGATCTATCAGCGCCATCCACGCGTCCCTTGGAATGAGTGGCAGTGTGGACTGTAGGGTAATCATGCGGAATTTTGTAGGACGTATGTACTTGTTCAGTCCGCGTAAGTCCAGGATTGGGCGCTGGCCCCCGTCCCTCTTCGGTACCAGAAAGTACCGGGAGTAAAACCCCGTGCGATGGTATTGAGGGGGAATTGGTTCTACGGCCTGCTTGGCCAGAAGGATGTCGATCTCGTCTTGTAGAACCTGTGAGGGGGGGGTTGTCAGGAAGCGAGAGCTCTGTGGGTGAGAAGTGAACTCTATGAAGTAACCTTTCTTTATGATTTGCAGTACCCAGGAGTCCGTTGTTATGGACTGCCACATCGGTAGGAAGGGAAGGAGTCTGGGAGTGGAGGGGGCGAAGTCAAAGAGACTGCTTGTTTGGGGGAGTGGTCTTTTTGGAGGGTTGTGGTCTTTGGCGTTGCTGGAAGGGCTGCTTTGCGGGAGGTGCCCTCCTTCTCCAGTAATCAGATTGTTTGGGAGATCTAGTGCGCTTATACGAGGGGGTTCTCCAAGGTCTCTGTCTGTTGCCTTGAGGTTGCTGTTGGTTTACCCCCAGTCGCTTTGCCCTTTTCCTGCTGTCATCCACGGTGGTAAGGATGTCATCCGTGGTGGCATTAAATAAGCCCTGCCCATCAAATGGGAGGTCCTCTATCTTGTACTTAATGTCCTGTTGTAAGGTGGACGAGCGAAGCCAGGCATGTCTCCTAAGGGCTATTGCGGTCGCCATTGATCTGGATGTGCAACCGACTGAGTGGCGGACAGTGTTAATTTGTTGCTTGCTAAGGCGATTAAGCTCCTTCAGCAACTTGGTGGCCTGACGTTGTGATGGTTCAGGCAGCGAAGGCACTAGAGTAGAGAGTTGTGCTGCAATGTTGTGTGCGTATGCCGCGAAGTGTGCCATGTAGTTATTGATCTTTGCTGATGCTGTAGAGATTGAATAAAGCTTTCTCCCTAGTGTATCCAATTTACGCCCCTCCTTCTCAGGTGGTACAGGGTGGCGTGTTTGTTTAGTTTTTGAGGACGAATGTACAATCATAGAGTTAGGTGCTGGATGGTTGTATAAAAATTTGGACTCCGGAGCATGTATCTTATACAGTGACTCAACCCGTTTGGACGTTGGTGGTATAGAGGCTGGCTTATCCCAAGCCTCCTTCAATGCTTCTAGGTGGACCGGAAGCATGGGCAATGAGGAGCTAGCCGGTAGGTCTGCGTTGATCAAATCGTGAACAACATCGGTGACTCTAGGGAGGTCAGTGGTCAGCTTGATGTTCAAAGCTGTGGCCATATCTGTTATGAGATCCAGATAGGACTTGGCTCCTTCTGAGGGGGAGAGGTCTGCAGGCTTGACGATGTCTGAAGCTGGTGAGGCCGGTTGAGACAAGGAGTGTGAAGAGTCTGAAGTCTCAGGGTCCGACTCGTCTTCATCTCGTGGATTAGGTGTCAATGGTTCCGATAGCAAGGGTGCTTTGGTCTGCTGGTTGGTTTGTTTGGATGTTGACGGTATAGGAGAGACTGGGACCCGACGGCGAGGCGATACTGTCTGTGCGGAGTGACGGGAGGTCTGCTGTTGGTACCGTGGTGGACTTTGCTGGTGCTGGTACCGAGCTGAATCCTGCGGTTGATACCGAGGTGGGCTTTGCTGGTGTTGGTACCGTGCTGAATCGGAGTCCAATGGTTGGTACCGCAGTGGACTTTGTTGTTGTTGGTACCGTGCTGAATCCTGTGGCTGGTACCGGCCCAAGTCCTTTTGCTGCTCATGTTGGTACCTGGTCGAGTCGTGTCGCTGATACTGGTCGTGGTACCGATCGTGATGCCGTTCGTGACGTCCCACATCCTGGTACCGTGGGTCACGGTGCCTACGGGTGCGGTAAGATTCCACAGAAGGAGATCTCGACGGAGTATAGCGGAAGTAGGAGGATCGGGACGGAGAGCGTGATCTGCTATGGTACCGACTGCCTTCGTCTCTACTGGAGGATCGATCACGGTATCGCTTGCTCTTCCCCCTGTAAGGGGATGCCTGGTACCAATGCTGTTTGTCCCTAGAAAGTGATCTTCCTTGACGCCTATCGGGTGCATGGTCTCGACGGCGTGGGGAGTCAAGGAGGAGAGGAGACACCATAGCGTCCTTGTAGGTACGCGGAGAAGTCACATCCCGGAAGGAATCGAGGGCGAGCTGTTGTTGAAGTGGCTGAGACGGCTGAGTTGGTTCCTTGACCAAAAGGTCCTCCGGTAGGAACTCCTGTACCGATGGTGATCGGGAGCGAATCCGTATAACCTCGGATTCAATGGCATCCACCGGAGTCAGGACTGGAGTAAGGACTGGAGGTGGTGGCGGAGCCGTGAGCACTCGGAGTGAGGAGACCGCCATGGCGGCTTTCGCGTCCGAAGCCCCTTGATGCGGCGAAGAAGATTTCTCTTTTCCCGCCGATTCACTACGTTTATCGGGATCGTGGTGCTTCTTCACGTGCTTTGAGGGCTTAAGCTTCCTGGGAACCACAGCCACAGAAGCTGCCTGGGCCGTACCGACCCTCTGAGGTGTGAGGGTAGGTGGAGACTTCCGCGGTTCGGAAACCTGAGACATAGCCGGGCGCAAAGATGTCGTCAGTAAATAACTGTTGAGTCTTGCGGCGCGGTTTTTCCTAGCTTGTTTGCTGAACTGGGCACAATGAGTGCAATTGTCCGTTCTGTGGGCTTCACCCAGGCAAATTAAGCAGAACGAGTGGCCGTCTGAAGAGGGAATTTTAATCCCGCAGCGGGTGCACTTTTTAAAGGTAATTTTAACTTCTTTTCCTTCCATACGCCCGGGGGGAGGGGGGGGAAGGAAGAAGGGAGAAGAGATAAAGGGGGAAAAGAAAAAAATGAGGAGAAATGTTGAGCAATAGCGGTGAGAAGACGGCTGAGGAGGCTAGTTGTGAAGAGACGCAACGAGGAAGGACTATCTCGGGCGGCGGGCGGAAAGAAACTGGTGGGTGGAGCGCCTTCCCCTCGCTCCAGGCATGCGCAGTGGATGCCTGCTCCCCAGAGCGGGAGGAAGTGCGCGCCAAAAATAACGCCTAAGGCTAGCTTTGAATTCTCCGAGGTCGGGTTCGTTCCAGCGGGAAAACCCCATGTGTGGGACTGCACAGAGACCACGAAGAAGATCAACAAGAATCAGGGCCTTTTCTGTTGCTGCCCCTAGCTGGTGGAATGAGTTGTCGGTGGAGGTTAGGGCCCTGCAAGAACTCTTACAGTTCCACAGGGCCTGCAAAACAGCACTCTTCCGCCAGGCATTTACATGAATGGTAACATCTGCAGCAATGGGACTGGCCCATAAGAACACCACCAATGGCCAAATTCACTGCACTATGGCGATCCTGAGGCCTCTGAGTATAGCTAACCACCAGAATTTAAATCGCTGCCTGAAATTATGATTGTAGCACATGCAATTGTTTTTATGTTTTATATTTTTATTGTTGTTTTATTGTATCAATCACACTAATGTGTTTGTGTCGACCCTTGGTTTGTGAGCCGCCCTGAGCCTGCCTTTGGTGGGGAGGGCGGGATATAAATTAAATTAATAATAAAAATAACACCCTTTCTTGGCAACAGTGATCCATGCTACGGTCACCTCGAGACTAGATTACTGTAATGCTTAGAGAAAGGGTGTTACGGGAACTGAAGCACAGTTTGGCCACCCCTGCTTTAAACCATCAGCCATTCAGTCCAGTTCAGTATAACCAAATAAACGGTGGAAAAAGGCTTTTTTCAGGCTCAGTTATACCAGTAGATGATCAGCATTTGATCTTGTCATGAGTCAGCCAGGGCTCAGCGATCGTGAAGACTCAGGAGAAGAGGAGTCCTTTGTAGCCAGTTGAGAACTGACAGACAACAACCAGCAGGCAAATAAGCTGCAGGTGAAAAGTTAGCTGACTATTCCCAGCCCTCTGGTATCACTTAAACCCTTAGAGTGCTGCAGACAGAGGCTGAGAATGGAGCTGCAGGCAAGACAGCAAAGTGCACACCTCCTAGCCCAACTCTGACATTGCTGATAATGAATATGAGTTATTGCAGGACTGTACCTGAGCAGCTGGTTGAAAGTTTGACAATTAGGCACATAGCTATAAAGCTGCCCAATGGAGGCTGCTGGGTGTGGACGCAACACCTACGTTAGACACTGGCCTGTTGCTGCTGCCTCTCCAGATTCCTTCTCTGACTCAGACTGAACAACATTGCCTTGATTCTCTGACCCTGGATTTAATGACACTGTTTGATCTCTGAAGCCCTGACCCTGGACTGAACAACACCAGACTTCGGAAGCCACCTCTTGCTGCACTTCCTCTAACAAAAACCAGGATGCGGCAGCCAGAGATATGGAGCCTGCCAGCCAGTACAGATCTGTATTTCACTTAAATAATATCCCCCCAAATACCAATAAGCCAACACCAGTTTCAAGGAAAATTTAACAGCTTAAAAATTCCTGCACTGAGGTAGCCCCAGGTGATCTTGTTCCCCCCTGTGCCTTTTTGAGTGCTGAAATAGTGGTGCGAAGGCTGTTCAGCCCCTGAAAATATGCAGGGCAGGAACAAGACCCTCTGATGCTGCTGCAGGATCAGGTCCTCACAGCAAGTTTTAAACAGCTAAATTTTCTTCTAAAATGGCACCAGAGACCATGAGTTTGGCCTGTGATTGCAGTAATGTATAGTTTGGTCCTTGGAGATGGTGATATGTGAGTCTGGAATGTAACTGTCCTCTCAGCTGTCCTAAATGGTCATTTTCCCAAGTGACCTCTGTGCTGACTGGTTGCCTCACCTAATGGATATGATTGTGCTGCAAACCAGTGGGTTACCTTATATTTAGGAGAGTTCTTTATATCCTCATGTTTTTCCTTACCCAATCATCTTATAAAAAATACTGTGTATTCAAATCTAAACCATCCACCCTTTCTCTAAGCACCAAGAACACAGAGAAAGCCCAAACTTCAACAAAAGCAATTTACTGCAACTAACTATGTACAAATCTACTACTGAGCTAGAGTTGCCAGGTCTGGTTGGGCAAACAGAAGAAGATCAGGAGGCAGCTGTTGGCAATGGCATGATGTAATTTCTGAGGAAAACTCCAAGGTGATGTCACATCTCTCTAGAAATTGTTAGAAACTCGATGGTTTTACCACAAGGAGTTCCCCGTATCTCCTGGAGAGGTGTGACATCACTTTCAGGTTTTCCTCAAAAGTGCCGTCGTGTGTTAGCCTGGTGGCTATTTTTTTTTCTCCTGCTACTGCTCCGAGCACCAAAATGAAAAGTGAAAAAAACTGCTGACTATGACCACTAGATGTATACTCATGTATTTTAAAAACATAAATAAACAATTTATTCTGTACATAAATCCAATCTCTGTCTTGTTTGGTTTGTGGTCAGAACCAAAACGGTATTATGAAATTCCAATAAGAAAGCACAATAAGATACAGTCCCGACTTTCAATAGTCTCATTCCAATAATTTCTAACGTCCAACTTGACGTACACTTCTGAAAAAGAATGGACTATGCAGAGTCTTGAAAATGACTTGTTCTCCAGACGAGAAATGTAGCATTTTGAGAGGCTCTTTTTCAAACCCAATAGGCTGATGATGGGACCTGATCTCAATAATGTGTTCAATGTAGGAACCAATTCATTCAGTCATGGTGGATCATGATTGGTTCCTATGACATCTGTTTTGGTAAAACGTCTAATTGAAAATAATGCAAATACTTTTTTTGCCAATAGATATATCTATACTGAAAAAAATAATTCAGTTATACATACCTTTCTCTCCTTGTCTTTTCTAACTTGTCTTTCAAGATCAGGATCTCTTTTTTAAGAGAAAGTTGTTGGCTCTCTCCATCACGCAGTTCTTTCTTCAGGTTTTTTATTTCATTACAATGTATCACTTCTCGTTTGGATAGCTCCTCTTCATAAAAAACAGTCTTCTTTTCCAGATCAGCTTTTAATTTGGTGATCTCTTGTTGGTGTTCTGTGCTGCTCACCCCTGGAGAGCGGCCAATTTGCTTCTGCTGCAAAAAAGGGTTATCTTTGCGTTAACTTTCATGAAGTGAAGAACTATGAAAACATGGGTTTAGGAATAACTCTGGAGTGCATAAACAAACATGTATGCAATGTATAATTTATGTAATTAACCTAAGAATATAAGAAGATCCCTACTAGATTAGACCAGATCATCTAGTTCAGCACTATGTCTCACAAAGTGACCACCAGTTATTTTGGAGGGCCAACAACAGGGCATAGAAGCCAATGTCTTTCTCCAGTATTGCCTCTTAGCACTGGTATTCAGAGGTTTACTGCTTCTGATTGAGAAAATATGGAGGCATGCAATATATATTAACCCCCCCCCCCCAAAAAAAAATCAAGATCATATAAATCCAAAATCAAGTCTACATGGCACAAAGAAATTGTTTGCTTATATGTTTTAAAAGTCCTGGCACAGTATGCAGTAGTACCATTTCCTGCTATTTCAGCATTCGATTTTATGAGATATTTACATTTAAAAAATCAAATCACCAATGTACTGAATGTCAATGTATCTTACACTGACATTATAAGGTAAGATACCTTGGAATATCAAGAGAAAAACTAGCGATGTACTGGATGTTCATAGGACAATGGCTATAAATACATAGTTGAACATAGAGGTTTTTTTTCTCTCTTTAGGCAAAATGATATATGGACTTGCATACTCCTTTTCTCTATTTCTGACAAAGACTTTTACAGGCAGAAATTATATTTTAAAGTGCTGACGTCAACAAAGACTAACCTTTAGTCCTTCTAGCTCAATTTCTAGCTGTTTAGAGTACTGCTCACTTCGTTCACGCAATTTCCTGTCCTTGGATGCTTCAGCAGCTGCAGCTTCTGCATGAACTTCCAGCTACAAACATATTTGGAAAACAGTAACTATTCCTTTCCATTTTATCCTACTTTGATAATGTATCAAAGAAACAATCCAGGTAATGCAATAGTATGCCACAAAGGACAATTAACATCCAACTCCTAAGCACTTTACTGATGAGTAAGTTCCACCAACTGCAAGGAGACCTACTAACAAGTAAATGGTACTTAGAACTGCATACGAAGGATCTTAATTAATCTTGTTATTAGCCTCCATTTTCTGGCAAGCAATAGTTTTACAATGCACTCCACTAAGTGCTACAGATTGTTTACTAGCTAGAGCATGGAACTATCAGAATTCTTGTTGGTAGTTATTAGGCATTCTAATGGAAAAAATATACATCATCTATTAGCATCACATGTTAGTAATATAATAATTAATATTAATATACTGATTATATCAAATATAAAAAAATGTAGGCAAACAAATTTAGGCTTAAGTAACTGGTTCCCACTGGAAGAAGAACACTTTCACCCGCAGAAAGGTGAATTCCCATTGATTTCCTCCTCCCAGTGCAACCCCCCACAATGTGCCCAGTGCTCCATGTAGGATTTCCCTCAACCCCATGGACAGCATCTAGGGCTAAGGTAACAGAATGTGAAAGGACGTGAAAGGCCCATTCCATGAGCTCCATTGCACCTGCAGTTCTCCTTGGATACAAATTGCTATATTATCATTCATTAATTGCAGTAGAGATAAGGGATTTCTTAATCCTGTTTATTCCGCTCATTTTTTCATCAAATGGAACCATTCTAAGGCACAATTATTCAATTTGTTGTAAGTTCTGATATCAAAGCAGTTCCCACAGATTCCCCCCCAAAATATCAAGAATACTGAATCATTACTCAGATATTTTACAGTGTTTAGAAAGATTAATCTGAGAAGTGCAACATTTTGGAAATAAACCAACATTTTTTTTCAGATTTAAGAACATAAGAGAAGCTATGTTGGATCAGGCCAATGGCCATCCAGTCCAACATTCTGTGTCACACAGTGGCCAAATATATACACACACACACACACACTATAAGGAAGAATTCATTATTCATCCATTTCTACAACTCCTCAACTTAAAAAAAAGAAAAAAACCTGGATGAAATAAGCTTTATTTTGAGCACACTCTTTCTTGCAGTCACCATCCCAAAAGTAACATACTTCCTTTTTCATTCTCTCTGTTCTGCGTAGCTCTTGCCTCAAGCTTTCCACCTTTTGCATCACCACTTCCATTTCCTCTTCTTTATCTCTGACTTGACGGGTTAGTTTCTGTTTCTGTGAATGCAAGTCAGTAAGCCGTTCATTCATTGCAGAGAATTCTTGCATGGCCAGCTTCCGTTGACTGTGTGCATCTTTCAGCTCTTTGGTTTGGGTCTTTAATCTTTCACTAGATTCAATCAGTTCCTGTAATTAAAAACAAAGCATTACATATTTTTAATCTGTGGAATTGTGTAACTAGGTGAGTGTTCCAAGTTTCTATTAGAATAAATACATACTTTCAATCTCCTTTGCCAAGCAACCCATACATTGCGGATTCTAAAAGTGTTTTTAAATAAATGAACTTGCCATGAAAATCTTAATATTTCAACTTCATGGAACCTCATAAAACAAATCTGGATTTCAACTAACCATGGTCCAACCTATGATCCAAGACAAATACATGCAACTAATCAGACAAATACGCAAGATAGCTAGCTGCATGGTAATTTAAATTACCAAATGCAACAGATTTTTATGGTAATTTAAACTAGACTACATATTCCTTATTATTCCTTAAGGTAGAGAATTTTCACATCTCCTTTATGGCAACCAAACAGTCAACTGTATATGTGGACATCTTTGGACGGTCAGTAAAGAAATTAAGTTACATAACTAGAAGCAGAAGATGGAGAAGCTACTGTGCTAAAACAAAACCAGGAGCTCACTATGTCACAGATCATGAATTATTAATATTGAAAATTAGAATAAAGATGAAGAAAAACACCAAAACATTCATACTGCCAAAATACAATCTAAATAACTCTCCTGAAGTGGTTAGATACCATGTAAAGACCAGATTTGCACTGCTAAATTCAAGTGAATGGGAACCAGAAGAACTATGGATTGAAACCAGAGGTATTATTGAGGAAGAATGAAGAAAGACAATTCCTGTAGCCAAAAGAAATGAAAAGCCTCAATGGTTGATGAAACTCTTTAAATTTCCAAAGATAGAAAATAAGTAAAAGGTGCTAGAAATAGAATCAAAAGTCTAAATGCAGTGTTCCAGTAAATGGCACCTAGAGACAAAGAGAAATATTATACTAACCAATCAAAAAAAAAAATAGAAGAGGGCAACAACAACAAAAAAGAAGAAGAGATCTGTCCCACAAGATCCAAGAAATCAAACGGAAATTTAAAGCACAATTAGGCATATTGAAAGATCAACACAGAAATGCATTAATTGAACAGGACAAAATAAAGAAAAGACAGGAACAATACATTGAAGAACTATATAGAAGAGATGAAAGGATGACAGATTCCTTCAAAGAAAAAACTTTTGAAGAAAAACATATGAAGTGAAATGAAAACTGCACTGGGAGCAGTTGAGAAAAACAAACTGGCAGGAGTAGGTGGGATATCAATAGACCGATTCCAAACCACGGAAATGGAATCCATCAAAACCTTAATGAGAATATGGCAACAATTTTATTTATTTATTTAGTAGGCTTATATTCCGCCCTTTCCCATAACAGGCTCAGGGCAGATCACAACATAAACCGAACAACAATAAAAACCTACAACTTAAATTTAAAAACCATTCAATAAAATTAGCAAATCAAGAATAGAACAGTAAAATGAAATAAGGTGCATCACAGGCGGGAAGAAGCAATTTTCAGCCCAAGAAGAAATGATGTTGATAATAAATAAGATAGCTCCATAGTGAAACATGATGTCACAATAAAGGAGGCCAAATGATGGAATAGTTGCTGAAATAGGGCACTCACTGCCTCAACCAAAAGCCTGGTGGAATAGCTAGCTCCGACTTACAGGCCCTACGAAATGGTAGTAACACAGGTAGAGCCCGGATCTCCATAGGGAGCTGATTCCAACAGGCAGGGGCCAGAGCTGAGAAAGCCCTGGCCCTATTTGAGGCCAGGTGGACGTCCTTTGGGCCAGGGGTAATCAGGAGGTGTTGTGTAGCAGACCACAATGACATCTGGGGCATATATGGGGAGTACATGGATAACAAAACAATGGCCTACAGACTGGAAATATTCAAGCTACATTACAATTCCAAAAAAAGATGTAAAAGACTGCAGAGCCTCTTGAACAATCACATTAATTTCTCACACGAGTAAAATGATGCTTAAAATCTTCCAACAAAGATTACCATCTCTGGAACAAGAAATGCCAGATATTCAAGCAAATTTATATTGCTTACTGGAGCACACAAGAGAATTTCAGCTTGTGTTCCATAATTACAGAAAAGCTTTTGACTGTGGGTTATGAAAAGCTGTGGTTGGCTCTAAAAGAAATGTGTGTGCCACAACATCTGACTGTTTTGATGCAAACATATACTCTGGACAAGAGGCTACTGTTAGGACAGAATATGAAGAAAAAGTATGGTTTCCAGTTGGCAAAGGTGTCAGACAAAGATGCATTTTACCTCGCTGCCTGTTCAATCTGTGCACAGAACATATGAGGAAAGCTGGATTACATTTAGATGAAGATAGAATGAAAACTGATGGAAGAAATATTAACAATCTGAGATATGCAGATGACACAACATTACCAGAAGAAAATGTTAAAGACTTGAAATGATTACTGATGTAGGTTAAAATAGAAAGTGCTAAAGAAGGATTACAGCTGAACATCAACCAAGATAACGATGGTAACTACAGAGGAATTACACAATTTTGTCTGACAATGAAGAAATTGAAATGGTTCAAGATTTTTCTATTCCTTGGCTCCATCATCAACCCAAAGGGAGACTGCAACCACGAAACTGTAAGAAGACGAAGATTGGGAAGGGCAGCCATGAAGGAGTAAAAAAGATTCTTAAGTATAAGGACGGTGAACCAAAATCAAGATAATTTGTGCCATAGTATTTTCCATCACGTTATATTAAGGAAGTTTACAGGAAGAAAGTTGATTCCTTTGAAATGTGGTGTTGAAAGAGAGATTTACAGATATTGTGAGCCACCAAAAAGACAAATAAGTGGGTTCTAGATCATGACATGGAGGCTGGCAATAACAAACCTCTGAAAATATGTTGCCTTGAAAGCCCTATGGTGCTGTCATAAATCAGTTGTGACTTGATGGCAAAAAAAAAATCAAATCAAGCTTAAACTCTTCCTAGAAGCTAAAATGATTAAACTATACTTTGGTCACTTTATGTGAAGACAAGAGTCACGGGGAAAAACAATAATGCTAAGAAAAGTTGAAGGCAGCAGGAAAAAAGGAAGACCCAGCATAAAATGGATTGACCCAATAAGGAAGTCATGGCCCTCAGCGTGCAAGACCTGAGCAGGGATATTAACAATAAGATTTTTTGGAGATCATCAATTCATAGGGCCACTATAAGTCAGAGGCAACTTGATTAAGGATGGACACAAACTGGTTAATGGACTAAAGTTCATCAGGAAGTTTGTGAAGCAATGGCTGGTTTGTGAAGCAATGTTCGCAAACTGAAGCTTCCACAAATTTTGGTGCAGTTTGCGCAAAACAGCTTCACAAAAAACAGGGAGCAGAAAGCCAGATAAGCTTCTTTGATTGATGGGACAGTCAGAAGGGCCGTTCCCTGTGTTCCTAATTTCTACACACAAAACCTATGGAAAAAAACAGTCTTCAGACAGACCCAGTCTAGTCCTAAACTCTTTAGGGCTTTAAAGAACAAAACCAATACTTTGAATTGGGCTTGGGAATGGATCAGTAGCCAGTGTAATTGGTGTAGTATTGGGGTCACACACTGCCTGTAGCTGGCCTTGACCAGCCATCTAGCTGCAGCATGCTGCACTAGCTGCAACTCCATATTCATCATATTCATCCAATCCATCATATTCATCCAATGCCTCCATGATACTTGGACAATCTTTTCACATTATTCTCTGTCAGATTTGAAATTATACTGCTGTTCTAACATACTTATCCATTGTTTGCCCTGTAACTGTTATAATCATCATCCTAACCTGAGCTCACAAAGGTTTTCTATACATAAATATTACTTCATAATACATAAATAACTTCATGGAACACTTCAAAATCCTGAAGTCAATCAAATAGGACCACACATTTGGCAATGCATGTAGTGTTTTTAATAACAACAGTATCATAAGCATAGTTAAGAATATAGACAGGTTAGTGATATTTTTATATAGCCCAATCATTTTTTCTGTATCAGTATTAAAACTCCTCTCATTTGAGCCGAAATGTTCTATAAGTGAAATAGATACAATTGTTTAAAAAAGGAGAGATGAAATATACATTACTTTATTAAGATCATCCTTTTCTTGTTTTAGTGCTTTGATTTGCTTCTCAAATGTTTTGATGTGTCGAGCAGCCTCTTCTAATTCTCGCCTTGCAGAACTGGCTTCTTCAAGTTGCTGTTCAAGTTGTCCAGAATCTATGAAGAACATTGTTAAATGTTACAGGATAAAATATAAAACTTGTTGAATACTGTGCAACAGAACTAATACCTGAAAGCTCCTGTGCTATATCTGGCCATTGCAGAAGGAATGGCTGGCCTCCTAGTGTTCTCATTTGGCCATGTGTATAAATAGCTAAGTATTGATTACAACAATGGGACTTGCCAGCAATCCACCCTGGCAAATGGGCTCTTTCAAATATATGTTTATAATTTAGGGTTATATAATTTAATTTATATTATTCCACATTTTCACACATCAAAATCTATGTTCATTATTTTGCTCTGCTTCATGTCTTTCCCCCCTATAGAACAGTTGTCAATTTACTGCTTGCTGCAAGCATCCAAACTACAGCCTTCCATAAAGCAATTGGAGTGCCTTACAGAAGTCATCCCCAACCTTTTTGGTATGGTGATCCACAAGTCTAAATTTACTTTGTACAGTGACACATCCAGGGCTGGCACAAACTATGACCTTGGCACCCATTTTATTTAAGCATTCCATTTTCCATAGTGCCCAACCAGATGTTTTTGAGAAACCAGCAAACATCACACAAAGGATGCAACTGTCTCCACTATGAACCCCAAACAAATAGGAGTTTATTCCCTCCTCTTCCTCTGCCAGCTGGGCCAGAGTCAGAGTTTGCAGAGGTGAACTCTGGAGCACTGTGGTTGAGGAGATGCACAAAAATGGCAAATGGTGGTGGTTAACAACAAGAGGCTCAGTGCAGAACATCTCCCACAGCAGTTAGAAGAGAGTGAGCTACTGCAGGGGGCCAAGCAAGAGGTTTGACTGTTAAAGGAGCAGCAATAAGGCAAAGCCCATGCATGCACACACCTCAGTCTATCCTCCTGTGCTTTCTTCCTATGACATTCTGAACAGCTCTCACTTCTTCCAGCTACTACCATGAAGTTACTAGCTGCACAATGGCTATTTCCCCCTCATTATTATCACGAAGAAGGAGAGGAAAATGAAAAGTGGATGAGGAGTAAAGAAAGAGAAGGATGCAAAGGGCAGAAGCCATTATTAGAGAGAGCTGGCCTACAACCCACTTTCAGAGGCTTTGTGACCAACTTTTGTGTCCTGTTTCACAGAATAGGAAACACTGCTTTACATCAACCTGATAATGAACCAATCTATGCAAGAAATACATTTTCTGGACACTACTGTAAAAATACACAATGGATGCATAGTCACCACCATATACTGGAAATTATTGACCAAAAAAACATACCTGCATGCCTCTAGCTTCCATCATAAACATACCAAATGATCCAGTGTATACAGCCAGGCTCTATACTACAGCTACATTTGCTCCAGTCCTACTGACAGAGATTCTCACTTGTAGTCCTACTGACAGAGATTCTCTACAACAAACCTTTTTGGAACTAAAGTATCCATCTTATGAAGTCAGGGAACAGATTAACAAAGCCAGAATGATACCCAGGGAAAACCTGTTACAAAACAGGCCCAAAAAAGACTGTAACAGAACACCACTAGTGGTCACATGCAAGTCTCAACTCAAAACAGTTCAATGCATCATCAATGACTTAGAACCTCTATTGGACAGTGACAGCTCTGTTTCACAAATATTTTCTTGCACACAGACAACTCTCCAATATCAAGCAACTCCTCACCCACAATACTGCAACATCTCATATGAGCATGGACACTGGTACCAGAGCTTGCAATAAATTAGAATGCCAACTTTGTTGCCACATGCATCCAGACAACACAATCACTGGACCTAACAGCATTAATTACACCATCTCAGGCTTATTTGCTTGTTCACCTTCCAACATTAAAAACCCTTTGGTTCTCTACATAGAACAAACAGGACAAACCCTTTGTCAAAAGATTAATGGACATAAATCAGATATCAGGAATCACAAACCTGAAAAACCTGTAGGAGAACACTTCAACCTTCCAAGACTTTCAATGGGTGACTTCAGAGGAGCTGTTTTACTGCTGTTGCGCCCTGAACGCCCCTCGCCCCTCTGCCTGCGACTGTCCCCCCTAGGGCCTCCTGCTGGTGTCCCCCTGAGGTCTCAGAATTAGGGGAGGGAGCTGGGTTACCACACCTCAGGCCCCCTTTCCCTCCAGCTGTGTTTGGGCTCCTTTCTCTCTCTCTGTCAGCAGCCCCTTTTTACATCAGCCAGCTTCCTCCCTGACCTCTTGTCCCTCTTCCTTTTATCCCTCTTCCAGTTCCCTCCCCGCTCCCTGGCTCCCATCTCCTTCTGGCTCTGCCCCCATTCATAAACCCAGACGCCGGGGAGAGGCGTTCTGGGGCTTGGCCTCCCTGGAGCTGGGACACCCACAAATTATTACAACACTTGGAACAAACACCTCCCCAGGACTCAACAGGGATACTGGTTTCTTATTTCATTACATGTGCTAAACCCATTCTCACCAAGTAGAGCTATACACCCGCTGTATTCCTCTTTCAGAATAGTGTATCAGAATAATGTCTGTGATATTATGCAATATAACAGAGTAGAAATCTCTGTGGCAGAATTACTCTTAGAAAAGGATGTTGTTAGTTTAACCCATAACTTGAGAGGTATAAATCCACTGTATTCTAACGTATTTTTGTATTATTATTTGAACAGAGGAGATGTCAGCTTCATTTTACAGGGAAATATTATTTTAATCCATGCTTTAGAGGAGACCAATGGAACATTACAACAGACTCTAATGTATTACTCTTCGTAATTAAGAGACCTAATGACATTGACATCAATCTCCAAGTCTGACGTTTATTGCCTTTGCTATTTTTTCCACGCAGCTAACCCAAACCGATGATTACAAGATCCAAACTTGTCATTCTTTCAATCTGCTAAAAACATTTTCACTATTTTGCTGTCCACTCTCTCTATATGTAGAACTGCTAATTTCATCCCATATTACTGTCTGATGAACTGTGCTTTTAGCCCACAAAAGCTTACAGTCTCAATAAAACTTTGTTGGCCTTAAAGGTGCTACTGGACTCCAACTTTGTTCTTCAGCTATCCACTGTTACAATGCACAATGCCTAACATATAGGTATATTTGGCCTACTTATTTTTTCAATGCCAATGGGAACACCTGTCTAATCAGAATAGTAACAAGTGTCTGACCTGAATAATCTATGCTAATAATAAATGACAATCCTTAGAGCAGCAACCTATCAAACTACAAAATGGCATTTTGACGGAAGTTTCATTCCACAATAATTATGCAGATGAATTGCATAGAAAAGAATTAGAATGAATGGTAACCTAAAACGAACAATGGTAAGGTCCTTATCCTACATTTTAAATTTTTCATGTGCAATTTCAGCCTCATCCATTGGCAAAAAAGAAAACATATAAAAGAAGAGGATATCTTGAATGCCATGCAGTGTACATCTTGCCACTGCTTTTGCCTTTCTTTTTAAGGCGAAGTCCTGGGAAATACAACCATACATACCAAACATGGACTTGAATGGTTTTCTGAAGAACAAGTCATGTCGGCCTAACCCGATCTCTTTTTCTGAGAAAGTGATTACCTTGCTGCATCAGGGGAATGCTGTAGACAGTGTTTATCTTGATTTCAGTAAGGCTTCTGATAAAGTTCCTCATACTATCCTTGTTGACAAGCTGGTAAAATGTGGTTTGGATCCTGTTACCGTTAGGTGGATCTGTAACTGGTTGACAGATCACACACAAAGAGTGCTTGTGAATGGTTCCTCATCCTCTTGGAGAGGAGTGACAAGTGAAGTACCTCAAGGATCTGTCCTGGGACCTGTTTTGTTCAACATCTTTATAAATGATTTGGATGAAGGAACAGAGAGAATGCTTATTAAGTTTGCCGATGATACTAAATTGGGAGGGGTTGCAAATACAGTAGAAGACAGAAACAGGATACAGGATGATCTTGACAGGTTGGAAAACTGGGCTAAAACCAATAAAATGAATTTTAACAGGGATAAATGTAAAGTTCTGCATTTAGGTAGGAAAAATCCAATGCATGGCTATAGGATGGGGGAGACTTGTCTTAGCAGTAGTATTTATGAAAAGGATCTAGGGGTCTTAGTGGACATGCGCCAACAGTGTGATGTGGTGACTAAAAAAGGCAAATGCGATTTTGGGCTGTATCAACAGAAGTATAGTGTCCAGATCACGTGATGTGACGGTATCGCTTTACTCTGCTCTGGTAAGACCTCACATGGAGTATTGTGTTCAGTTTTGGGCACCACATTTTAAGAAGGATATAGACAATCTAGAACGGGTCCAGAGGAGGGTGACAAAGATGGTGAGGGGTCTGGAGACCAAGTGCTATGAGGAAAGGTTGAAGGAGCTGGGAATGTTTAGCCTGGAGAGGAGGCGGCTGAGAGGTGATATGATCGCTGTCTTCAAGAACTTGAAGGGCTGTCATCTAGAGGATGGTGTGGAATTGTTTTCTGTGGCCCCAGAAGGTAGGACCAGAACCAATGGGTTGAAATTAAATCAAAAGAGTTTCCAGCTCAACATTAGGAAGAACTTCCTGACCGTTAGAGCAATTCTTCATTGGAACAGGCTTCCTCGGGAGGTGGTGGGCTCTCCTTCCTTGGAAGTTTTTAAACAGAGGCTAGATGGCCATCTGACGGCAATGAAGATCCTGTGAATTTAGGGGATAGTGTTTGTGAGTTTCCTGCATTGTGCAGGGGGTTGGACTAGATGATCCTAGAGGTCCCTTCCAACTCTATGATTCTGTGATTCTAACCCAGATACAAAGACATCAGAAATGAGCCAAATGAAGAAAAGAACACATGATCAGGAACTATGAGCTTTACAATGTTGCAGTGAATCTGCCAGAAGTACACCAGCAGACCAAACGTCTTCACAGGTGACATACTCAAAGTCTCACTGATTTCAACAATGAAAATGCAGATAGTAGAACAATATTACTGTCAGATTTTACCAGTGCCTAATTGACTAAGCATGTTTCCCCCTTTAGCTGACTGCTAGTTTTCACTTACAAAACCAACCACACATGGTTTACAATCACAACATGCAATGCCAAATCACAGTGGTTATTATACTTTATGACAGAATATGAGAAAGTACAAAATCAGTTTTCAGATACCATACTTTGAGATGGAATAATGAAATATGTTTAAGTGAGTTAACTAGCAGGGTGCCCTGTATGTGCGCATTTTAAAACCAAACCAGCAAAAACCCTATATTACTCAAGAGCTGGAAGGCAATTTCTGGTAGATCATATTAACATTACATTCAGATAGCTTTATTCATTTCTAATGTTAATACCATTTGTGTTTCTAAGTCTTTTCTTTGTTTATTGTTTCTTTATTTTAAAACAGACTGTTATTCACTTTTAAAGCAAACATGATTTTAAAAATGCAATGAAAACATGTCAGAAATTTGAAAACAAAATATACAAACCCATTACTGAAAAGCTGAACAGGAAAATAAACATGTATTTTGTATTTGTTTTATTTTTTTCTTATAAAAAGAAACTTTAACAAATCTTTAATTAAGAGTGTTATATAGACTCATGCCCCCTGGATATGCTGCCCACCATCAATCCCGTAAGCCCTTCAACTTCCACAGACTCCCAGTCCAAATTATAACTGGCACAGACTGTATGCTCCTTATACTAAGGACTAAGGGAGGATCAGTCATTCCTCTTGCCTACTGCCCGCCAAGTTCTCCAATTGGCACATTTCTTGAGTTGGCAGAAAGTACTGTCAGATGTGGTATTGCAAACTCCTAGACTGATTGTTCTGGGGGACTTCAATATCCATGCTAAGGATACTTTGCGAGGACTGGCTCAGGATATTATAATCTCTTTGACTGCCTTGGGCCTCTATCCAGTTGTGATTGACCCAACATATGAAAGAGATCACACATTTGATTTAACATTTTGCACTGAGTTATTGAAGGCTGGACCCGTTTCAGGGTTAGAGATCTTACCTGCAGCATAAAGCCAAGGTGAATATGGCTGCAGCATCCATGGAGGCTCATGAATCCTATTGAATTCCGGAATGCTCTGGGGCATTTTAAAACTGGGGTAGATTTTAGATTTAGAACACATACTCAGCTGAGGCTTCAGTGGTGAGGGTGGCAAAGAAATATTAAAACTCTGCTACTATACCATCAACTAGCTCATAACCATCCCAGATGTTCAAGGTAACTCAGCAACTGCTGACGCCAAAATCTGAGCCTTTATTATAGAATACAGAATATCTTTGTTTATTGTTTCTTTATTTTAAAACAGACTTATTCTTTAAAACAGCTGTGATACTTTTGCCATTTTTTTTGCTGATAAAGAAGAAGAAGAAGATATTGGATTTATATCCCGCCCTCCCCTCCAAAGAGTCTCAGAGCGGCTCACAATCCCCTTTACCTTCCTCCCCCACAACAGACACCCTGTGAGGTGGGTGGGGCTGGAGAGGGCTCTCACAGCAGCTGCCCTTTCAAGGACAACCTCTGCCAGAGCTATGGCTGACCCAAGGCCATGCCAGCAGGTGCAAGTGGAGGAGTGGGGAATCAAACCCGGTTCTCCCAGATAAGAGTCCGCATACTTAACCACTACACCAAACTGGCTCTCCTTATATATCCTTATTCAACTCCCTGGTGATGTGGCAGAAGTCCTGAATAACTGCCTGCCTGCTGTGGTAAACTGGCTAAGAGTGGACACATTAAAATTAATCTCTGACAAGACAAAGGTACTGATGATTGGGAAGGCGGAGATCTTAAAGGATACTGTGCTCCCCCACTTTTGATGTTTACTGAATGTCCCATATGTCAACTGAATTGACTCACACAGAGACTGATTTCCCACTCACCTTGTTCCGGTCTCATTGCTCCTTTCCAGCGGTGCTTCTGCAGGATTTCGCACAAGCTGCCCCAGGGAGGTGAGCTGCCCCACCAAGAATCATAGAGTTGGAAGGGACCTCTAGGATCATCTAGTCCAACCCCCTGCACAATACAGGAAACTCACAAACACTTCCCCCTAAATCCACAGGATCTTCATTGCTGACAGATGACCATCTAGCCTCTGTTTAAAAACCTCCAAGGAAGGAGAGCTCACCACCTCCCGAGGAAGCCTGTTCCAATGAGGAATTGCTCTAAAGGTCAGGAAGTTCTTCCTAATATTGAGCCGGAAACTCTTTTGATTTAATTTCAACCCATTGGTTCTGGTCCTACCTTCTGGGGCCACAGAAAACAATTCCACACCATCCTCTATATGACAGCCCTTCAAGTACTTGAAGATGGTGACCTCTTTTCAAGTTCCCTCTGCGGCAGGCAGAAACCGGTTTTCAGAGGATCCTGCCTGCTGCAGAGGGAACTTGAAAAGAGGTGGAGCAACTTGTTGCCCCCGGGGCAGCTTGTATGAAATCCAGCAGAAACACCACATGGAAAGGAGCGATGACACTGGAACAAGGCGAGTGGGGAATCGGTCAGAGTAATCTGCCTTAAGTCCAAGAGCGAAACGTGGGCTATAAATAAGGCAAACAAATAAATAAAATGGTTGCACCCTATGACCCATCCCATCCACTTCCCTCTCTCAGAGGCTAGACATTCGCTCCATTTTTCTGTCCCTTCACTGACTGAGCAGCCATGAAGAAACTTTGGGAACTGTCAGTAAGATATATTTCTGCTATCTGCTTAGCCCAGGAACCTGAGGGAAGGGATATGATTACCCATTAACTAAAATCCTTGAAAATGGCACTTGAGACGCTTTTAAAATTCAAAAATAATAAAAGGTTTTATTTAACCAAGGGGAAGGTCAGCTGAAATGAGGGGCTGAAATTACTGCGGTAAAACAAGTACAAGCATAGATTTTGATCTTATATATCAGGCTATTGAAAGGTTGTTAATTTATTTACAATTACTTAGATCTTTATATTGAAAGGCTTTTGTTCCAATGTTTTCCCAGACACTCTAGTAGTGTCAAGCCCAACTATTTTGATATAACATGGCTGAACAAATGTCATACCAAAGCTCTGGCCCTTCTCCATTATTTATAGCCTGTCCACCACATCTGCCTTGCCATCTGGCTAAGAATGTTTATATTACTGGGAAAGGTATGATATGTCTGAAGAGTGCACTCCCTAACTTTCACAGGCTTCCTTTCGCAGGCTTGTTATCACTTTGAGATGCAGTGTTATGATGCTTTTGTAGTGTAAAAGAAAGTTATTGCTGTACCCTTTGAACTTTACGTTTGAATGAAGCACTTTTTGTAACCGTTTATAATACCCTATATAGCACCATGTAACCTCTGGTCTCTCAGTATTTCCAAGGACCATGTTCTTTGGGCACCTTTGAATTCCTAAATAAACCAGTCTATTTGAAACAAAACAAAGAACTTCATTACTGGGAATACCAGGGCTTGTCAAGTAGGTTTTGAGTAATCATTGACTCTTCCAGTACCCAGAAGACTGGAACCCTCTTCCCAGTACCCAAACTCCTTCTCTTTGGAACACCAGTATTCTTCTTGAGTTTTTGACTGACTTTTAAGGTCTCTACAGGTAGTTTCTAATCACATCAGACCAGACCTTCAAATATTTGGCAAAATTGGGGATGGACATAATCTGCTTACAAAAAATTCATATTTTGCCAAAAGACCAACATTTATTGAGAAATAAGAAACTTGGCAATCTATTCACAGCAACAGACTCAAATAAAAAAAAGGGGCTTAGCAATTTATATAAAGGACAAATTTAATCCACAGTTACAGTATGCTTCTGAAGATGGAAGAATCTAATTAGTAGAAATTGCTGTGGATGGGAAAAACATTCTACTGGCAAACATTTATGCACTGAATGAACGTCAAGAATTTTTTTTTAAAGATTTACACCAAAAGCTTGTAAACCTGGAATATGCAGAATATTGCCTAATAGGAGACTTTAATGCAGTTTGTGATAGACAATTGGATAAAAAAACCATATACCTACTAAAGCCAAAGGATTTCAATTACCATCAAATTTTTGGAAACTCGCAAAAGAACTGGATTTAATCGATGCATGGAGAACAAGATACCCCAGATCCAGAGACTTTACATATTACTCTGCTATCCATCAGTCATGGTCAAGAATTGACATGTGTTGGCTGTCTACTGACTTGATTAAAGATCTAGTGGAGACAGAAATTCAACTGAGAAGTTATATTTGACCACAATCCTGTAATGATAAAACTCAAGGGAGCCCAGTTGAAAAGATCTTGGAGGCTAAATACCTCAATTCTGAAAGACAAAGACTATCTTCAAGAAACCAAGACAGAGATGGAATCTTTTTTCAAACAAAATACAACTCAAGATGTGAAGATACAAGTGGTTTGGGATACAGCCAAAGCATATTTTAGGGGGCTAACAATCAGATTTAGTGCCAAGAAAAAGAAGGAAAGAACTGAAAATTTTCAAAAATTAATGTTGCAGGATGAGAAAGCTGGAAAAAATCTAAAAGTACAACCTACAACACAGGAGTTTCAAATTAAGATTAAAGAAGTACAGCACCAACTTAACCTACTACTTGTAGAGGAGGTGGAGAGAAAATTAAGATTTGCCAGAAAGAATTATTTTGAACATGCCAACAAGTAGGGAAGATGGTTAGCTTACAAACCGAGAAAAGAGAGTGCAAAAAGAATAATTCCGGAATTGAAAGATGAAAATAATAAAGAGAAATGCAAAAGAAGGATATCCCAAATTGTGGAGCAATTTTACAAAAGATTATATGAAGCCAAACAAATTCAAAAGGAAGATCTGGAAGAATATCTTAAACAGAACAATCTTAATAAATTTACAGAGGAGCAACGGAAAACTTTAAATGAGCCAAAAACAATAAGGGAAATTGGAGATGCAATTGCATCTCAAAAGAATGGTAAATCCTCAGGACCAAATGGTTTACCTGCAGAGTTCTATAAAGCCTTCAAAGATTGTCTGCTGATACCATTTAAATCTCTTATTGGAAAGATCCAAATTGAAGCTCAAATACCAGCTTCGTGGCAAGAAGCCACAATATCTTTAATTCCTAAAGAGGGTACAGACTTGAAAGATATAAAGAATTTTCGACCAATTTCTCTCTTAAATGTGGATTATAAAATTTTTGCCTCAATATTGGTACAACGTCTAAAGAAAGTATTATTGAGCACGATTCATCAAGATTAGGCAGGATTTCTTCCCAGAAGACATCTGAAAGATAATGTCAGAACAATATGTAACATAATGGAATATTATGAGAACCACCCAGAGAAACAACTAGCTTTAATTTGTTTGGATGCAGAGAAGCCTTTGACAACGTCCGTTGGCAATTTATGTTACAACTGAAGGATATGGAGTGTGGTGAGAATTTTTTGAGATCAATACAATCAATACATTCTTCACTAAGGGCAAAGGTGATGGTGAACGGCGAATTAACAGAAGCAATTGCTATTCAAAAAGGTACAAGATAAGGCTGTCCACTGTCACCACTTTTGTTTATTTTGTGTTTAGAGATATTGAATAATCAAATAAGAGAAGATTCAAGTATTAAGGGAGCATTGATCAAGGGTGAACAATACAAACTGAGGGCCTTTGCAGATGACTTGGTTTTTATATTAGGTCAACCAATAGACTCAATTGAACATTTGCTGAACAAGATTAATCAATTTGGCCATTGGGCAGGATTGAAGATAAATTACCATAAAACAAAATTTTTAACCAAGAATATGACGACAGAGCAAACCCAACTACTTCAACAAAAATCAGCATTTGCTTATAAGAAAAGAGTTAAGTATTTGGGCATTCGTATTACAAACAAATGCAGCAATTTAAAGGCAGACAATTATGATAAACTGCTTAAAGAGATTAAAAAAGACCTTGAGAAATGGCAAGACTTGAATTTATCCTTAATGGGAAGAATAGCTTCAGTAAAAATGAACATTTTGCCAAGATTGTTATTTCTCTTTCAAACTATACCAGTGCTTTTAACTAATGTATTCTTTCAGGAATTGAATAAAATGGTCTCTGAATTTATTTGGCAAAAGAAAAAAAACAAGAATTAAACTGAAGACATTACAGGACTCTAAAACAAGAGTGAGCTTGGGTCTACCTGACTGGCAATTGTATTACAGAGCTTCGGTGCTGACCTGGGTAAGAGACTGGTTTCTTCTGAATGATAGAAGAGGGCCATGATCTTACTTTGGGTTGGCACACGTATCTATGGTACCAAAGACTAGAAGGTCATTCGTATTTCAAGAATCATTGGTTTCAGAAATCCCTGTATCATACGTGGACTTGGTTAAAACCAAGAATTTATCAGAAAATTCCAAGATGGGTGTCTCTGGTGGAAGCATTTATACCCCCAAACCTTATAAAACCAAACCAGAGTTATGGATATGAAGAATTGTTGAAAAAAGACAACCAATTGAAAACCAAGGAAGAATTGGAAAACATGGATATTAAAATGAGTTGGTGGTTGAGAACACAAGTAGAGTCCAGGTATGCCAAAGATAAGACAGAAGATTTTAATATGGACTTCCGGTTTCGGTGACCCGACCTAAGGAGCGACTTGGACCAGCTTGTCCAGAGCCACTCCTTAATTGAGCAGTGGAGGGGTCTCTCCTCTTGGGAGACCCGACTCTGGGACCCAGGAAGGTTCCCGGAAGGCAGACAGCTTGAGCTGTGGATCGGGGCGGACAGCGGCGGCTATCTCCCAAGCCCGGCTTGCTGTGAGCCTTGCTGCCCTGATTGCCATTTTTAAATGGTATCGGGCTTGACTGCCAGACTTCTTCATTCTTCTTTACCTAGCATTTCTGCATGAGCCAAATAAGCTGCATCATTATTAAATTATTATGAAGACTGTAAGTCTCTTTCTTCTTTTAATATCAAGTTTTGAGGCACTACTTCTTTAACCAGGGGAACTGGAGAGCGAGGAGTGAAGCGGAACACAGATAGAGGCAAAGGCGGTGAGAAAGGGGGGGAATTCTCTCCCTTTCTCCTCCGAAGCTTTGAAAAGTTTCTGCCTAACCTGATGACTTTTTATAACCTTAGCATGAGAAATATGAATCACACCAGTTTCTAAAGACAAAAAAAGACTTGATGGCTGAATTGAAGTGATTCGTTTTAAGCTTCTCTCTGGGAGAAGGACTTGTCTTTTTGAAAGTTGTTTGCAAGTATATATGGATGAGAAGGACAGCTGTTACAAGCAGGAGTTTGAAGTTTATGCTGAAGTACTCTGAATAAGTTTGCGTGAGTTTTAAATAGACATTTAAATTCTTGTGGGATCTGTACGCTGGATTATAAAATACAGCTATATTGTTGACTGATGGAAGAATAGCTGTGAAAGCTTTTAAAGAGGACTATAAAAACTCCTGATGCTGGATATGACCCTTTAATTTTGGTCTTATTTTTTATATGATTTGAATACTCTTGACTTTTTATATACTAATTTTTCTTCATTTTTTCTTCTTTTCCCTACCCTCTGTGAAGTTTTTTATTTTTTCATTTTTAATTTGGGAATATCTGGATTGCTTTATTTTTGTTTATCTTATTTTTTTCTGGGCTATTTTTTAATTTTTAATTTCTGATTTTACCTGTGGATTACAAATGGGGCATTCAGCCCTGGATTACAATTTATAACTTGGAGCAGTTGGATGAGTTTGTTAGGACTTGGACTTCATTGAACTATTTCCTTTAGAAAAGACGTCACAGCAAACTGTTTCTGTTTCAGTGAGCTGAACTGTTTTGGCTAGGTGGTACAAAAGATGATTGTGCTAAAAAGGTTTTGTTTAACATAAGTTTTATCACTGCTTTGGGTTTGGTAAATTGTTGATAGAAGCAAGAAGGCTGTTTTTCTATGATCTCACTATAGTACTGGTACTGTCTGATAGATACTAGCTTATCTAATATAAACAGGAACACTGAGTTCCAAAACAAACTACTAAAGAGGCAACGCACGAAATTTGTGGTTGTGAGTGCAAATATATTAATAAGGATGGAAAATAAAGCTGCTACTGGCTTTAAAGAGATAATTAAAAAAAGATAATCGAGAAGGTAAACCAACAATCCTCTCACCTAGCTCTTCGTCTGGCCCAGGGAAGTTTACGATATGAAAGAGATGCAAAATACTCTACTAACTGTCATAACACAGTTGACTGGTAAAGTAGATAACATAGGAGAGCAGATGGCAGAGATCAAACAAGAGCTTCAAGAGAACAGAAAACAGACAGCAGAGTCCAATAAAGCCTTAAAGGTACTAGATACACAGGTGACAGACAACACACAAAAGGTGGAACAGCTGGGAAAAGAACAGAACGTACAAGACAGCAGACTTCTTCAGTTGGAAATAGATAGGGCAGCATTTTGAGGTTTCAAAATGTACCAGAAGAAAAAACTGAAGATTTACAGAAAATATTAAGTGAGGCCTTGGCAGAAATTCTACAGGTGACACCTAAAAGGATGGAAGAAGAGATTGATCAAGTTAAGTGAGTACCATCAAGTTTTACGAGACAGAATAAATTGCCTAGTGAAATTCATTTGAAGCTTACAAGAAAGAAGACCAGAGACAATATTTTGAAGCAAGCAAGAGACAAACCAGAGATGATCGCAGGAAATGTGGTGAAAATTCTGAGAGAGGTGCCATGGCCAGTTAGACAAAAGAGAAGAGAATATCACACCCTGACAAACTTCTTAAGAGAAAGAGAAATACCCTATACGTGGCTAATGCCGGAAAGCTTACTTTTTACTTATGAAGAGAACAGATATAGGATAAACTCTATCTTTAAAGCTCAGAATTTTTTGTAGAGAGCGGAGAAAAAAGAGGTGAAGAAAAAGAAGGAAGACAAAGAGAAAGAAAGAGACAAAGAGAAAGAAGAAGAAGAAGGCTCTGATGAAGAGGATCCAAACAAACCACGGAAATATCTGACAAGACTATAGACTAAAAAAGAAAAAAAAAAGATAGTGATAAGAAAAATCCATAATCTGTATTAATGTGAATGGACTCAATTCTCCTATAAAAAGGAGGAAGACCTTCAGATATTTGACAAAATTGGAAATGGATATAATTTGTTTACAAGAGATTCATATTTTGGCTAAAGATCAACACTTTTTGAAAAATTAGAAACTTGGCAATTTGTTCACAACAACAGATATGAATTAAAAAGAAAAGGGGATTGACAATTTATGCTAAGGACAAATTTAACCCACAATTACAGTATGCCTCTGAAGATGGAAGAATTCTATTAGTGGAAGTCATGGTGAACAATAAAAAAATCTTACTGGCAAATATTTATGCCCCGAATAATCACCAAGAAAATTTTCCAAGACTTACATCTCAGGTTGTCAAATTTGGAGTATGCAGAATACTGCATAGTAGGAGATCTTAACGCAGTTTCTGACAGACAATTGGACAAAAACCCACATAAATATACTAAAATTAAAAGTCCTCAACTACCAACAAGTTTTTGGAAATTAGTAGAAGAACTGGACCTGGTTGATGTATGGAGAACAAGATAACCAAATTCGAAAGACTTTACTGGTCTTTCAAAGCTTTAATTGTTTAGAATTATCCAAGAAGGTTAGGATTCTGACGAGCTTATGTCAAATAAATGACTCTGAGAACTTTTGCAGACGATGACTATGCACGTTCCAGAGACCTCTCAAAGCCTCAAAGAAGACCCTCTCCAGGGCTCCCTTAAAGCCAAGGTAAATCTCTTTTCAAAGTTTCCATGCAAGTCTTGGATTTTTCTCTCACTGAGAAAAGTAAGCAGTAGGCATTAATTTGCCCTCTACTACCCCGAACAAAAGTTCCAGTCTGCTCCTGTTATGAGAGACGGCTCAGCTCGGCATTTTCCTTCCCCGGAAGTCCTCAAATTCGAAAGACTTTACATACTACTCTGCCAGCCACCAAACGTGGTCAAGAATTGATGTATGTTGGCTCTCTATAAATTTGGTTAAAGACTTAGTTGAGACAAAAATCCAAACAAGAGTCATAACAGATCATAGTCCTGTAATGGTAAAACTCAAAGGCACACGAATGAGAAGAACGTGGAGGTTAATTACTTCTATTTTAAAAGATAAAGACTTTCTTAAAGAATCCAAGGCTGAAATGGAATCTTTTAAAAAACTGAACACAACTCAAGATGTAAAGATGCAAGTAGTTTGGAACACTGCTAAAGCATTTTTAGGGGTCTTGCAATTAGACATAGTGCAAAGAAGAAAGAAAGAAAGAAAGAAAGAAAGAAAGAAAGAAAGAAAGAAAGAAAGAAAGAAAGAAAGAAAGAAAGAAAGAAAGAAAGAAAGAAAGAAAGAAAGAAAGAAAGAAAGAAAGAAAGAAAGAAAGAAAGAAAGAAAGAAAGAAAGAAAGAAAGAAAGAATTGAAAATTTTCAAAAATTAATGTTACAAGCAGGAGAAGCCGAAAAGAATTTAAAAACACAACCGTCAAAACAGGAATAAGGTTCCAAAATAAGGTTAAAGAAACACAGCACCAACTTAATTTATTACTTGTAGAGGTGACAGAGAAAAAATTGAGATTTGCCAGACAAAACTTCTTTGAACATGCTAATAAACCTGGGAGGTGGTTGGCTTACAGAATGAGAAAAGAGAATGCCAAAAGAATAATATCAGTTTTGAAAGATGAAAATAATAAAAAGAAAGTTCAAAGACAGGCGATACATTGAATTGTGGAACAATTTTACAAAAAACTATATGAAGACAAACTAGTTCAAAAGGTAGACTTAGAAGAATACATTAGTCAAAATAACCTTAGCAAATTTACAGAACAACAAAAAATTTTAAATGAACCAATAACGATAAGGGAAATGGGAGACGCAATGGCATCTCAAAAGAATGGCAAAGCTCCCGGTCCAGATGGACTACCTGCTGAGTTCTACAAAGCCTATGAGGAGTCTTTACGGTTGCCATTCGAACGTCTTCTTGAAAGGATTCAATAGGAAGCCCAAATAGTTTCATGGTAAGAAGCTACAATATCCTTTATTCCAAAAGAGGGTGCAGACCTGAAAGATATAAAAAATTATCGGCCAATCTCTCTTTTAAATGTGGACTACAAAATTTTTGCAGCAATATTGGCACAGTGCCTGTAGAAGGTCCTACAGTCCACAATACATCAAGACCAGGCAGGATTTCTCCCTAGAAGATACTTGAAAGATAATGGTAGAACAGTATGTAATATAATGGAATACTATGAGAGTCACCCAGAGAAACAATTAGCATTAATCTGCCTGGATGCAGAGAAGGCCTTTGATAACGTTCGTTGGCAATTTATGTTGCAACAGTTGAAGGGAATGGAATGTGGTGAGAACTTCTTGAGAACAATAGAATCGATACATTCCTCGCAAAGGGCAAGGATGATGGTGAATGGTGAACTAACAGAAGCATAAGAACATAAGAGAAGCCATGTTGGATCAGGCCAACGGCCCATCAAGTCCAACACTCTGTGTGACACAATTGATATTCAAAAGGGCACAAGACAAGGTTGCCCACTGACCACTCCTTTTTATTTTGTGCTTGGAGATACTGAATAACCAAATAAGAGAAGATACAAGTATTAAGGGAGCGGTGATTAAAGGTGAACAATACAAATTGAGAGCTTTTGCAGATGATCTGGTTTTTATATTAGAGCAGCCAACAGACTCAATTGACTGTTTGATAAATAAGATTAACCAATTTGGCCAATGGGCAGGACTGAAGATTAATTATCATAAAACAAAATTCTTGACAAAGAATATGACGATAGAACAAATTCAACTTCTTCAACAAAAATCAGGGGTTTTGTATGAGAAAAGAATCAAATACTTAGGTGTATACATTTCAAATAAATGTAGCAGTTTAAAAATGGACAACTATGACAAATTACTCAAAGAAATTAAAAAAAGATTTGGAAAAATGGCATGATTTGAACTTATCCTTAATGGGAAGAATAGCCTCAATAAAGATGAACATTTCGCCAAGACTGTTATTTTTATTCCAAACTATTCCAGTACTCTTAAATAGTGGGTTCTTTCAAGAATTGAATAAGATGGTTTCTAAATATATTTGGCAAGGCAAAAAACCAAGAATCAAACAAAAGATACTGCAAGATTCTAAATTGAGATCAAGCATGGGCCTCCCAGATTGGCAACTGTACTATAAAGCTTCTGTGCTCCTGTGGGTAAGAGATTGGGTATTATTGAATGATAAGAGACAGTTGTTGCTAGAGGGACATGATCTTAATTTGGGCTGGCATGCGTATTTATGGTATCAAAGATTAGAAGGACATTCTTATTTTAAGAATCACTGGTTCCGGAAATCTCTGTATCATACATGGTCATGGTTAAAACCGAGAATTTACCAGAAAATTCCAAGATGGGTATCTCCAGTGGAAGCATTCACTCCTCCAAATCTTCTGGAACCCAATCAGAGTTATAGATATGAAGATCTGCTGAAAAACGATAACCAGGGAAGAGCTAGAAAATATGGACATTAAAATGAGTTGGTGGTTGAGAACATAAGTTGAATCCAGATATGCCAAAGATAAGATAACAGACTTTAACACAGAGCAATATCCATTTGATAAAATGTTTTTAGGTCCTCAAGAAAAGCTAATCTCTAAACTATATGCATACCTATTATAGATGAAGATGCAAGATGAGATAGTAAAAGATTGTATGGTCCAATGGGTGAAAAATTGGGACATAACATCACGTTAGAAGAATGGAAGAGGCTGTGGAAATTTAATATTAAACTACCTAAGTCAGTAACCTTTAAAGAAAATTTGTATAAGATGTTTTATAGATGGAACATAACTCCACAGAAATTGTGTAAGATGTATGCTAACATGCCTAACAAATGTTGGAAATGTACTAAACATGTGGGATCTTTTTACCATATGTGGTGGATATGTGAGGTGGTGAAAGACTATTGGAAAATGGTTCATGAACTATTACAGAAAAGACACAGATCCAATTTAAACCAGAACTGTTTTTATTGAATATATATCCTGAGGATAATTCCAAAGAGGTAAGTCAGGATTCTTTTGGTACAGAGATGGAAACTTCAGGAGATCCCCATGAGAATGGACTTAGTGGGGAAAATTCTAGAAACAGCTGAGCTATACTACTTATCCCAGTTGTTGGCTGGGAAATCTAAGGAAGAAGCAAGAAAATATTGGGTGAAACTACATGTTTGGCTAGATACTCAAGACTCTTAAGATTCTTTGGTGTGAACTTATATTTCCTTTCTCCTGTATCTTTTATTATAAGACTGCTTTTGTTGGAAATGTCAACTTGAATAAGCACTTCACCAAGAAGGCTTACAACAGAAATGTATCAAAATGTCGATGATTTAAAGTTAATAAATAATAATATGTGACAACATATGTATTCTAAGAAAGTATATTAGATGCAGACATGTATTCTAAGAAATACTACATGCAGATTAAGATATATTTGTAACTATAATTTTCTATTCCCTTTTACCCCTTACCCTCAACTTTCCTAGAAAACCAATAAAACTTTTAAAACACGATTTTAATATGGAGCAATACCCATTTGACAAAATTTTCCTGGGGCCTCCAGAAAAGCTAATTTTCAAGTTATATTCATATTTACTGCAGATGAAGATGCAAGATGAGACTGTAAAAGAATGCATGGTTCAATGGGCCAAGAATGTGGGTCGTAACATTACGTTAGAGGAATGGGAGAAGTTATGGAAATGTAATATCAAATTAACTAAGTCAGTAGCTTTTAAAGAAAATTTGTATATAATGTTTTACAGATGGTATGTAACCCCACAAAAACTCTCTAAAATGTATTCTAATATGTCAAACAAATGTTGGAAATGTACTAAGTATGTTGAGTCTTTTTATCCTATGTGATGGACTTGCGAGGTGGTGAAAGACTATTGGAGGATGGTGCACGAGTTATTACAGAAAATCCTGAAGACACAGATTCAATTTAAACCAGAATTATTTTTATTGAACATATATCCTATTGATTATATGAAAGAGATGAGACATTTATTGGCGCTTATTAATACAGCAGCCAGAATTCTTTTGGCACAGAAATGGAAACTTCAGTCTGACTCTTTCAGCACTAAAATAATCAGATTGCTTATAGCAGCCTGTCACTCAAGACACTCTGGTCCTATGAAGATTAACCCTTCACAGCCCTTTAGCTGTTGATAAAGCACTTAGAACAATAGATTCATAGAGTTGGAAGAGACCTCCAGGAAATTCACAAATACTTACCCCTACAATCACAGGATCCACATTGCTGTCAAATGGCCATCCAGCCTCTGTTTAAAAACCTCTAAGGAAAGAGACCCCACCACCTCCCGAGGAAGCCTGTTCTAATGAGGAACCGCTCTAACGGCCAGGAAGTTCTTCCTAATGTTGAGCCGGAAACTCTTTTGATTTAATTTCAACCCATTGGTTCTGGTCCTACCTTCCGGAGCCACAGAAAACAATTCCACACCGTCCTCTATATGACAGCCCTTCAAGTACTTGAAGATGGTGATCCTATCACCTCTCAGCCGCCTCCTCTCCAGGCTAAACATCCCCAGCTCCTTCAACCTTTCTTCATAGGACTTGGTCTCCAGACACCTCACCATCTTTGTTGCCCTCCTCTGGACCTGTTCCAGTTTGTCTATATCCTTCTTAAAATGTGATGCCCAAAACTGAACACAATACTCCATGTGAGATCTTACCAGAGCAGAGTAAACCGATACCATCACTTCACGTGATCTGGACACTATACTTCTGTTAATACAGCCCAATATTGCATTTGCCTTTTTTGCCACCACATCACACTGTTGACTCATGTTCAGTGTATGAGTCACTAAGACCCCTAGATGCTTTTTGCACATACTACTGCCCAGACAAGTCTCCCCCATCCTATAACCATGCATGGGATTTTCCTTACCTAAATGCAGAACGTTACATTTATCCGTTAAAATTTATTTTATTCAGTCCAGTTTTCCAGCCTGTCAAGGTCATCCTGGATCCTGTTTCTGTCTTTAACTGTATTCACAACCCCTCCCAATTTAGTATCATCTGCAAATTTAATAAGCATTCCCTCTATTCCTTCATCCAAATCATTGATAAAGATGTTGAACAAAATAGGCCCCAGGACAAATCCTTGAGTCACTCCACTTGTCACCTCTTCTCCAAGCGGATGAGGAACCATTTACAAGCACTCTTTGGGTGCAATTTGTCAACCAGTTACAGATTCACCTAACGGTAACTGGATCCAAATCACATTTTACCAACTTTTCAACAAGGATAGTATGTGGATGGCAGATGAGGAGATGGGCAGCTGCTGTTGTGGGGTTGTGTCTTTTGGTTTGGTTCTCCTGGATACTCTTGTTGTTGTTTTTGCATTTTTTTTCTGCACAGTGTGATCTGTTGTGAATGTAGGATTGGTTTTTTAAAGTTCCTTCCCCCCCCATTCTGGTTGCTGGGGATGGGATTAGTGGTGGGTGTTGGTGGGTTGCTGTGTTTCTCTGTGTGGTTTTTTTTTTTTTTTTGTCTTATACAGACTTGTGTTTTCGCCCTTTCTTTCCTGGGTAGGTCTTGCAGGTGGTGTTACTGATACAGTCCTGTGTTACTCTTTGTGACTTGTTTCTTCTGGTTGCCTGATAATTCTTTCTTTGTTGCAGTTTGAAATCAGTTTTGGGTTCAGTTGATTTTGGCCTTATGGGGGGGGGGACCAAAACTGATCACATATTCCAGGTGAGGTCTTACCAGAGCAGAGTAAAGCGATACCATCACTTCATGTGATCTGGACATTATAATTCTGTTGATACAGCCCAAAATTGCATTTGCCTTTTTAGCCACCGCATCACATTGTTGACTCATGTTCAGCGTATGATCCACTAAGACCCCTAGATCCTTTTCGCACATACTACTACTAAGACAAGTCTCCCCCTTCCTATAACTATGCATTGGATTTTTCATATCTAAATGCAGAACTTTACATTTATCCTTGTTAAAATTCATTTTATTGATTTTAGCCCAGTTTTCCAGTCTGTCAAGGTCATCCTGTATCCTGTTTCTGTCTTCTTCTGTGTTTGCAACCCCTCCCAATTTAGTATCAGCTGCAAATTTAATAAGCATTCCCTCTATTCCTTTATCCAAATCATTGATAAAGATGTTGAACAAAACAGGTCCAACGACAGATCCTTGAGGCACTCTACTTGTCACTCCTCTCCAAGAGGATGAGGAACCATTCACAAGCACTCTTTGGGTGCGATCTATCAACTAGTTACAGATCCACCTAACGGTAACAGGACCCAAACCACATTTTACCAACTTGTCGGCAAGGATAGTATGTGGAACTTTATCAAAAGCCTTACTGAAATTAGGATAAACGACGTCTAGAGCATTTCCTTGATCCAGCAAGGTAGTCACCTTCTCAAAAAAAGAGATCAGGTTAATCTGACATGACTTGTTCTTGAGAAAATCATGCTGGCTCTTAGTAATCACATCCATTTTTTCTAAATGTTCCAGGGCCAACTGTTTGATGATTTGTTCTAAAACTTTTCCAGGTATAGACGTCAAGCTGACGGGTCGGTAGTTACCTGGATCATCTTTTTTCCCCTTCTTGAAGATGGGGACAACATTCGCCCGCCTCCAATCTTCCGGCATCTCTCCTGTTCTCCACGAATTCTCAAAAATAATAGCCAGAGGCTCAGAAATTACATCCGCAAGCTCTTTTAGAACTCTTGGAGTAATTCATCTGGCCCTGAGAACTTAGTTTGATTTAAAGAAACTAGTTGTTTATGTACTACCCCTATGCTGATCCTATTTTGGACCTTCATACCCTCCTTATACGTTCTGTTTTTGCCATGTTGAGCACCGTTTCCCTCAGAAGAGAAGACTGAGGAAAAGTAGGAATTGAGCAGTTCAGCCCTCTCTTCATTACTCGTTACAGTTTCACTTTCTTGCCCTCGCAATGGGTCTACCATGTCCTTGCTATTTGTCTTACTCTGAACATAAGAAAAGAACCCTTTTTTGTTGTTTTTAGCATCTTTGGCCAGCCTAAGCTTACACTGAGCTTTAGCTTTCCTAACTTTTTCTCTACAAGCACTGGTGATTTGTTTATATTCATCCTTGGTTATAAGGCCCTCTTTCCAATTCCTAAAGAAGTCTTTTTTATTTCTCAAGTCTTTAGAGAGCTGTCCATGGAGCCACTTCAGCTTCTTTAGGCTTTTTCCATTTTTTCTTCTCATAGGAATCGTCTGTGATTGTGCTTTCAGTATTTCACTTTTAAGAAGCTCCCACCCCCTCCTGAACCCCCTTCCTCCTAAGTATTTCTGACCATGGGATTTTACCCAGCATGGTTCTAAGTTTATCTAAGTTTGCCTTTCTGAAGTCCAACCTATAAGTCTGACTACGTATTGCTTTTCCCTTCCCTAAGACTGTAAATTCCAAAATCACATGGTCTTCAATCAATTCTTCCTTGTTGGTGAGAATCAGATCCAAGATAGCAGATCCCCTTGTTTTCTTCTTCACTTTCTGGAAAAGGAAGTTGTCAGCAAGACAAGTCAGGAATATATTTGACTTCATTTTTATCAGACTTCCAAAAGATGTCCGGGTAATTGAAATCTCCCATGATAACTGTATCCCTTCTCTTGGAGAACTTTGCAATCTGCTGTAGAAGTATCTCATTCAAGTCCTCTGCCTGACTTGGTGGTCTATAGCAGACCCCCACAATAATATCACTGTTATTTCTTACTTCTTTTATTTTTACCCAGAGACTCTCAACTGAGCTGCCATGCTCAGATTCACATATTTCCTCACAAGTATATACCTCCTTCACATATACTGCTACGCCTCCACCCTTTCTCCTTTGCCTGTCCCTTTTAACTAAGTTATACCCCTGAATCCTAATATTCCAGTTGCGAGTGTCATCCCACCAAGTTTCAGAAAGGCCTATTATGTCATAGTCTCCTTCCTTTATTAGGACTTCCAGTTCCTCCTAATGTTTGCACATTAGTGTAGAGACATCGGAATCCATGTTTTATGCATCCTGATGGTTTTGTTTCCATACATACGTGCAAGTTCACATTACCTAGCACATGCGCCACTCTCTGCAAAGCTTTAGTGTTCTTATCTCCAGTTACTGACATCCTACGAGGTTTTGAATTGTCTCGCTCCCCCATGCAATTTAGTTTAAAGCCTTTCTTATTAGGTAGGAAGGCTGTTTCCAAACACCCTTTCCCCTACCTTCGTAAGGTGTAAACTATCTCCCGATAGAAGACCACCATCTCGAAAACATAAGCCATGGTCCAGAAATCCAAATCTTCTAAGCCTCTTAAAAAGTGTAGCCCACTGCACACCCAAAAGGAAGATGAGAAAAGTTCTGCAAGTGGAACAGTTCTTTTCCTGACTCTCCTGATTTTGGTAGCTCTCCATACCATCTGAAAAGCTGCTCTTGAGAGGTGGGGGACTGTCAGGAACAGAGTGGGCTGCAGCAAGAAGGACTTCAGTTTGAGTGAGAAATCATACAGAAGTAGTGGTGTGTGCTGCTTGTGCAATGGCACATTTAGATTCAGCTACTGAACTCCAAACCAAGGAAAGCCACACTTCCATCAGCATTTAAGTACAAACCATTTTATCTGAATTAGATGCTTAATACACCAAACAAGAGGAGGAGGAGATTCTAAAACTACCTTCAAAAGCCTACTTAGATGGCCAAGCCTTTAGAATACAGAAATTCTATGTAAAATTCTCATATCTTTAAAAAGAATGTTAAGAAAACTTAAATGTCAGATGTAGCTCAATGCCAGAAATTAACTCTCCCCTGAAGTCACCAGCCAAAAAAGTTTATAAGCAAACAGAGTGCCAAAATAAATCTCTCCTTCATGTGTTAGCTATTTTGTTCTCTGGTCTCCTCTTTGCCTTACATTTTTTTACTATATTAAAGATTCCTCAAAGTTTTCTTCTGTTTAACTCAGATAACAAAATACTGTAACTTTCATCACAAAAACTGAAAGCATATGTTAGCTTGTCATTTTACAGGATTAGAGAGACAAAGATGTCATAACTTACTATGACCCCTGCTGAGCAGAGTCTCAAATATGACACATTACTGTTATTTACAACAGCAATGTTCTTTGTCATATTTTAATTATTTTTTTAAAATAGTATCTGTCTTTTAATTGGTTTACAGTGCCATCCGAAGCAGAATGATACCCTTGTAACTCTGCCTAGGACAGTATTATGAAGTAATAAACATTTCACTCAAACTCCAGTTTCTATAATTTAGTAATAAATAAGTTTTCATACTATATTTTTGGATAGCAGTTGTAATTTCATGAATAAGGAGATGTAATGCTCCCCTGAATTTAGGCTAGCTACAACCTTTTAGGCCACAAGCAAGATGACTGGCAAGCACAGATGACCACAAAAATCACTGCAAATAAACAACATCCAAATTTTTAGCAGCTTTGGAAGAGTTCAGGTCACCCAACTGAATGAATGCAACATTCAGTCCCTTCCTTCAGCATGAGCACTTCTGTGAAAACTGACACAGCTATGATGCTGCATGTTTGTTTTGTTGTGTTCAATCAGGCTTATTAAGAGGTAAGACTTCAATCCTATATACATGTGTGCACACACATGCACACACACACACACACACATACACACAAACTATATTAAACTTATTTCTGAGAAAACATGCACAAGATCAAGCTAGATGCTAATGATTTCTAGGTGTCACTGTAGGATTGTAGAGCTTTTTGTTTCAGGGCTGCACACATAGCCAGTTTTAAACAAACAACTGCACAAACAAGCCAAAGCTGAATTATAATGGAGTAGAAGGGGGCGGTGTGATCTTCCTGGGGCACTGGTATAGATAGCTTTACTCTCTGGAGTTGCTGAATGTAATAATCCGCTGTATTTCAACCAACTTACAGAGATAGAAGTTTAGGGATGGAGTTTTCCTGTATCCCATACTCAGATTCTAGTTAACTCCTTACTATCCCTTTTAGTACACAAACAGCTTCTGAAAGGAATGCAAAATGAACAGAGGGATTGGGATCTCTGGCTTCCTCTCTCTCACACACATATGGCTCTTCCTGCTCGCCCCCACCCCTGCAGCTTCAGTCTTGCTGAGATTTGAAAACACACACAAACATACACCTTCCAAAACAGAAGCAGTTGCAAGCTTCTGAACCTGCCTGAGATGTAAAGGCACATTGTGGCTGTTGAGGCAGGGCCTTCCCTCACTGCCCAGTTGACCAGGGGTGGGGAGGAGCCTGCCAAACTGGGGGATTCCCCTGCTGGGACCTGGGGACTGGCAAGCCTATCCTATGTACATCTTTCACTTCTGATTACAGAACAGTTACCTCAGTTACTCAAAGCAACAATTTCAACTTTATGCAATATTTACATAAGTTACAAAGAACTATCATTCTCCACAGTACAGTGTATTAGCCATTTCACTTAAACCTTTATACCTGGATATCTGATTTACAAAAGAAACCAAATCAGATTATAAAACTCTTCCATGAGTATCCTAACAAAAAAGTTAGGATGCCAGAGTTATTTAGCACAAGGTTTTGCCATTTATAGTTATTTTGGACAGAAAATACATTCCTGTACAACCGTGTTCCCAGAAAAACAGCTATGTTTTAAGGGGTTCTTTTAAAAATTCTCAAACAGGATATTATCTTCTAATTTAATTCCAGCTACACAGCCAAACTACAGACACACTTTAAAATGCTAAGAAAACTATGAATATGCCTCACTATTTATTTAAATCTTTGTTTCTAGCAAGTATGATTACAATTAGAATGGTGATCACAGACTCTTTATGTCTAAAATATCAAGGACAAACGTTAACTCAAAAATAATGCAGGGATGAAAAATCACACCCACCCACCCTACACACAGAATAATATCAAACTTGATTTACAAATATTGGCAAGATCTCAATCTTTACAGCCACATTCCTTGTGTTCACAAAAACAACTGGAAAAACCTTTCTGGAATTCTTAATACCTTCACGGCTCCCTGTTTAACTAAATGCATTATGGGGCTGACAGTCACAGCTCGAAAAAGTGCGACTGTGTTAGTGTGCCTGCAGCTGAGGATGAAGTGTCCACTAAAACTGATTACACAAATATACAATATCTGACTCAGAGAATGTGTATGAAGAAGCCATTTGAATAGTTTTACGTGTGACATACATTTCATAACTGCAATTCCCAGAATATGAGTATTTCCTGTATATCCCCGTCACAGAAGAAGCTGAAGCACAGAATGAAACTTGTACAGCTCTATTATAGCAAATGGACAGCCCAAGATTCAGTCTGCAACAGAGTGGACTTCTCAAAATGAAAGAGACTGAGTTTGAAGAGAAGAAGAAGATATTGGATTTATATCCCGCCCTCCACTCTGAAGAGTCTCAGAGCGGCTCACAATCTCCTTTACCTTCCTCCCCCACAACAGACACCCTGTGAGGTGGGTGGGGCTGAAGAGGGCTCTCCAAGCAGCTGCCCTTTCAAGGACAACCTCTGCCAGAGCTATGGCTGACCCAGCAGGTGCAAGTGGAGGAGTGGGGAATCAAACCCGGTTCTCCCAGATAAGAGTCCGCACACTTAACCACTACACCAAACTGGCTGTCCTTTACTTGAATGTTATGAGTTAAGTGTGCTGTTTTTTTTCCTACTATAGCACCCAGAAACCTCATGCTTTCATGAAGCACCTGAAATAATCTGTCATAATTCCGAGCAAACTTGTCAAACTGAGGTGAAGTGGTTTTGAGCAGAAATATCTTTTATTTTCTTATTATGAGATATATAATAGACTTTCCTTTGTATGTTATAGCAAGTATGCAGAAATGGCAAAATGTGTAATATTGAATATATTACTATATATTCAATAATTAAACTAATTATTGTAGTTGCAGAATAGATCAGTTATTAAGTTTGAAATCTAAAATGCTGAATATAAAAGTACACCAACAGAAGTAAGGACCATTGTATTTTATAGATGTCTTAAAATTATAGTGAAAGGGATGCTGGGGAGAAATATTTTCTGCTTTATACACTCTGTAATATTATATTATTATATTACATAATCCCTCTACTCCTTTTTGTATCCTCTTTATACTATTACTTTGTTTTCTAACACACACACACACACAACCAAAAGTGCCACAGTGCAACAACCACTACATCTCTTACCAGGTCTTGAGCCCTGCACAGAAACAAGTCCAATATCTTCCCCTTCTTGTTAGCTCTGTGACTGACTGTTCCAATGCACAGTCATTTATGCTGTCTAGGAATCTCATTTCTACAGCATGACTCAAACACATATTTACCCAACCCATGTGAGGGTGGCTGAACTCTTCCAATATCACAACATCATCTGCTTTAGTTACCTTATTTCCTTTTCAATCTCAAGAGCAGCCTCAAGGGTTTGATCAGGTATGTGACAGTACACTTCCACTTTTAAATAACACTTAGGGTCCAATATTTCCACATGTACTGCTTCTGTTAGTGAATTTATTCCCCTAATATTTTCTAATGCATTTTAATTCTATGCCCTCTTTGATGTACAATGCAACACCTCCCCCAGCCCATCCCTCCTTGTCCTGCCTACTGAATTTATACCCAGGGATGACTGTATCCTTTAGATTTTCACAGTTCTAACATGTTTGTGAGATACAAAGTCAAGAGCTTGGGGGTGCTACTGGAGCCCACATTGGCTATGGAGGCCCAGATAGCAGCCACTGCTAGATCCGCCTTTTTCCACCTTAGGCGGGCACGACAGTTGGTCCCCTTCCTAGAACACAGCGATTTAGCAACAGTGATTCATACAACGGTCACCTCAAGACTAGACTACTGTAATGCCCTCTACATGGGGCTGCCCATGTCTCGAATTCAGAAGCTGAAACTGGTGCAGAATGCGGCAGCCAGGCTGTTATTGGGTCTCCCTATTCGGGACCATATACAGCCAGGGATGCGGGAACTGCACTGGCTGCCGATAGTATTCTGGATTCGCTACAAGGTGCTGGTTATCACCTTTAAAGCCTTATATGGCTGAGGACCTGCCTACCTTAGGGACCGTCTCTCCCCATATATTCCCCAGAGGGTACTTAGATCCGGATCGCAAAACCTACTACTAATCCCTGGGCCGAGGGAGGCAAAATTGAAGGCTACTAGAGAAAGAGCCTTCTCTATTGCGGCCCCCCACTGGTGGAACCAACTCCAAGACGATGTTAGAGCCTTGCGGGACCTTGCCCAGTTCCGCAAGGCCTGCAAAACAACGTTGTTTCGAATGGCTTTCAACCAAAGCATGTAGATGCCCAACATCATTGAAGAATGGCATGATTTAGCACTAAACTATTGTTTTATGACTGTACTGTACAAAATTTTAAATTGTAACCTGTCTTAATTTTTAATTGATATATGATGGTGATTATTTTATATTTTATTGTTGATGATATGATGTTGTTAGCCGCCCTGAGCCTGCTTTGGCGGGGAGGGTGGGATATAAATATGAAAAATAAATAAATACATAAATATCTACTATAAATAATTTGTCACTGAGCAGCAAGCACTCCAGTTTCCCATCTTGGCTCAGAGACCTCTAGCACTGGCAAATAGACACCAACAATGTGTTTCCCTCTCCAGATACCCTTGCCTCCCTCAGCCCCTTTTTGTTGCTGCACATGGCTCTCCTTCAGCTTCCTACCCTCACTCCCAAATTCTATTAAGCTCCCCTCAATATTACACAATCATCCTTTTGGACTGCCTTGTTCTGAACTGGAGGCTGCCCAGCTCCTGTTGGCTTTCCCCCTTGATTAGTTTAAAAGCTGCTCTGACACCTTTCTGATATTTAGCAGCAGCAATCTGGTTCCCTATTTGTTCAAGTGAAACCCATCTCTTTTGCACAGGTTTGGCTTGTCCCAGAAAGTTCTGTAGTGCCTAACAAATCTAAACTCTTCTTCCTGGCACCACTTTCTCATCCATGTATTAAGACTCCCGATCTGTGCCTGTCTAGCTGGTCTTGCACATGGAAATGGTAGCAATTTTGAGCATGATACCTCTGAGGTCCTGGCTTTTAACTTTCTGCCAAGAAATCTAATTTTTTCCTCCAGGAACACACAGTTACATTTCCAATGTAACTGATGCCATTGTGCTCCACAACTGCTGACTCCTCCCCAATACTATCTTATCTAGACAGCATGTGATGTTCACAACCTTCACCACAGGTAGGCAAGTCATCATGCAATCAAAATGCCAGTCAGAGATCCCCCCCCTCCTCCTAATAATGGAATCACCCACTACCAAAAGCCCACCTTCCCCCAACCCCAGGATATTTTCAGTATGAGAGGGTACTAGTCTGTCCCCCAAGGAAGGCATCCCTCCTCAGACTGATGCCCTCTGACTTTGAGATTCTCACTCTCCACTACAGCAGAAGAGTTGTCACCACAACTCACCTATTTGAAACCCTGTTTGAAGCACTGATTGCAAGCCCCGCGAACAGGCCTTACAGGGATCCCAAGTGCCTCTTACAGAGTCAGTGTTTACACCTGCATCAATATCATCCATAAAAGAGAAAAGTGGCAACAGTGAAGGACTTTGCTGAAGTAGGTGGGCAAAACGGTCAGCAGGGAGGCTCTGGAAAACTCTGTTTTCTCTTCAGCAACTGGTATTCAGGGAAGTTCCTATTTAATTATTGCTAATAGCTATTGATAGACTATGCTCCATGAACTTGTCTAATCCATTTTTAAGCCATTGCCATCATCACATTGTCTGGCAGAAAATTCCACAAAGTAATTAAGCACTATGTGAAGTAGTACTTCTTTTGTCAACCTGGAGTCTAAGGCTGATTGATTTCAGAAGCCTCTTTATTCTATTCCAGAGATTTAGAACAGGAGCTATACAGCCTCTTCAAAGGGTGATTTTCAAATATTGGGAAGCATTCAGAACTTTAGATGGCAAAAGGAGGAAATCTGGGCTTTTAGGCAGTCTCTCCTTCCCACTTGCAATGCTTCCTGAAGCAAGAGGAGCTATTTTATGCTGCTCAATACTCTGAGGACAGAGCCACAAGTATTGTATACATATATCACAAATGTACCTATAGAAATAAAATCAGCTACTCTGGAGTCCTATTTTCCTGTGGCTTTTCTGTACTTTTCATTCCTGACCCTCCTTCCCCCACATAGACCCCTAGACCCCACAACCTCTCTTCCTGCTCCTGAAAATCCATCTGGTTTTCCCACTCCGTTGCTTACCTTCTTGATCATCCTCTCCCATCTAAGCCTCTTGCCTAACTCTTCAGCTGTTCACACCACTTGCTCTTTTCCTCACTAACTCTCCTTCCTCACTCACATCTCCATCGGTTCTACTTCCCTCATGTCATCTACTGCTAACCTTCCTTTGTTGTTATCTATCCTAGTTTGACTAGCCCCCAATTGTGTGGATTCTTTGATCCACATATGGCAGAGCTGCCAATAGGAACTGACAAATAGTGTAGCATTGATAGAACAAGAACAGAATCAGGACCTTGTACAAAAACACAGAAAGAAAAAAAACATAAAAGTGTAAAAAAAACATTATTTTCCAGTGTGAATGGAATTTTAAAAACAGAACTAGCAATGAGTTAAAAATTAGTTTACCAAGAGTTGTCAAAATAAAAAAAACATTTTCTCCTAATTGATGCTGCTCCTCTCCATGTGGCTGTTTCAACTAAAGAATCTGCCTAAAAACAATTCACACCAAAATATTTAAAAGCTAGACTTACCAGTCACCTGTTTTTTCAGCTTTTCAATTTCTTCTTTTAGGCTTTTAATTTCTAAATCTTTGCTTGCTGTTAATGGACCATCTACAGTTGAATAATGCAGGGCCTGGACTGTCTGCGTAGACTCTTTTCATAAAAAAAGAACAAAATCAGAAAAATCAGACTTCAGGAGCACATTAAGACTGTAGTGTTACATGGAAAGGCCTGACATCTTGAAACCTTTTCCAATATAATATAGTTCCCAAGGGACACCCAAGGCAGTGGTGGTCTCACAGAAAACCAATAAAAAGATCTCTGTCACATTTGGGGGGGGGGGGAGCTTTAGAGAATTTATTAAAGCTTTTCAGTGTTTTCCACTTTCCAGATCATTGGGACTTCATACTTTCTAGAGAGATTAGTACACCCTGAAATTGAAAACATAGCCTTCACACACACACACACACACACACACACACACACACACACACACCTGCCATGAAGGGAACTCTATGAAAAAGGCACTAATCCATTTAGGAGTGCCTATTACACGAAGAAGCACTTTCTCTCAGTGTAAAAGATTTTTTTGTTTCATCAAGCAACTGTTATTAAATATACAAATCATAGAATCATACAGTTGGAAGGGAAGACCAGGATCATCAACACCCTCTCCACAATGCAGGAAACTTACAAATACCACCAAGCCCCCAGTGACACCTGCTCTGTGCCCAGAAGACAGCAAAAAACCTCCAGGATCCCTGGCCAAGCTGGCCTGAATTGCCGACTGATCCCAAAGTGGCAATCAGCATTTCCCTGGGCATGTCAGAAAGGGCCACGAGAACTATGCACTGATGTAACCCTTCCTCTCATGATCTGCCTAATTCACGTAATCATCATTGCTGTCAGATAGCTTAAAAACCTCCAAAAAATAAGAGGCCACCACCTCCCAAGGGAGCCTGTTCCACTCAGGAACCACTCTGTCAGAGGTTCTTCCTAATGTTTAGCTGAAAACTCTTGATTCAGTTTCAGCCCATTGGTTCTGGTCCAACCTTCTGGGGCAACAGAAACCAATTCTGCAAACTACGCTATATAACAGTGCTTCAAGTACTTGACGATGGTCATTATATCACCTCTCAGCCATCTCCTCTCCAGGCTAAACATTCCCAGCTTGTTCAACCTTTCCTCACAGAACTTAGTCTCCAGACCTCTCACCATCTTTGTTCCCCTCCTCTGGACACATTCCAACTTGTCTATACCCTTCTTAAATTATGGTGCCCAAAACTGAACATAATACTCTAGGTGAGGTCTAATCAGAGCAGAGTAAAGTGATACCATCACTTTGCATGATCCGGACACAGACTAAAATCCCATTTACCTTTTATAGCCGCTGAATCATACAGCTGACATATGTTCAGTGTATGGTCCACTAAGACCTCTAGGTACTTTTCACACATGCTACTGCCAAGACAAGTCTCCACCACCCCATAATGATGCATTGGATTTTTCCTACCTAAATGCAGAACTTTACATTTATCCCTGTTAAAATTTATTTTATTGGTTTTAGCCCAGTTTTCCAGCCTGTCAAGGTCATCCTGTATCTGACTCTGTTTTCTACTGTATTTGCGACCCCGCCCAATTTAGTATCATCTGCAAATTTAATAAGCATTCCCTCGATTCCTTCATCCAAATCATTTATAAAGATGTTGAACAAAACAGGTCCCAGGACAGATCCTTGAGGCACTTCATTTGTCACTCCTCTCCAAGAGGATGAAGAACCATTCACAAGCACTCTTTGGGTGCAATCTGTCAGCCAGTTACAGATCCACCTAACAGTAATAGGAATCAAACCTCATTTTTATCAACTTGTCGTTGTTTATATCTTATATCTTACGACGTGTTTATATCTTATAGTATTAAATAATCTTTTCTTACAACTTAATTCTACAGAAAATTATTAACAATTAGACCTTCAGATCCTTATTCATAAATGTAATATTATTCATACTTAAGTTTCTGTTAAGGTCTCCCACTTTCTTCCATCTGGTGCTGTCACTTTCTCTCTGTACTCTGCTATTCCTATTTATTTCATTTAGGAAATTTATATTTCTCAGCTACATTTGCCTGTGGCTTCCAATACTACTTCTGTACAGACAGCCTCCAACTGTATTGCTCACTATCTATTTTCTTTCTTTCCTTTAGCAAACGTACCTGCTGTCATCTCCATTATCTCTAGCTGGATGGCTTCTCACCAGTTGCAACCCAGAATATCTAAGCTGCTAATTTAACTTTCACATAATTCTCTCATCATCCTACTGGATAAGTTTGTTAGTTCCTCCCAAACTCAGGATTTATTTAAATGTTATTTTATCCTAATGTTCCATCTCTTGCTCATTTTTACTGCTTCCAATGTCTTAACACTTCTGAAATTTTCTATTTTCTTCATCTTAAGAACATGAGAAGACATGTTGGATCAGGCCAATGGCCCATCCAGTCCAACACTGTGTCACACAGTGGCCAATATATGTGTGTGCACACACACACACACACACACATATACTGTGGCTAATAGCCACTGATGGACTTCTGCTCCATATTTTTATCCAATCCCCTCTTGAAGCTGGCTATGCTTGTAGCTGCCGCCACCTCCTGTGGCAGTGAATTCCACATGTTAATCACCCTTTGGGTGAAGAAGTACTTCCTTTTATCCGTTTTAACCTGACTGCTCAGCAATTTCATTGAATGCCCACGAGTTCTTGTATTGTGAGAAAGGGAGAAAAGAACTTCTTTCTCTACTTTCCCCATCTCATACATAATCTTGTAAACCTCTATCATGTCACCCCGCAGTCAACGTTTCTCCAAGCTAAAGAGCCCCAAGCATTTTATATGCCACCTCTCCAGAGCTGGATCAACCTGCTTCCATTCTTTACCTCTGTCCAGAGGTGGAATTCTAGCAGGAGCTCCATTGCACATTAGGCCACATGCCCCTGATGTAGCCAATCCTCCAAGAGGATATACAGAGCAATACAGTTGGAGGCTGTCTGTACAGAAGTAGTATTGGAAGCCATAGGCAAATGTAGCTGAGCCCAGGACTCTGAAGAGGTGGCATATAAATTTATATACAACAAATAACCTTATTCAGTCTCTTATGATCTTTTAAATTGACTATTTTAATGCCATCCTCAAAAACTTTTGTCTCTACTCTCAAAAACATTCTTCACTGTCTTCATGATTCTCTAATATATATGGCCATAGTGTTTCCCTATTACAGAATCTCCAATGGTTTTCTTTCATTTTGTTCCATCCTGTCTTCAATTCTGGATTCTACTTTTCCGTCCTATTTCTTCAGATTCCTCCCTCTTATGCTCTCTAATCTGCTGAAGCTGGATCAACCCATTCAGTCTTGATCAATTCCGTAGGGCCTGCAAGACTACCCTTTCCCAAATGGCCTTCGCTTAATGTGGATTTAGTCTACTATATCCGGCCATCATAAACTACTGAGGAGAACATCTAGAATAGCACTGTAAATGTTAGTTTAATTGTAATTTTAATTATAATGGTTTTAATTAGGAAATTATATATATCTTACTGAGATAATGTTTTTATATTGTAATTTGTAATTTTTATATGTTGTGAGCTGCCGTGAGCCTGCTTCGGCGGGGAGGGCGGGATATAAATAAAATATATTATTATTATTATTATTATTCCTGCTTCCATTCTTTACCTCTGTTCAGAAGTGGAATTCTAGCAGGAGCTCCTTTGCACGTTAGGCCATATGCCCCTGATGTAGCCAATCCTCCAAGAACTTACAAAAAAAATCCATGTAAGCTCTTGGAGGATTGGCTACATCAGGGGTGTGTGCAGTGGTGGGATTCAAATAAATTAACAACAGGTTCTATGTCCTAATGACCATTTTAACTATACCAAAAGATATACCAAAAGGTAGTTTAATAATTCACACATTAAATACTGCAATAAGAACAGTAAAAGAGGTAAAGACAACTAGATCATGTTTGAATGATGAGATGCTGGTTTGCTCTCTCCTGTCCCCAAATTCTCCTCTGATGGCAAACTCTGATGGCAAACTTTCTCCACAAGGACAGCTGCGATTGGAAGGAATGGGCAGGGTGAGTTGCCCCCCAGTGCCTTCTGCAAGACCTCGTTTCAAGGGGTTGGTGCTGGCTAGCCCTATACGGAACAAGCCACCCGTCCACCAGGGCGTTGCGGGCAGCACACACCTTTCCTCCATTGCATCTTGCAACAACCCTGCGGAGTCGGTTAGGCTGAAAGAGCAATTGGCTCAGGATCATACAGTGACTCACACATTGCGGCAGAATGGAAATTTGAATGCAGAGCTCACAAAGTCTGCCCAGCTGTGTAATCCTGACCCCTCTGTTGTGCCCAAAGCTCCCAGGACAGTTTCCTATTTCTCACTGTGCAAAAATGAGTCTAGCACAGGCGTGGCCAAACTGTGGCTCTTTCACACATATTGTGTGGCTCTTGAAGCCCCCACCACCCTGTTGGCTGGCCTGGAGAAGGCATCTGTCTCTTTAAATCACTTCTCCAAGCCAAGCCAGCTGGCGGCTTGAAGAATGCATTTAAAGTTAAAGTTGCTTTCTTTCCACCCCTTCCTCCTCCCTCGTCCATCTCCCTCCCTCCCTCCTGTCAAGCATCTGATGTTCATGTCTTGCAGCTCTCTAACATCTGATGTTCAATGTTGCCTCTAAGTTGCAGTCTTGTGAGCAAAGATTCTATTTTGTGAGCTCCTGGCATTAAAGTTGTGAGCTACTGCATAAAAGTCGGCCGACTGCATAAAAGAGTGTGCAGCAACAAGAAGAAGAAGAAGAAGAAGAAGATATTGGATTTATATCCCGCCCTCCACTCCGAAGAGTCTCAGAGCGGCTCACAATCTCCTTTACCTTCCTCCCCCACAACAGACACCCTGTGAGGTGGGTGGGGCTGGAGAGGGCTCTCACAGCAAGCTGCCCTTTCAAGGACAACCTCTGCCAGAGCTATGGCTGACCCAAGGCCATTCCAGCAGGTGCAAGTGGAGGAGTGGGGAATCAAACCCGGTTCTCCCAGATAAGAGTCCGCACACTTAACCACTACACCAAACTGGCTCTCTGAAAAAAGACACAAAGCATCTGAAAAAAGGCACATCTGAAAAAAGGCACAAAGATCAATGTTTACAAAGCGGTTGTGATGACAACCCTCATCTATGGCTCCGAATCGTGGGTTTTATACTGTCATCACCTGCGACTCCTTGAGCGCTTTCATCAGCGCTGCCTTTGCACCATCCTCAACATCCACTGGAGTGACTTTGTGACCAACACTGAAGTCCTCAAGCGGGCGGAGGTTACAAGCATCGAGGCACTGCTGTTGAAGACGCAGCTGCGCTGGGCAGGGCATATTTCCAGGATGGAAAACCACCGCCTTCCCAAGATTGCCCTGTATGGCGAACTTTCCACCGGCCATCGAAATAGAGGAGCACCAAAGAAGAGGTACAAGGACTCTTGAAGAAACCCCTTGGTACCTGTCGCATCAACCATCACCAGTGGTCTGACCTAGCCTCAGATCGCAAAGCATGGAGGCACACCATCCACCAGGCTGTCTCTTCCTTTGAGAACGCACGCATAGCTGGTCTTGAGGACAAAAGGAGATTGAGGAAGAATCGCACTGCTACAGCACCAACCCCAAATCAGACTTTTCCCTGCAGCCACTGTGGCTGGATCTGCCTGTCCCGCATTGGTCTTGTCAGCCACCAGCGAGCCTGCAGCAGACGTGGACTACTGCACCTTTCTTAAATCTTCCTTCGCGAAGTCAAGCCGAGAGAGAGAGACTGCATAAATTAGTGTGCTCTAGGAACCCTAGTCTAGGGTCGTCCTTCCTGAGCTAAGACGAAAAGGTGTGAGCTGGAGGCTAAAAATCTGTGAGCTAGCTCACACTATCTCAGCGTAGAGAGAACACTGCTGATGCTTATTCTATGTGGCTCTCACATTAAGCAAGTTTGGCCACCCCTGGTCTAGCATCTCTGCTCAGCCTTGGGCTCTCTCTAGCTGAGAAATGGGTCTCAGGAAGTGCCCCACCCTGATTCTCTGGATGGGCATAGAGCTAAGACCTCTGCACCTGAAATCCCAAGAAGTTTTCAGCCACTGGCAGCCGTTGACAGGCACTGTTAAAGGGCTGGGTTGCAACAGCAGTCAGCAAACTGCTGGTTTGTTGGGTAGCAAAAGCTGAGCTGGGACTCATTTGCATATTAGGCCACACACCCCATGACGCCACCATTGTTTCACGCAGATCTTTTTGTGCAGCAGGAACTTGTTTGCATATTAGGCCACACCCTCTGGTGCCAAGCCAGCCAGAACTGTGTTCCTGCTAAAACAAAACAAAAAAAAGCCCTGGGAATAACTCCCGTCATCCCCAGAGTTCCTGACAAAGGACGCTTCGGCTCTCGGATCCTGAAAAGCTTGCTGGTTTCAAAGGTTGAGCACTTCATTCCCCCGTCCCTTCATGGCACCAGCCCAGAACAAAACCCAAACCCAGACGGGGATGCCCCATTTGGCTTGGGAGATCCGAGTTTTGGGATCAACTCTTGAGGCCAAATGGCAACATTGGAAGGCTTGCTCCCAGGTCCCTGCAGAGCGACCCCAGCAGATGAGACTCAGCAGATTTGGGGGTTAAAATAAGGAAGGGCTTGGTTCTCTGGCCTCCCCCCTCGGGCTCTGCAACAGGAGAGGTTTGCGGGGGAGGGAGGGCGAGGAAATACCTTGGCGCGCCCGGGGCGCTTGCCCCTTTGCCTCTTCTGCCTGGGGAGGACTCCTCGTTTCCCACCAACCTCAGAGGCTGCAGGGAACGTCTTTCGGGGGGGGGGGTCAAAGAAACCTGCAGTCCACCCCTGGCGTGATTCTCACCCAAGCCCAGCCGCCGGGTCTCCTCTCCTCCTGTCCTCTGCACCAAAACGCAGCATGTGTCTTTCATATACTTTTGAAGGTGGAGGAGGAGAACGCGAAGGGGGAGAAGGGAAAAAAAAAACCACACACACACACACACACACAACCCCAAACAAGCCACACCAGAATCTCAGGCTGAGAAGTCTGCCAGGGCTTTCCCTCCTTGTAAATCAACAGCTGGGAGAAAGGCGCGCCCGGTGACCGAGTCAAGCTGGCTCTCAGGAGCCCGAACGCCTGGCAGGGAAGGGAAGGAGAGGCGGAGTGGAGGCATGGAACTCAGCACCGGGAGTTCCACTGGAAAAATCACAGCAATGGAAGAGAAGCTTTGCAAAGCGCTCTACCGGCTCCATAGGAAGGAAGGACCCAGGAGAAAGGGGAAGGGGCTGCGGAAAGCAGCTCAGGGTGCAAAAGGGAGAAGGGTTCGGAGGAAGCAAAGAAGGCGGCGGCGGCAGCGAGAAAAATCGATTTGAGCACCTGCGGGGGTTAAATGGCTGCCGAAGCGGAGAGGGGCTGCTGCTGGCGCCGCGCTGGTGGAGTGGAAGGGAAAGGAAGGACGGAGGAAGCAAAGAAGGCGGCGAGAAAAATGTGAAAAAGGGGGAAGGAGCCACCCCAACAATGTCTAGCAGCGACTGAGAGAGGAAGCGAAAGGAAGCAGGCGCCCGGCCAACAACCGGTTCTGAGAACTGATAGTACATTAGGTACCACTTCTGCAGAACCGGTGCGAACCGGCTGAATCCCACCTCTGGGTGTGTGGCCTAATATGCAAAGGAACTCCTGCTAGAATCCCACCCCTGCCTCTGTCCTTTCTCCTTTGCCACTCCCTACTGTTGGGAACTCACCACCTCCCAAAATTCACTGTTAGCTTTTTAAAAATAACATTTGCACTGAATTCTTAAGCATGCATAAATCTTTCTAAATACATTGAAGTTAGGGCTTAGGAAGCTGTAACTCTGCTTAGTATTGAAATGTTAAAATGCTATCTCCCCCTCCCCAGCCTTCTACGAACAGTTGTCTTACTCAATTTCCCTTTCCCTCCAAAATATTTTGCAAGGTCCGATATTTTAACCTTCTTCATTACTGCTTGCAAGAATGTATTTTACTCACCCAAGGCCTTACTAAGCTAATATCCCAGCATCTACATAAACAATTAACAAAGCCACATATGGGACATTTTTTAAAAAAGGGGGGGGGGGATAAAACACATAGGAAGTCATTCAGAAATTTCACCTTGAAGTCTTTTGCGATAAAGAACATTTCACAAAACCACAATTTAGTTTAACTCAAATTAATACTCAAACGTTCTTTTTTAATACCTTGAAGTTTTCTACTAAGTTCAAGTTTTTCCTGCTCCAGGCGTCTTATTCGCCTCTCATATGCTTCTGTGGCTAAGGTATCCTCGAGTGTCCTTTGAATGTTGGCATCAAGGTCCATAGCAGGTTGCCCAGCAGCAAATCTTAAACTACTGCAGTCCGAAAGGACACTGAAATGATAGTTTATCTTTTTTTTAGAAACAACAAACCCTGAACAGATTTTACCAATATTCTGTCTTTTTTCTAGAAGATCAACAGTGCTATCCTAAGCAGGGTTACACCCTTCTAAGTCCACTGAAGTGCACAGGATGGCACTGCAAGTATTGGATACTAGCATAAATGCTTAAAATAATAGTGGTGTAGCTTACAGATATTATGCAGAGCACACTCTGATTTGAGACTGTATGTACATTTGAAAAGAAGCTGCAGCCCATACTGGTACCCAACAACAGCACTTGAATTATACTTGTAAGGTAAAACACTTTTACAGCAATCACCTATCACATTTTTGGTATACAGTTAAAAAAAATGCAATGTGTGAAAACTGATGCCTTGTATATCAACTTGCTATATCAACTAGCAAGTGCCACTTGCTATTAATAGTGCAGTTTTCCTTTATATCCTGCATATAAATTTCATGATGTTATTGGGCAGAAGTCAACATCTGACTTAATTCAAGAGAACTACAAATTCTTTATATGTTGTTATATTCTGCACTAACTCATTATTCAGAAAACAGAAAAGAACAAAAAAGAATTTACCTGTCCACAGAGTAACTGGAGAAGAAAAAAAAATAGGAATGTGCAATTTGTCTAATAAACTCGTAACTAAAACTAATGTTTACTATAAATTAATACAAATTTTCTACTCACCAGTTACTTGTGTATGTGAATCCTACAAATGGGAGATGATGGCCTGAAAATGCAGTATGTGTTGGTGGGGGCATTGTCTCCTAGTGGATAAAAGAACATTGTGCAAAATTAGATGTTATTAGCTGGAAAGGGAGGAAATTCTGATGTATTTGAAAGCAGGTATGGTACGACGGGGCAAGTAGCAACTGGCCCTGTAATGTAAAAATGAACAACCATGCCTCTTCCCTCCTTGATGGAAAGAGCACCAAACATTTAATGCATCTGTCTTTACTAGCCTTGTAAAGTACTACAGTGGTCTGCATGGTCAGGTCCAGGATTCCTAATTCTCAGCCATATCTGCCATCTAAAGTGCAGAACAACAAACAGGAAAGACCACAACTGTACTCTTTCCTGCTGAAAGGAAACACATCATTCAATATTGCTTCTACATGTTCAGGCCCTCTCAGCAAGGGAGAGAAATGGGTAAGATTTTTTTTTAACGGTTTAAAACAATTACTACAATACAACATGTCAAATATATCGCATAAATAAAACTTCAATTTTCAATAAATTTAGGATATAATAGTGCTAGGATTGCAATGTAAATAACGCTGATATTCAAGTGGTATACTTCTAAAAAAATTAGAGCATGAAATGAACAAAAAATCAAATTCTGAAGAAGTTGCACTCATATAACTCACAGAATTCTTTAAGCAATCATCATCCACATCAAAGTTTGATGTATCTGTTGGACTGCTAACTTCAGGGATGTAAGGTGCTTCACAATTTCGAATGTTATCCCAGTCAATCCCTGCAAAGAATGGGTGGTTCTTGAAATCTTCTATCCCATTCTGTCCAAGTCTGTGTTCTCTGCTGCAGATGAGTCTGCGAATAAGGTCTTTCGCATTTTCAGAGATATCCGCCACTTGGACAGGAAACTGAAACCTCTCCTTAAAGAAAATATTGTGGAAATTAGGGAGTAGCAAGAAATTACAGTTTCTAGAAGGAGTCAATTGATTTGACTCGTCTCTTTTCTATTACTCCTATGGTCATTTCTCTATCTTAATTGGTTCTCTTGTTCCATGATTTGGTAACTACCAAGCTTAATCATTTATTTATGCAATGAAGACTCTGTGGATGGTTGGACTTCTTAAGAGTAAATCAGTACCAATTTCTGAAAGTATGAGATTTCCACTACAGTTCTGTTGCACTTAATTATAACGGGCTGAATCCTACAATTCCTTTTCCTTAGCGAAAAAAGGTTCTTTGACCCACTACTTGTACAGTATATATCACTACCTGTATATAACAAATAACTAACTGAATCACTTCCAAATCATGCAGCACAACCATGACATATTAATACACAATGATTAAAAACCTGCATCATATTTATTTATTTTGACCAGTATACCATATTAAAAGAAACTGTAGTATAAGCATATGATGTACTAAATATCATCATTACACTAAAGCTGATAAAAAACAAGTCCGTAATTAATTAAAGCAAACACATTCTACAAGTGAAATGGAAGGTAAGCAATTTATAAATAACACAGCAATTAGTAGAACTAGCAGTTCTTCAAGATTAATGGCTTACATATACAATGATGGATCACTCACTTTATGGTTCATTATCTTTCCATAGGTTTCCACTAGGGACTCAGCATAAAAGGGAGTTTCTCCATAAAGCATTTCATACATGCAAACACCAAGAGACCACCAGTCACATTCAGGACCATACTTTCCTTTCCCATCTTCCATGGCCTGCAGGATTTCTGGAGAAATATAGTCTGGTGTTCCAACTGCCACTGAAGACTGAACCTGCAAGAATTAACAGTTTTATGACTAAAAATGATCTACATTGTGCATGCTTCTGGGTGCAGATTTGTGCATTTCTACTTGTAATGGCCAAGAGGAGATGGAAGGAAAAGAGGTGACATTTCCCAGCAGGTCAGTCTAGGGAGGCAAGGAAAGCTTTAATAGAGTCTTAAGCTACATGTAACAACTCATACACTGTTTTCGCACACAGCTTACCTTGCAGTCACAATCCTGTTCCCTCTGCAGCGTCCGGTCAGATTCCCACCATCTGCGCCGGAGTTACAGGAAGTGCCGCAGCTTCTGCGTAGCAAACGTAAACTGGGTTTTAGCGGTTTACATTAGCTACACAAAAGCCGCGGCACTTCCTGTAACTCCGGCGCAGATGGTGGGAAATCTGACCGGATGCTGCAGAGGGAACAGGATTGTGACTGCGAGGTAAGCTGTGTGCGAAAACGGTGATAATCTACCCTCTAGGGTTCAGCAGCAAATCTAGTTGCTGCTCTCTGTCGCAAAAGCAAATTCTGAATTTCTGCACAGTTCTCTTTTTGTTCCGATCAGCTGTCCTATATACCCCAATGCGACTATCCCAGCCACCGCATCACCAAGTGCTCATTTATTTGGCCAAAATTTTAAGTAGTATGCTATTTTAATTGGCTTTGGATGGCCAAGTGATGAAATCCTTAGACTTAGTACATCTCAAACCTTTTCCAAATATCTCTGCACAAAATAATCATTTACTAATTTGAAGGGGTGGGGGAACCATAGCAATCATTGCCTCCCCACCACTGAGAACATGACTAAGGCAGGCCAAGTTCTTACCTGTAACCTCCTTGCCTTTCTACTTCCCTTTATTGGGCACAGAGTATATCAGTGTTGCGGATTATATTTATGTAGGTATTTATAGTGGGCTTGTGTGGTTCAGTGATGCTGTGAACTATGCCGTGCAGGGCCATCCAAGATGGACGGGCCACAGCTGAGATCCCAGACAAAATGTGATTCACTGGAGAAGGAAATGGCAACCCACTCCAATATCCTTGCCAAGAAAACCCCATGAACAGAAACAAAAGGCTAAAAGATATGGCACTGGAAGATGAGCCCCTCAGGTCAAAAGCTGCCCTATATGCTACTGGGGAAGAGTGGAGGGCTAGTACAAATCACCACAGGAAGAATGAAACTGTCAAGTCTGCTATGAGTTACTCAATATCTGTATTAAGTTTGGTTCTGAAGTAAAGGAGTCTGGGTACTTTACAGTGTACACCGGGGGCTGCTAGCCCACTTTCCTGCCCCCTCACTAGAAAGGCCTTTGTTGTGTAACCTGCTTTGAAATGCTAACATGTGAACAAGATAGTGGCGCCTTCCCAGCCTTGTTCTCTGTGGGGAGTATGGGGTGTCAAGGCTTCGGCCTGGGAACGAAAGAAGTAGCATCCTAGTGCGAAGATGTGTTGCATAGATTGCCCCCCCCCCGTAGGAATCCTTTAGATTCATACCTTAAATACTGGATTAGTGCATATGTATTTCAGTCCTTCAATCTCTGCCATGGTCTCTAGTTCTGATTACAATAAACTTGTTACTCTATCAAGAGACTCGTTATTGAATTCAGCCGACTTGACATTTTGAAGGACTCCTCTATCTTGGAGTTCAACCTTTCCGGCAACTGAAAAGGCGATGTCCGAACAGTCTCCGGAGAATGGAGGATTCCCAACCAGAGTGGAGGGGGCCGAGACACCCTGGCACATCCATACTGCCAGAAGGACCGCGGCCTCCCCTCCACAGTTTCAGCTGGTGGTGACCCCACGGCAATACCAGCCAAGGACCTCCACTACGCTGATGGATCAAGCCCCGGTCCGACGGGAGGCGATCATGACCCGCCACACCAAGCGGGTCCAACTGGCTGAGGCCGCCGCCGCCCACCCGGGCGAGGCGAGCGAAGGCGCCGGAGCCGCAAGCCCCCGGGAGTGGAAGCGAAGGGGCCGAGTGCGGAGCGGATGACGGAGGGGCGAGCCCCAAGGACCAGACCGATGAGGAGTACGAGGGGTTTCGCGCGATGGTCCGCAGGGAGATCGACGGGGCGGTGAGAGACCTCAAGGACCAGATGCAGACCCTGACCGCGCAGCTGGGCAGAGCGCTGGGGGTGACCGGGGCTCGCCAGCAACAGCCAGCCCCGACGGGTCCGCGGGGACCCCCGGTTCAACAGGGCCCCGCCGCCCCTCCACCCGGAGCGGCCCCGCAAGCCCCAGCGGCGCCCCCTCCTGCCCCGGTCAGACAAAGAGACCTGGGGGGAGGCCGGGAGCTGGACGCCACGTTCGACGGGGACCCGGAGGAAGTGAACTACTTCGCGATCCAGGCGAACAGCTACATGCACTACTGGGGGGACTCATTCCCCGATGAGATGAGCCGCGTGGACTACCTCGGGTCGAAGCTACGGGGCGCAGCGAAGAAGTGGTATGTGAGCCTATGCGAAACCAACAGCCCGGTCCTCCACTTCGTAAACACTTTCGTGCAAGCCCTGCTGACCCAGTACGAGGACCCCCTGCAAGAAACCCGAGCGCTGGCGGCGCTGCGGAACATGAAGCAAGGGGCCCGATCCATCCGAGAGTACGCGGCCGACTTCCAGGCCAACGCCGCCCGGGCTCGGAACTGGAACGAGGTGATGAAGATCGAGCACTTCACCAATGGGCTGAACCCGAGCATCCTGGATAGAGCGCTCACGCAAGCCCGCCCCGATACCCTGGTGGGGTGGATTCAGCTGACGGGGGAGGTGGAGACCAACCTGAAACGAGTGGCGATGCTGCGCCAAGCACTGGCCGCCGGCAGGGGAACGCCGAAAGCAAGCCCCGGGAAGGCTGAGCCACCTAAAGTCAAGAAGCAGGCGGTGGCTGCCCCGTGCGTCCTGGTGGAAGAGGTGCACCATGTCCCGGACGCCTACCGCGACCTGATGGAAGTATTTAGTGAGCGGGAGGCCAACCAGCTACCCCCCCACAGGAGCACAGACTGCGCGATAGAACTAATCCCCGGGGAAAGCCTTCCCAGGGCCAAGCTCTACCAAATGGGGTGGGCTGAGAAGAAGGAGCTGCGAAAATTCCTAGACTTGAACTTGAAAAGGGGGTTCATCAGACCCGCGACGGCCCCCCACGCGGCCCCCGTGTTGTTTAGAAAGAAAAAGGACCACAGTCTTAGGCTTTGCACTGATTTTCGTGGGATTAACGCGATTTCCATGTCAAACGCCTACCCCATCCCCCTCATCAAAGATTTGCTAAGCACGGTGGCGGGGGGGAAGATTTTCACAAAGCTTGACCTGCGGGACGCGTACTTCCGAGTGCGCATCAAGGAGGGGGATGAGTGGAAAACGGCGTTCAACACCCCGATGGGGCAATTTGAATATTTAGTCATGCCGTTTGGATTGCAAGGGGCACCTGGGGTGTTCATGAATTTCATAAATGATGTATTGCGGAAATTTCTGTACAAGGGGGTGGTGGTGTACCTTGATGACATCATTATTTATTCGCAAGACGAACAATCCCATGTGAAACTAGTGAGGGAAGTGTTGGCCACCCTGCTGAAGCACCAGCTCTACGCCAAGCTGTCTAAATGCGAGTTCCACCGCACGGAACTAGACTATTTGGGCTTCCGGGTGTCTGGGGACGGGCTGGCCATGGATCCAGCTAAAGTTCAGGCAGTTCTAGAGCGGGCCCCCCCGAGGACACGTAGACAGCTCCAAAGTTTCATCGGATTCTCCAATTTCTATAGGACATTCATTGAAGGGTTCGCCCAGATCGCTCTGCCCCTAACAGACCTCCTGAAGACGAAGGGGAGGGGGGAGGAGGCAAAGCGACCAGGGGCCAGGCTGAATTGGACACCGACTTGTCAGGCGGCTTTCGACCGGCTTAAACAACTGTTCACAAGCGAGCCGGTCTTAAGCCACCCAGATGAGCGGAAGGGGTTTGTGGTCCAATGCGACGCCTCCGATGTCGCCGTAGGAGCCATTCTCATGCAGAGGGATGAGGAGGGGAAGCTGAGACCCTGCGCTTACATTTCGCGAAAGTTCTCAGAGGAGCAGAGGAACTGGTCAGTGTGGGACAAAGAGGCTTTCGCTGTCATGTTTGCACTGAAAACTTGGAGGTCCTGGTTGGAGGGAGCCAGGGTGCCCTTTGAGATATGGACGGACCACAAAAATCTAGAGGCACTAACAGGGAAAAGAAAATTGAGTGAAAAGCAAATCATGTGGGCGGGCTTCTTCTCCAGATTCGACTTCACCCTGAAGCACATCCCGGGGACCCGCAATTTTCTAGCAGACGCCCTGTCCAGGCTCCCACAGCATGAGAGCCAGAGAGAGGAAGTGGTAGATTCCCTGATCCCCCCCACACAAGTGGCGGCTATGGTCACTACCCGCTCGCAGAGGAAAAAGGAATTGAGTGGGCTAAGCAAAGAACGAATCACCCTAGAGGCCGAACGGGAGGGAGGTGGGCGGCCGGAGGGGTTGCAGAAAAGAAAAGACGCTCTTTGGTACAAGGGGGAGAAACTGTACATCCCGGAAACATTAAGGAAAGAAATTCTCCAACTATGTCACTGCTCCAAATTAGCTGGGCACTTCGGCTATGTAAAAACCTTGCACTTAGTGCACCGGCAGTTCTGGTGGCCGTCCCTAAAGAAGGATGTGTCGGACTTTGTAGCTGGTTGCCCGGTGTGTGTGATGGCAAAAAAGAGGGGGGGGAAACCCCCGGGACTCCTACAGCCTCTGGAAACAGCAAAACGGCCATGGGCCATAGTGTCCATGGACTTCATAGTCGAGCTACCATCCTCCCGGGGGAAAACAGTCATACTGGTGGTAGTGGACACGTTTTCAAAACAAGCCCACTTCATCCCCTGCAGCCAATTACCCACGGCCAAGAAGCTAGCGACTTTATTTTTCGACCACGTGGCCAAGCATCACTCCATCCCTGACAAGGTCATAAGTGACAGGGGGCCTCAGTTCGTTGCCACCTTCTGGCGGGAGTTTTGTAAATTATTAGGGATGGAACAGGGGCTAAGCTCTGCCTATCACCCCCAGACGGACGGACAGAATGAGAGAGTGAACGGGGTGCTAGAGCAGTACCTACGGTGCTTTGTGAGCCTACGCCAGTCAGACTGGGTGGACCTCCTCCCCTTCGCTGAATACGCTTACAACAACAGCGCTCACAGTTCCACAAAAGCATCTCCCTTTGCAACAGTGTTTGGGTATGAGGGAAAGCCGATCCCCATGCTGCCAGGGGGGGAGGGATTGACGGGCTCAAGTTTCGAGCAATGGTGGCAAGGTCCCAGCCAATGTTGGCCAGCCATTCAAGAAAACCTGAAGCTGGCTAAGGAGGCGTATAAAAAACAGTACGATAAAAGCCATGTGCCAGTCTGGGACTTGAAGGTGGGGGATTCCGTATTTCTGTCAACAAAAAACCTGCCTCTGGCACAACCGTCTAGGAAATTGGCTTTTAAGTTCTTAGGGCCATTCAAAATCAAGCGGGTGATCAACCCGGTGACAGTAGAGTTAGACCTCCCCCCTGCCCTTGGTAAAGTCCACCCTGTTTTTCATTGCAGCCTACTGCGCAGATCTCCGGGGCCGTCCAAATGGCATTTGCAAGATTCACCAACCCTCCCCTCGAAGGGGGAGTGCCGGAGCCTCTCGGGGCCCGAGTTCCGGAGCCATAAATGTGAATCGCCCTCCTTGCAAGGCCGCCCGGCAGGGGGGGGGGCCCTAGGGGGGGCAGTATGTCAAGTCTGCTATGAGTTACTCAATATCTGTATTAAGTTTGGTTCTGAAGTAAAGGAGTCTGGGTACTTTACAGTGTACACCGGGGGCTGCTAGCCCACTTTCCTGCCCCCTCACTAGAAAGGCCTTTGTTGTGTAACCTGCTTTGAAATGCTAACATGTGAACAAGATAGTGGCGCCTTCCCAGCCTTGTTCTCTGTGGGGAGTATGGGGTGTCAAGGCTTCGGCCTGGGAACGAAAGAAGTAGCATCCTAGTGTGAAGATGTGTTGCATAGATTGCCCCCCCCCCCCCGTAGGAATCCTTTAGATTCATACCTTAAATACTGGATTAGTGCATATGTATTTCAGTCCTTCAATCTCTGCCATGGTCTCTAGTTCTGATTACAATAAACTTGTTACTCTATCAAGAGACTCGTTATTGAATTCAGCCGACTTGACAGAAACGGCTGGGCCAAAGCTGAAAGGACACTCAGCTGTGGATGTGTCTGATGGTAAAAGAACAGTCCGATGCTGCAAAGAATAATACTGCATTGGAATGTGGAATGTAAGATCTATGAATCAAGGAAAGCTGGATGTGGTCAAACAAGAGATGGCAAGACTGAACATCAACATCTTGGGAATCAGTGAACTAAAGTGGACGGGAATGGGTGAATTTAACTCAGAGGATCACTACATCTATTACTGTGGGCAAGAGTCCCGTAGAAGAAATGGTGTGGCCTTTATAGTTAACAAGAGAGTGAGGAAGGCAGTAATGGGATACAGTCTCAAAAATGACAGAATGATCTCGGTCCATATACAAGGCAAACCATTCAATATCACAGTAATTCAAGTCTATGCCCCAACCACTGATGCAGAAGAGGCTGAAGTGGACCAGTTCTATGGAGATCTACAACACCTTCTAAAATTAACAGCAAAAAAGATGCCCTCCTCATCATAGGCAACTGCAATGCCAAAGTAGGAAGTCATAAGGTAACCAGAACAACTGACATCAAAATGAAGTCGGGCAAAGGCTAATAGAGTTTTGTCAAGAGAACAAGATGGTCATAGCGAACACCCTCTTCCAACAACCTAACAGGCGACTCTACACATGGAAATCACCTGATGGGCAAAATAGAAAACAAATTGATTATATACTCTGCAGTCAAAGATGGAGAAGCTCCTTTTGTTGTTCTTAAGTTGCACAGTCGAGTCTGACTCTTTGCTACGCCATGGACAAAGTCACGTCAGGCCCTCCTGTCTTCTACCATCCTCCGAAGTCTGCTCAAATTCGTGTTTGTTACATCAGTAACACTGTCCAGCCATCTCATCTTTTGCTGTCCCCTTCTTCTTTTGCCATAGCTGTCCTCCCAAGGAGCAAATGTCTTTTAATTTCATGGCTACAGTCACCATCTGCAGTGATCTTGGATCCCAGAAATGTGGAGTCTGTCACTACTTCCATATCTTCCCCTTCTATTTGCCAAGGTGTGATGGAGCCGGATGCCATGATCTTAGTTTTTTTGATGTTGAGTTTCAAGCCTACTTTTGTGCTCTCCTCTTTCACCCTCAACAAGAGGTTCTTTAGGTCCTCCTCACTTTCTGCCATTAGAGTGGTATCATCTGCATATCTGAGGTGGTTGATGTTTTTCCAAGCAATCTTAATTCTTGCTTGTGCTTCATCCAGGCCAGCATTCCGCATGATGTACTTTGCATATAGATTAAATAAGCAGGGTGACAATATACATCCTTGTCGAACCCCCTTTCCTATTCTAAACCAATGAGTTGCTCCATATCCCGTTCTGACAGTTGTTTCTTGACCCTTATATAGGTTTCTCAGGAGACACGTGAGGTGGGCTGGCACTCCTATCTCTTTAAGAACTTGCCACAGTTTGTGATCCATACAACAAATGCTTTAGTGTAGTCAATGAAGCAGAAATAGACATTTTTCTGATACTCCCGTGCTTTCTCCATAATCCATCAAATGTTGGCAATTTAATCGCTAGTTCCTCTACCTCTCCAAAACCCAGCTTGAACTGCTGAAGCCTAGCTTGTAGGATCTTTAACGACCTTGCCAGCATGTGAAATGAATGCAATGGTGCAATAGTTTGAACATTCCTTGGCATTACCCTTCTTTGGGATTGGAATATAAACCGATCTTTTCCAATCCTGTAGTCACTGTTGTGTTTTCCAAATTTGTTGACATAATGTGTGCATCACTTTAACAGCATCATCTTTTAGGACTTTGAATAGCTCAACTGGGATACCATCATCTCCGCTTGCTTTGTTGTTAGTAATGCTTTCTAAAGCCCATTTGACTTCACACTCCAGGATGTCTGGCTCAAGGTAATCGATTTCACTTCCATGGTTGTCCGGGACATTGAGATCCTTCTTGTATAATTCTTCTGTGTATTCTTGCCACCTTTTCCTGATCTCTTCTACTTCTGTTAGGTCCCTACCGTTCTTGTCATTTATCATGGCCATCTTTGCATAAAATATTCCCTTGATTTCTCCAATTTTCTTGAATAGATCTCTTGTCCTTCCCATTCTATTATTTTCCTCTATTGCTTTGCATTGTTCCTTCAGGAAGGCCTCCTTATCTCTCCTTGCTGTTCTCTGGAAATCCGCATTCAGTTGGGTGAATCTTTCCTTTTCACCTTTGCCTTTCGCTTTCCTTCTTTCCTCAGCTATTTGCAAAGCCTCATCAGACAGCTTTCTTGCATTTCTTTTTCTTTGGGATGGCGCTGATTGCTGCCTTCTGTACAATGTCATGAACTTCCGTCCATAGTTCTTCAGGCACTCTGTCTATCAACTCTAGTTCCTTAAACCTATTCTTCACCTCCACTGTATATTCATAAGGGATGTGATCAAGGTCAAACCTGAATGGCCTAATGGCTTCTCCAGTTTTCTTGAGTTTAAGCCTGAATTTTGCGATGAGTAGCTCATGATGTATATTGTCACCCTGCTTATTTAATTTATATGCAGTGTACATCATGTGGAATGCTGGCCTGGATGAAGCACAAGCCAGAATTAAGATTGCTGGGAAAAACATCAACAACCTCAGATATGTAGATTATACCACACTAATGGCAGAAAGCGAAGAGGACCTAACCTCTTGTTGAGGGTGAAAGAGGAGAGCACAAAAGTAGGCTTGAAACTCAACATCAAAAAAACTAAGATCATGGCATCCGGCCCCATCACACCTTGGCAAATAGAAGGGGAAGACATAGAAGTAGTGACAGACTCCACATTTCTGGGATCCAAGATCACTGCAGATGGTGACTGTAGCCATGAAATTAAAAGACATTTGCTCCTTGGGAGGACAGCTATAGCGAACCTGGGCAGTATAATAAAAAGTAGAGACATCACCCTGCCAACAAAAGTCTGTATAGTCAAAGCGATGATATTTCCAGTAGTAATGTATGGCTGTGAGAGCTGGACCATAAGGAAGGCCCAGCGCAGAAGAATAGATGCTTTTGAGCTGTGGTGCTGGAGAAGAATCTTGAGAGTCCCTTGGACTGCAAGAAGATTAAATCAGTCAGTCCTAAAGGAAATCAACCCAGACTGTTCACTGGAAGGTCAGATGCTGAAGCTGAAGCTCAGATACTTTGGCCACCAAATGAGAAGGGAGCACTCCCTGGAGAAGACCCTGATGCTGGGAAAGACAGAAGGCAAAAGAAGAGGGGGTCGGCAAAAAATGAGATGACTGGACAGCAGTACTGATGTAACTAACACGAATTTAAGCAGACTTCAGAGGATGGTGGAAGACAGGAGGGCCTGGCGTGACTTTGTCCATGGGGTAGCAAAGAGTCAGATTCGACTGTGCGACAGAACAACAACAAAAAATATTTATATTCAATTTTTTCTCCCAAATGAGGACCTCAAAGAGATTACAACACTATTCTCCCCTCCTCACGAGCCCACATATCCTCACAAACCTATTTGAGGATCTCACAAGCCTATAAGGTACATTTGGCTGAGACAGTGTGACTGACCCAAAGTCATCCAGCAAGTTTACAGAGTGGTAATTTGAATCTGGGTCTGTCATACCCTACTCTGACACTCCAAGTAATACATCTCATTGGTTTTCAGTGACATACCAGCTCTGAGGCTGCTTCCATCACAGGAACATCAAATGCCTCCTGTAGTTTTTGTGTAAAGTGGCATTATCATGGGCATATTAATCCTTCAGGCTTCCCTTTGGGTCTGGCTTTAGTGAGTGGATTAATTAAACCACACTGGATGAAGAGTGTGATCTTTTTCTCTGCCATGTGTCAACTGTCTCCCCCAGTCTCCAAGAGTTTTATCTCAGTTACCAGCAAAAGTAATACAGATCTTTGCAATGCCAACCCCCACCCCCACCCCAGGCTGCTTCTAGCCTCCAGAAACTACATTCCAGGGGTCATAGGACTTGCCTGGATTAATAGCCATACATGGCAGGGGAGAACAGGAGAAGGGTGAAATCACTGTATTCTACTTCTGCCAGCAGTAAAGATCCATGCTCTACATTGGCAGTAAAAAGGATCCAAACCCTTTGTTCCAGCAGTTCATAGACCCTCTCCTCCATTCAGATCTCTACTCAGTCATTTGTATTTTACTCATTCTTTACTAAAAGCATCCAGGCTCTGCAACTGGAGACTCAAATTTTCTGTGGTGTGATACCAAGAAATGTGACACATCTCAGTATATATTATGTATTCTTAGAAATTTGTGGAATTGCAGACTTTGGATAAGGATTTAAATTTTCAATGTCTTTGATTTTTCTATAGTCCAGAAAAAGAGGGTATGACAGGTTTTTTCTACTAACAGAGGGGACCCACACAACCGCCTACAATTTTGTGAAAACTAGGTTTGTTTTAAACTAGTAACCTTCTCCTTAGTTATCAGGTGTGTAGCAAGGGTATAGAATTTGGGTTCATTGCCATGAATTAAGTTTTTTGGTGAGCAAGTTAGAACAGGGAGATTACTGAGACAAAAACTGTATATAAATAACAGAAGATTTATTTACTTACAGGTTCGTTTCAAGGAACAGATCAGCAGCACAGGCCTCCGGATAGTCAGAGGAGAAACCTGGCTGAGGCACATAAATTTAAGCTAGTCAGGGCTTCAGGGTGTGGTTTGAATTCTCTTTAATGCTTTTCAGGTACAAATAGGGTTTTACCGACTAGCTGCTAGGTTGGATCTTCTCTCTTAAGCACAGCCTGCTGTTTCCCAGGAGTTAGACTAAATGTTACAAGGTCTGCACACTACTACAGACAGGCCTAATGATCAAGTACTTTATTCTCTCACAGAGGTTGAGCTAAGCCACTCTGCCACAATACCAGGTACAGCTACCCTTCAAACTGTCTGATGTTTTACTGAGGCAGACACAGACTCTCACTGCACTCTCACTGAGGCAAACTCCACTACCTCTCTTGCTGTGCTTCCCCTCCAACATTCCAGCCTCCTTCTGAATGGTGATTGGATGCTGAAGCAGCACTCCATAGGCTCAGCCAAGTGGCTGCTTTCCCCTTCAGGGACAGGGCAGCCTCCTCTCTGTCACAGAGGGAAAAGTATTTAAAAGGCTAAGTTTTGGCTGACATCTTCATTGCTTAATTGACTTGTTAATCAAAATAATGTAATTTTCCCAATTATTAACAGTTTTCAGTAATCTGAACAACTACACCATAAGTTATTTTAACCAAGCATTTTAAAGTTATCAACAATGCTTGTCTCCAGGTATTTATGCAGTGGATTTTATTTTTAATATTGTTAATTTTCAAACATGAATAACAGGCAGAGAATTCATGAAACAGCCAAGTTACGAAGCAGAGAGCTCTGCATAGCTCAATAATCAATATCATATGATCCTTTTTAACACCTGTGCATTCATTGCTAAATATGGAAGCCAAGATCAGTAATACTGCCAAAATCTGGATGATTGGGTAGGTTATGAAATCCCTCACTTGCAAATAGAACTGCTCACCTATTTACAACCACCCCAACATTATCAGTGCAAGTACTAAAATGGTCATTTTACAGGAAGGAATATTTATTAACATCACCATTTAGAGTGGCAAACATGGACCAGAAATGAATGGTAGGAGAAATATACACTAGCTGCTTTCTAATTTACCGTTCCATCTTCCATCAGTTTTAGACATGAACCAAAATCTGCTAACCGAATATGTCCATTCATATCCATTAGGATGTTGTCTGGCTTGATGTCCCTGTAAATGAAATCATTTGGGTCATTCCACATTAATTCTTAATACATTCCGATACATATAGTAAAACATTTTACATTTTAATTGTTTGTAATTTGTTTTTGGTATATCCCAGACTGATATGCATATCTTTAAAATTAAACATCATTGAGACACATTAAACTGCCTTATACTGAATCACACCCTTGGTCTATCAGGGTCAGTACTGTCTACTCAGACTGGCAGCGGCTCTCCAGAGTCTCAGGCAGAGGTCTTTCATATCACCTAATACCTGATCCTTTTAAATAGAGATGTCAGGGATTTAATGTGGGACCTTCTGCCTGCCAAGCAAATGTACTACCACTGAGCCACAGCCCCTCCTCAAAAGCAGGACTGAAATCCAGCCAAATAAATCTTAATCATATAAACATGCATCCAAACAGACATTCCAAAGATTTAAGGGATCTTAAGCCTTCTTACAAGGAGGCAGGAATTTCCATTGATACTCCCACTGCAGACCCTTACTTTCTCCCTTATCTTTTTTTTGGAGGGTCCAGAGACTCCAGATAACAAAATTTGGCATATGCTGCACTTGAAGGAGATTCAGAAAGTGTAATTAGTACAGTGGCAAAAGTGCTGCCTAACACTAGTTATAGGGAGCATGACTCACCAGTAATAAAGCCAGTATGGCGAAGTAGTCAGCATGTCCGACTTGGATCTGGAAGCCTCAGGTTCAAATACCCACTCTGATAAGGAAGCTTGCACTAGGTGACCTAGCACCAATCACACATTGTCAGCTTAACCTACCCTCACAAGGTTGTTGTGAGGATAAAATGGAGGAGAGAATTATGTGAGCCATTTTAGGTCTCTATTGGGAAGAAGGTATGGTTTAAATAAAGTAAATAAATGAAGAGTTGCTTGAAAGTTGTTATTATAAACTTGAAAGAGTTGCACTGGCAGTTGACCTGGTTATTATAAGCTTGAAAGTCCTGAACAACCTAGGACCAGATTACTTAAAGAGTGGCGTACTCCTATACAATTGTACAAAACAGAACAGGGGGGGTCACAGTGTAACAGAAGAACAAAACCAACTGTATACAAAATTGTAAACAGAAGGCTAAAAATAATAATTATAATGATAAACAAAGTAATGTATTAAGGAAGTCTACAAAGTGGAAACTATGTAACAGTAATGTGGTCACAGACAAATCCAACATATATAACAGAAGGCAAATGCGAAAAGTACAAATTTAAGGATGTCCTCCAGTGTAGCTGTAATGGACTCAAGCAGTTAGCCTGAGCAAGCAGGGAACAGCTTGCGCTGGTTGGCTGAGTCACAGCCATGGATACCAAATATATCAATCTGCAAGAAGGCTTGTGTGGGGGGAAATCACCTCACAGTTTAGTTCAGTTCCAGTATTGAAGGAGTTCAGTTGTGACAAGCAACTGGGAAGGAGCTGGGAACAGCCTGTGGGCTGAGTCCCTTGTAAGACAGAACTGATTTTAGGGTTTCTGCTGGTGAGAGAGTTATTTGGAAGAAGGGGCAAAGTCAGGCTCTTTCTGTGAGGAAACACTCCGAGTGGTAGCAGAGGAGAACTGAAGACTCTGCTGAGGAGATCTGTCAGCATTTCAGGGCAGAGTCCTAGTTTAATTTAAGAACAAACAACCACACTGGGAGATAGGCTAAATCCTTGTGGCTGAGAAGAAATCCCAGGAGACAGATAGGAACACTAGCTGGATGGGACTGAGACACACAGGATTGAAGGGCTTGTGAGATAGCACTCATGGGTATGAGTCCTGAGGTATCACTATAAGTTCTGGGGTGTGCCTGTATGCTAGTCAGAACATCTGTGTGGGGAAAATTCTGGCACAAGTCAGATAGTCCTCAGTGTGAAAGACAGTGTGACCTTTTTTATTTAATAATCCTTCTCTGCATAGAGTGTTCCTAGTGCTAAGGAAGCACTGTCTGCCTGTTTAGTACCTGCTTGTTAGTTTTGCATATCTTCTGCCAATTTTATGTTTGATATTACTTCAGCCTGTTAAAATCTCTCGGGATTAGAGACTGTTTGATTAGTTGAACTTCTGCCTGCTAACTGATTTGTTTATATCAATCAGTTGTAGGACCTCCTCTCTTGTCACCTCAATCTGACTCAGGTCTTTTCACACTCCTTCCAAAATAAGTGGTTCTGGAGCGGGCAAACACTTCTCATCTTCCATAGTGAAGACGGAGGCAAAAAATGCATTCAACTTCTCAGCCATTTCCCTATCTTCCTTCAGTAATCCTTTTACCCCTTGGTCATCCAAGGGCGCCACTGCCTCCCTGGATGGTTTCCTGCATCTAATATATTTGAAGAAATTTTTATTGTTGGTCTTTAAGTTTTTTGCAATATGCTCCTCATAGTCCCCTTTTGCCTGCCTGATCACAGTCTTGCACTTGATTTGCCACAGCCTGTGTTCCCTTTTATTAATCTCACTTGGACTAGCTTTCCACAGCTTAAAGGAGTCCTTCTTACCTTTTACAGCTTCCATTACTTTGTTTGTTAACCATGCAGGCCTTCTCTTATACCTGTTTGTGCCTTTGCTAACTTGTGGTATATATTTTATCTGAGCTTCTAGGATTGTAGTTTTAAATAGCCTCCAAGCTTCCCCTAGGGTTTTGACTGTATTTACTTTTCCTTTCCGTTTCCTCTTCACATGCGTCCTCATCTCAGAGAATTTACCTCTTTTAAAGTTAAACGTGGTTGTGCTGGTCTTTTGGGGAAACTCCCTGTTTATACAAATGGTGAAATCAATAATGTTATAGTCACTGCTCCCAAGCGGTTTGATCACTTTTACATCTCTCACCAAGTCTTGGGCATTACTTAGGACCAAATCCAGGATCGCCCCACCTCTGGTAGGTTCTGTTACCATCTGCTTCATAGCACAGTCATTGAGAGCGTCTAGAAACTCAATCTTTCTCTCAACCAGAATACATATTGTATTCTGATGACACCCAGCTCTATCTGCTTATGGACGACCAACCGGTCTGCGCCTCAGAAAATTTGGATCGGGCATTGCAGGCCGTGGCTGAGTGGCTCAGACTGAGTGGACTGAAGCTAAATCCTGCGAAGACAGAGGTCCTTTGTCTGGGTCGTCGGGGACCGGGGGGGGGGGAATTCCCCTGCCAGTTTTTGACGGTGCGCCGCTTACGGCGGCGGACAGGGTCAAGAGCCTGGGGGTACTATTGGAGCCTTGCTTAAAAATGGAGGCTCAGATAGCAGCCACTGCAAAGTCGGCTTTTTTTCATCTTAGGCGGGCAAGGCAGTTGGCTCCCTTCCTGGATTGCGACGACCTAGCAACAGTGATCCATGCTACGGTCACCTCGAGGTTGGACTACTGTAATGCCCTCTACATGGGGCTGCCCTTGTGTCGAACTCGGAAATTGCAGCTGGTGCAGAATGCCGCGGCCCGGCTATTACTGGGCCTCCCAAGATGGGGGCACATACGACCGGGTCTTCGGTCTCTGCACTGGCTCCCAGTAATATACCGAGTTCGGTACAAGGTGCTGGTTATTACCTTTAAAGCCCTATATGGCCTGGGACCTGCCTACCTGAGGGACCGTCTCTCCCCACACGTTCCCCAGAGTGTACTGAGATCAGGAACCCCAAACCTTCTCGCTATCTCCGGGCCAAAAGAAGCCCGCCTTAAATCCACCAGGGATAGGGCTTTCTCTGTTATGGCCCCTACATGGTGGAATCAGCTGCCGGAGGAGGTGAGGGCCCTGCGGGACCTTGTTCAATTCCGCAGGGCCTGCAAGACAACCCTCTTCCGGCTAGCTTACACCTGACTGACGAGAAACTTAACGTAGCTTTCCAGACTTTTGTTATATATTCTGTTATGATGCTTAATGTTTTAAGGTTTTAAATGTTTTAAATATTTATACATCTAAATGTTATTAATTTTATGTTTGACTCCCTGTTGTAAGCCGCCCTGAGCCACCTTGTGGGAAGGGCAGGATATAAATCCTAAATAAATAAATAAATAAAAATATTGACCCAATAAATCTGTGGGAAGTTAAAATCACCTATTATGACACAGTTTTTACGTTTAGCCACTATCTTTAGTCCTTCCATCATATTATAATTGTCCTCTATCTTTTGATTTGGTGGGCGATAAACTCCCATAGTTAAATTTCCTTTTGGGCCCTCTATTTCGACCCAAAGCATTTCTATTACTATAATTACTATTATTTCACTCCCTCCCTTGCCTTTTGTTGTTTTGGTTTTGAATTTGAAAATGTATAGTGCTTTGTTATTTTCTGATAGGATTTTAGTTTGTGTGCCTGAGGTACTGGGTAAAAGTGACTGAAAAAAATCAGTGGTCACTTCCCCCAAGCTGACCCTGACAGTCCCTCACAGTAGCTAAGTCCAAAGTTTGGTGTAGTGGTTAAGTGTGCGGACTCTTATCTGGGAGAACCGGGTTTGATTCCCCACTCCTCCACTTGCACCTGCTGGCATGGCCTTGGGTCAGCCATAGCTCTGGCAGAGGTTGTCCTTGAAAGGGCAGCTGCTGTGAAAGCCCTCTCAGCCCCACCCACCTCACAGGTTGTCTGTTGTGGGGGAGGAAGGTAAAGGAGATTGTGAGCCGCTCTGAGACTCTTTGGAGTGGAGGGCGGGATATAAATCCAATATCATCATCATCATCATCATCATCATCATCATCATCATCATCATCATCATCTTCTTTTTCTTCTTCTTCTTCTTCTTCTTCCTCCTCCTCCTCCTCCTCCTCCTCCTCCACAGGAGTAATCTCTCCAATAAAAGTTCATACAAAGCTCCCAAGGAGGGCTCCTAATGAAATCATCATGCCCAACTGAACTGACTAGAATACATGCTGTAATTGTGAGAGGCAGCTGAGTCCCATTGCTAATCCATTTCTCCTTAACTAGAAATCCTGTTCAAGACTTGAGAAGCTCCATCAGCTCTTGACAATGAGTTCTACTCGAAGCAGGCTTTATATCAATTGCCTGTCCAGCTGATAAGGATTTCATTAGCAGCCCTCCTTGGTAGCGTCATATGATCTTTTCTTGGGGATATTATTCCTGTGGACTTCGGCCTTAGCTACATTGGAGGACATATTTGATTTGATTTATTGGATTTATATCCCGCCCTCCCCGCCAAAGCAGGCTCAGGGTGGCTCACAACAATAAAAGCAATACATTACAGTAAAACAGTTCAATTCAATCAAACATTAATAAAACATTTAAGCAATTCATCAGTTCAACAATTCAACAATTTAAACAATTTGGTGCTAATGTCATTTAATTTCCAGTGGCATTTGTGCTCTTTGCATTTGCCATCTATTTCCTATATTGGATTCATCCATGACTACATTACTGTTATATAGTTTCTACTGTATAGACTTTCTTAATACATTACATTGTTTAATCTATATGATTATTATGATGATAATATACCGAGTTTGGTGCAAGGTGCTGGTTCTTACCTTTAAAGCCCTATATGGCCTAGGACCTACCTACCTTAGGGACCGTCTCTCCCCATATGTTCCCCAGAGAGAGCTTAGATCTGGTTCTCAAAATCTGCTAACAATCCCCGGGCTGAAGGAGGCCCGCCTGAAGACAACCAGGGATAGGGCCTTTTCAATTACAGCTCCTGGATGGTGGAACCAGCTACCGGAAGTGGTGAGGGCCTTGTGGAACCTAGGGCAGTTCCACAAGGCCTGTAAGACGGTCCTCTTCGGGCTGGCATTTACCTGATTGGGATTTAAAAACTGTGAAGGAAGGATGTAAGAATAGCACCAAACTGATTGACTGTTTCTCTGTGTTACTGTTTTAATTTTTGTAAATTATTTAATGTATTTTACTATTTATTAAGCCGATTGTTGAATTTTATGTTGTGAGCCGCCCTGAGACCGCCTTGGTGGGGAGGGCGGGATATAAATTAAATAAATAAATATTTTGTTTTACTCTTCTGTTCACAGTTTTGCATACAGCTGATTTTGTTCTACTCCTATATACAAGCCAAGCTTCCCAGTTGAGATTAGGTTGAGCAACCCCTCTTTGTATGCACCACCTTCTGAAATGAAGTGCATGGCCAAACAGCCTCTTCTCTTGTGGCATATCAGATTAGCAGTGCATTCTGTACAGCCTGGCACTGTGTTTGCTGGAAATTCACTGCTCAGTAAAGATTCTGCTTTATAATACCTATGCCTGTTCTTAAGTTGTTTAATACCCAATTTTTGAGCTTTTCATTTTATATTTTATAATGATATATTTTAAATGTTCTGATGTTTATTGTTTTATGGTTATTATAATGTTTTTGTAAGATTTATATGCTGTTAGCTGCCTCTGGAATTTATTTGATGGGTGACTGCTGAAAGTGGTGGTGCTACAGAAAACTTTCTTTGGCATTGTGGTTCAGAACAAAAAAAGGCATAGGAGGAGATCCTTACTAACTTAGCTACAATCACTGAGATACATGTGTGGCTTTGTAGGCAGAATGTGGAAATGAGAACAGAAAAATATCAAAGTTAACATGCAAACTTTAGTTTCCAGTTTGATTGAAGAAATCATGTTTGCTGGGGACTTCACATAGCAAACAAAAAAGTCACAATATGCTGGATGAGGGTGGCCATGATTGGTTGCACAAGCTGTAAACTTGCATTATTGATACTATCTATGTCTACAAGCAGGGCTTTTTTTCTGCAAAAAGAGGTGCTGGAACTCTCAAGAGGGAAATGAAGAACACACAGGTCCCCTTCATGAACTTTTTAACATTTTTGAAAATTTTGTTTCCACTAAGAGGTTCCAGAACTCCATTCCACTACTTTCCCCAAGAAAAAAAGCCATACCTATAAATATAGACTACAAGTGCCTTAAATAACAGAAGAAAAAGATTTTCCATAAACTACTTGTTTCATGTGCTTTCTTATAATATTTACAAAATAATTTACTTCATTTTTACCTCATTCTTCTATTGAATGGGGACTCAAAGTGGTTTATAATATTCTCCCCTCCTCATTTTGTGATCACGACAACAACCCTTTAAGATCATTTTGGCCCTCCCTGCCTCCATTTTATCCTCACAACAACACTGGCAGGTAGGTTAGGCCAGAGTGAATGGTCCAAACGTCACCCAAGCAAGTGTCCATGGCAGAGTGGAGATTTGAACCTGGGTCTCCCAGATCCTAGGGTAATACTTTATCTACTTTATCACACTAGCTCAAATCATTAAAATATTAATGCCTTGATGTATAAATACTTATCAGCATCAGTAAGAGACAAAACATTCCAGGTATTTTGCCCTTTTCATTAAAATGCTATATCAAAAACAATAAGTGCTCTATTCTGGCAACTTAAGCCATGTCTTAATAATTACAGCCAAACCCAACATGAATACAAGCATTTACTGCCGCCAGAACAGGATGTGTAATCAAGTTAGCAGCTAGTCTTCTATGGTTCTATGTAAAAGATATACAAGCAAATTGGTATTTTTAATAATTTCTCCTAAAACTAGTTCTCCTCTCCAGACTTCTTTCTAAAATTACTAATGGATCTGCTTTAAGGAACCTGGCTTTAGTTCCTTTATGAAATTTAAATGCTAATAAAGCAAGAAATAACACACAAGGGGAGATACATTTTCCAGCCAACAAATGTATGCCTTGGGTGTGCTCAGTTACTGATGTTTATTCACAAAAACACACACACTTCAAATTTTGGCCAAGGAATGCAAACCTTGTCATGTTTCACTGCACTTACAAAATGGTCCCTTTAAAAACACACTGGTTTAATATAAAAAACAGAAAAGGAGGAAAGAAAGGGACGAGTTTTTAACACTGGGTTTCAAACACGTTAGCTGGTAAGAATATACAGCATTGAATAGATTATTTATGATTACAACATAATTCCTTATCAATAATCCAGAATTGTACAGTAAAAAGTATGTGCCAATGCACAGACATTGTACATTTACAATATACACCACAGAGTTTTTAGATTATTTATCTTTTTTCTGTTGTCTATTGTTTTCTATTATCTATTATTTTTCCAAATTTATGTACAATATTTATACCACTTTTATCAGAATTCCAAGAGTGAACAAAAGCATTTTTTTAAAATGACACACTATCAAGCTTACAAAATCATTTGTGAAAGACAGGGCATAAAATAAGCAACAGTCTACAGAACTGACCATATGGAATTATCTCACACATAAGTGAACCAAAATAAATAGACTTGGGGATGCCCAAGTTCTGGAGTCACTACTGAGAAAGCTCTAGAGAGATGCTGTGGCTCAGTGGTAGGTCTGCTTGGCATGGAAAACATCCCACAGTCAATCCCTAGAATCAGGCAATAAGTGACATGAAACACCTCTACCAGGACCCTAGAGAGCCACTCTCATTCTGAGTAGACAGTAGTAGCCTTGATAGACAAGGGGTCTGATTCAGTATAAGGCAGCTTTATGTATTGAAGTGCCTCTGCTAAAGATGGTAGCTAAGACTGAGTGGGCTGAGTGGGCTGAAGTTAAATCCTACGAAGACAGAGGTCCTTTGCTTGGGCCGCCGCGGCCCGGGGAGGGGGATCCCCCTGCCGGCTTTTGATGGTGCGCCGCTTATGGCGGCGGACAGGGTCAGGAGCTTGGGGGTGCTATTGGAGCCTTCTTTAAAGATGGAGGCTCAGATAGCAGCCGCTGCCAAGTCCGCATTTTTTCATCTTAGACGGGCAAGGCAGCTGGCCCCCTTTCTGGAGCGCGACGACCTAGCAACAGTGATCCATGCTACGGTCACCTCAAGGTTGGACTACTGCAACGCCCTCTACATGGGGCTGCCCTTGTCTCGGACCCGGAAACTGCAGCTGGTGCAGAATGCCGCGGCCCGGCTGTTATTGGGTCTCCCAAAGTGGGAACACATTCAGCCGGGTCTTCGGACTCTGCACTGGCTTCCAGTGATATACCGAGTCCGGTACAAGGTGCTGGTTATTACCTTTAAAGCCCTATATGGCCTGGGACCTGCCTACCTGAAGGACCGTCTCTCCCCACATGTTCCCCAGAGAGCACTGAGGTCAGGAACACAAAATCTCCTCACTATCCCCGGGCCAAAAGAAGCCCGCCTGAAAGCCACCAGGGAAAGGGCTTTCTCCGTTATGGCCCCCGTATGGTGGAATCAGCTGCCGGAAGAGGTGAGGGCCCTGCGGGACTTAGCGCAGTTCTGCAGGGCCTGTAAGACGACCCTCTTCCGGCTAGCCTATACCTAGCCTACATTTAGCTAGGATAACAACCTGAGGAAACTGGCCAGCCATCTGTTCACAGGAAACTGAATTACTCTGTTTTAATGTTTTAACTGCTTAAATTATTTAATTGTTTTACATTTGAAATTGTTTACTTTTAAGTTTGATTAATTGTTGGAAGCCACCCTGAGCCATTCGTGGGAAGGGCGGGATATAAATCCCAAATAAATAAATAAATAAATAAATAAATAAAGCAGGGTTTGTCCAGCTGATTTCAAACTTTAGGAGTGTAATATGTACTGCTCAATTCTGGCTGCAACACTTCCCCATTTGCAGAATCAAAATCTTTTCTCTTGATACAAAACATTTCCGTCTTCTTAGTGGACAAAGTGCTCAGAACTATTGCACACCCCATCTCCTTCCCAGAGCCTTATATATTGGTTTTAGGCCAATTCAGACAGGATATGGCTACTACTACCCTTTGCCTTAGGAAGCCAGGTCATCCCACATGGTGTGAAGCATGGCCAAAGTTAGACAAGAGTCATAGAAGGCAACTGCTATACTTGTGGATCAAGGCTGACTATCTAAGGCTCAAGAGAGGCTCAAAAGTAGGTTTAATACAGAGTTTACATCTACTTTCTTTCTCTGGCTCTTTTCAGAATAGGAATGCCCATTTCAAAGAATCAAGTTATAACACTACCATGATTCTCTATTACACACATACACCTTTCTTCCAAGAAATAAACCTATAATCTACCACTTCAGAAAATGCAGGAATAAATTACTTAATGCCACTGAATTACTTAATGCCACTGTAATTTGATATTTACCAGAAAATAAAAAAGAGAAAGTGCAAGAGGAAGGAAACAGACAACAATCAGGGACCACAAAGAAGCACAGGGCCTACTGTGGTTGTTTGGTACAGCATGGATTCATCTTTTACATAAGGACCTGGTTCCCTTGGATCATCTACTCCAGCAAAAAATTGTCATCATCCAAGGTTAAACTTGTTATGGCCCAGACTCACTGTCCAGACACATTTTGATTCTCAGTTGCCACAGTGTGTGAGCAGAAGAGTTGGAATACTTCTGTCTATGACAGATCTAATGAATGTTTTTGTGTGTTCAAGGCAACAATATTTCCCTTCATCACCTTTCCTTGAGCATCCAGCCATAGGAGAGGGAAAGTTTAACCCAACAGCTAGGATCCAATAAGCACAAAGAGAGCTAAGGAGAAGAGTGTCTGATGTCGTTGTTTGTCAAGCTGGATGTCCAAAAGAAAAAAAACATGAGTTCTGGGGAAGTACAAAGTTTGCATAAAGTTTTGGGATGTACACTTCCAAGATACTTTGGTCCTAATAAACGTTATAATACAACTTTATGGAATTCATCTGCAGGCTGACATGCCTACTTGCAATCTATGTCTAAGTTGGGAGCTACATAGTACAGTTTAGTTAAGAACTTATTTATTTTTATTTATAGGCACATTTCTTTGCTGAGACTCAAGTCAATGCAATAGGACTGAGATCACAAAAAGAAGTATCAGACAAGATTTGCCATAAGCAGAGCAAAAATGGAATGACAAAGGCAGAAAACAATGCTATAATCATAGAAACATAGAGTTAGAAGAGACCTCCAGGGTCATCTAGTCCAACCCCCTGCACAATGCAGGAAACTCACAAATACCTCCCCCTAAATTCACAGGATTTTCATTGTTGTCAGATGGCCATCTAGCTTCTGTTTAAAAACTTCCAAGGAAGGAGAGCCCACCACCTCTCAAGGAAGCCTGTTCCACTGAGGAATCGCTCTAACGGTCAGGAAGTTCTTCCTAATGTTGAGCCGGAAACTCTTTTGATTTAATTTCAATCCATTGGTTCTGGTCCTACCTTCTGGGGCCACAGAAAACAATTCCACACCATTCTCTATATGTGACAGCCCTTCAAGTACTTGAAGATGGTGATCATAGCGCCTCTCAACTGCCTCCTCTCCAGGCTAAATATTCCCAACTCCTTCAACCTTTCTTCATAGGACTTCATCTCTAGACCCCTCAAACATCTTCATCACCCTCCTCTGGACCAGTTCCAGATTGTCTATATCCTTCTTAAAATGTGGTGCCCAAAACTGAACACAATACTCCGGGTGAAGTCTTACCAGAGCAGAGTAAAGTGATACCATCACTTCACGTGATTTGGACACTATACTTTTGTTGATACAGCCCAAAACTGCATTTGCCTTTTTAGCCACCACATCACACTGTTGACTCATGTTCAGCGTATGATCCACTAAGATCCCTAGATCCTTTTCACACATACTACTGCTAAGACAAGTCTCCCCCATCCTATAACCATGCATTGGATTTTTCCTACCTATATGCAGAACTTTACATTTATCCCTGTTAAAATTCATTTTATTGGTTTTAGCCCTGTTTCCCAGCCTGTCAGGGTCATCTTGTATCCTGTTTCTGTCTTCTTCTGTGTTTGCAACCCCTCCCAATTTAGTATAATCAGCAAATTTAATAAGCATTCCCTCTATTCCTGCATCAAAATCATTGATAAAGATATTGAACAAAATAGGTCTCACGACAGATCCTTGAGGCACTCCACTTGTCACTCCTCTCCAAGAGGATGAAGAACCATTCACAAGAACTCTTTGAGTGTGATCTGTCAACCAGTTACAGATCCTCCTAACAGTAACAGGATCCAAACCACATTTTACCAACTTGTCAACAAGGATAGTTTGTGGAACCTTATCAAAAGCTTTACTGAAATCAAGATGAACCATGTCTACAGCATTCCCCTGATCCAGCAAGGTAGTCACTTTTTCAGAAAAAGTGATCAGGTTAGTCTGACATGACTTGTTCTTGAGAAACCCATGCTGGCTCTTAGTAATCACAGCCATTCTTTCTAAATGTTCCAGGACTAACTGTTTGATTATTTGTTCTAAAACTTTTCCAGGTATAGACGTCAAGCTGACGGGTTGGTAGTCACCCGGATCCTCCTTTTCCCCTTTCTTGAAGAGGGGGACAACATTTGCCCGCCTCCAATCTTCCAGCACCTCTCCCGTTCTCCAAGAATCCTCAAAAATAATGGCCAGAGGCTTAGAAATTACATCCTCAAGCTCTTTTAGAACCCATGGATGCAATTCATCTGGCCCTGAGGACTTGCTTTCATTTTTAAAAATGAGGAGTTTATGTACTACCCCTATGCTGATCCTAGGTTGGAATTTCATATCCTCATTATATGTTCTGTTTTTGCCATGTTGAGCACCGTTTCCCTCAGAAGAGAAGACGGGGAAAACTAGGGATTGAGCAGTTCAGCCTTCTCTTCATTACCTGTTACAATTTCTCTTTCCTGCCCTCATAATAATACACATAATAAACAGTGGAATACATGGCAATCCTATTGACTTTTTAAAAACCTTGGTTTTTATTAGGTAAGATGGCTACAGCAAAAGGGACAAACATGGCTACAGTAAAAGGAACAAATTAGGATGGAGTGGTGAGGTGACAGTATGACCACATTATACATTATGCAGTTTTAGCTAAAAATATACTAAAGGACTTAAAGTGTTCAAAAAAGAGGAACTAGAATGATCAACACAGTAGGAATGCTATCATCTGAGAAGACACTTAAAAGAGCAGGATTGATCACAATTGTAACTAATGAGTATGAGAGACAGCACAGTAAATTATATTTGCAATGCAGAATTGGATGAGAGTTTTGAAAACAGCTTGGTTCTATAACTTCAATTCAGATTTTCCATCAGGTAGAAAAATACAGAAAGACATTAACCCACTACCACCAAATGATGATTCTGAATTTAGTCATAGAAAAATCATTACTATTTGACAAAAAGGACACAATAACAAGAAGACGGTATTTTTCATTAATGCTACAAGCTATTCTAAGGCCACAGGCTAGGATCTAAAGAACTAACAACCACCAAGGGAAATTAGCAAAAATGTTACTAGGTGAATCCAATTTGTAAAGTTCAAAACCAGATAATCTTAAAGCTATGAGATAAATAATCTTCAGGTGAAACAGGACAAATTGCAACAATTACAAATGAGAATTCCAAAACACAGGGGGTTAACATGTTTTTGATTAATTGGTTTTTGTTTCCAGAAGTCACTGATTCCATAAAGCTCTCAATCTAATTCAAAGTACAGTACATAATGAAATCATTTTGCAAATTTTACATATGTATTTGTTTAGATTATTTGTGGTCACCTTCCCAGAAATCTGCTCAAGGCAGCTGTTAGTCTCATTACTTAGATTTAGTTTCTATTTCCTTTAATTTGTAAGTATATACATGATCAATAGAAAAACTACTGCTTTTAGAGAGAGTTTACTGTGGTCATATTTTTAAGTATGGGGTCTTGGTCTGCACTTTCAGAAAAATCGGCCTCACTACGAAATTTTCATCAAAGCTATTTAAAAAATTAACAACAACAACAACAACAAAATTTTATTTGTATCCCGCCCTCCCCGCCGGAGCAGGCTCAGGGCGGCTAACAACACAATTTAGGTTTAGTTATACAGAAATAGATAAAAATACATTTAAAGCAATTCCTAAGCTTCAAAAAGACCCCACTATGGCAGCCAGATGCTTCTCATTAGTAAAAATGGGCATGTGCTGAGATGAGATCTTAATTTCCTCCCCACTCTCCTGGATAATGGGAATCTCTAGTTTGCAATGATGCACAGACGTGTTGTGAAATGTCCTGGGTGGCAACTTGCATCAAGATACTTTCATGTGGGTAGCTGTGTTAGTCTGTAGCAGTAAAACAAAATTTGACTCCAGGAGCTAGAAAAGATCAAGTTCCAGGGTATAAGCTTTTGACAAAGTGAGTTTTGACTCACAAAAACTTATAGCAGCATGAGCCAGTGTGGTGTCGTGGTTAAGAGTAGAAGACTCTAATCCAGAGAACCAGATCTGATTCTAGGGCTGCCAAGTTCCCGAGCCGTGCTGGGGGTCCCCCCCCCCAGAGGTTCCCAACCTGCCGGCCAGCATTGGGCCAGCAGGGGAATCCTCCCCCAACATCACTGGCATGATGATGTCTCTAGCAGTGACATCATAGTGACATCATAGTGCTGGCCGCTCTAGGAGCTTCCATGAAAACTCTATGGTTTCTCCAGTTGCTCTAGCAATCCCAAACTGCTACAGCGTCCAGAGACTTCTGGGTTCGAAAAATGGCGAGCTGAGCTGCTTTCCTTAACGGGGGCAGGCTGGCACTTCTGTTCGGGGTAGTAAAAGGCAAATTAATGCCTTCTGACTACTTTTCTCAGCTAGAGAATCGTCCAAGATATGCACAGATACTTTGAGGAGACTTACCTTGGCTGTAAGGGAGTCCTGGAGGGGGCTCCTTTGAGGCTTTGAGGGATCTCCGGAGAGAAGTTGCATATTCATCATCTGTAGAAGTTTCCAGAGTCATTCATTTGACTTAAGTTCGACAGGATCTGAATCTTCTTTTACAACTTTAAACATCTATTCTACAAAAGACTGGTGTTGATTTGGATAAACCACCAAAAAAAAGGTATCGATTGCTATCTCTTCACTCTGGGACTATTCAAAGCTAAACAAAATGAAATTAAAAGGTGGGAGTTGGATATAATGGAAGCTTGAGAGGAGGAGAAGAAAAGGGGCTAAATTTTAACTGTGTAAATTTAAGAGACAGTGCGAAAAGGAGAAAGGAATTTATTGTTTAGTCTATCTGTGGTTGAGGAAGTAGCCCCATCATCATAGATCTGCAGCACTCACAGTCAACACAGGACGTATGTCAGACATCGCGAGATTTCTCTACCAGTGAAACGAGACTTGGTGGCAGGAAAAGCAGGAAGGACCAGAGGAAGAAGAAGGAAGCAGGAGAAGTAAACATCCTACTCTAGGATTATAATGCCAGAGAGAAACATCAGCGGCCATTGCTGGGAGGATAAAGTTTTAAAAATGTTTTTAAAGTGACTGGGACAACAAAAATTGGCAGAGTTAACTGAGTTGGCAATTTTTAAAATAAGGACTATTGGACAGTGGTGAAGAAGATTTGAATTGGATAAAGGGGAAAAAAGAAAATTTTTGAAAGTGAAGCAAAAGTCGTGACCGCCATTTTGGGGAAAATAAAAAATTTAATTATTAATATCTGAGCCTGGGAGGCTCAGAGGATGGCGAAATTGAGTTCATTGGAAAGGGCAAGCTTCACTTTATGAAACATGATGGTCCAAATTTAAATTGGTGAGATAAAAAAGTTTGATCTTTTTTACATGTCAGATCCGAAGCAAATACGTACTAGGTCTCGCTTCAATGGAGAAAATGCAAGCCCAGCTAGATGTAATGGAGGCCAGGATAATGAAAGGAATGAAAGAAATGATAACAGCCTCCAAAAAAGAAATAAAAGCTATTGAGGACTCAAAAAAAGAATTAAAAAAAGGAATAGAGAATCTCAGAAACGAGACTTTCTTGTGATCTTGCCTCACTAACCTGTTACATTTCTTTGAGGGGGTGAACAAACATGTGGACAAAGGAGACCCGATAGATGTTGTTTACCTTGACTTCCAGAAAGCTTCTGATAAAGTTCCTCATCAAAGGCTCCTTAGAAAGCTTGTGAGTCATGGAGTAAAAGGACAGGTCCTCTTGTGGATCAAAAACTGGCTGAGTAACAGGAAGCAGAGAGTGAGTATAAATGGGCAGTCTTTGCAGTGGAGGACGGTAAGCAGTGGGGTGCCGCAGGGCTCGGTACTGGGTCCCATGCTCTTTAACTTGTTTATAAATGATTTAGAGTTGGGAGTGAGCAGTGAAGTGGCCAAGTTTACGGATGACACTGAATTGTTCAGGGTGGTGAAAACCAGAGAGCATTGTGAGGAACTCCAAAGGGATCTGTTGAGGCTGGGTGAGTGGGCGTCAACGTGGCAGATGCGGTTCAATGTGGCCAAGTGCAAAGTAATGCACATTGGGGCCAAGAATCCCAGCTACAAATACAAGTTGATGGGATGTGAACTGGCAGAGACTGACCAAGAGAGAGATCTTGGGGTCGTGGTAGATAACTCACTGAAAATGTCAAGACAGTGTGTGTTTGCAATAAAAAAGGCCAACGCCATGCTGGGAATTATTAGGAAGGGAATTGAAAACAAATCAGCCAGTATCATAATGCCCCTGTATAAATCGATGGTGCGGTCTCATTTGGAGTACTGTGTGCGGTTCTGGTCGAGGCACCTCAAAAAGAATATTATAGCATTGGAGAAAGTCCAGAAAAGGGCAACTAGAATGATTAAAGGGCTGGAACACTTTCCCTATGAAGAAAGGTTGAAACGCTTGGGACTCTTTAGCTTGGAGAAACGTCGACTGCGGGGTGACATGATAGAGGTTTACAAGACAATGCATGGAATGGAGAAAGTAGAGAAAGAAGTACTTTTCTCCCTTTCTCACAATACAAGAACTCGTGGGCATTCAATGAAATTGCTGAGCAGAGAGGTTAAAACGGATAAAAGGAAGTACTTCTTCACCCAAAGGGTGATTAGCATGTGGAATTCACTGCCACAGGAGGTGGTGGCAGCCACAAGCATAGCCACCTTCAAGAGGAGGTTAGATAAAAATATGGAGCTATTAGCCACAGTGTGTGTGTATGTGTGTGTGTATATATATAATTATATATATATAAATTTTTTTGCCACTGTGTGACACAGAGTGTTGGACTGGATGGGCCATTGGCCTGATCTAACATGGCTTCACTTATGTTCTTATGAGACTGTAGTAATAACAAAAAAAGTACAAGAAGTGGAAGAGAGAGTGAAAATACATGATTCCACCTTGTTAAAACTACAAGAAAAGGTGATAATACATGACTGTAAGTTGATGGAGACACAGAGAGGTGTACCAGAGGATGAAGAATCTGATTTGAAAGACTATATAATTAAAATAATTGCAGAATTTTTGGAGGAAGATTCTGAAGGGAATAGAAACATGTATGATTATATGTATAGGGTGAATTCACTCTATGCAAAAAAGAATAATCTGCCAAGAGACGTGGTGATAAGATTTATGACAAAAGAAATGGTGGGAAAGATCATAAACAAAAATTTTGAAAAGACATTGATAGTTGGAGGTAGTAGAATAAGAATTATGAAAGAGTTGCCAAGACAAGTGTTAACTGACAGGAATGCATACAAAAAATTGACAGAAAAATTACGTGACAATGGAATAAGGTACAGATGGATAATACCTGAAGGTTTGAGCTTTGAACTTCAAGGGAAAAGGATTACAATTACAAGCACACCGGAACTGCATAGATTTTATGGAGAAAATAAAGAATTTGCACCATGATGGATTACAAATTGATATCTTGGAATGTAAATGGACTAAACTCACCACAAAAAAGAAGGGCAACATTTAGTGGATTAAAAAAAAAATTGTAATATAGTTTGTTTACAAGAAGTGCACATTAGATAAAAGGATTATAAATTTTTATGGAATAAGCAATTGGGACTAGAATTTTATACATTGGCTGAACAGAAGAAGAGAGGAGTAATTTTTTATATTAAAAAAGATTTAGACCCGAAATTGGTTTTTAAAGATAAAGATGGAAGATATATAGCGGTGGAAATTACACTGAATGCTAAAAAAACTTTATTGTTGGGACTTTATGCTCCAAATGGCGCAAAGGACATTTTCTTTAAAAATATTACGCAACATTTGGATGAAGTGACTTATGAGCAAATTCCGTTGATGGGGGATTTTAATGGAACAATTCAGAACACAATAGATAGATCTGGGAAGAAAAAAATTGATAAAGAAGGGAAATTGCCAAAATCTTTTTTTGAGTTGGTTAACCAAAAAAATTTGGAGGATATATGGACAAAGTTCAATCCTGAAGTGCAGGACTATACCATTTTTTCAGCCAGACATAATTCTTTTTCTAGAATTGACATGGTGTGGGGGTACCAAAGATTTGGGACTTATAACAAAGAAGATAGAGTTTTTACCCAAAATAAGATCTGATCACAACCCAATAATGTGGATTACAAAATTGTCTAAAAAGTCGAGAAGATGGAGATTAAATGAAGATTTACTACAAAATAAAGAAATAGTGACATCTCTAGAAAAGGAAACTAAAGCTTACTTTCAACTCAATGATAGAGAAGATATAGAATTTCAGACGGTATGGGATGCCTACAAGGCAGTAATAACCGGCATATTAATAACATTGAATAACAAAGATAAGAGAGCGAAAGATAAACAGATGTTGGACATTCAAAATGAAATTAAGAAAAAAGAAGGTGAATTAAGAAAAAGGCCAGGAAAAAAGAAAATTATAAGGGAGATTACAATACTACAAACACATTTGCTAAATAAGGAAATGGAATGGAATTTGAAAAAATTACAACAGAAATCTTTTGAAGGAGCAAATAAACCTGGAAAGTATTTGGCCTGGCAATTGAAGAAAAAGAGAGAAAGTAAAATTATTAATAAAATTGTGGCTGATGAAAAAGAGCTGGTAGATCAAGAAGGAATAAAGAGAGAATTTTTTAAGTATTATGCTAAATTATTTAAGGGTGTTAAAGTAAAGAAAGAAGAGATTGAAGCGTATTTGCAAAAGATTAAAATAGCACCCTTTACTGAATATATGGAGAAAGTTTTGAATGATCCAATTGAAATAATAGAAATTGAAGCAGCGATTAATGCAATGAAAGTCGGAAAGGCACCTGGACCAGATGGATATATGGCAAATTTTTTAAAAATGCTTAAAAGAAGAATTAGTACTGAAACTTCAAAAACTAATGAATACGATAAGATTAAATGGGAAAATACCTAATACATGGAAAGAAGCTGTAATTTCATTGATTCCAAAGGAAGATAGAGATGTCACGAACTATAGACCAATTTCATTATTAAATAATGATTATAAGATTTATACAAGAATCCTGGCAGAACGGCTTAAACAATATTTAATAAATTTCATAAAGGAAGACCAAGCGGGTTTTCTCCCCAAAAGGCAAATAAGAGACAATATTAGAAGAGTTGTAAATATTGTAGAATATTATGAAAGACATCCAGAGAAGGAAGTTGCATTATTCTTTGTGGATGCAGAGAAAGCTTTTGATAATCTGAACTGGGACTTTATGTTTGCAGTAATGGAAAAATAAAGTTGGGGGAAAACTTTATAAGAATGATAAAGGCAATATATACTGAACAACGTGCATGGTTATGTATAAATGCAGATCTAACAGAAGAAATGATAATCAGTAAAGGTACAAGACAAGGTTGTCCGCTTTCGCCATTGCTGTTTATAATGACTCTTGAAATATTATTGATGCAAATACAAGATGATGAAGCAATAGAAGGAATGAGAATTAAAGGATTTGCTTATAAATTTGCATTTGCAGATGACATAATGTTTATAAATGAAAATCCTACACAAGTAACACCTTTGTTGTTAGCTAAAATACAAAATTTTGGAGAATTGGCGGGATTTTATGTTAATAAAGAAAAATCAAACTTTTATGTAAAAATATGCAAGTAAATAAGCAAAAGGAATTGCAGAGGCTAACAAAATGTGGAAATAAAATATCTGGGTGTGGAAATAACAATGAAAAACAGTGATTTGTTCAAAAATAACTATGAAAAGTTATGGTGTAAAATGGATGAAGATATGATAAAGTGGAACAAACTTAATTTGTCATTGCTTGGAAGAATAACTGCAATTAAGATGAACATTTTGCCAAGAATAATATATTTATTCCAAACTATTCCGATTGTGAAAGACAGTAAACAATTTAATAAATGGCAAAGGAAGATCTCAGAATTTGTATGGGCTGGAAAGAAACCAAGGATTAAAATGAAAGTTTTAATAGACGCTAAAGAAAGAGGAGGATTCCAATTACCAGATCTAAGACTATATCATGAAGCAGTTTGTTTAGTGTGGATAAAAGATTGGGTGACGCTATTGAATAAAAAGCTTTTAACGTTGGAAGGTTATGGAAATAAATTCGGCTGGCACCCTTATATGTACTATGGGAAGAAAAAGATGGATGGTTTTTTCTCTTACCATTACATAAGAAATAATTTGCTTAATATCTGGATGAAGTATATGAAATATGGTGATGAGAGAAAACCGCTATGGATAGTGCCAGCAGAAGTAATAAGAATAACAGCTGAGACAGGAGAGGAAAAATGGATGTCATACAATCAACTATTAAAAATGCAAAGCGGTAAAACAGAATTGAAAACTGCTGAGGAATTGAACTATAAATATGATTGGTTTCAAATGCAACAAATAAAGAGTTTGCTGGAAAGTGATCTTAAAACTGAAGGAATAAGACGAGAACAAACAGAAATGGAAAAAGTTCTGCTTGGAGATAATGAAAAATTAATTTCGAAAATTTATAAGTTACTCTTAAAATGGTCTATGGAAGATGAAGTAGTGAAATCACAAATGATTAAGTGGGCAATTAATGTAAATAAAGAAATACAGATGGATACATGGGAATATTTGTGGAAGAACTCTATGAAACTCTCAACATGTCAGAGTATTAAAGAGAATTGTTTTAAGATGATGTACAGATGGTATATGACTCCTAAAAAGTTGGCAAAGATGAACAATAAGATGCCAGACAGATGTTGGAAATGTAAAAAATATGAAGATTCTTTCTACCATATGTGGTGGGCTTGTGAAAGAGCGAAGAATTATTGGCAGATGATTCAACAAGAGATTTCTAAGATCTTGGGATACGAATTTAATAAAGTTGCAGAGACTTTTCTGTTGGGATTACAAATGGAAAAATTTCCAAAAGAAGGTAGAACTTTAATCTGGTACTTGCTCTCAGTTGCTAGGACATTGTATGCGCAGTTGTGGAAGCAAGAAAAAATATCAGAGAAATGGGATTAGATTGTAAAAGTTATGACATGGCGTGAAATGGACAAGTTAACAAGAACTTTAAGAGACTATGATTTGGAAGTATTTAAGTTGGAGTGGAAAAAGTTCAGAAGTTACGTAGAAAAAGAGTGGAAAATAAAAGGACATTAGACAATTTTTGATAATGATTAAGTATAAGAGGGAGGAGGATATTAATTTTGGTTCTTAATAATTAAGGGTACCTTTAATATTAATATTCTAAGTTTAGTACACCGGCGGGGGTCAAGTAACGGGGGGAGGGGTGGGTAGAAAGTAATATACGGGATAGAGGGAAAAAGTAGTTATTAATGATGTAAATTGACTATGCTACCATATGTTACTAATAAATTGTTTGAAACCACCAAACTGCTACAGCATCCGGGGAAGCCATAGAGTTTTCGTGGGAGCTCCTAGAGCAGCCAGCGCATGACATCGTGATGACGTAACTTGTGAGTGACATCATCACACTGTGCGCACTCCACGCAAACGAAAACAGTCCCCTGTTGGAGGCTGCGGAGGACTTGGCAACCCTATCTGATTCTCCACTCCTCCACATGAACTCTCCTGGGTGACTTTGGGCCAGCCACAGTTCTCTCAGAACTCTCTCACCCCCACCTACCTCACAAGGTGCCTATTGTGGGGAGAGAAAGCCAAGGCAATTATAAGTCACTTTGAGACTCCTTAACTTAGAGAAAAGCAGGGAATAAAAACCAACTCTTCTTCTATATCCTGAAAAATGTTGTGGGTTTTTAAGGGGCTACTTGAGTAAAAGTTGCATGAGACCATTCATCTACAAACTCACAGAACTGTAACATGCCAAGGTATTTACTTTAAAATTAAGTTTTCAATGAAATTAAATATCAGAAATCACTGCTTCCAACCCTCAATATCTATTATGAGTTGTTTATAAGTACCTGAAACACAGATCTAATTTAATATTAAACTCACTTTCTCATCAAGAATCGAAACAGAGTACCGAACCCCAACTATTTATATTATTTAATATGTTACATTTCCATTCATCTGTACAGTAGCAGGCTTCACTGAGAGAGTGGAAACATTTTGCATTTCAAACATACACAGCTGTGTCCAATATTATTTTGATTCAAGCAGACTGCTTGGCATTTTTCAAACCAAGGGTTCACATTCCTCCAAAGAAATTTTATACCACCAATATGCTACAGAGGACTCACTCATTTCATTCAGCAGTTCCAAGGAATATGGCTTTCAAGTTACACTTTCCATGCTGTAATGTGGATTCTGAAATATTTGTACAACTTCAAGCATGTGTGAGAAGAAACAGATCCATGTACAAGTACATGAATTTGTTATTTATTTATTAACATGCAGAATGGAATATGACAGGTAGTGAATAAGGCGCAGGCCAGGGATGAAGCAAAACAAGCTCTGTAGGGTATATCCTGCCTGTTAAGACTATTCACCACCACCACCACCACCACCCTGTGCTGCTGTCCTATGATGAGTTTCACCCATGGAATAATCATTTCAAGGGACAAGGCGAGAAAAGCCTTTTTGGTGTAATTACAAGCTGTAGGTCTTGCAAGCCTAAAAAACAATTTCTGTTTTAAAAACAAATATTAGGCAAGTAAATTATGTCCATAATATTAACATAAATCAATATTTTCAATACAAACAGAACTGCAAAATAAAAGCTGATGGTTGGCCAAAAAAGAGAAGGAAGACAAAAGAAACAGAAAAAATGTAATAGGAAGCTGAATTGAAAAGCTAGTCATGGTTAGGAGCCAAACCCAGTCAGTGAAAATGTAAGTAGTTTGCCTTTTAATGCCACTACCACAAGTGTGTAGCTTGATCTAAAGATTACATACTGCAGTCCCTCTGCAATTAAGTAAGGCTAATTCATGTGAGGGCTTTTAGAACTGTGTGGTGTAGGAGTTGTTGGCTGGTAAAGAAGTAAAAAGGAATAATCTTCTTAAGAATGTCACATCCATCTGTGGGTACCATCTGTCATAGGAAGCCTGAAAGAAGCTACAGAGGAATTCAAATGATGTTCAGCTGTCATAATGTAAATTGCTACCTTATACTGTAACCTCAGCACTGTATATAGGAAGACTTTCACCTCTTTTACTTCTTACTAAATATAGGCCAGATGCCTTTTGCCCTGTTCTATTTTAGCATAGCTGGGAACTTTCCCCCTCCCCATCAGTTGAAAGTGGAAGAACATTAGGAATGGAAGAGAATGAATAAAGTTTAACTGCTTCCTACCAGTTTACTTCAAGTTATTGGGGACATAGCATGGTACAATTCTGTATCAAGTAATGTTCATTCTCTTCATTGTTGATTAGTACTGATCTTCCTTCATGCTCTACCAGCAGCTGCTACAGGGTCTCTCTGACAGGAAATCCAGTCTTTTAAAACTCTGCTAAATAACTATTTGGATTGAGAACACTGTGCTGGGTAAAGCAATTTAATCTTTTCACCTTGTATTTTCCCAGTGCTAAACTGTGCCACTTCCTTGAAGCACAATTGGCCCCGGGAGGGAAAACATTTGGTTTCCTTAGTGTTTCTCCTGTTGTAGCAAAAGGTAAGAAAAAGGCATGGGGAGTGGGATTAATCCTTCTTCGTGCAGTACCATGATCCTGCTTCAAAACCCTGCATCCCCAAAAACTCATATTTAGCAAGTTTCCAACCATGATCCAACCATGGATTGTCAACACCTTGTATAGTTGGACATAAATGAAAAGGAGGAATTTCTGGTTATACATCAGTGTGCTGAAAACTCCTGTAGAACAGAATACACTTGAAGATGAAAAAGCTATAATAAAGTTTTAAAAATTTTTGGGAAAAAAGATGAAAAAGCTAAAAAACAAGCTAAAAGAACAATGTGACCCATGTAAACAACCTTCCTCACATATGCCACCCGCTGTGAGAAAAATCAGGGAATAAACTGAATGGGCATGCAAAAGCACACCTGAGGGCAAATAATCCAGCAAGTCATATGTATGTAAAACCTACTTCCACACATCAATGTGTGTGGAATACTTGGACTAGGGCCTCTGGCCCTAGATAACTGGTTCTGGGGCAGGCCACTGCAGTCCCTCTGCTCAAACTGGGAAACATGTTACTCATGCAGCGAGTCTCATATGGGCTGTAGGGGAAGGACAGTTCTTGAAACTGCCGGAAACCACTCATCCTCACAGTCTGTAGGATCTGCTGGGGTTGGGGGCTCAGAGAACCCTATTCCAAGGCCAATCCCCTCGCCTTTTACCACTACACCTTCGTGCAAAGAAAGATAAAAAAAATTCTTGGTAAATACCATCTAAACCAGGGGTGGCCAAACTCTTTCACACATACTGTGTGGCTCTCAAAGCCTCCACCGCTCTGTTGTCTGGCTTGGAGAAGACATTTGTCTCTTTAAATAACTTCTCCAAGCCAAGCCAGTTGGCGGCTTGGAGAATGCATTTAAAATTAAAATTGCTTTCTTTCCACCTCTCCCCTCCCTCCCTTCCTTCCAACGTCTGATTTCATGTCTCATGGCTCTCAAACATCTGATGTTCATTCTATGCGGCTCTTATGTTAAGCAAGTTTGGCCACCCCTGATCTAAAAGAAAGTGAGAGAGTATGCTGCTCAAGGTGGTAATCAGTATACCAACAGCCTCCCAAGTCTTATCTATAGAATAGACTGTCTTTCAGAATAATAAACCTGTTACTGGAAAGCAAATTCTGAGAAGAAACAAGATTAAGGATTTTAAATTATGAATTGATAATGAGTTTTAATATTATTTAAAAATTGTTCCTTCAGGTCAAATTTCAAAATATATAATTAAAGGGCAATTTGAATGTTTTTGCTGTTAAGCATTAAATACTTTATAGCGATAGCATCAGCTGCTTATAAAATCTGAAGCATTTGCCAGTTGCTGTCTAGTTCTTGAGCTGATCACGTTTCCTCTTTCTGCTTAACACTGTTCTCCAGTTGCCTGTTATGTTGCTTGTTTGCTCTCAAGCCAGCTAACAAAGCTAACTGAAATGTTTACTTCTGACTAAGGTTGTGCATTCAGATCTACTCAAGCCAAAAATATACCTAAAATATCGTATCAGTATTTTTCAGGTATATTTCGGCTTCCAAAATGGATCCAGGTTTTCTTGGGGAAAATGTGGAAAAAAATCCCAAGAAAATCTCAGATATAGTTGGGAATTACCAATAGATCCAAAAACAACAGAGAAGCAGGAGCAGATTGCTCCTACCTTTCAAATGCCTGTTGAGCTTCAACTGCAGTTCCTTTAAAGTCTATTAAACCTTAAAAAAAATAGAGATTTCCAAAAAATCCCAGATTCAAATACCATACCAGTATTGGGACCTGGGATTTTTTTTGGAAATACCATTTTTTTTTTGGGGGGGGGGGGTCTAATAGACCTGAACTTAAAAGTACCAATTTAAAAATTGCACACCCCTACTTCTGAGTTAGTGTTTGCATGCTGAGATATTAAGGGCCCTATAAGCAAAACTGTTATGCAAATATATAATTACAAATCTCTACTGATTATGGAATTTGACTATTGCATGCAACACATTTCATCCATGGAATACTTTTTTTTTAAAAAATCATTAAATCAGCATTGTTATAAAGTACTACTAACAGACACTTACACAGGGGTAGCTTTGCAGAAAAATAGGTGGTGGAGCTCATCCAGGGATTGTTATGCAGCTGCACCTACAATTCAATGGAAAAGGTGGGAAGGAAGAGGGGGGACCCTCAGAAAGGTTCAGGAGCTGTGTTACTGTGAGCTCCTGCTGGATTCAAGGCCTGCATTTACAGAATATGTATGCCTGAAGCAATGTATGACTATTCACAACAGCCAGTGAGGAGCAAGAAGGCATATTCTTAAAGTGCTTCACACAGAGATGCCTCCACCATTATAGTGACCTCAAAAGAGTTGGAAGGAAAGAAGATTTTCTTTTTCTGTGAAGGAGATCCTTCCCATCTCTCCTGGTGAGGAAATGCAAAGTCCTTATGGATTCCATAAACAGATAGGTGAGCTCCTGCCCAAGTTTCAAATCTTGTGCATTCTTAAGTCACATAACACCTCTATCTCTAGCATAGTTACTGATTCAACACAGCTAAACACCTAACAACTAAACTGAGTTTGCAGCTAAAACAAGGTGTGTCAGAGATTCTGTGCTGATTATACTTTGTAGCCATGAATGTCATATCAAAATACAATAACTGATCTAAAAGTACACTGCCTTTTCATGACTGAACTTTGAATGAAGCTTAGACTTTAGTACCTTAATGAATCTTACCGCCTCCCACAAACACATGCACAATTTACTTCCCTTTCCTTCTGAAATGGTGCCCCAGGAAGCCAGATGGAAAAACTTGGTCTGGATAAAATAGGAATATGAAGAAAGAGAAGGCATTTGTACTTCCTATCACTGTAGTGTCTAAAGCCACACCAATCTACAGGGCAGCAAAGACAACCACTATCATTCTTCTCTTCTATAAGATTTTAGATATTTCTATTTATGAGTGGTTTAAACTAAGCAAAAAGGGCAAGCACAAATAAAGATGTAAAATCTCTCTACATTTTTTGAGCAAAACTCTCATTAGGATTCCTAATTTGTCTGAAATTCTACATTTAATATTTACTTGCTACCATTTTTATGTTTTTATTTGTTACAGTTAAGTCACCTTGAGGTCACCTGTGCAGTCACACATGGGTAATTACAAACATGCAGGCCTACCAAAGAGAGATTTTGAAGTGCAAAACATCAGGGGTGTTAAATATGCCGGCCAGGGGCCAAATCAGGGCCCTGGAAGGCTTCTATTAGGACCACAAGCAAATCAGATTCCTTCTCCCTCTCTCTTGCTTGACATGATAGAGGTTTACAAGATTATGCAGGGGATGGAGAAGGTGGAGAAGGAAGTACTTTTCTCCCTTTCTCACAATACAAGAACTCATGGGCATTCTATGAAATTGCTGAGCAGTTGGGTTAGAACGGATAAAAGGAGGTACTTCTTCACCCAAAGGGTGATTAACATGTGGAATTCACTGCCACAGGAGGTGGTGGTGGCTTCAAGCATAACCAGCTTCAAGAGGGGATTAGATAAAAATATGGAGCAGAGGTCCATCAGTGGCTATTAGCCACAGTGTGTATATATATGTGTATATATATAATTTCATATGTGTATTTATATGTAATATATATATTGTTTTATATGTAATATATGTGTGTATATATATAATTTTGGTCACTGTGTGATACAGAGTGTTGGACTGGATGGGCCATTGGCCTGATCCAACATGGCTTCTCTTATGTTCTTATGTTGCTTCCTTCAGTTATCAAAGCCTGTTAAATAAAATTTTGCAAGAGTGCTAATCTTTTAAGCATGTTTATTTAAAGCTTTTTTACTTTAAAAAAATCTTTAATTGTGTTTGTCTATGTCCTTTATAAAGTTTATGTCTCCACTACCTGGCCTTACATTTTATGACACACAACGTCTCATTTATGTCAGATCTGTCCCTTGTAACAAATGAGTTTGACACCCCTGCTCTAGAGGGCACTTCTTTTTTCCCTCCTTCACAGTGGCATCCCATCTTTTCCAACATAAACACTTTCCCCTCAGTTCCTCGCTGCTGCTGTTGGAGAGAGCTAGCTTTACCTGTCAGCTTGACGTCTATACCTGGAAAAGTTTTAGAACAAATAATCAAACAGTCAGTCCTGGAACATTTAGAAAGAATGGATGTGATTACTAAGAGCCAGCATGGGTTTCTCAAAAACAAGTCATGTCAGATTAACCTGATCTCTTTTTTTTTTGAGAAAGTGACCACCTTGCTGGATTAGGGGAATGCTGTAGACATCGTTCATCTTGATTTCAGTACAGCTTTTGATAAGGTTCCACATACTATCCTTGTTGACAAGTTGGTAAAATGTGGTTTGGATCCTGTTACCGTTAGGTGGATCTGTAACTGGTTAGCAGATCGCACCTAAAGAGTGCTTGTGAATGGTTCTTCATACTCTTGGAGAGGAGTGACAAGTGGAGTGCCTCAAGGATCTGTCGTGTTCAACATCTTTATCAATGACTTAGATTAAGGAATAGAGGGAATGCTTATTAAATTTGCTGATGATACTGCAAACACAGAAGAAGACAGAAACAGGATACAGGCTGGGAAACAGGGCTAAAACCAGTAAAATGAATTTTAACAGAGATAAATGTAAAGTTCTGCATTTAGGTAGGAAAAATCCAATGCATGGTTATAGGATGGGGGAGACTTGTCTTAGCAGTAGTATGTGTGAAAAGGATCTAGGGGTCTTAGTGGATCATATGCTGAACATGAGTCAACAGTGTGATGTGGTGGCTAAAAAGGCAAATGCGATTTTGGGCTGTATCAACAAAAGTATAGTGTCCAGATCACGTGAAGTGATGGTATCGCTTTACTCTGCTCTGGTAAGACTTCACCCGGAGTATTGCGTTCAGTTTTGGGCACCACATTTTAAGAAGGATATAGACAATCTGGAACGGGTCCAGAGGAGGGCGACGAAGATGGTAAGGGGTCTGGAGACCAAGTCCTATGAGGAAAGGTTGAAGGAGCTGGGCATGTTTAGCCTGGAGAGGAGGCAGCTGAGAGGTGATATGATCACCATCTTCAAGTACTTGAAGGGTTGTTATCTAGAGGATGGTGTGGAAGTTTTATGTGGCCCCGGAAGGCAGGACCAGAACCAATGGGTTGAAATTAAATCAAAAGAGTTTCCGGCTCAACATTAGGAAGAACTTTCTGACCGTTAGAGCGATTCCTCAGTGGAACAGGCTTCCTCGGGAGGTGGTGGGCTCTCCTTCCTTGGAGGTTTTTAAACAGAGACTAGATGGCACCTGATAGCAATGAAGATCCTATGAATTTAAGGGGAGGTGTTTGTGCGTTTCCTGCATTGTTCAGGGGGTTGGACTAGATGACCCTAGAGGTTCCTTCCAACTCTATGATTCTACCTATGACCAGTGTTCCCTCCATGCTGAGTTAGTGTGAGCTAGTTCATGGTTTTTTTAACCCATGGCTCAAACATATCTTTGTTATGAGTCTTCCAGCATTAAACTTATTTCTTATGGAAAGGTTTTGAGTATAACTGTTATTCCCTGAGGTTTTAATAATCATCTGTGAGTCCAAGTGAAAAAGGCAGACTATAAATAATGCAAATAAATTTTAAAAAAGCTGTTTTCAGTCTATTTTTTCTACAAAATTTTATTGTCTGAGATGTGGTTTTACTTTTAGAAATGCCTTAAATGCTGCAGGGAAAGGCAGCCTAATTTTTTCCTAAAGACATAAAGTGGCAGTTGTGTTAATTCTATGCATTGTGTATGTGGACCGTAGTGAAGACTTATTGGGTATTCCTGAAAGGCTCAGTGGAGTCATAAGAACTGAGCTTGGGGACTCCGGAACAATGGGCAGCAGGATCCAAATCCCTGCTGCCCTGCTCCAATCATGGGCCCCCTGCTGGTTTGAATGATCCAATCACGTACTTGCGCGGGAACCCTGAGTTGTATATAGTTGGCCCTGCATGCCCCGTTAGCCAGTCTTGGAGTGCATCCCTATACTATGCTGTACCTAATAAAGAGCTGATGATCACTACCACCTCGCCTCTTAATTGCATTGAACCCACTATATTATATATGTGTTTCTAGTAGGGTTGCCAATCCCCAGATGGGGGCAGGGGATCCCCCGGTTTGGAGGCCCTCCCCTTGCTTCAGGGTTCTCAGAAAGCGGGGAGAGGGGAGGGAAATGTCTGCTGGGAACTCTGTTTTTCCCTATGGAGATTTATTCCCATAGAAAATCATGGAGAATTGATCCGCGGGTATCTGGGGCTCTGGGGGGCCTATTTTGGGGGGTAGAGGCACCAAATTTTCAGTATAGCATCTAGTGCCTCTCCCCAAAATACCTCCCAAGTTTCAAAAAGATTGCACCAGGGGGGCCAATTCTATGAGCCCCAAAAGAAGGTGCCCCTATCCTTCATTATTTCCTATAGAAGGAATTGAAAAGGTGTGCCGTCCCTTTAAATGTGATGACCAGAACTCCCTTTGGAGTTCAATTATGCTTGTCACAGCCTTGATCTTGGCTTCACCCCCAATGTCTCCTGGCTCCACCCCCAAAGTCCCCAGATATTTCTTGAATTGGACTAGGCAACCCTAGTTTCTAGATTTCACTGCACAAATGTGGGAAGAAGAGGAATTTAACATTTATCCCCTCCTGGTTTTCCTGACTTCAATACTCTCTCCTCTTACAAGCAACAATTTCCTCACAGGGGAAAGATGTACTCTATAGGAGCCTGTATATTTCCCTCACAAAGAGCAGCTCAGGGATTAACAACTGGGGTCAGGAAAGAAATACAAGAGGAAGGGTCAAACTCCCTTGACAGTTAGATCATGAATTCCTGCAGCCATTATTTAGTCTTTTAAAAACCATGGGTAATTAATTTCTAGATACCCTGATATAATGTGTACCCTGAAGATCTATACTATCATTGCTGTTTAAGAAAACAGTTTTCTAATCCCTATCATCTCGGATGAAGCTAAAAAATAATCCTGCAATGTTGGGAGCAACTTTTATGAGTCATAGTCAGTGTCCTGTACAAAGTTCTCCCTCTGACAAGGCCTTTCCAGTCTAACACCAAGTTTCAGGCTGCTGTAATTTTCTTCTGCCACCCATGTCGTTACCCAAAGTTCTGAATTTGTTGAAAATCTAGCCAGGTGCGGTGGTGCACACCTGTAATCCTGGCTACCAAGGAGGCTGAGGCTGTCAGATCACATGAACTCAGGAGTTCTGGGCTGCAGCGGGCTATGCCGATCAGGTGTTTGCAGTAAGTTCGGCATCAATTTGTTGAAACCCTAAATGCAGGCATTAGAACAATGCAAGAGGTTTGCAATATTAATTTGGGGGGGGGGGGCGGATTTTGATTATTTTTATAGAGAGTCCACAAAGTTCTGTTTGCAGTAAGGAACGGAAATATCTCTCTTACAAAGGCAAACCTTTTCCAGTCTCTCTGAAGTTATATCAGGTTTACATCAAATTCAAGGTGGCCGCCTTCTGAGCTATATTTTACCCATTGCTTATGTTGTTTTGTTGACTGGCTATTAGCCAATTTTAGTTTCTGAAAACAGCTGAACTATAAAGAATGATAATATCACTGCTTCCTGCTGCTTTAGAAAATGTTAAGGTTTCTGAAATGTTTTTATTAGCTTTTGAATTGTATGAACGATAGTTGCACGTGAATCAATAGAAACCCTTAGAACCTCATGCAAAACATCAAGAAAAGCCTACCATCATTAACCCAGACATGCGTTACTCAGCTGAGGGTACCACATAAAAATTTAGTCCTGATGAGCCACTTTTTGTTTACATAATTAAGAATGAACTAATTTTAAAGTGACAGGTCAATATTAAGATCTCCAGGTACTTTAGCTGTAGTACCAAAATTAAGATCTTCAGGTAATTTAGCTGTAGGAAGTGGTATTACCAGTTTGGACTTGTCTGTTCCAACAGTTTTCCATCTATAGTTTCACATTCAAGCTGCACAAGTGCTCTGAAGTAACAAGTATTTCAAACAACCTTATCTGCAGTAGCAAAACAGCAAAAGGCTCAATATACTCCAACACTCAGGAGCCATCCCCACATGCAAAGAGAAAAGGAAGTACTTCTTTACCCAAAGGGTGATTAACATGTGGAATTCACTGCCACAGGAGGTGGCGGCGGCGGCTACAAGAATAGCCAGCTTTAAGAGGGGATTGGATAAAAATATGGAGCAGAGGTCCATCTGTGGCTATTAGCCACAATATATATGTGTGTGTGTGTGTATACACACAGACATATATTGGCCACTGTGTGACACAGAGTATTGAACTGGATGGGTCATTGGCCTAATCCAATGGCTTCTCTTATGTTCTTAAGTGCATACTAACTTTTCCAAACCATTAACTGAGAAAGGTTGAAGGAGTTGGGCATGCTTATATTTTCTTATACTGCGGGGTGACATGATAGAGGTTTACAAGATTATGCATGAGATGGAGAAAGTAGAGAAAGAAGTCTTTTTCTCCCTTTCTCACAATACAAGAACTCGTGGGCATTCAATGAAATTGCTGAGCAGTCAGGTTAGAACGGCTAAAAGGAAGTACTTCTTCACCCAAAGTGTGATTAACATGTGGAATTCACTGCCACAGGAGGTGGCGGCGGCTACAAGCATAGCCAGCTTCAAGAGGGGATTGGATAAAAATATGGAGCAGAGGTCCATCAGTGACTATTAGTCACTGTGTGAGTGTGTGTATATTGGCCACTGTGTGATACAGAGTGTTGGACTGGATGGACCACTGGCCTGATCCAACATGGCTTCTCTTATGTTCTTATGTTCATGTTTAATCTGGAGAGGAGAAAGCTGAGAGGTGATATGATCACCACCCTCAAGTACTTGAAGGGCAATCATATAGAGGATGGTGTGGAATTGTTTTCTGTGGTCCCAGAAGGTAGGACCAGAACCAATGGGTTGAAATTAAATCAAAAGTGTTTCTGGCTCAAAATTAGGAAGAATTTCCTGACAGTTAAAGCAGTTCCTCAGTGGAACAGGATTCCTCGGGGGGGGGGGGGGGGGGCTCTCCTTCCTTGGAAGTTTTTAAACAGAGGCTAGATGGCCATCTGACAACAATGAAAATCCTGTGAATTTAGGGGGAGGTATTTGTAAGTTTCCTGCATTGTGTAGGGGGTTGGACTAGATGACCCTGGAGGTCATGTTTCTATGATTATGGCATTGTTTTCTGCCTTTGTCATTCCATTTTTGCTCTGCTTATGGCAAATCCTATCGCATTGACTCGAGTCTCAGCAAAGAAATGTACCGGAAGTGCTGCAGCAATTTGCAAGAAAACACAAAGCAGAACTCTTTAAAAGGGACACACACACACAGAGTGCGTGAGAAGCAGAAGTGGCAGTCTAGTTCATGTTTGCCATTCTTTTTAGAAATCTGTCTGCTTAAGTATTTTTTTCCAGTAATTCTTAGCCTCAATTCAGAATCCTTCCCATGATGAACTTTATCTTTCAAGTCTGATTTTGGTGCTTGCATGACCCTTTTGGAATTGCTGGATCAGTAACAGGTTTATCTTCTGGGAATGTTTGGCTTTCCTTGACCATTTGGATGAGACTACTTTTTCTGGGCAAATCTAATTGCAGATCTTTCCTCTGTTCTGATGATTACATGATATTTTCCCCTCCTGATTTGTTTGGGAAGCATAAGCATGGGAAGCATGGGGCGGGGAGGGGGGAGCTACATCACTGCCACTTACTGCCATTTGTCTGTACAAAACTACACCAACCCAATTTTTCTCCCCACAGAGGAAATGATACAGGAACCACTTGGTTTTTCATCCACAAGAGGACACAATTTAGAGCAGACAAACAGTCTGAAGGAAAAGACCCATCCCCTTTTCATTTAAAAATACTTATTGGAGAAAAAATTATGCAGCAAATACCTTTAATGAATACAAATTGAAGAAATGATTTTTTCCCTATCCAAATCTCCATCTATGTAAAAATTTCACCCCACTACGGCAATTACATCATCCACTGTATTCCACAGGATGCCCTATATGTATGTCACGTGGGCATTAAGAGTATATAAGGGTGTTTTCAAGCATTTTGCAAACAATTTAACATATCATATGAAAAGAGCACAATTCACTCCAGAACAACAGGATCCTAGGAGCCAGCAAAGCTCCCACAGGAATGACAAGGACAAATCAGCTAGGCGAGAATATCATTACTTCCTACATGGCTTAACTTTCCAACAGAAAATTCTTGATGTCTCTCTAATGCATATTGGGCTCTGTCCACAATATTAACTATATGAACTGAAGAGTACAGCTCTCAAAATGCTTCACTGCTAGCAAACAAATGTGTACTTCCTCTTTCTGCTTTTAGAACTATAAATGAAAGAAAGAGGGAAACAGGTCAAATTTCAGTGACTGATCAAGTAAACCTCTTTTGCAGTTTTTAACTTTTCAAGGAAACTCTGCTTTATAAGCAAGGTTTGTGTTACCTGAAGTCTAAGTAACAAAAGCTGTAATTTTGGGCATATATAGGCTTACAACAAAGGCAGCTCAGTCTCATTGGCAAACCTGAGAATAACACTGGAAAGGATATGGGAATTTGTTATTAAATGAGAATGATCAAGATGAGAAGCATGTCTGCAAACATCTAATTTAACCATTGCTAATTTTGGTGAGCTTTACCATTTGAATATGGAAAATATTATGCACTGTTATATGCTGGCACTGCAGAGACCAAAGATGTCTAAAGAAGGAAAGCCTTAAATATTTTTACTCACAACCACTGCAGTAACCTTGACAATTCATATACAAATTAACGGCTGTCTTCTACAGTCTCCATTCAATTTTTCCTTCTTTCCATGCCAAGCAACACTCCTTAATTGCTCATACTGCTCACTCTCTTTCCATGTTTTATTTCCTTTTAAAATCCTCTCCTTAGCCATCCATGCCATTTCAACACTAAATAGAAGACCCAGCTGCATTGTTTCTCTTTACTTCCTTCCAGCTTTCCTTATCTCTTTCCCTTAAGCCACAGTCCTTCCAAAGTATCACATGCTCTCTAGAGTCTTCTACTGGCAAATCCTTCATAACCTAGTAATTCCCTATTTTCCATTACTAACTTTAACTTCATAACTACTAATTCATAGTTCTCCTATCTATATTATTTAACACTAAACATATACCATAGCATCAGCCAGTGATGCTCATATGTCATTGTCAAAAATTTCAAAATACTTTATCAGGCCCTAAAATTGGTACCAAACATGCAGTTTTCCAAAGAACTATACCATTACTAAGTTTGTGAGCACCATAAATATGGTAATCTTTTATAAACATATTATACAAGGTTTCTCTAAGGTTTCAGATTCCTGACAGAACAAATCAGTTCCATTATCTCCAATAAAACACCCTGAATCTTAGATTTCTTTTTCATAAAACTCTGGATGATGGAGGATTAGCAGAATGGTATTAGAAAAAATCTAAGAGCCCTGTGGTGCAGAGTGGTAAGCTGCACTATTGCAGTTCACGCTTTGCTCACAACCTGAGTTCAGGTAGCCAGCTCAAGGCTGACTCAGCCTTCCATCCTTCCAAGGTCAGTAAAATGAGTACCCAGGTTGTAGGGGGTAAAGTGTAGATGACTGAGGAAGCAATGGTAAACCACATCGTAAAAGGTCTGCCATGAAAATGTCATGATGCGACATCACCCCAGAGTCAGAAATGACTAGTGCTCGCACAGGGGACTACCTTTACCTTTATTAGGAAAGGTGCAGTGGCAACTTACAGGTTAGTGGATCCATATTAATGTCTTCATTTACTAGGGCTTCATTTACTAATGTCTTCATTTACTAGGGCTACACATTCAGATCTACCCAAGCTGAAAATATAACCAGAAAATACCTATTGGTATTTTCTGGGTATATTTTGGTTTCCCAAATGTATTCAGGTATTCTTGGGGAAACTGGAATGGGGGGGGGGGGGGGGGGTGAATCCTGAGACAATCCTACATACATTCAGGGATTTAAGGTAGATCTGAACATAGCAGAGAGGTATTAGCAGATTGCTTCTGCCTCTCAGTTGTTTGTCAGGCAGGCTTATGCAGTTCCTTTAAACTTTAAAGCAGTGGCCCCCAGCCTTTTGGGCACCAGGGACCAGTTTCATGGAAGACAATTTTTCCACAGACTGGTGGGGGAAGCGGCACTGTGGTTTTTGCCACCCCAGGCTGCCCCCCACCCATGCCACATCCCTGCCCCCCACAGGTGTCTTAAATGGGGGGGGGACTGGGGCTGTTTCTGCCACTCCCTCCCATTAAAAGACCCCTGCCGATCATCTGATCGGTGGAGGTCTATAAATGAGGGGTAGGCTAAGGTCACAGCAGTGCTGGGTGGATGAAAGAGCTGATGTGGCCTCGCTCCAAAGCTGCAAGGGGAGGCAACCTTGGAGCAACGCTGAGCCACTTCTTTAGTCTGGGGCTGCTCTACCTTGCTCTGCGGCCCGGTCACTAGCAGGCCACAGACCGGTACTGGTCCATGGCCTGGTGGTTGGGGACCCCTGCTTTAAAGGGACTGTGGAAGTCAGCCTGAAGATCAGCCAGGGTGGCAGGGAGCTCTACCTTCTCTTGCAGCCCAGTTTAAACAGAAGCCAGCCCAAGATGAGCTGGGCCAGTGGAGAGCTCATCACTCCCTGTGGGCTCAGCTCTGCACTACCTTCTTCAGCTGCCCAGATTAAACTGGACAGCTGGAGAGGGCGGCTCTCTCTCCACTGCCTGTAGATCCTGGACCCAACTTCTCCTACAGCCCAGTTTAAACTGCGCTGCAGGATAAACCATTTTATCCAGTATTTTTTTTCTTGGGTCTACTGAACCTGGGGTGGGGTGGGGTGGGTATCAGGATTTCTGAAAAATCCCAGATCCAAATCCTAGGCTGGTATTGGGATCAAGGTGTGTTTGTTTGTTTGTGTTTTGAAATACTTAAATTTTTTCAGGTGCAGTAGACCTCCCCCCCCCCAAGAAAAAAACAGATTAAAAAAATACTGCACATCCCTATATTTCACCCAACCTAAACCCATGAACTTCTTCACAAAAATAATAGAGTAGACATAAGCAATCTCATTTTAACTGTCATAAAGTCATGGTCATGGCTAACCTTCACTCCCATTGGCTGAGCCATGTGTCTCCATGAAGAGCAACTCCATGTGGCTCCTGAGCCACAGTTTGGCCAGATGAGGTCAGGTAAGTCAGGAAGCAGGGTCTGCCAGACCCAGTTTCTTGCTATGGAAACTAACTGGGTGACTTCACAGTCACAGACTTTCAGGCTAACCTACCTCACGTGGTTCTTGTGCAGATCAAAAGGGGGAGCGGAGAATGATGTAAGCTGCTTTGGTCCCCATTGCGGAGAAAGATTGTGGTAGAGGCTACGTGGAGAGGGGAGGAGATGGAAAGCTGAAGTCAGATCAAGGTAAGTTGATGGTTAGCTGGGAAGGAGATAATGTTGCCAACTCCACGTTGGTAAATTCCTGGAGAATTGAGGGGTGGAGCTTGAAGAGGGTGGGATCTCAGGTACAATGCCATAGTCTCCACCCTCCAAGCCAGCAATTTCCTCCTGGGGAACCACTGTTGCCAATCTCCAGGTGATGGCTGGAGATCACTCAGAATTACTACTGCTCTCCAGATGGCAGAAATCATTTTTCATGGAGAAAATGGCTGCTTTGCAGGGCAGACTCTCTGTCACTGTACCCTGCTGAGGTTGCTTCCCTCCTGCTTTGGTCCACACTGTGGAGAAAGATTGTCCTTTTCCTAAGTAGAAACTGCAGGGAGGGGGAGGAGATGGAAAGCTGAATTCCCCTACAGAAAAGTCACCTTGAGGCATATACTCTATGGTATACTATAACACAACCAGGCCAGGCCAAAAAACCTCAGATCATGCCAAAAGCACACGCTGATATTAAACACCAAATGGCCAAATACAACAGGACAAGGTGGCAACAACACGCTGCATATGGAAGGAATGCTGAACTTCAGCATCTGCATGATTGTCATCAAGCTATGATGCCACAGCAAATTGACGGAGCACTCACCCAAAGCCTCTTTCTAAAGCCCACTGTATTTATTTCCACAACAGGCCTTATTCCTAATGTTTATGTATTTTTATATTATCAGTACTAATTACTTTTTCTGAACACAAACCAACCAATACTGATCTCTTTTATGAGGTATACACAGGGATTTTTTTTGTAGCAGGAACTCCTTTGCATATTAGGCCACACACACCTGATGTAGCCAATCCTCCAAGAGCTCACAGTAGGCCTTGTACTAAGAGCCCTGTAAGCTCTTAGAGGACTGGCTACATCAAGGGTGTGTGGCCTAATATGCAAACGAGTTCCTACTGCAAAAAAGTTTACATAATAAACTCCTGACTTTGATTTAATGCTTAGGACTATCTGTAAACAAAAAATAAAAAATAAATGTTCCAAATACAGGCCCTAATTCTCCAGTGTAATCTAACTGTAAACGAACAGCATTACAAGTTGTTTCACCCAACATATGTTCAGCAGCTGCTCACACTGATAAAAGGGCTAATCCTACCAAAGTAATTCCTCAAGTTCTTTCAAGAAGCGTATTAAAAGTTATGGACAACAAAAACTAGCAATCTTATCAAAACAAATATTAAGTGCTACAGGTCTTTCAGAATAATTACAGAACTATGCTCAGTTTTCCCTTGTTGGAACCATGCTAAATAGCAAAAGCTAGTTCATAATGAACCGTTTATATATTCCATTGATTCCACTTACCTGTGGACATAATGTAGCTGATGCACAGAATCAATTGCTATCACCATTTCAGCCAAATAAAAGCGAGCCATCTCTTCAGGTAACCGGTCCTCAAATTTACTGAGCAAGGTAAGTAGATCACCACCAACGTAGTAATCCATAACCAGGTACTAGGAAAAGAATTTTTTTACAAATTTAATTTAGGCAGAAATGCAACAGATACTACACACTAGACACAATATTACTGCTTCAGTAGTGGAACTGGTACATTCTCATCATAAAAAGCAGGGATCATAGGTGCAATATTGACAGAGCAAGACTGTCTATTTCTGCAGGAGTCTATTTCTACAGCACTGAGATATTTTGTTCTCTCACCATCCTCCCTCCCACTTCCACTAGCTACAAGGTAGGACACTGGAATATAAAATTATTCCCACACCCAGCCCAATGATGTCAGAAATTCATGGTTGAGATTAGGCAAAATAAATTGATGCTCAGTTTAAAAAGCAAATAGGAGAAAGCCATTTCATATATTTTTAAACGTTTATATAAACTAGGCTAAGTTTATATCACTACATCTTGAGGAAATGAGTTTCACAAAATAATCACATTCTGAGTGAACAAGTACTTTCTTTTGACTAACCTGCATCTCAGTATTTGATGCAGTTGGATTTTGGTGAACTAGCAAACCATGAAAGAGCATGCACATCCATTTGACACTACAAGTTAAGAAATGAATGGACTTCAAAAGATTCATTAAACACTTACTAAATAGTTTTCATCCTGAAAGGCATAGTGCAATGTTGTAATCCACTGGTTATCTCCATTTACTAATACATCCCTCTCTTCTCGAAAACAAGCTGTCTGAAGGGTCAAAAATAATATTTTAGGTACAATTTAATTCTGTAAAAATGTATTTATTTAAACAGACTGACTTTTTAATTGATGAGAACCTTTTAAGAAGCTTATGTAATTTAATTTAACTGTGATGTTCAGTATATAGTGAGCTGAATTTCTACTTCCTAAAATATCAAGACAAAGATATTCTCCTTTCAAAGCTTTGGAAACAGTGTTGTAATACCATATTGAAAGTATGGGCTTCATGACCCAGTTCGGATACTTGGATCTTTCCTCCCTCCTTTCTGAGGGCTGCGGCTTCCTGATGTCAGCAGAATGGAAGTGGGAGGGAGGAGAGATCTTTTAAAAGTCATTTAAAGGGAATGTTCCCTTTAAATGACTTTTGCTAGCAGATGTCACACAGGAGTGGAGTCCAAGCGGCAAATTCACCTGAAAGTGGCAAATTCACCCAGTTTTAAATGGCCTTTGCAAGGTTTCCCAGTTCACTCACTGAGTCACGCCACCAACACAGCAAGTGAACTGAGATTTCTCAGATTTAAATGTGCCAGCATGTCTGCCGACACTGGCGCCACTGTGTCTGCCAACACAAACCACCCAGGAGCTTTGTGGGAGGTTTGTGGGAGTGGGATGGAATGAACTGAGGTTCATGAACCACAAACCATGCCTGGTTCGTGACAAATTTTGGTTCATAATTCAGTTCATGCCATCCCTACTGGCAACCCTACAGGGCTCCTAAGATCCAGGCTAGTACACTCTACTGTAGTGCGATTGTCTGCATAGGGTACCCAGATATTCACCTGCCCACTCTCCAACATTTCCTTTCTTTTCTGTGTTTAGGGACCCAAGACCAAGCTTTACTGGTTCTTTCAGAAAAACTATTTACTGGAATTTATATCATACTTTAAGGATAATTATGGTACAATAAAACAAAGTGAGCCTCTGCCCTCTCTGTACAGCTGCCTGTCTTTTTATAACTGAATGGAGTTCATCATGCTTTGGAAGAACTGTCTTGGACCAAGTAAAATTTTATATGCAGTTATGTTATTACTCTGTGTGCGTGTGTGTGTGTATAAATACACAGAGTGCATACACATATCCAAACACTATACATGATACAATTTAGTCTTAACAGTTTATTACAAATCATGTCATGATTTGCAATGCTTCTTGAATCACTATATAGTCATAATTAAAAATTGTGTTTATTCTGGTAAAGTAAAAAACTGTGGTTTAATATAAAGAAAAGCCGAAAATAACAATTTTTAAAAATGTCTTTTTGTCAGAGTTGGTTTGAATTTTTCCCCCATTACCAAAAATTATTAATAGCTCCTTAACTATTTTCATGATGCGGGTTAAGCTAGTTTCCTCACCAGTGTTGCTTGGTTGATCAAAGTCCAGCAATGATATATAAATTTTTCACTGCTATTTAGCTCCTGGGCCATTCTGTGTGTATAAAGTGCCATCAAGACACAGGCTTTCAAAACAAGTGAGACTCAGAGGTGGTTTGCCACTGCCTTCCTCTGCAGAATCTTCCTTGAAGGACACCCTTTGAAGTACTGACCTTGTTTTGCTTCCAAGATTAAGAACCTAAGAGAAGCCATGTTGGATCAGACCAATGGCCCGTCCAGTCCAACACTCTGTGTCACACAGTGGCAAAAGACAGTGGGGCCAGAACACTAGAAGCCCTCCCACTGTGCCCCCCAAGCACCCAGAATACAGAGCATCACTGCCCCAGACAGAAAGTTCCAACAATACGCTAATAGCCACTGATGGACCTCTGCTCTGTATGCTTATCCAATCCCCTCTTGAAGCTGGCTATGCTTGTAGCTGCCACCCCCTCCTGTGGCAGTGAATTCCCCATGTTAATCACCCTTTGGGTGAAGAAGTACTTCCTTTTATCCGTTCTAACCTGACTGCTAAGCAATTTCATTGAATGCCCACGAGTTCTTGTATTGTGAGAATGGGAGAAAAGGACTTCTTTCTCTACTTTCTCCATTCCATGCATTATCTTGTAAACCTCTATCATGTCACCCTGCAGTTGACATTTCTCCAAGCTAAAGAGCCCCAAGCTTTTAACCTTTCTTCATAGGAAAAGTGTTCCAAACCAACTGCTCAGAAATTTCATTGAGTGCCCACAAGTTCTTGTATTGTGAGAAAGGGAGAAAGTACTTTTTTCTCTACCTTCTCTGTTCTTTTTTTCTGTTCTCTATGATGTCACCCCTAGGTCAACGTTTCTCCAAGCTAAACAGCCCCAAACGGTTTAACCTTTCTTCATAGGGAAAGTGTTCCAAACCTTTAATCATTCTAGTTGCCCTTTTCTGCACTTTTTCCAATGCTATAATATCCTTTTTGAGGTGCGGCGACCAGAATTGCACACAGTATTCCAAATGAGACCGCACCATCGATTTATACAGGGGCATTATGATCCTGGCTGATTTGTTTTCAATTCCCTTCCTAATAATTCTCAGCACGGCGTTGGCCTTTTTTATTGCAACCACACACTGTCTTGACATTTTCAGTGAATTATCTACCATGACTCCAAGATCTCTCTCTTGGTCATTCTCTGCCAGTTCACAACCCATCAACTTGTATTTGTAGCTGGGATTCTTGGCCCCAATGTGCATTACTTTGCACTTGGCACATTGAACCTCATCTTCCACATTGACGCCCACTTACCCAGCCTCAACAGATCCCTTTGGAATGCCTCACAATCCTCTCTGGTTCTCACCACCCTGAACAATTTAGTGTCATCTGCAAACTTAGTCACTTCATTGCATACTCCCTACTCCAAATCATTAATGAACAAGTTAAAAAGCATTGGGCTGTACCATGCTTCCTTCTCTCCCTTGGGCCCTCAGAACAGTCAAATTACTGTTGTAACCAGAGGAGCAATGCTCAGTGGCAAAGTACGTACTTTACTGGTAGAATAAAGTACGTACTTTAACTTTACTTTCCTTTCTCAAGGAAAAGAATCTCAAGTATGGGAACTTGGAAAGGACTCATGCTTAAGCCAATGGACAGCTGCTGATAGTCAGAATAGATAATTCTGGGCTACAAAGAACAATTCTCAAATGAAAATATGAAAGCACCCTGCTGCGTTAGGTATTATGTCCCAATAGTTTATTGCATGTAGCAGCTATATTTTTTTATTATTAATCAACTGTTTATAATTGACACGAAGTATCTTGAATATACATATATTTCTTGATTCAAGTCTTACCTCAGCCCTTTTCAGCATCTCCCATTTATTTAGTATTTTCATGGCAAATACTTTATCTGTATTTTTCAACTTGACTACTGCAACCTGTAACACATAAAATTAGATGTTTAAAAATATTCTTTGTATTTCAAGAAGTTTCTAGCACAGTTCATTATCATTGTTTCCACAGAAAGATGGTTCAGTAACTTCAAAATTTACATCTGAGAAAATAGACCCAAAGAATTTCAGATTTTATGAACTTTGTAGCACAAAATATTTATTGACACAAGCACATATGGAATTGTTTTAAAAGGCATATTGGGATTTCATTAGAATCCATAAATCTGTAAATTTGGTATTTTAGCTAGTTGTAATCACAAAAAGGGCAGACACTCCCATCACTGCCAAGGCTTCCAGAGCCTGATTCTTTAAGTAACATTATTGTTTACTAAAACCCCTTATTTATCATAGGGTAAATTGCATGAAATACACTCCATGAGAATTGAAACGTCTCTTATTCTTTTATCCTTATTACATCTGCCTGCTGCCTTCTTCACATCTAGGGAATCTCTACAGGATGATAAAGGAAAGGATTGTTTTGTTTTGGTCCTCAGAAAGATTTTTTGTTGTTTTCTACCAAAATACATATTGAGAAACAGCAGAAAAGCCATACTGAGGAGTGCTACTACTATTGGGACCAAAAGAGTACTATCCCAGCTCCATGATTATCCACTAAATAATTATTTCTAATTTAAATTCTGTAAAAACAAACTACTAAGTTAGTTAGTCTAAGTTTTCAGAAGCAGTGTTTCTGGTTACTGTAAAAACAGTGTAACCCTGCACTTAATCTCTCTTCCAGTTTCAAAATGGAGCCCCAGGGACCACTCTCATGATTTATTTTTTATTTTATTTTATTGGATTTTATTGAAGCAGGCTCAGGGAGGCTTACAACAATAAAAACATTTACAAATATTAAATATTCTAGGCTTCAAGTGCTATGGTCGCATATAGAGGCTAAGCCTTAGAGCAGGGGTGTCAAACTCATTTCTTATAAGGGCCAGACCATACATAAATGGGACTTTATTGGGCTGGGCCATGTTTGTCATAAAATGTAATGCAGAGCTAAAATGACGCAAACACAATTAGATACAGAGCAGGACTGGGCTGATGTCCTTATACTGCCTGAAGTGGGGAGCAAACCCTTTCCCCAGCCTACTCTCATGGTCAATTCCCTGAGTCAGCCAAGGACCCAGGAGAAAACATTAAATGGGTGGGTATTGCAAGCTTCTCTTCCCCCAGGTCTACTCAGAGTGGCAGTGGCTCTCCAGGGATTCAGGTTGAAGTCTTCCTAATTATAAGCCACAGCCTTGTCCTTTTAACTGGAGGTGCCAGAGATAGAATTTGGGACTCTGCATGCCAAGCATAGGCTCTTCAACTGAGCCATGACCTGGATAGCCCAGGCAAAATCATAATGCTAATTAAACAAACACTACCTCAAGAAGAATGGAGGGATAGGGATTATTGATAACCCAGAATTCTAGAAGAACCATCCAGCTCTTGCCTTTAGCTCAATGAACACAAGAGAAAAGCCTCCACCAGGAAGCAGAATGTTTGCAACCAAGCCCCCTTTCCCCTCAGCCAGCAAACTTTAGCAGATCTACATTGGCACAGGAGACGCCAGCAAAGATAAGGGAAGTTCAGCAGCCCCATCCTCTGCTCTCTACACTCACAGGCCGCTAAAAAAGGGTGAGGAAAGGCAGGGGTGGGGTGGGGGGAGAGAAGAAAGCTGTGGAACAAATTAAAGCAGTGGTGTCAAACATGCAGCCCAGGGGCTGAATTAGACCCTCTGAGGGCTCCTATGAGACCCCTGAGGGAGTGGCTATCATCTGCAACAATCTTCAATCTATCCTTCTGCATAACAGCTTGCTTTGCAAAGTTTGCTTAATCACACAGGAGCTACAGAGAAATGTCTCTATTTTCTCTATTGGCTGAGGCTCTTCTCTTGGGAAGGAAGGGGGAGAAGCAGAGCTTGCTTTGCCAGGTTCTCTCAATTGCACAGCAGAGTTCCTGAGCCAAGCCTCTCTTCCTTCTGTTGGCTGAGGCTCCCCCCCCCCCCGTCCCCTAGGGAAGGAAGGAAAGAGCCAGAGCTTCCTTTGCCCAGCTCACTGGATCCCATGGGAGAGATACAAAGAAAGCACCTTTAAGACCAACCTTTAAGAGTGCTAATGTTTTGAGCAAGTTTTAAGTTTTTTAAAAAACTTGTTTGTGTCCTTTATAAAATTTATATCTCTGCCACCTAATCTTACATAGTCGCCCTGAGCCCACTAGGGAAGGGCGGAATAGAAATATGATAAAATAAAATAGGTACACACATGGCCCAGCTCAACAAGGTCTCATTTATGCCAGATCTGGCCCTCATAACAAATGAGTTTGACACTGCTGGATTAAAGCCCCAGGCAGGCTGGTTCTGTTATGTGAAATGTATGTGTGACACCCTTGCCTTAGAGCTCCTGCTCCCATCAAACTCTCAATATCCCGCTCAATCCTTTGCATATTTTTATGCAGGGCTTTTTTTCTGGGGAAATGTGGTGGAACAGAGTTCTGGAACCTCATCATGGAAACAAAATTCTCAACAAATATTTAAAAGTTCATGAGGGCATCTCTGTGTTTTTCCCTTCATTTCCCTCTTGAGAGTTCAACACCTTTTTCCAGAAAAAAAAAGCCCTGGTTTTATGATTTCATCAGTTTAAAGCATTTGTGCTTATGACATATCAAACAATTGAAACATTTTCATTGCTCACACGTAGCGATGGACAGACCTCCTTACAGTCCAATGTGGCCAAGTTCACCAAGCTCATTTCTTAGGTGGTCACGAAAAACAAACAAACAGAATATTTATGGGAGTCCCCTTCTGGTTCATTATGTTGGCATATAAACACTGATAGTACCTGATGCAAACGTATTATTGTATTGCTGCTTTAGGATGATGTATATGGGATTTTCTTTAATGGCAGACCTCATTACTGGTTTCATGCCCTTCTCTTCTGAAAAGTAAACCTCACTGTGTTGCTTAAGACACAATCTGAGGCTTGGTGAAGGTATTAAAACTTACCTTAGAATGCCTACAGCATATTACTCTCTTTAAAACAACAATACATTTGGATTATGCAGCTGCATGTTAAGACACTATGTGCTTATTTAGTATAGCCAAGGCTTTTTTTGTAGCAGGAACTCCTTTGTATATTAGGCCACACACCCCTGATGTAGCTAATCCTCCTGGAGTTTACAGTGGGCCCTGTACTAAGAGCCCTGTAAGCTCCACGAGGACTGGCTACATCAGGGGTGTGCGGCCAAATATGCAAAGGAGTTCCTGCTACAAAAAAAGCTTAGTATAGCACATACTTTTTCAAACAGTTCATTGTTATATCACTCGAAAGGCACTACATTTAAGTCTTTGTGCCTGACTTCATGTCCATGCTTTGCACACAGTAATGCAACAATTGCAGAAGTGAGTGAAAAATTATCACCATTGCTGTAGTGATTCAGTATTAAACAATAACCTCAGATGAGTGATACAATTAACTGCTTGACCAGTTCATGTCCTGTTCTTTAAAACAATCAGCAAACAGGTAACGGAATACTACTAGGGAAAGGGGAACTAGCAGTAATTCTACCTGGTTTGAAGTAGCGCCATCTATGAAACTGAAACAAGATCCTGTGCTGCATCCCACACTGCTGGTCAGTCAGCACTTAGCCTGCCTGCATGTATGTCTGTGAGCTCATTATCTTCCAAGGTCTCTAACAAGCTCACTGTTCGGTTTCATTTTGTCTGCTTCATTTTACCCATTTATACAAGGTAGACTGGATGGATTTCCAAAGGTGCCCCGAACAGTCACTTTTCACATATCACATATAATGCAGTTACAATTCCATACTTGCAGGCAGTTACATTAAAATGTACAGGATTGCTTCCTTTGGTTTTAGTTGACAGCACCGTGGAGGAACTGAGTATAGAGGCATGTCTCCATTGTCTTGAAAAGGAGTCTTGACACTATAGAAGCAACACCAGACACACAGGGCGTTTTCGCACTCACCTTCAGCCGGCGCGACCCCCCTCTCCACTGCGCAGGATCTGCGCGGATTTCGCACTAAATGCCGCGGAGCAGCCGGAAGAGCCGGAAAGTCCCGGCGCTTTTGCTGCGCAAACGGAAACTGCTTTTTGGCGGTTTACGTTTGCACCGCAAAAGCGTCGGGACTTTCCGGCTCTTCCGGCTGCTCCGCGGCGTTTAGTGCAAAATCCGCGCAGATCCTGCGCGGTGAAGAGGGGGGGTCGCGCCGGCTGAAGGTGAGTGCGAAAACGCCCACAGTAATCAAGAACATGCAGATTTGTTTATTGTGTAGATACTGAACGTATTTTGCTTGTGAGCAATTTTTTAACATAATTATGCTGTTTTTTAAGTTGCAACTTCTCTTGACCAGATTTTACCAAACATTGTGAGCACTGTGGATGAAGCCTGAGTTGTACTCAGGGTCAAGGTGCCTGCATGCAATTTACCTAGGATAAGGCTAGTCCAACTTTTTGTCTGATTCTCTGGAATATTAACATGCGTGCATTAACTTAGGCACATGTATTTTTATTTCTACACTTCACCTTTCAACAATATGCCTGTAGTAATATACTTCTCTGCCTATGTAGCTTAGGCATCATTCTACTGTGCTGCTATTTGTTGTCTGATATATCAGGAGATCTTCTTTCTTTGAGTCACTGACTAGCCTTTGAAACATTTGCTACACCTCTCCATGTAGCAAGATATAAGTGAAGGGCAACATGACCTATGCTGTGAAGGGAAGGGGGTCACTCTGATGCTAAATTAATACAAGTTTATTTGATGGAATGGGTAACCAGACTCCAGCAGCATTAAAAGGAGCAGAATGGCAGTCTTAGGATGATGTATGACTTAGTAAAACCAGAGCCAGGCCACAAAAGCATCCACTGAGCTATAACCATTTCCCTGATGAAGACCTCCACTAGCTTGAGGTACCTGAAGATTAGTCAAATGGTCCTGATTTCAACTTGGTGGGATGTGGCCAGCAAGCCCTGTTCCATAACTGAATATTGGTCTGCGGCAGGCAGAGAAGATCAGGCCCCTCAGCTGTCATTAGTTCACATGAACTGGGGGAGGCTCCACACCACAATCCCAGAAACAGATGAACCCAGCCATGTGCTCGTTTGTCTAGCTTTTAATCTCTGTCCGGTCCCAGTAGGAAGGGTATGACAAATACCTCAAACAAAACAGAGTGGGGAATGCTCTGCAGAGTGTAAGTTAACTTGAGCTAGCATTGTTTTTCTGTTTGTTTTCTTTGCCTTTTCTGTACATTATTTCCTATCTCACCTTCCTGCTTAAATCATATTTATAGCAGAAAAGAGCTTGTTTAGCAACCAAATAGTTTGATTACTGGGAAAAAGGAACTGCCTTCTTCTAGCCAAAGTGATGCTGATAAACATATCAAACACCCAGAAGGCTATGAAATCCTACTACTAAATGCTGGGTTAGTCACAGGGAAAAAAACAGCAGCTATCCAGGACTTAACCCAGGATGAGAGGGCAGACCTATCATGTATCTTTGAGACTTGGCATGGAGAGCCCTTAACTTCTCCCAATTGTGCCCTCTGGGGTACTCAGTGATGCATCAGCATTGATCTAATTAATGCTTAGGGAGGCAGTATTGCATCTATCCCCCTAGCATGGTGGGCCATCCAGGACACTACTGGTTTTGAGGCTGTGTACCTGATATTGGGACTGAGAGACATGATTGGGATTCTGTTGGCGCATACTGCCTAACAGTCTGAGCTGGCAAAGATGGACTTGGGGTTAGTGTTGAGGATCCCTAGCTAGTTATCCTGGGGAACTTCAGTAGTCATGCCAACTGTGTCTTATCAGAAGCAGCTCCTTGACAGCCATGGTCCTGTCTCAAATAATAACTTATTCTACATATTGTGCAGGTCACACTCTATCTGGTGTTTTGATTTGGGGGGAGGAATGCAATCTGAGGGTAGAGAAACTGATGATAGTTTCTTTGTCATGGACAAATCACTATTTGCTTGGTTTAGACTTAAAAGGATACCAAGATTCTGGAGGGGTCTACAGGCAGATATTATAACTGCTTTGCCAACAATTATTTTGCTTAATACTTTGCAGATAAAGGCCCTTTCAGCACTCACAACATACTGCAGAGTATCCAGGCAGTCACACCTTTAAACTTGTCTTCAGATTTCTGTGCAATTGCCCCATCACAGCTGTGTAGTGTCCAGCAAGCACTTTCTATTTAAATCCTCATAGTAGTTAATGGTTTGTGCATGCCTTTTACCATTAGTATGCTGAATGATAGGGTACAGAAAGGAATCCAGGTAAACTGAGAAAATACACCATTGACACTGATCAGACTTGTTCCAAAATTCACAAGGAGTTGAGAAGCCCCATTTTCCATATTGCTGAGCACTAGGGAAGAGAGTGGCTCTGCTGTGCATGTGTGTGTGTGTGTTGAATGTCTTTGCCTTTGGAGAGGGGAAAGAGCTGCTTGATTGTCAGTAACTTCCAATTATCAGAAAGAGTCCCCCTTCCTACACGCATAGCTAGCTTCTCCTCATTTGGTCTTCCACCTCCTCCTCCTTCCTAAGCAGCCTGCTTGTTCTCTCCTTCAGTCTTCCCTCATCTGAGAATCAGAGGCACAGAAGCCAGGCTAAAGATTTCCCCTTTAAGGTTCAGAGGATGGGTTTGGCCTGGTTTATGATGAGTGCTTGTGGGGGGGGGGGGGGGCTGGCACATTCTTACCCCTTTCCCCAGGGTAGCAGGAGAAGACGGGCTCCCTGGTGGGCTCTGTTGAACTGTTCAGTTGAAACCAGGCTGCCCAGCAAAGCCCCAGCCTGCACACAAACACACAGATCACCACCTCAGCCTTTCCCTATGAATAATTTTTTTAACCCAGAGAATCTAGTTCAGCAAAAAAACTGATTTCACTGAATTAATCCTGCTTGTAAGCAAAACCCCTTGGAATAAGTAAGCACTGATGAAGGGAGAAGATGGCAGAAGGTGCAGAGACCTGAATGTTTGCAGGGAGTGGCTTCTGAGGGGAAGGGGAAGGGTGGAGGGAAATCAGAGGAAAACTGTATGCTTTTGAATTACCATTAGCTTGGAAGAGGAGCAAGGAGGAAAATAGTCATAAAACCACTTTCAAAAAAGGTGGATGGTCCCAGAGTGGATGATCCCAGAGTGCTGACTTGTCCAGTTGTGTTCGATACCTTTCAGTTTGTTCAATATGAGGATTTGTACAAGATTCTTGGAAGTTTGAGACCTACCACCTGCTTATAAAACCCTTGCCCCTACTGGCTGCTTAAATCTGCCAAGGCTAGTGAACTAGGTCTGGGAGACTGCAAATGCCTCCTGAAGAAAGAAGGTGGTTGTCCTTGACTTGAAGCAATCAGTGATGCATCCACTCCTAAAGAAATCTGCTCTGGACAGACAAGAGCAGAAATAACTATCCCCATCTCAAATGATCACCCATTCTTGAGCAAGGTGATTAAACAAGTGGTAGCTGGGTAACTTGAGGGATTCCTGAATGAAGCAAATTATATAGGTCCATTACAAACTGCTTTCAAGCCTGGTTATGGGACTGAAACAGTCTTGGTCGTCCTGGTGAATGACTTTTGCTGGGAGATGGACAAGGGGAATATGACCGTCTTAATTCTCTTGGATCTCTCAGCAGTTTTTGACATAATTTATTATGGTATCTGTCTGAACTGTGTTTTGGGGTTGGGACTGGGAGACATCATTTGGTAGTGGTTCTCTCAAAGGTACATTTCAGAGTGTGGTGCTGGGGGACTGCTGTTTGTCCCCTTTGACTTCTGGTCTATGAGGTTCCACAAAGGTCCATCTTGTCCCCCATGTGTTTTAAAATCTATATGAAGCTGCAGGGAGATCCCCATTTCAAGCATATCCGAGGGAGGCTGTGGAAACTGTGAACAGGGGTCTGGAGACAGTTTTGAGATGGAAGAAGCAAACAAGCTGAAATTTAATCCCAACAAAATGGAGGTGCTACTGGTGGGAGAAAGATCTCCTGTTCTGGAAGAGGCTGCACTCCCTCTAAAGGAGCAGATTCATATCTTGTAGGTGCTGCTGGACCTGAGCTCTTGTTGCGACTGTTCCTGGACAGGAAGTACCTCACCACTGTGAAGCGTGCCCTGGTTACATCTAGATAGATTTCTGCAATGTACTATACATGGTCTTTGAAGACCATTCAGAAACTACACTTGGTACAGATCACTGTGGCCTGAATGCTGACTGGAGTGGGTCGTAGGTATGGTATCACTACAGTTTTGTCCATCTAAACCCAATTTACTTCTGAGCCCAATTAAAGAGCATCGTATTGATCTTTAAAGCCTTATATGGTTTGGGTCAGCATACCTAAAGGACCACCTGTTCCCATATGAACCTACCCAACCAGTCATCTCCAGAGGCCCTGTTTCAGGTGTTCTGCCATCTGAGGCTTCATGGATAATTACCTAAAAAAGGGCGTTTTCACTCCCTCCCAATGGAGATTTGTCTGTCTTCCTCTATAGCTGCCAGCTAGTGAAGATTGTTTTGGTTGGAATTACCTCACTAAATCCTATAAGTCCTCCTCCTTGTCTGTTTGTGTTTTATGTGTCTATATTGTTATGCTTTTACATTAAGTTTGACTTAATTGTTTAAAATAATAAAAATTATTTAAGTGTTTTTAAATGTCTAAAATGTTTTAATGTTCACCACCCTGGGGACCCTGGATTGGGTGGGAAAGAGGCACAAAAGTCAGGAAGGGGGAAGCTTGTCATCTTCTCACAAACACACATATGCCTAGCCTTGGTGGACCCTGGACCATCTCTTTGAGTTGTTATACTAGGAAAATTCCCCTTACTAGGTGCCACATCCAGCTCTGTATTTTGTTGTCTAGAGACAATTTGATGTTGTCATCCTGTCAGTACTCTGTAGCTGTGGCCAAATGGTTAAAGATGAACAAACTGAAATTTAATGCTGACTGGAGTGGATTCTGCAAAATATGACAAAAATATTAAATCAGATCTGAAGTCTTACAGTAGCTGGTCATGCAGGAAAATCCTACATGCTGCAGACCCAGTAAGAGAATATTAAATAGTTATACATTTTGAGGGTCACACAACTTATTCCATACTATCTTCGAATGCAAAGAAAACAAAGTTTCCATCTTCATTACACACCACAGAGACTGGTGTTCTCTTTATCCTGTGGGCAATTTAATTCTAACCCTTGCACTCTCTCCAGACTCCAACCATCTCCAACCTCCAGTCTGGCTGCAAGCCAATTTTGAAAAAAGGAAATAACACTACAGAAGACTACAGTTTTATTAAAGTATAAACATATAAGGGTCTTCATGAGCTCCAGCAACTCGGCCATGGTGAATTGATCTTTATAAGTGAAAAGCAGGAACTACAACACCAAAAATTGGATGGAATAATTATTAGTTCCCAGAACTGAAATGGTATAATAACCAGGGCTGGCCTCTTTCACAATCTTACACTTGTAAAAATAAAATAGAATCCAGGAATATATTAGAGTGAGGGGACAGCAGACAAAGCTGTTTAGTTTCGTTGCTGTTCCAAATATTTTTATGTCTCTCACCAGCAAAAGTCATGCTTAATGCATTTCTCATCTATTTACATCTGGTACAAATTTCCCAGAACTCGGTGTTTTTAAGGAATTTACCACTGGCAAAAATCTATTTTTTACCCCAAATAGCCAAAGCATTCACTAAAAGTCACCAGAGGTTACACAGCACTTTTATTAGCTCTCTGCTGAAGTAAAAATAGACTACTTACATATCATGAACCATGGAGAAATTAATATTTCACATGACAAATAAGCAGATGTTACACTGTTTTGCACAAATTAATTTTCACACTATATGTTATGCCACAGCTAATATGACATAAGCTGTAAATGAATTTAGAATATATTTACTCAGTGGCACATGTTTTCTTCCCCAGAACAGGTCTATAATAGAAAGGAAGCATCATATTCTATTACTAAGGTAAAACAAGACAAGATATGGAAATCCTCAACTGGATTTCCCAACTTAAAAAAAAAAAGATTTAAAGAATAGTTGCCAGTTGCCTCAGTCTGATGTCTTGGCATTTTAAACCCTTTCCCTTCTGCACTGGTTTCCTTGTACAAATTAGAAACCAGCTAGTAGGAAAAACAGACAGGTTCCGGCATTGTATCTGTCTTTTTTTTTCCTTTGGATTTTAAATAGCAGCTTTCTATCAGAAAAAATGTAGGGGAAAGAGGTAATCCTTCCCACCATTACCTATCAAATTACGTATCATACTGACAGGAAGCTTGCTGCATGAAGCAAGACTCTTGTTAATCTTTCTTCAAGCACAATTAACTTACAAGTAGGTGCCCCTCAGAACAAAAACTTCACTAAGGCCAAATGAATAATCTGGGACTGTTAGACAAAACAGCATTACAGAAGCTAAGAAAAAGTGGTCTTGATCAGCAATCTTTGTTTAAAAAGAACACTACTTTTTACAATTATTTTCATATAACTGTATATATAATGGCCCAGTTCATTCCTTCCTGGACTTACCACTTCTTGAACAAGAATGCATTATAATTGGCTTCTGTATTAAAATATATTATTTTGCAACTCAATAAAACTGCTTTTTTAATCACATAATTATATAATTTCCTAAATGCAAACTTTTGGTCCAATCAGCCAGAAACTTCTAGAAGCAAGATTGGAAATTAACTTGGGGAAGCAAAGTTACTCCAGAAGATAGAAGCTACGGTAAATGTTATTCATTTGACAGAATCATACATATTTATACCTTACCACAGTAATAAATACACATGATCTATTGTATCATGTTTCAACTCTGGGCTGATACATTCAATTTCTTTCTCATAGTTAAGATTAAGAAACCTTTAATTCAATGAATTCGATGCAGGATCTTGAACTACAAAGTGTACAAAAATGATTTTAGATTATTTACAAAAATTTTTTGAAAAAAGTTGTTAAGCATATTGCAGTTAGAAGTGTATCTTTTCCACACTTTTCTCTAATGAGAAGATTTTTATTTCAATGTGTTTAGTATCATAAAACCATCAACAACACAAATTCTTTTGTGCACTTTTTATTTTCAAGTAAGTAGTTGAGGTGTACTTTCTGCAGGCTGCCTGCTTGTTGCCTGAAGAAGTAAATTCCTGCTAAAATAACCACTGCTAGTAAGCATTTCTGTTTTGGAAGGAATACTTCAGACTGGGCTCAGGTATAAAAAAAAGTAAATTGTGTTTCCTATGAACAAGTGGCATTCCCTTTCTTTTTATTGCTGAAGAACTTAGATTTCAGCCCTGAAATGAAAAGAGAAGGGGAAACAAAACTGTATACCATCACACTCCCAATCTCAGTATTTCAGCAGTATTATATTTAACTGTACAAAGGAACACAAAATGAAAATCTGTAGAACTTGATCCACAATGGAATGCAAAACTATACATTCCACATTCAATGATTTCTAGGCAACAAATCTTTCTGACATCACAGAATGGTCACAGTGCAATCACATGCTCAACACAACAGGGGAACAGAAATATTCCCATATTCTAACCTGCAATAAAGGAGACTCCTTTATTTTACCTGGAGATAATGCATATACCCAGGGTTTTTTTTGAACAGGAACGTACAGGAATGCAGTTCCAGCTGGCTTGGCATCAGGGGGTGTGGCCCAATATGCAAATAAGTTCTTGCTGGGCTTTTTCTGCAAAAAGCCCTGTGCAAACAATGCTGATGTCAGGGGATGTGACCTAATATGCAAATGAGTTCCTGCTGGGCTTTTTCTACAAAAAAAGCCCTGCATATACCATAAATGAAACTGGAAAGACTACAGCCTATCAGATGATCTTTTCTACAAATAAATGCGCTGATTAAGGTTCAGAAAGAAGCATTAATGCGTCCCTGAATGTATCTCTTCTATATGCTCAGCCTCAACGTGGGACTCACATTGTGAGCAAAATCATCTAAATGAAGGAGTAACATTATTATACATTTCATTTTTTCCCAACGTATTGCTCATGCAATTCTCATCTTCACATACAGAAGAAGAGTTGGTTTTTATACTCCACTTTCCTCTACCTTAAGGAATCTGAAAGCCACTTACAATTGTCTTCCCTTCCTCTCCTCACAACAGGCACCTTTTGAGGTTAGGGCTGCCAACCTCCCATTTCGAGAGGGGGTTTCCCCAGTTTGGAGGGCTTCTTCCCGCCCCAAGCCAGCTGCCCGGTGGGGGAAGCCACACCCCCAGTGGCCCCATGGGCACAGACTGCACCTACCCCCAGCCGCAAATTTGCAGCTTGAGAAGCAAGTGCACTCAACGTGGGCTCTCTGGGAGAGAGCAGGAGCTGCTTGCTCCTCCCTTTCCAAGCCTCGATTGGCACCTGAGCTCGGCGCTACCTCCTGCCTTTCCACACCTCGATCAGGACTTGGAAGGGCAGTAGTGCCGGGCACCTGCTCTCTCAGAGAGGGTGGGAGCCACTTGCTCCTGCCTTTCCAAGCCTTGATGGGGGGCTGGAAGGCCAGCCGAGCCCGGCGCCCACCCCCTCAGGGAGAGCCGGGGCTGCTACCTTCTGCCTTTCCACGCCTCGATGGGGGCTTGGAAGGGCAGCAGCGCCAGGCATCCGCTCTCTCAGAACGAGGGAGCAGAGCCACTTGCTCCTGCCTTTCCAAGCCTCGATCGGGGCTTGGAAGGGCAGCTGAGCCCAGCGCCCGCTCTCTGAGAGACAAGGAGAGCCGCTATCTTCTGCCTTTCCAAACCTCAATCAGGGTTTGGAAGGGTAGCCGAGCCTGGCGCCCGCTCTCTCAGAGAGGCAGAAACTGCTTGCTTCTGCCTTTCCAAGCCTTGATCGGGGCTTGGAAGGTCTGCAGCACCAACGCTTGTTTTCCTCCCAACCATTTAAAGGGAAGGTTCTTTTAAATGTTTGGGGAAACAGTGTGAGTGTGCAGTGCTGCGTTCTACATGACATCATTGTGTTGAGGGTAGCCCCGCCCCCTCCCGGAACGCCCCCCAAATTCCCCCGCTGGGGAATAGTTGAGACTTGGCAACCCTATTTGAGGTAGGAGGAGCTGAGAGAACCATGACTGGCCCAAGGTCACCTAGCACGCTTCACGTGGAAGAGTGGAGAATCAGGTTTGAATCAAGAGAATCAGAATTCTCCACATTAGAGTCTGCCACTCTTAACCATTACACCATGGTTCCTATATAGCCAACTATACAAATATACTGATTAACATATGGAGAGGCAAGGCCTGTTGCCATGCTTGAACCCACCCTTCCTTGTTTACAGTGAATATCTGGGTAATCCTAATAATAAAGGAAAACTATGTCCAATTCCCCACTTGACTTGTTCTAGCATCAGAGTTTTTTTCCCCCTGATGTTTCTGTCCGATTTTGCACAAGCTACCGTGCGACTGCAGCTTGTCTCTTTCCCACGGCAAGCAGAAACCAGTTTTCAGAGGATCTTGCTTGCCACGGGAAAGAGGCAGGCCAAGTTGCTGTAGCGCAGCAGCTTGTGCAAAATCAGATGGAAGCGTTGGCAGGAAAAGAGCTCCGACACCGGAACAAGCCTAGTGGGGAACTGGTCTATGATTCTCAATATAAGTATGTTTTGCTCCAGCACATAAACACACTTTAAAAGTTTCTGAACAATAAAATGTTAAAGAAATAAAATATTCTGAAGTGATAGTCATTTTAAATATCAAAGTCTAATGTCTGTGATTTATTAAAACTGAAGAGTTAATATTTTTGGAAGTGTATTTTTCCTCTGTGAGCAGTTTGCTAAAAATGCTTGGTATGTGCTGATATAAACATTTTGGTTTTTGTTTGAAGAGGGGAGGCAAAATCTTTCCTCAAACTGTTTTTCATATTTCCCACAAACAGTAATGCTGTCTGGCTTCCTCTCAGATCATTTCTGCCTCTCACAAATTTAGTTCTATCATGTACTTGTACATCAACACATCTGCCATTCCTTCTTCAAACATTTTAATAGCAGTTATGGCAGATTAGATCTGCTAACAGATTTCTACTGCTTCTTGGATGTTTAAATGGAAACATACTACAGGTAATAGGAATGTTAAGGAATTAGTTACTTTGTTCCCATTTAGATTTCCAAGGAAGCACTTGTATGCATTTGAACACTTGCAAAAAAATCCTTCTCTGTGTAAAGTGTGACGAACTGGGAATAGCAACAACCTATTCTTCACTCTAAATTAAAGAACACCTTGTGGTACATTCCAAGGATTCTCCTTTTAACATGTTATGGTGATCTTACCCTCTTCCCTCCCTCACATGCAGGGTTTTTCATTTGTTTCTTATTTCATACTGGGCAGCCCCTAAATTTATTTTCTTGTTTTTGTTAGTCTCCCTTTTCATTGGGCCAGGATTACTTCTCGAGATTAGAAGCTCTATCCCATTTTGGCTTGAATGGGGATCTTTTGTGATCCTCCCACTCCTCTTTTGTCTCCTTTCCAGTCAAAAGTCAGTGCAAAACTGTGTCTTCTTCAACTATCAGTTCCCAACTGTCATTTCTTAACTGACATTCTCCACAGAGTTCCATTTGAACAGCCTATCACACGAAGGTTCTCAGAATATTAACCTTTGACAGTCTGTCACATATTTCTGAAGACTGTAGGCTGGACAACAAAGAAGGCCTGTAGTTAGTTATTATGTTTGCTGCCCCTTGGTTAAAACAAAACAAAACAAAACACCTTTTCCAAGTTAGGGCACAACCCACCCTCTCTTCCTACTATCTAGGTTTCCACTGCATCTCACATGACATTTATGAGATTTTTATTTGGTTTTGGAAACTTCCTTAGAGAGCTTTACTGAATCAATCAGAGACTGAATGACTATTTAAGTAACTGGGAATATGGCTGCCAACACTGTAGAGGGTCAGCAACAGCAGCACAGGAACAACCACCTTGCCCATTCCTTGTTGCAGCACAACTCTTGAGCCACTAGGACTTAGATTTGATCCAGCAGCCCAGGCAAGCACTCCAGAAGAAAGTGCCTGACCAGTGCTTTCTCCCAGACTGCCCTCAACTGCCCAAGATAAAGTCAATGGGCCAGCCACACCAGGCTGTGGCAGCATTTCATCTGTTGCTTCTGAGGCATCCTGAGGCTACTTTGTTTGATGGCCACCATGGTGGGGGAAGTAGAGGAGAAAAATATGTTGCCAGATAACACTTCCAGAAGAAATGAGGAAGGCACCATGTCTTTTGCAATTTTGTAAGGGCTATAACACAGAACCTCTGGAATCTCCTGATGACTTCTGTAATCTGCCGGATGTTAGGGGAAGGGGCTTTATGTGGAGATTATTTACAAGGTTTCTCCAGGCATTCTTAACAGTATGATACTTTCATATTTCATCCAGGGGTGTCAAACTCATTTGTTATGAGGGCTGGATCTAACATAAATGAAACCTTGTTGGGCCAGGTCATATAAGGCCAAGCCGTGTGTGTTCCTATTTAAAATCAGGTAGCAGAAATATAAACTTTATAAAGGACACAGACAAACACAATTAAATATTTTTAAAAAAAAATTAAAACATGCTTAAAACATTAGCACTCATTGGTCTTAAAGATGCTTTCTTTGTATCTCTCTCATGATATCCAGGGAATTGGGCAAAGGAAGCTCTGGCTCTTTCCTTTCTTCCCCAGGGAACCAGGAGGGAGAGGAGCCTCAGCCAATAGAAGGAAAAGAGGCTTGGCTTGGTAGCTCTGCTGTGCAACTGAGAGAGCCTGGCAAAGCAAACTTTCCCTCCCCCTCTTCCTCCCCAAGGGAATAGCTTGGAGAAAACAGAGGCTTTGCTCTGTAGTTCCTGTGCAATTGAGCAAGCCTGGCAAAGCACACTGTGATGCAGAAGGGAGCAAGAGAGAGGGAGAAGGAAGCAGATGACAGCCAGTTGCCTGGGGGTCTGATAGGAGCCTTCCGGGTCCTCATTCAGCCCTGGACCACATGTTTGACACCCCTGGTTTAATCTGTTATCTGACTCAGGTCCCAGTTGCTTGGGAGAAAGGCAGGCTTTTAAATATTTTAAATAAACTGATTTCCAAAGTCCACCCTATATAAAATTATCAGCAGAGATGTACAGAACTCTCCTGTAAAACTGTGCCCATCAGCAAAATCATTTTATTTTCCCCTGAAATTCCTCAGACATGTTACATAAGGAAGAACCTCTAAGTTCAAATTTCACATCAGAAAAAATCTGTACGACAATTCAAATGTCACGATTAACATTCTGTTAAACTTTTGCTGATGCTTATTTTAGACATCAGCAGTTAAACATTTTATCTAGAAACAAGCACAAAGGTATGTTTGTACTGTGGATATTGCCTACACATACAACACACATATGATTAAAAGCTAAGCAACGATAAGATGGAAAAGCACCTTTAAACTTTTGGAGGTGTTTAAAAATGGCCACTCAAAATAGAAAGGAAAACATGAAGTGGGTACTTGCTAAAGTAAAAGTAAGTGCCTATTGATAAGTTTCTTGATGAAAACAAAGAAACATTTCCCGGATTTTCAAAGCCTGCTGGTTTTCTAGATACATAATTTCCAATCATTATCCCTTTTAAAAGAAAGGCAAAAAACAACAACAAACCCACTAGCAAATACCACACAATAAAGTCTCTGGCCAATGTAGAATGCTAACCACTGATTAAAAAGAAAACTGCATAAATTTAAGGTAAATTTATGCCCAGAAGCTCCATACAATGATTACTACATCCAAATGTCTGAAAATTTCCTCTAAGATTACACTGTACATCAAAGAAATCAGGTGGCCTCTCTCTTTATTTTTGGGCTGCAAGCCTCTCTGTGCTGGCTGACTCCCCAGTTGCCGCCACCTGTGGATTGTTGGGGTGCCATCTGACATAGTAGACTGATCGTTAGGTTTTCATTTGTAGTATGTGTATTTCAAATTGTAATATAGTGATTTTGTTGTATATTTAACTGTTGGAAGCCACCATGAGACCTGCTTGGTGGGGAAATGAGCAGGATATAAGCTAAACAAAAAAACACTATGTTTCCAAGGTATACTAACATTTTACTAGAGAGACAGAGAATATTGCTAGCACACTCAGATCCAAGAAACTCTTACCTCCCCAAAGGCTCCTCGGCCAATCACCTTCAAGATTTCAAAGTCTTCTTTATGCAATCGCATCTGTTTCACTTTAGAAGTGAAAGGCTTGGCTGAAATAAAAATAAAACATTCTATGAAGTACCCATATCGTTAATGGTTTGTGCTAATATTCAGAATTAAGACCTAGAAGGATGTACAGTGCTGGAACCATTACACAAATTGCCATCCTTCTTCCCTAATGCCACCCCCAAGTTATATTATTTTAATGTATTTTCAGAATATTCAGTCTTGGATTTTCAGAATATTCTCAAAGTAAGTCTTAAAACAAACTGTACAAGGCTGAATCAGTTTGCAAGGTAATTTCCCACCTGAAGACTCCTTTTTTTTAATATTTCCTGCCTGAAGGTCAACTAATTTGAAAAAGTAGGAAACACTTTGCTATTTGTTTTTGGTTTCTGCATTTGTGAGAGAATGTGTGTGTTTGTGTGTGCTTGTGCCTGGAAGTCATGGCAACCACTGGTGACTCCTACTGAGGCATAGAGGACGTTCAGAGAAGTAGCTTGATAGCCTGCTTCTGCATACCAACTCTGGTAATCTCTCAAGGTCTCTCATCCAAATACTTGCCAGGGTCAGCCCTGTTTAGCTTCCAAGATCTGATGAGATCAGGCTTGCCTGGGCTAAACAGGCCAGGGCACACTTTGCTATTTGGAACAAATTCTTGTTTCCTTTAAGCTTGCCCTCCTTCTCCACCACCCATCCTCTCTGGCCACTGGAAGATATGTAGATGCTCAAGTCTGGCATAGTTTTCCTTTTGTTTTTCACATCTTGTTTTTAGGTAAACTGTTTTTGTAGCAGGAACACCTTTGCATATTAGGCCACATTCCCGGATATAACCAATCTTCCTGGAGCTTACAGTAGGCCCTGTAAGCTCTTGGAGGATTTGGTAGATCAGGGATGTGTGGCCTAATATGCAAATGAGTTCCTGCTACAAAAGAAAGCTCTGCCCACAGCTATTACTAGATGTCAGAGAATAATGGTACAGAACAGGAAAAGCATTTTATATATGCCCAGAAATCCTCTAAATTATATTCTCATCCTCAGCTCTGGCAGGGAAACTTGAGGAGAGTCGTAATAAAACTCAAAAGAAGCTATTATTTATGTCTATTACTGCATATTCGGAAAGTTTATTTTCCCGTTCTTTTAAGTACAGACAGACATCTACTTTCCATTTTGCTGCGTAGATAACTCTAGCAGCTGTCACCATGTATTTGAATAGCTCTTCCAAAATGTTTAGTAATTTGTTAGGTGGTATTTCATGGAGAACTTAAACTTTAATATATTCAGCATTTCTCCATGTACTTCTTTCCACTATCTTTTTGCTTTTTTACACACCCTCACAGGTTACATCTGTGACTTGACATTTCCAGCATTTTCCTAGGTAGTTTTTATTTGCTTTTTCAATATCCTTTGGAATTATACACCATCTATATCTATATAATTTTTCTCTTTTCTGACTAGCTGTAAATTTGATCTTTTTTCCAATAACTGTTCCCATTGATGCATGGATATCTGTTGTTTAAAGTTCTGCATCCAATTAATCATACTTTTTTTCACTTGTTCTCCTGCTTCTAGCTGGAACAATAACTTATTTACCCAATGCAGTAAATGTATTTTGTTTTATAAACAGGTGTTCAAATTCAGTCACATTTCTTAAGAGCTCTGTCTTCAGTGTTAATGATCTTATTTAGTCTTGAACCTGATTGATAATAAAACAAGCATCAAATGTTTATTCTTTCATCTCTAATATTTTGCTATGACCATACATCAAGAAATCATTTGTATTTCTTGTGTTATTGTGATAAGCTTCTATTGTGATAGGCTTCTATTGGGGAAATGAGCAGAGAATTTGGAGGGCTCAATAAGTTTTGGCATGCAAATAATATTTCTAATACTTATGTAAAACAAGCAACAGTACTCGGCAATTATAATTCCTATATAAATCTTCTGCAGCACATGAAATAAACTGGTCTATGTTTGGAAATAAACGCACCAAGTAAAGAAACAAGACAACTGGTAAAAGGTTTTCAAGTATCCATGAAGTTAAAAATAACACTCATAAATGGAAGGTACTGATCTTTCAGCAACTGTTTCTGATTTGAGAAAGAAACTTCACAACTGCATATAGTTTAAATGGTATTTTATTGATTTATGTAGCTAATTTCCTCCACAACTATAACAGACATTACTGTGCGAGATGACATATTACTGAACAGACCAATATTTAACAATGTCCAGATTTACTGATTGTTAATCTGAGAATTAGAAGCAGTTTTTAAAGACATTGTTTGTGGTGTGTAGTGTGTATACTAACATGACCTGTTAAGTTTTTTGTATTACTTCTGGAAAATGCTGGATATATAGAGAGGAGACAATTTCTAAATTCAGATAATAAAATTTTGTTTACTGCAATGTTAACAATTACTATGTTTTCTACCTACGCTCCTAACTGGAACTAAGATGCTCTTGGAGGTTGCTGTTACATCTCTAAACTAGGGTTGCCAAGTCCAATTCAAGAAATATCTGGGGACTTTAGGGGTGGAGCCAGGAGACATTGGGGGCGGAGCCAGGAACAAGGGTGTGGCAAGCATAATTGAACAAGGGAGTTCTGGCCATCACATTTAAAGGGACAGCACACCTTTTTAAATGTCTTCCTTTCATAGGAAGTAATGAAGGATAGGGGCACTTTCTTTTGGGACTCATAGAATTGGACCCCCTGGTTCAATCGTTTTGAAACTTAGGGGGTACTTTGGGGAGTGTAGCATTAGATACTATACTAAAAATTTGGTGCCTCTACCTCAAAAAACAGCTCCCCCAGAGTCTCCGAAACCTCCAGATTAATTCCCCATTATACCCTATGAGAATCGATCTCCACATAAGGAATAATGAAGTGCTCAGCAGACGTTTCCCTCCCTCTCTGCCCCTCCCCCCGTTTCTGGCGACTGAAGCGAGGGATTGGCCTCTCTACTCATGACTTGCTGCCAACTTCAAAGTAACACAGACACCCCATCCCAAGAGGAAGCCTTTCAATCGGAGACTGAAGCCTCTGGAGCTGGAAACGCACATGGCCCTCTGGGGGTGGGGCTCCCCCCCCCCCCGCTGGCCAGCTGATTGGGGGTGGGAAGTAGCCTGGGAAAGCAGAAGAACCCCTGCTGGGACCTGGGGATTGGCAAGCCTACTCTAAACTTAGATATTAACTGTAAGAAGAGGGAACCCATGAGGATTCATGGGGGAGAAAAAATATAACCCCCCCCCCACAAACTCCTACTTCCACCTTTCTAGTTCCAGCACTATTTCCCCCCTTCCCTTCTCTCTGGCTTCATATTCCCCTAATCCTCTCTTTCTCTCACCCTAACTTTCTGTGTGTCTATCACTTCTGACTCTGCTTCCTCCCCACTAACTCATTTCCACCATGCTCTTGCTCTCACCCCCATTCTATCCCTAGCTTTCCTTCTCCTCACAACCTCTGTTTTCTCTTTTTCATTATCTGTTACTACCACCACAACACTCTGGTTTGGTAAAGCAACTCTCCCCACCACCCAATGGTGCAGGCCTTGTTATTATGACAGACTGCCTCAGTGCCCAAACTGGCAACCAAGATCTCACAAGGTATTCTTGAAAGATCTTGGCTGTAAAGAAACACTGTGTTTTGTTCACTGGGCAGGTGGATAATCCCCCTTTAACATTTTGCATTTCCCTATGTCCTAGCCCTGGACAGAATCATAGAGTTGGAAGGGACTTCCAGGGTCATCTAGTCCGTTCGGCTGTAATATGCAGGAAAATCACAAGTACCTCCCCACCACCACCACACACCCAGGGACTCCTGTTCCATGCCCAGAAGATGAAAAAAACCCTCCAAGATCCCTGGCCAAAGTAGCCTGGAAAAAAATTGCTTCCTGACCCCAAAGTGGCAATCACTATTTCCCTGGGCATGTAAAGAGCCAGTTTGGTGTAGTGGTTAAGTGTGTGGACTCTTATCTGGGAGAACTGGGTTTGAATCCCCACTCTTCCACTTGCAGCTGCAGGAATGGCCTTCGGTCAACCATAGCTACTGCAGAGTGTCCTTGAAAGGGCAGCTTCATGAGAGCTCTCTCAGCCCCACCCACCTTACAGGGTTTCTGTTGTGGAGAGGGGAGGTAAAGGAGATTGTAAGGTGCTCTGAGACTCTGAGATAGCGCGGGGTATAAATCCAATATCATCATCATCATCTTCTGTATATTTTTTGTTTGGTATTTTTTTTAATCTTCCCAGAAACCAGCCATGTTTTTTAGACAATATAGATTATTGTTTCCACAATAATTTTCTCCCAGGACAAAACAAACTGTGGGAGGGCAGGATAATTCTGAACATTTCTGGAATATACACTGTAGAGAATCTGCACACAGAAACCAGAATAAAGTATTCCTTATAAGTGCATCAAATCCACAGTTTCAATTCCATTATATGGTCAAGCCTTTGCCCTATTCATCAAACCTTTCAAATGTGCAAGAAACCTTCTTGTGCTGGAGGAAAGGTCCACTTTTAAAGGAACAGAAACTTTAGATCCAGCCCAACATTAATAACTTAAAATACATGACTGACCACAATAACATAAAAAAACACTATCACTTAGTGTTTATATAGTGTTATTTCAAAATTGTCTACATACATTGATTTGAAAATCCTCACAAAAGGCCTTACATCAGGCTGTGTTATCATCTTCTCATTGCAGATACCGTATAATGATTAAAGACTCATAGTAAATTCATCACTTTGAAATACTGGAGCTATAGTGTTCAGGACTCACAATTCATTATTTTAATTACTATGCTGCACCAGCTCCCACAATTTATAGTAGTGCAATCCTAATAGCACTTTCCTGGGAGTAAGCCCCGGTGAACCAACAGGCTTGTCAGGCCTCTTGCTACCACTATAATGGAAGGCTGACAGCTTCTGTTGCCCACAGCCCTTCAGAGTATCTGGGAAACAATTTATTTTTTAAAAACAACAGCAGCAACAGCACCTCACTGACAGTTACTTTGTCACTTCTGTAAGGCTGCATCAGAGATAAGGGAGGGACAATATCAGTGACATCTTTGTAGCACTTTCAGGTAAAAGAGATGTCTAGGAATCATGGGGAACCCTGTGGTAAAGTCAAATAATTCCTAATGATTCCTAAAGCTACCCTTTTTGACTTTCAGGTTATACCTGGAAGGACCACAGAGATGTCACTGATATTGCACCTCCCTTATCTCTACCCCCAATCCTCCCACCAGCCAGGTTGGCCTGGTAACACTATTAGTAGACAAGAGTAGAACTATAACATTTCTGGAAATTTTGAAGCCAAGAGGGAAAATTCCTCCCCCCCCCCAAAAAAAAAAACCACCCAGAAGTTTGTGGAGAAACTTATACACACACAATTCTTACGTCCTTGTTAAACACAAACTTTTTACTCATTTAACATAAAATGTATAGCATTTACCCCAGGTTCCAGCAGGGAATCCCCCAGGTTTGGGGGCTGCTCTCTGCCACAGACCAGCTGGCAAGTGGGGCAAACCCTTCCCCTAAACAGGGACATCACTGTGCAATGTCCCCAAAGTGATGACATCACCCAGAAGTGACATGAGCATGTCTGGGACGTCACAGGTAAATGCTCTGGTTTTGGAGCAAATTCTATGGTTTTAAGCCAGTTCTACTATCAAGTTTGCCCAAAAGCCAGAGAGTTCACTGCATGACATCCCTGATGTAATGATGTCACTTCTGGAGAAGAGGAAGTTGAGAGGGGATATGATTGCTCTCTTTAAGTATTTGAAGGGTTGTCACCTAGAGGAGGACAGGGAGCTGTTCCTGATGGCAGCAGAGGATACCCCTTGCAATAATAGGTTTAAATCATCATCATCGAGTTGGGGACCTCCAGGGCCATCTAGTCCAACCCCCTGAACAATGCAGGAAATTCAGAAATACTTCCCCCATACATACATCTTCATTAGCTTCTGCTCCAAGCCCAGAAGATGGCAAAAACCTCCAGGATCCCTTGCCAAAGTGGCCTGGAGAAAAATTGCTGACTGACCCCAGAGTGTCAATCAGCATTTCCCTGGGTGTGTAAGAAAGGGCCACAAGAACTAAGCACCAATACAACCCTTCTTGCCCTCCTTCTCATTATCTAATTCACAGAATCAGCATTGCTGTCAGGTGGGCATCTAGCCTCTGTTTAAAAACCTCCAAGGAAGGAGAGCATTCCTTCTGATGATCTGCTTAATTCACATAATCAAGCAAATTAAAGGCCAACTGCTGTAATAGCATCAAGATAGTTATTCAAACTACCATGAGTATCAACCTAAGACATGCAAATTGAAAGCCAACTGCTGTAATGGCATCAAAATAAAGTTATTCAAACCACCATGATTGTCTGTGTTTTTTTAATAATGCAACTTATTCACACTGAAAAATATATGCATTACAGAAACTGGACATTCAAAACAACATTTTCAAAAATCTTACATCTGCCTAAAAAACAATAACTTCACACGTTTTCTTTCATTCAAGGGCTGCAAGTCTAAAATACAAAGCTGTAACATCCAAAATACACAGTTAGCAATTACAAAGTACAAAGCTGCTGAATCAGAAGTTCAAGTCCAAAGTTCACAAATTCTCAAGTTCACACAAGATTTCTGGATAATTGTCTCATTCTGGTGTTCCTTCTTCAGTGAATGATATGAAATGAAGTGGACTAAGACCGGTAATATTCTGCCAAGATTCTGGGTGTCTATGCCATACAAAAAGAGGCACTATCCATATTTTTCCAGATGACTTAAGCCCCTAGGAACTGGCAAGCTTGAGGCCTTGTATGCTTCAGTTTCAGTTTATTATTATTACGGCCCATGGCCAGCATAGATCAAAACAAACTAATTTACATAAAATGCAGAAAGTGCAATGAGAGTATTATAATATAATATACAAGGATTGAAGAAGGAGATATTTAAGGGGAGAGGGGACCTTATAGCATTCTTGACGTGGGTGGTTGGAGAAAATAAAGGAAGAAGAATGCAAAGCCTAAGGGACATTTTTATCACTCCTGTGTGTAGTCTTCACAAATTCTAAAAGCTGCAGCCAAAAATCTGGAGCAAGCAAGTGTAACTTGGGAGTTAGAATCTGCCATAAATATATTCCTTAATTCAGAATCTGGAAGACTAGGGTTCCCAAGTCCATCCCCAGAAATATCTGGGGACTTTGGGGGTGGAGCCAGGAGACACTGGGGTGGAGCTAGGGGGGAGGAGGGGAAACGACGAGCCCCGGCCCGCCTCCACGTCCCCGGCCCGCCTCCACCCCCCCTCCACTTCCACCCCAGAAGCGGAGCGGGCGAGGCGGCAGCCTCTTCTCCGCTCGCCGTGGCTGCTCCTCCGAGATGGGCTCAGCCTGAGCCCCTCTCGGAGGAGCGGCCACGGCGAGCGGAGAAGAGGCCGCCGCGCAGCTGATGCCTCTTCTCTGCTCGCCCGCCTCCACGTCCCCGGCCCGCCTCCACCCCCCCCTCCGCTTCCACCCCAGAAGCGGAGCGGGCGAGGCGGCAGCGGCGGCCTCTTCTCCGCTCGCCGTGGCTGATGTTTAAGTTGAGGACAGAAGGTAGGTAAGTAAATTTCTTGAAAACGATGAAATGTGGAGGTGGTTTTTGGGAGAAAGGTGGGATCCATTCTGAGCACCACCTTGTCTTTGTAGAATACACACAGCCTGGTTTTAATCGATAAGGCGCTGATCTCTGAAACCCTCCATGCAGACGTAATGGCCACAAGAAAAAGAACCTTACTCTGTAGCCATTTCAGTCCAACCTCTCTCAGAAGTTCAAAGAGAGGCTTAGTGAGAGCTGACAAAACTGTGTTGAGTTTCCATGTGGGGAAACAACGTACTTGAGGAGAGGCTTGGCGGGAGGAGGAGGAGGAAGAAGAAGAAAACCGCAGATTTATACCCCGCCCTTCTCTCTGAATCAGAGTCTCAGAGCGGCTTACAATCTCCTTTATCTCCTTCCCCCACAACAGACACCCTGTGAGGTGGGTGGGGCTGAGAGCTCTCCCAGAAGCTGCCCTTTCAAGGACAACTCCCACGAGAGCTATGGCTAACCCAAGGTCATTCCAGCAGCTGCAAGTGGAGGAGTGGGGAATCAAACCCAGTTCTCCCAGATAAGAGTCCGTGCACTTAACCGCTACACCAAACCATTACACCAAATAACTGAATATGGGGGTGCTTGGGTAATGTATAGCCTCCAACCACTGGCAGCATTGTAGAAAAAGCGGCTGTCTGGCAACAGAGATGGGAAGCCTTGAGCCCTGAATGGAGCCTATCTTGCAGAAAGGACAGAACCCAAGTGATGGATAGAGCTAGGGGGTCCACTTTCTTATGGCTGAACTACCTAAGTAAAGCTTTCCAGGTCACATTATAAATGCACATAGAGAATAATAAGAATGGTGAAAATGAGAGAATAGTGTCTGTCACTACAGAGTGTCAGTGTTGAGTTGCTTTAAGAGAACTAAACTGCTGAGTCAAGGTTATGCAACTAAAACTATACAGCTGTGATAGAAGTCACGAGTGGGACAGGTGCAGCTAATGTTATAATCAGTGTTATGATTGGGTGGCTGCACTATATCAGTGATAGCATTGCTCACAGTAGTTGTTGGGCGATGGTGGATGGAGGAGAAGGAGAAGGAGAAGGACGTATGTGAGAGGAGGAACAATAGACTGATATACTGTTACGCTGGAGGATTGCTTGGCTATTAACGTAATGTATTGGACTGGATTCTAGACTTCTCTATTGGATTGTGATTTGGTGCTGCATATTGGAAGGACTGCTATTTTTGTGTATGACCATTTGCCTGCCTGTGACTGCCTCTTACGTGTTAACCCAAAATACAACTGTTAACTGGCTGTTGTGGAGTTTTGTTTCTTTACCACAGTGTTCTGGAGTTGCACTCAACTGTCTACTCACACAGGGGAAAACTTCCTACGCACACAAACTCTGTCACAGAGGAATATCCTAACTGTTGCAAGATGCCCCTCTCAACTGCCAGGCAGTCAAGCACAGCCATTCTGGATTGAGGTGCCAGATCGGTCCCTGATGTAGCATGTCTGGAGTGACTGGTAGAGGAAGTAGAGTCCGTACTGACAATTCTTGTAGCACTGAGAACCAGGATCAACGTGGTCAAAATGGGGCCACTAGTATGACTTCTGTCTGAAGATCCTTCACTCTCTGGATGACCTTGAAAAGGAAAGGCAGTGGTGGGAAGGTGCAGAGAAGCCCTCAAAGCCACAGGGCTGTCAGAGCATCTATCTCCTCTGCTATCTGGAAAAGTAGAGTAGTTGAGGATTTGTCAGAGAGGTAAATAGGTCCACCAGTGTCCTAGACATTGGCATATGAAGTGGAACAGACTCAGATGAATGGACCACTCCCTTTCGCAGATGGTCTTCCGGTTCAACTCACCCCAATATACTCTGCTCAAATCAGTGCAAGATTCCGTTCTGCCCAATAAACGATCTGCATCACTTCCCTGTGAAATTGGGATGATCTGGAACCTCCCTGATTGCTCAGGTATGCCTTGGCCAAGATATTGTCTGTCTGGACCAAAACTTGTTGGTTGTGAAGACTGAAACTGAAGTAATTTAAGGCAAGACAAATTGCCCTGAGCTGTAATATACCGATTGGTAGTTGGTAGTCCACAGACTTTCTTGAGCCAGAACATTCTGAAGCACCGCTCATCATCCCTGTAACCTGGCATAAGTGAAGAGTTCCTTGGAAATCTGGAAGTGAAACACTTTGCCCTGTTGAAGGTTGTTCAGTTGGGTCAACCACTGGAGGCTTACTTTGACCCCTGCTGGAACTCAGGAGGGTCATCTCCCATCTGTTCATGATCGAGAGGGGGTGAAGAAAACATTGTAACACCTTGGAATGAAGACATGCCCACTGAATAGTGTCTATGCAGGACACTAATAGTCCCATGAGTTTCTCTAAAAGCAGGAGGGACGAAGAGCAGCTCCTGGTCACCAGGATAGTCCTTTCATGGATCTTCCCAGCCTTGGCCAGAGGGAGGAACAACATGTAGTTCGTTGAATCAGTGATAGTTCCCAGATGTTCTATCCATTGAGTAGGTTGAGAGAAATTCACAATGAACCCATGATTCTGAGGCAGTTGAAGGTAATCTCTGTGTTCTGAAATGACTTGTTCTGGTTGTTAGACCAAAATAGAAGGTTGCCTAGATAGGGATGGACATTAATTCTCTGCTTCCTGAGATGAACAACAGAATTTATGAGAAGCTTGGAAAAGGCTCTGGGAGCAGTAGATATACCAGACATCATGGTCCAGTATTGAAAATGCTGATCTTCCACTGCAAAATGCAGGTAACATCTGTGAGATGGATTAATGGATACATGCAGATATGCTTCTGTCAGATCTATGGAGGTGAAGAACTTGCAAGGTTGGAGAGAATCTATTATGAATTTCAGAGTTTCCATCTGAAAGAGATGGAGCTTGACAAATTGGTTGAGAAACTTGAGGTCCAAAATGGCCCCCCAATCCCCATTCTTCTTGGGCATGGTGAATAGGTTGGAGTAAACCCCCTTGGTCCTGCTCCTCAAGGATATCGATGAGATGTTGTAGAGCCTTGGATGTAACAGATCTCTTGGTGAGGTTCTTGGCCATAGGACATCTCACAAATATGTTGTAAGGAATGCTTTGAAATTTGATGGCATAACCATGTGTGATAACTTCTGGACCCCCTTTGGATCTGCACAACCACCGTGTGTGGTAAGTTAGGCTGAAAGGCTGCGAGTGGTCTGAAATCACAGTGTAGACTAAAGAAGAAGGGAAGCAACATCAGCAGGGTATAATGACACAGAGTCCAGCCTGCAAAGCAGCCATTTTCTCCAGGGGAGCAGAACTCTGCCATCTGGAGAGCAGTTGTAATTCTGAGTGATCTCCAGCCCTCACCTGTAGAGTGGCAACAATGGTTCCCCAGGAGGAAGTGGCTGGTTTGGAGGATGGAGTCTATGGCATTGTATCTGTCTAAGGCCCCACCCTTTCTCAAACCTCACCCTCTCCATGCTCCACCCCTCAAATCTTCATGAATTTCCCAACCTGGAGTTGGCAACCCTATCTCCTTCCTAGCTATCCATCAACCAGCCAACCACAGAAGGAATGTACTCCCCAAATTTTGGGTTTCTAGGTCCAGGATTTAGACTGGTCATCGTCCAATTGGCTTACCAAAATTACACAATGAGGCCAAGTCAGGACACCTGTTTAACTGTCTGCAGTCTCTGTTAACTGATTTTTACCTTAGAATACAGAACTCCACAGCCAAGCAATCAGACAAGGGGTGTGCAAGCAGGCAGCAGCTTGCCAACCACAAAGCATAGCTTTATCCCTACGCGAAAATACATTTTATCCCTTTTCACCTTCTCGGGGGTGGAATTTCTAAAAAGCCCTTCTTAGTGAGTGCTTATGTCATGAAAGGAATGCACTCCCTGAATTTTGGGTTTCTCAGTCCAGGTGTTACCAGAATTGCTGGGGTCTCCTCCTTTTATTTATTTATTTTATTTATTTATGATTTGTATCCCGCCCTTCCCACAAGTGGCTCAGGGCGGCTGGAATTTATGGGTGAAATTAGCAGAGGTAGACCATAGGTAGAGCTATTTTGAAGCGGTTTCTAATTAGGTATGTACCAAGGTCCAGTTTCAAAAAGAAAACTCCAGATTGAAACAATTCAAAATGTTTATTTGGAAATATGTATAGAAATACAATCATACTTGAAGCATTAAAAAATACCCACAATCAAGAAAACTATGAAAATCAGGGGTGAGAAATAGAGACTTTGAGGGATCATGATAAAGGAAATATTACCTGTCCAGATGTCCTTGTAGAATGGAGATGGGGACATGCACGACCAGTGTGACACGTCAAAGAGGCCCAATTACACAGAGTAACAGGGGGTACAATCTACCTTGGCACCCAAAACTTGCTTGCCAAAATTACACAATGGGGCCAAGTTTGCTCTAATGTTTTTTATACTGTTTGGAGGGGCAATAATCCCTCTTGGAAAATGACTGAGTTGATGGGCTTTCCAGGGTGTTTTGAATGGATTCCCAGTTTGAACAAAAGGTGGGAATGGATTCCTGATGGGACTCAGGAAGGGCCATAATGGTGTAATGTTTGAGATTAATGTTATATTGGTACTCTGGGAAAGAGGCAGGAAGGAAAGAGGGTTTGAACAATGGGTTTTGCACATAGGGTAACACAAAAGATGTTTGGATAGGGATTTTGGATACATGAGGGGATTAGACACATGCTGCCAGCCAGCTATAGAAATGCAGCTACTGTACCTGGTAGAATCCATTGTTCTTGACATTCCATCACAGGGTGAGAAAAAAGGAGACTGGAACTAGCCTTGAGAGTGCCTGTTTTGCAACCTTAGACAGAAACTCTTTTTTGGAGAGCCTTGGCAGGCTTATAGTCCAAGCAGAGACCATTCTCACTTGACCTCTGGTTCAGATAAAAACATGGCGATTCCATTGTTTATTGAGGTGCTTCTATGAATCAGGCAGCGCCTCTTGGTTACACAGGAGTTTGAGCTGGGCATTGATGAGTCAAGTCAGGACACTTGCTTTTATATATATAGATAGTGGACATTGTCTTACCAAAATTTTCATACTAAACTTTCTGAATAAAACCTCTTTTATCTCATTAATTCAAAAAGAAAGAAAAAAGCACAGGGAGGGGGGGGCCACAAGTGGATCCCCCCCCCTCGGTCCTCACATCTCTAGATCTGGGTAGGATTCTTAGTAGACCTGCTGAGGATTTGTACAGTAAATGTTTCCTTTTGTATAGTAAATGCTTCCTCCTCTGCTTCAGATCTTCAGTCCGCAAAAACTTCTTGCTCCAAGTCTATGATTTACGTAAGGATTCATGATGCTCTATTCTAATCTCAGGTAGGCTCCTACCAATTTAGCTAGGATTCTGGTCAGTCTTAAAATTCTGCTGCTGCAGAATTTTAAGACTGACCAGACATGAAATTATTGACTCTGGTACTTTTAACATTTTTTGTTAAAAACTAAAGTTTTGGCAGTTACTTCTCCTATGAAAAGGTACAAGAGTCCTGAACTCTGGTCAATCTGAGTACAGATCTCAGAAAATGTAAGTATCAAAACAGTAAAATTCAGCCCTTAAAGAAAATGAAACGTTAATAGTTAAACTCCCCTGGTAAAACTACATCAGTTCAAAAGTAAACTACATGCAGGTCTGAAATACAGTTCAGGTATAAACCAAGATGGGTTTAGAGGGCATTGGTGTAAGAATCCTATTTTAGTTGTGCTTTCTACTCTTATGGCCATTCAGATGTTAGTGCTTCACTGTGTTTTTTTTTTTTTTTTTAAACAGTAGGGTTGCCAATCCCAAGGTGGAGGCAGAAGATCTCATGGTTTGGAGCACCCCCCCCCCCCGCTTTAGGGTCATCAGAAAGCGGGGGGAGGGGATGGGAATGTCTGCTGGGAACTCTATTATTCCCTATGGAGATTTATTCCCATAGAAAATAATGGAGAATTGATCCGCAGGTATCTGGGGCTCTAGGGGGGGCTGTTTTTTTGAGGTAGAAGCACCAAATTTTCAGTATAGCATCTAGTGCCTCTCCCCAAAATACCCCCCAAGTTTCAAAACGATCGGACCAGGGGGTCCAATTCTATGAGCCCCAAAAGAAGGTGCCCCTATCCTTCATTATTTCCTATGGAAGGAAGGCATTGAAAAGGTGTGCCGTCCCTTTAAATGTGATGGCCAGAACTCCCTTTGGAGTTCAATTATGCTTGTCACAGCCTTGATCTTGGCTCCACCCCCAAAGTCCCCAGATATTTCTTAAATTGGGCTTGGCAACCCTAAAACACAGGAATATTTTGGGTTTTTAAAAAAAACAAAAAAACCCCCAAATATGCCATGGGTTGACAAACCAGAATAGGGAGGAGGAGAGACTACTTTTCACAAAATGCTACATTTTGAGCTAGAAACGGCTCAATATAAGGATAGAGCCCCAGATTCTCTTAAGTATGAACTTCAAAATATTCAAAGTTTTCCAGAAAGAATACTATGGATTGTTTAAAATGTAACTATTTAAAATATGTCTGCTGAATATTTATGGTGTGGACATAAAAAGATCTTTCAACATGTTTGGATTGCTTTTTATAACAAACAGGCAAGGCAATATAAGACTCAAGGGTTCTAAAAAAGACACAGATAGTACAAAGATAATTAATTCCCTGGCCATTTTATTTTGAAGCACCTTCTATGACTGAGAGGTCACTTCGCTAATAATGTTCCATCACTGTGCATGATGTTTCCAGGATACAAGGCAAGGCAGTCAGTCTCTATCCAAGGAACTTACAATATACAGTGAAACCACAAACACAAAACAATAAGAGGATGGTGAAGAAGAGGAATGTGTAGTGATTTCAGTTCCATATACTTAGTTTCAGTTATATATGCTGTACCATTCACAAACATACGTAATCATTTGCCAGCTAGGTACACTTCTAGTAATTTTGTTGCCACAAAAAACCAGAAGAAAACTGGACTTGACTAAATATTTTTCAAGACATTCTACAATATTTCCACTCAGCTAAAATGCCCAAGCAAGTGGATTAGAAATTGGTTCAACAGTAGAAAGCAGGGAGTAGAAATAAATAGACAGTTCTCACACTGGAAGGAAGCAAGCAGTAAAGGGCCCAGGAGGAGTGGGGTCTGAACTTGGGTCTCTGAGACCCCCCCCCTCCCACTGCCAGTTACACACAGTATTTACATGGCAAAACAACACACCACAGCTGAGTCCTTATTGGGAGCTAGATGGACCATGCATATTACTCTCATTCTGCAGTCACTCCACTGGCTGCACATCAGTTATCAGGCTCAATTTAAAGTGTTGGCTAGCACATACAATGCTCTTCATGACCTTGAACCCTCATATCTCCAAGAATGTCTCTCCCTATATGCTCCACCACAACAGCTTTGCTCATCCAATCAGGGCCTTCTGTAGGTGCCAATTTGTAAATAGGCATAATCAAAAACTGTCCATACATGCCTTCTCTGTTGCAGCCCACCATGAGGAATGGTCTTGGCAGAGGTCAGGAAGAGTCCCACTCTCCACAACTCTTCCACAAGTTATGCAGTACTGAATTATCCAATAGGACTTTTCAACACAAGTAATAGGGTAGCACTGTACAAAATGACTGACAAAGTTACTTGGACAAACTATTAGGGATTGTGGTCTATACTACTATATACAGTTTGCTATTATTTGGATCCTACCATGTAAATTTGCATCATTTAATCTGTCATGTTAACACTTTCTCCTTGCTTCACCTCTGTTTTTTTAGACTTCTGAATGGTTCTACAACTCAAATCCCATTTAATTGTTTACTGAATGTCCCACCCTGTTGATTGTATTGACTCACTCTGTGTAATCTGCCTTGAGTCCAATGAGAAGGGTGGACTATGAATAATATAAGTAAAAGAGTCAGCCCAGACTATGCTTCATAGCCAGGAAGAGAGGATGGAAGAATGATTTCTGTCATACGGGTGGACACTTATTGAAGAAAGCAATTTACAATGGAAAAGGAACCACATAAAATGGCTATAGGCTCTCCACGATTAGACACAGATGGTAACACCATAAGCCCTGAGTTCTGCTGCAGTCTAGTATGATGGCAGTGAAACATGAGGAATTTCCCTCTGCAGCCTTGCTCTCTATACGATTATGTCATAAGAAAAACAAGAAAAGACAAACTATATTTTCCAGTAAAAATCACTTTCAATAAAAAGGAAGTAAAAGTGATTTTATTCACAAGCTCAAGCTGCCAATGGCACATCAGCACACAAAAGGGGGGAAAAGAAATTTGGAGGGGAGGAAGTAAGCCTTCACAGAAACGCAAACACATTCCATAAAAGAAAATGTCTAGCACACACAAAGCTTTGATGGAACTGGCTGCTGATTTTTTGTCATAGCAGATAAAGAAAAACCCTATATTCTGCAGCACTGGCAGATGAATAATATAAAAGTATTTAAACCAAGGTTAAAGGGGAGAAACCCTGTTTCAACAGTTATTGTTCTATTTTCACTCTTTTGGAATCATACTTTACACCCGGCAAAGAGAGAGTGCGGACATCTGTGAGTGAAGCTAAAAAAGATACATTACCCAACAATTTGAAGTATACCCCCAGGTTCCTATCATGTAACAGTATACAGTTAGGCACACAGTATTTTAACCCCTAAATCCTCTGTGTGTGTATGTTAAGCTAGGTCAACTGGAGATTACCCAAATATTTTTGCTATGCCCTTTTCAACTCCCACTCCCAACAAAATAAGCAGCAAATTTAATATCAGAATATTATTCCATTTATGGAACATGCTAACAGCATAAAACATCCGTCAGGTCTATGGAAGTAAGGAATTCACCCGGCTGTAGAGAGTCCATGATAAATCTCAGTTTCCATCCTGAAGTGTCATAATTTGATGTAACAATTTAGAAACTTGAGGTCGAAGATGGCTCTTCAATCGCCATTCTTTTTGGGAATGGTGAAAAGAATGGAATAAATTCCCTTCCCCTTCTCCGGTCCCAGAATAGGTTTGATTGCCCAAATGTTGAGAAGGTGTTGCAGTGCTCTTAGAGTAATGAGTCTTTTGTTGGTCAGTTTGGGAGTCGGGGATCTGATGAATCTGTCTGGTGGCAGATGCCGAAATTCTATTGAGTATCCTTGTTTTATAACTTCTAAGGTCCATTGATCTGCCTGAAAGGCCTCACAGGCTGATGGGAAGTGGAGCAGCTGAGCTCCCACCAGAAGAGATTCGTACTCATGCCTGCTTGGACTTGGGCTCTGGGTCAGACTTGTCCAATTTGGAGAAGTTGTTTCGGTTGAACTTGGATCCAAATGGACCTCTCTCGTACAAGGTCTTTGTTGTCTCCCAACTGGATTTCTTTATGTCGGTACGATATCTAGCCAAGGAATGTTGGGACTGAAAGGGCTGGGAGCCCCTTCTGTCATTCCTCTGGATGGATTTCAGGATGGCTTTCTTTTTGTCACAAGTCTCCACGAGGATCCTATCTAAGGCTTCCTCCAGGAGACAGTCCCCTTGGAAGGAATATGCTGCGACTGTAGATTTGGAAAGGAAGTCAGTTTGCCAGTCCCGAAGCCATAGTAGATGTCTGGTGACCATTGTGGATGCCAAGGCCTTGGAAGCAAATGTTAGAATGTCTAATGTGGCATCAGCAGTAAAGGAAGCTGCATTGAGGATGCGAGTGGCTCCCTCTAGCAGTCGTCGGTTGTCTCCAAGCGACATCTGAATTAATTTTCTTATCTAGACTATGGATGCCCCAGAAACCAGGGAGGCTGTGGAAGACGCCTTCACCATCATGGATATGGCTTCATAAAGCCTTTTCAAGGTTGCCTCAGCCTTCTTGTCAAGGGGTCCTGGAGGGAGCCCTGACCATCCTCTGATACTAAACCAGAAGATTGAAGCGCTGCTACAGGTCTGTCCACTGCTGGTGCTGTAACATTTCATTAGTGTAAGCAGGAAGAGCATATAACTTCTTAACAAGATGTGGAAACTGTTTACTAGATGCTGGTTTCTCCCATTCAACCCTGAGCTGTTTTTCAAAATACTCTGAGAATGGAAAGACTTGTTCAGAGGTTTCCCCACGAGGCAAGAACTCAGTGTTTCCACTGGTTCTAGATTTAATTTTTTTTTTGAGGTAGATTACTTAACCTCCTCATCAATGGGTTCCTCTTGAATCTCTAGGGCTGACAGGGTTTTTGTAAGAGAGCCAGTTTGGTGTAGTGGTTAAGTGTGCGGACTCTTATCTGGGAGAACCGGGTTTGATTCCCTACTCCTCCACTTGCACCTTCTAGCATGGCCTTGGGTCAGCCATAGCTCTGGCAGAGGTTGTCCTTGAAAGGGCAGCTGCTGTGAGAGCCCTCTCCAGCCCCACCCACTTCACAGGGTGTCTGTTGTGGGGGAGGAAGGTAAAGGAGATTGTGAGCCGCTCTGAGACTCTTCGGAGTGGAGGGCGGGATATAAATCCAATATCTTCTTCATCTTCTTCTTCATCTAAGTATTAGTTATCTTCCTGTCAGAAGAGGTGGCTAGTTTGTTCAGGTACCCTGATCTCATCTTATTCCTCTTCAGAGAAACATTCTTCCTCCTCCGTGTCAGACCCTGAGGCCATGGATTCAGAATCTGAAAGCTGGGGTTGAGAGGGTTGTTGTAAGGGAGCCTTTCTTGCTGCCCTGGTAGGACAGGAGAAAGCAAGCTGATGGTGAGGAGGCTATGGTAAGGAAGAGGGTACCTGAGGAGGGTACCATTCTGGTGCAAAAGGAACTCATTTCCTCTTGCATTGCCCACCTAAGGAAGAGGATAGTCTCTGCACTGAGAGGGTTGCGGGCCGCTGGTACATTACCCCTACATGGATCCAGTGTGTCTTGGGAGCCTTCGTAAGGGGCCTGCAGAGCTCCACACTTCCAAGATGGTCACAGTCAGTCCCTGTTGATCCGCTGTGCATCGCAGGGTCCTCCAATACTCAAAGTTTCTTAGCGCTCTGGGCAGCATCGTCAGCAGCTGTGTTGGGAAGGGAGTGAACAAGCTGTGTCTCTCCCTCCTCGTCTGAGAGAAAACCGTTGCTGGCCCTGAAAGCCATGAAATCAGCCAGAAAAAAGGTCTTCTCCACCGCTTTTGCCCAGAAATAAAGAGAAAAGGGGCAGAGGAGAGCAAGAGAAAGAAAGAGTAGTTGGAAGGAATAAACTTGAGGATTGAAGTGAAAAAGGAGTGAAGCCTAAGCTTTGTGCTCCTGCTCCCTGAAGAGGCAGGAACTAAACTGAGAGGCAGGCACCAAGAGGAAGGGGGGGGGAGTGTTTCCTGCCTCCCTAGACGAATGATAGGAATAACCCATGGAGATGTCCAACAACCTCTGAGGAAGAATTATTTATTTAGAAAACGTACATATTGCCTCTTCAGAGTCCTACTTGAGGTGGACAGACCTGCTCATAGCCTACTCAAAGTCAGTCAGTCAGTTCCACAGTTCAAACAGGATTTGAATCTGGGTCTCTCATATCCACCCAGTGTTTTAACCACTCCGTGTGTGATAAATATCCAACAATACTAAAGTTATCCTATTATTTTGGTCCAATTTGCTGCATCTTTAAAAACTAGAATTTTAGAACAGTGGACATTTTTAAGAGGCCCGTAGCAATTAATAGATGCAGCCTAAAGTTAACTATACGTGCACATCAATGAAAAAGTAAGTTTCACTGTTTCAGGAGAGGCAGAATAATTGGACCACTGAGCAATTACTGATGGACCACCTAGTATTTGCTGGCTGCTGGAATTCTTGGGGGGAAAGTGCTAGCTAGACTAAATGGATTTTGATCTGACCCATCTAAACACTTCTCACATACCTAAGCAAGTGCAAAATCTCAAAACCATTTAACACAGATTACAGTGACTGCCCTGAGCCTCTGAAACAATCTTCAATATACAGGTTATGTTGCACTCTCTTCCTTGCTTTTAGCAAGTGCTGCAAGGCATATTTTTTCTATTTGGCTTAGGAGTGGCAAGCCAGGAATATGATATTCTCACTTTGGTCTTGTTTATGATATTTGATATATTATTATTTCCAATTGCATATTATCATCTATATTTATTATTCTATGCCTCTTTTGGCTGTGGAAAAGTAGCACCAAATTATTTAATTAAATAGAAATGAGCTCCCACCTTGTAAATTTGCACTGTATCATGGGGATAATAACAAAAGGTCAGACCATGGGATTCAGCCCATCCCTGCACTATGTCATGTGAATCTGGACTCTCTTGACACCTATTTTGTTTTCTAATATCTGGGTACAATTAAATCGACTATGTGTAGAGCAGGAAACATATTTTAAATTCCTAAGCACCTGCAAATATTTTTTAGGAACCAGGAAGGAAAAACTGTTTTTTTCATTCCTGATTAAAAATATCTATACAGTCTGAATTTTTGGAGCTCCTATGGGCTTTGTATCATATTGAAGGACAAGAAAGCTACCTAAAAAAAACAAAAAGTCAGCTCAACAATTCAGTAGAAAGGCTTACCAAGGATGTAGCACCATCCTTCATATTTACAATTACTAATATGGTGCCTAATCTCTGTGCTTTGTGAACTCCACTTAACGGTATTTTATTTTTTGTTTAAATTAATTTATATAATATAAATAGAAAAGGGGGGAAAGTATTGTTATGCTGAAGATAAAAGTTGTATTCTGTGGTATGTAAGGATTTGATGTATGGTATATTGTACCTTGATTAATTATTTAACAAAAAAAAAGAAAAAAACTTATCTCAACAATTTAGTAGAAAGACTTACAAAAGAATTGGCACTATCTTTCATATACATCAAGAAGCAGGGCTTTTTTCCTGCCGGAGTCTACAAGAGTGGAGCTCTGCTTGGGCTGGCCAGGGCTCCAGCTGGCCCGACCCACCATGCAGCAGCCATGTGCTCCCAGGCCAGGCAGTGTGGCCAAATATGCAAATGAGCTCCTTCTGGGCTTTTTCTACCCCCAAAAAAAAGCACAGCCAAGAGCACTGCTCAAGAGTCATGAAGTAAAAGGACAAGTCCTCTTGTGGATCAAATACTGGCTAATTAATAGGAACGGAGAATGAATATAAATAGGCAATTTTCACAGTGGAGGGTGGTAAGCAGTGGGGTGCGCTGCAAGGATCAGTAGTGGGTCTGATGCTTTTTAACTTGTTCATTAATGACTTGGAATTGGGAGTAAGCAGCAAAGTGGCTAAGTTTGCGGATGACACTAAATTCTTCAAGGTGGTGAGAACCAGAGAGGATTGTGAGGCGCTCCAAAGGGATCTGACAAGGCTGGGCAAGTGGGCATCAATGTGGCAAATGAGGTTCAACGTGGCCAAGTGCAAAGTAATGCACACTGGGGCCAAAAATACTAACTATAAATATAAGTTGATGAGGGTATGAAGTGGAGGAGACTGACCAAGAGAGAGATCTTGGGGTCATAGCAGATAACTCACTGAAAATGTCGAGACAGTGTGCAACTGCAATAAAAAACGCCAACACTATGCTGGGAATTATTAGGAAGGGAACAAATCAGCCAGGATCATAACGCCCCTGTATAAATCAATGGTGCGGCTTCATTTGGAATACTGTGTACAATTCTGGTCACCACTCCTCAAAAAAGATATTATAGCACTGGAAAAAGTCCAGAAAAGGACAACTAGAATGATTAAAGGTTTGGAACACTTTCCCTATGAAGAAAGGTTAAACCGTTTGGGGCTGTTTAGCTTGGAGAAACGTTGACCTAGGGGTGACATCATAGAGAACAGAAAAATAAGAACAGAGAAGGTAGAGAAAGAAGTACTTTTCTCCCTTTCTCACTATACAAGAACTTGTGGGCACTCAATTAAATTTTTGAGCAGTCGGTTTAGAACGGATAAAAAGAAGTATTTCTTCACACAAAAGGTGATTAACACATGGAATTCACTGCCACAGGACGTGGCGACGGCTACAAACATAGCCAGCTTTAAGAGGGGATTGGATAAACATACGGAGCAGAGATCCATCAGTGGCTATTACCCACAGCGTATTGTTGGAACTCTCTGTCTGGGGCAGTGAAGCTCTGTATTCTTGATGCTGGGGGGGGGGAGAACAGTGAGAGGGCTTCTAGTGTCCTGGCCCCACTGATGGACCTCCTGATGGCACTTGTGGGAGGGGGGGGTTGCCACTGTGTGACACAGAGCGTTGAACTGGATGGGCCATTGGCCTGATCCAACATGGCTTCTCTGATGTTCTTAGGTAATATGATTCATCATCTCTGTGTAGGCCAGCTCACCCACTAAACAAATTAGGCATTTGTCCAGGCCACCAGGAGGAGGGTCACCAAATTGGACCCCCCCCCCTCCTGGTACTCCAGACAAATTTATTTATTTATTTATTTTATTCTATAATTTATATCCCGCCCTTCCCACAGTGTGGCTCAGGGCGGCTCACAACAACGACAAAACAATAAAACAAGGTACAAAGTTAATACATTTAAAAGTCAAAACATTTAAAAAACCTAAAAACATTAAAATCTTAACATTAAACTATCCAGTATATTTCACTAAAATCTGATAAGCTACATTTATCTAGTCGGCATAAGCTAACCGGAAGAGGGTTGTCTTACAGGCCCTGCGGAACTGAGTAAGATCCCGCAGGGCCCTCACCTCTTCCGGCAGCTGGTTCCACCATGTGGGGGCCATTATAGAAAAGGCCCTGTCTCTGGTTGTCTTGAGACGGACTTCCTTGGGCCCGGGGATGGTGAGAAGGTTTTGAGTCCCAGACCTCAGTACTCTCTGGGGAACGTGTGGGGAGAGACGGTCCTTCAGGTAGGCAGGTCCCAGGCCATATAGGGCTTTAAAGGTAATGACCAGCACCTTGTACTGGACTCGGTATGTTACTGGAAGCCAGTGCAGAGCCCGAAGGCCCGGCCGGATGTGCCCCCACCTTGGGAGGCCCAATAACAGCCGGGCCGCGGCGTTCTGCACCAGCTGCAATTTCCGGGTCCGGCACAGGGGCAGCCCCATGTAGAGGGCATTGCAGTAATCCAATCTCGAGGTGACCGTAGCATGGATCACTGTTGCTAGGTCGTCGCGGTCCAGGAAGGGGGCCAACTGCCTTGCCCGTCTAAGATGAAAGAACGCGGACTTGGCAGTGGTTGCTATCTGAGCCTCCATCTTTAGGGGCGGCTCCAACAGCACCCCCAGGCTCTTGACCCTGTCCGCCGCCGTCAGCGGCGCACCGTCAAAAGTCGGCAGGGGGATTTCCCCCCCCCCGGTCCACGACGGCCCAAACAGAGGACCTCTGTCTTCGCAGGATTCAGTCTCAGTCCACTCCGTCTGAGCCACTCAGCCACGGCCTGCAATGCCCGATCTAGTTTTTCTGGGGCGGAGACAGGTCGGTCGTCCGTAAGTAGATAGAGCTGGGTGTCATCAGCATACTGGTGACACCCCAGCCCATACCTTCGGGCAATCTGGGCAAGAGGTCGCATATAGATGTTAAATAACATCGGGGAGAGAACCGCTCCCTGGGGCACTCCACAATTAAGTGTGTGCCTCCGGGATAGCCCCCCCCCCCCAATCGCGACCCTTTGTCCCCGACCTTCAAGGAAATGTCTAATTCCACTGCCACCACCGTCTGTCTGCCAGCTTGCTGGCTTGTGGTGCCGGCAGGGAGCAGGTCACCTTCTGCACTCCCCCCAGCCCAAGGGCACTCTCAAGGAGGCAGCACCAGCCCCATCCTTACCCACTTCGATATGGGCATCTCAGTACCGTGTTCTCTCTCAAGAGAGTGCAGGACGAGGCTTCATTCTCTCTCCCTTAGGGAGGGGGGAGTGAAGTCTCGTCCTGCGCTCTCTTAAGAGAACTCTCTACTGCAATGCCCATGTTGAAGCAGGTAAGGACAAGACTAGCGTCACTCCTCTGAGCATGCCGGGGGGGGGGGGGGTGGCAGGCAGGTGAATTTGCCTGCGACACCACCTGCCCTAGGACCGGACCTGTCTCTGTGCTTTGTGAACTTAAAGTAAGGGAGTGGAGATTTACATAAACCCCAGGCCAAGAACTGGCGTCATTGATTTGCAGAAATTGATAGGTTAGGTTTGAGACCGTAACCCTTGGGGCATATGAAAATGCACTGACGCCCACCCCCATTCCCACATATGAACAGGCATCTCAATATACTGAGGATCCTTGCCATGGGAAAGCTTATCTAGGTGAAAGCTCTCACTTATTAAAAAGTAAATATTTTAACGCTTTTACTTGGTGTGGTATGAAGAAAAGCATAAAGCTGTATTCCATCCAATTGCTCATGAAGAAGCAAACTTGTTCTCAAGTTCAGCATTTGTAGCATATCCCTGATCCAGACAGCCCAGGCTAGACTCATCTTGTCAACAGATTTTGGAAGCTAAGCAGGGTCAGTTCTGGTTAGTGTTTGGACGAGAGACCTCCAAGGAATAATAGGGTCATGAGGTGGAGGCAGGCAATGGCAAACCACCTCTGAACATCTCTTGCCTTGACAGTGCCTTGTGACTTGACAGCTGGGTACACGAGTTTATGACAAACTTGGATACTTTGAATTAATTTTTAATACTGTTTAAATTTTAATTGTATTAGTAACAATTGCCTTTACACATGACTTTTCTGTAGTGGACCCCACCTTGGGAAACTGCAAGCATGACAATGTAAGGAAGGCTCCCACAATCCTGACATTTGCAAACAATGTAAAACAGAATTGTTCAGGACTCAGGAGGTCATTTTAATACAGGAAACATGGAAACATCATAATAGATTGGCCCAGGAATTGTGTTTCCGTTGCTCTAATTCTATATTCTGCATTGTTTAAATACCTGTGTTTTCTTCAGACAAACAGAATTGTCCATGAGGGCATTTTTGTCCAAGAAATACAGCTATGTCATAATAAATTGTTTCAAATTTTGGCAGTTTGTAGTACTAGTACGTTGATTATTAGATTATCATTCTATTGATTGCATTGATCTGTTTTATGTAATCTGCCTTGAGTTTCAGTGAGAAATGCAGGTTATAAATAACATAAATTAAGAAATACTTGAAAATAAATTAAATAACTAAACAGCTTTTTTTAGTGACATTTTTTCCCCTTCCCTGTGCTGCCTTATGGCTTGTATATACCCCAAATGATATGAAATGATTTTTAAAAACCCCACTCTGGAGTCAGAATCCTCAACTTTGTTGCATCTCCAAGTACTTTTGAGACTTTGAGAAAAGATAATTGGCAGCCATGGGAATCAAGATTTATCATAAAATTGCTGCCATGGTGGGCATACAAAACACCGGGAGGTTCCAAGCCAAGCATCTTCCCATGATGGAGACAACTATGGCAAATTGATGCTTATAACAATCCCAAAGGTGGTGCCTTGTTGGGCTGTTCTGGAGCACTCCCTGCTCCAACAAAATAAAAGACAGGCAGGATTGATTCTTTGCTTTGACAGATGAAGTATTGGGGAGGGAGAGACAAGTGAGTGTTCCGAAACATAATGATGAGCACTGTGGCACTCATAGGCAACACACTGGGAATTAATAATCTGGAACCTAACAGCATAGATCTCATAGCTATCCTTCATAGTGTTCTATGAGATTATACAGAATCCTCCCACTCCAGATTTATCAGGCATTCAAGTACGCAAAGAAACCAGATACACATTGCCTCAATTTGAGATTTTCCATGGATGTTCTTTATGTACTCTGATGTGGAAGCAGTGAAATAACTTTCCTAACATACAATAATATTGTCATTGTTGCTTTTAAATGGGCTTAAAACTATTTTAAATGATCTTAAACCTAGTTCCTCCCTCCTCCCTGCTTCTCTTTCATGCGGAAAGGAAAAGGAAAGGTCCCCTGTGCAAGCACCAGTTGTTTCCGACTCTGGGGTGACCGTTGCTTTCACATCGTTTCATGGCAGACTTTTTATGGGGTGGTTTGCCATTGCCTTCCCCAGTCATCTACACTTTCCCCCCAGCAAGCTGGGTACTCATTTTACCGACCTCGTAAGGATGGAAGGCTGAGTCAACTTTGAGCCGGCTACCTGAAAACCCAGCTTCCACTGGGGATCGAACTCAGGTCATGAGCAGAGCTTAGGACTGCAGTACTGCAGCTTTAACACTCTGCGCCACGGGGCTCTACATGTGAAGCTTTCACTTAAATCCCAATTTGCTGCCTGCATTAACATCATGGTGAATTGGTGAGTGATAAACTAGTTGGTTCTGACTTAAACTGTGCATATGCAAGAGAGGGGAAGAGCTAAAGAACAAGGAGAATGAACAAGCATGACAACAAGATCTCAGCTTAACTACAGAGGTTATAGCAGCTGAATGCCATCTAAATTTACAACAAAATGAAAGTTGTGTTCATGGGAAAGTTACTCACTAAAATAATTTCCCTACAACTGAAGGGGTAAATGTCATCTTTGTAACACATGGCAGCTGAGCCAGTTCTGATCCAAGACTTTTCAACATAGTGATTCTGTACCAAATATAAATAGAGTAGAATTCATTGTAAAGATGCTTGATGAAATTTTCTGGCACTGAAAATGGCATTTTCTGAAGTCCTTGTTTATTGTGTCCTGTACAGCTTCCGTAAACAGCCTGCCCTCATATAAAACAGAATAGACATTCCTTTTCTTTAAATGCTATGCAACACCCTTTCCTGCCATGCAATAGATTTTTGTAAACTTTTTGTTCTGATTTACTGAGTACTGGGTTTGAGACAGAATGGCCTATTGGTACTTACTGTAAGTGGTCCTTCTCAGAAGTCAAGAGGACATCTTTGTGGGTTATTTCTATTGCTCCTTTTAGGGAGGCAGGAAACACTCCCCCTTCCCTCCTCTTGGCGCCTTTGGAATAACTCTTCCCTTTCCATTTTGGGACTCCAAAAGCAGTAACATCACCTAACTGTTAAAGGTTCATATTATAAACAACATTCTTAACTATGAACATAACATCAAGGAAGATACAGAAAAGGAAGAAGAGTAATATCAGAGTACAGAAAGAAGACGATGATGGAGGGAGGGAGGGAGGGAGGGAGGGAGGGAGGAAGGAAGGAAGGAAGGAAGGAAGGAAGGAAGGAAGGAAGGAAGGAAGGAAGGAAGGAAGGAAGGAAGGAAGGAAGGAAGGAAGGAAGGAAGGAAGGAAGGAAGGAAGGAAGGAAGGAAGAGAGAGGTGGAAAGAAAGCAACTTTAACTTTAAATGCATTTTCTAATCTGCCCACTTGCTTGGCTTGGAGAAGTTATTTAAAGAGACTTAAAGCGAGAAATGCCTTCTCCAAGCTGGCCGATAGGGCGGTGGGGGCTTCAAGAGCCACACAATATATGTGAAAGAGCCACACATGGCTTCTGAGCTGCAGGTTTGGCCACCCCTGATGTAGGGAGTGGGAAGATGTCCTCCTGACCTCTCAGGAGGAGGACCCTTCACAGTAAGTACCAATACGCCATTCTCCCTCAGAGGCAGAGGATATATCTTTGGGACCTCTCAGAGCAGTGTCCCTTAGTTGGGTGGGTCATCATCATTATCAGTAGTCACTATGTGTTGTAGAACTCTTCTATTATGTTATTTGCTGAAGCTATTGCATGTAGCTTGTAGTGTCAAATGAAGGTAGAAACAGAAACCATGTGGCTGATCTACACACCTCATCCATCGAGGCTTGGTTAAGGAAGGCTGTGTTGGTGGAAGCACTTCGGAGGTAGTGTGCTGTAATTCTCTTAGGGATGTACATGCCCAAAGCCTTATAGGTCTCTGAAATTCATGCCTTGAGTACTGAACTAATAGCACTGTTGGGCATCTTGTCAACCACCCTGGGTGGTGAAATGTTTATGAACATACAATACATCTTCAGAATTGATTCCAATCTAGAGATGTAGAACTTCAGTGCCCATCTGACATCTAAAGTGTGTCAGACAAATTCGGGATTCAGGCTGAGGACAGAAGGTCGGTAAGTAAATCTCTTGTGAAATATGGAATCTAGAAGCAGCTTTTGGCATAAAAGTGGGGTCCATCCTGAGGACCACCTTGTCCTTGTGGAACACACAAAGACTAGACTTGATGGTCAAGGCACTAAGTTCAGAAACCCTATGGGCTGATGTTATAGCCACCAAGAATGAAGTCTTCATGCATAACCATTTGATACTCACTTCCTGAAGGGGATTGAATGGGGTCCTGGTAAAAGATGACAGAACTGTATGAAGTCTCCATGTAGGAAAACAATGAATCTGAGGAGGAAACTTGAGAGTCGCACCTTGCAGAAAAAGCTGAATATGAGGATATTTGGATAGTTTGTAACCCCTGATGAGTGGAAGGACTGTGGACAAGGCTGCAGTTTGTCTATGTAAGGTAGAAGCCTTGAGACCCAAGAGAAGACCATTCTGCAAGAAGGATAACATCCTGCATAAAGGATAACATAAGAAGGAAGTCACAGATTGAGAGAGAATATCCACCTTCTTCTGGCTGCACCATCGAACAAACGCCTTCTAGGTAGTGTCGTAGACACCTATGGTAGATGATCTTCTGGAAGCTAGGACTGAATCTGTCACATCTGTAGAATATCTGAGGTGATGGAGGATTCCCCCGTTCAACTTCCAGGTGGTTAAACATGGCCACTTTGGATTGGGGTGCCACACCGGACCCTGGCGGAGTATATTTGGAGTCACTGGTAATGGAAATGGAGGACCCATCAACAGTTCTTTTCAACATCAAGAACCATGGTTGACATGCCAAAACGGAGCTATGAGGATGACTTCTGCTGTAGACCCTGAGGCCATGGGGATGTAAAAGCATCTGTCTGCTCCACTTCCGGGTGGAAAAATCTGGTGAAGAACCTTTGTTCATGAAGGAAGCAAAGAGATAAACTCGAGATTGACCCCAGCGTTGACAGATGTGACTGAAAAGATTCAGCTTGAGAGACTACTCCCCCTCACAGACTATTTCTCTGCTCAGCCAATCTGCATGAATGTTGTTCTGACCTTGATGTGTTCTGCCCGAAGCAAGGCAAGATTCTTCTCTGCCTATAGTAGAACCTTGGTGGCATCTCTGAGAAGCTGAGATGAACAGGAGCCCCTTGGTTGTTCAAATATGGCTTGGTGGACATGATGCCAATTTGGAGCAAAACGTGTTGCTTGGAAAGGTTAGAGCTGAAATGATTCAGGGTCAGAGAAATCACCCTGAGTTCCAGAAGACTGATGGAAAGTCACTGTTCTGCTGGGGACCATTGTCCTTGAACCAAGATTCCCTGAAGCACTGCATCCCAACCCCTGAAACCGGCATCTGTAAATAGTTTCTTCAGTGATGTGAGATGGAACACCTGTAGAAAGTTGGTCAGATCCGTCCACCAAAGACCACTGGTCCTGATTGCTGGTCCTCCACCTCTGAGGGAGAAATGGCTGTGATCATTCCAAACAATGATCTTCACTGTGAAAGTAACAGGGGAGTGCATCCTTGTTGATTCTCCTGAACCTCTTGAAGACTTTCAGCACAATCAACCATGGTATGCTTCTGGAGCTACTAGCCAGGCTGGGAGTAGAGGCTGGCATGCTTTGGTGGCTCTGCTCTTACTTGACTGGCTGACCGCAGAAAGCGATGTTCAGTTCTGTGGCATTTATGCTATGGGGTCCCCCTCAGGGATACATCTTGCCACCCATGCTGTTTAAAACCTACATGAAACCATCAGGTGAGATGGAGGGAAGTGTCACCAATATGCAATGACAACCAGCTCTATTTCTCCTTAACTGCCAAATCAGGTGGCTCTGCAGAAGTTCTGAACAGGTGACTGGAGTAGCTAACAGGATAGTTGAGGAACAATAAGCTGAAGCTCAGTCCAGATATGACTTAAGTGCTGCTGATCAATAACAAATCTGCTTGAGGACTGAGGAGTCAGCTTGTCTGATCAGGGCTCTTCTCCCCGTTAAGGAGCAGGCCCACAGTTGGATGCTCGGTTCTCAACTGTGACATGTAGTACATGTAGCTTTAACTGATATACCAGCTAGGTACATTCCTCAAAAGGCATGATTTAGCCACAGTGATTCATGCTCTGATCACATCTGTAAGTTCCACCCCCTTTTACATTCCATGTTGAAATTGCAAAGTCCTGTATTGCAAACAAGCACAGAAGCTGAAACTTTTGATGAACTTTGTTATACTTCTATGTGCTAGACTTCAAAATGACAGCTGTGAAAGGTAACTACTAACAAGTTCTTAATTTGTGAGTTTTACACTGTTTTACCAAAGTGACTACTGCTTCATAATTAGAATTTGAAAATCAATGACAGAATTCAAAATAAAACCAAAACTTTACAAGGCTATGAAATTCTGTTCTATTCTAGTATATTTAAAATCGCCAAAACTTTTAGTCGAATCATTCTCTTCCACTGGCAAACCAAAATGAGATCTTCACTTTAAGAAGTCCATTTGGAATTATATTTTGTGTCTGTTTCCTTGGAACATTATGATTTTTGAGTGAAATCTGATATTCATTTACAACCATTCTCTACTTCAAAGTTAAACACCTGCTCAAACCTTACACCTGTTTACGTAGGAAAAGAAGGGAAGAAAAAAAAGACATAAAAATGACTGCAATCAATATTTTAAGTGAGGACTCTCAAGCATCATGCAAGAATTTCTAAAATTCTTGGGCCTGCTCCTTAGGGGGGCCCAACTGTGGGCCTGCTCCTTAAGGGGGAGAAGAGCCCTGATTGGACTAGCTAAATGTTATAAATGGCCATAGCTCCCATAGAGATTCTTGGCCAAAAGAGCTGTGAATCTTATTTCCCCATCTGAAAATAACTGAAGTTCCTGCTACTCACAATTATGGATGAATGAACATTTCTTAATACACCTAGCTCTTACTACGTCTACTGTACTGAACAGTTAGTTTCTAGTTCAGTAGCACCTCAGAGACTAATAAGGGTTTCAGGACATAAGCCTTAAGAGTCAAAGCTTCCTTCATTAGACTCTTTAAAGTTTATTCCCTGAAACTCGTTTGTCCCTATGGTCCTGCATGATTAGAATCTAACTGCTCTACTGCAGACCAATATAGGTACCCTCTGAAACTTCTCTACTGACAAAACAGATGTATTACCCCAATATACCCCCACT